>NC_137109.1:31970074-32610074 GCF_949357685.1 Gobio gobio | reverse complement strand
CTCTTCCAAGCTTTACAATGGCAGTGAATAGTAGTCCAAAAAAGTGTATCCATCCATTATAAAAGTAATCCACATGGCTCGGGGGGGTTAATAAAGGCCTTCTGAAGCAAAAGCCTACAATTTTTTAGCGAAGGCCTACACTTTTTTTCCGTAAGTTGAATACAGAAGGTGGTCTGCCGGACGCGAGATATTTTACTTTATAAAGTGCTAAATATGGATATTTTTCTTACAAAACTCCATCGATTTGCTTCAGAAGACCCTTATTAATCCCCCCGGAGCCATATGGATTACTTTAATAATGGATGGATACACTTTTTTGGGCTTCATATATAGGGCTGCCATTCACTGCCATTACAATAATTGAAAGAGCCAGGACATTTTTTTATATAACTCCGATTGTATTCGTCTGAAAGAAGAATGCCATATACACCTAGGATGGCTTGAGGGTGAGTAAATCATGGGCTAATTTTCATTTTTGGGTGAACTATCCCTTTAAGTCGTACTGTATGCAGGCTTACATGCTTATTTTCTAAAATTGAAATAAAACTGAACACTTCAATATTGAAATCAACACAACAGTCTCTTAAATGTCAACAGACACTCAAGTCTCAGTTAAGCTCAAGTGCTCAAAAAGGGCATAAGTAAACAAAAATCCTTCAAAAAGGCCTCTTCAGTTTAATGGATAAATAAAATAATGTTAAAATGAAAGTAAAAAAAATTCAAAAGCCTTCTTGCACTGGACGTGCATGTTTCGTCCCCATCACCGGCTGCAGCCTTGTCCTAATATATGAAACACCTGCGATTACACACAAGTACACACTTGTAGTTTGTTTCGTTTGGTTCGTTTGGTCCGGACCAAAAAACAAAAACTAAACATATAGTCCTGGTCCGCTTAGCGTTCACACTGGCATTTTTAACAGCGAACCTAAAGTTACCGAACGAAAGGCATAGGGATACGGTCACAACCTGATTGGTCGGCTTTTATGACATATATTTCGCGACGGAGCTTGCTTACCGAACATTCAAAACAATTATATGTGCTGGATTAAACGCGATCATTTTATGCGTGTGTGGCAGGGGGAATATATATATATATATAGCTGGGCTTAGACCCAGACAAATAGCAGACTACGCCACGATGGGACTTACACCCAAAGATTTAATGGTTTTTCGCTAACAAGACACTCAGGTTCGTGCAAGGATCAGCCAGAGACAGTGGTCAAGTACAAAAATAATATTTTAATTTCTCTTTTTACTTTTTATAAAAATGTACAACCCATGGAGCCATACACTCCAGAGTCACTCCAAACATTCAAGATTTCACAACAAACATAGTACGAATTTCACAGAGAATAGAATGTAATTGACACCAAATCAAATAACAAACACAGTATACTCTAATCACAATGTACACACACACACACACGAGGTGAAGCTAGGGCTGAAACTTACCAGTGGGAGGCTAGTGGCCCGAGCAATGATCGTCCATAACACAACACCCCACTCACACGTGATAAATTTCACACACACCGCAAGGGAAATAATCACATTTGGTGAACGCACCGCCACTGCACACACCAAGGGACCCACCACCACAAGGGGCACTGTTCCCACTGGCGGTCTTCAGCACCTAGACAAAAGACAAGCACGTGAAAATCAACCACAACCACACACAACAATTGCAAAACACTGTTAAACCCAAGATGGTACTAGGGTTAAAGATATGGATAGCAATTGAATCACAAAGCAAAATACAAATTAAACAAACAAACTATCATAGCCCAGCCAGCACAATGGGGCAAAAAAATGCCGTCTGGCTTAACGATCTTTGATCGGGGTAGACAAAACAAATCAATAATCAACCCAAATGAATCAGAATAATACTCATGTATATCAGCAGCAAACAAAAAGCCTCCCTACAAGAGTTTAAATAAACACACAAAACACTGAGCCTATAAAATATAGACCAAAATAATAACAGTTAATGGTGTCAGTCCATCCAACACTCCACACTTAAACCATGAAACTGGTCATATGATGCTGAATGAAACCAGTTCACGGTCTAACAGGAAGACCGAGCTCACCAGGAAGCTGCCGATTAATGTAAGCAAACCTCGGTTCCACTTATTCTAGGTCCCGGGTGAAAAAGGCAGCCACAGTTGTTGACATGATCCAATGATATACGTAAACAAATAGGAATAAAAAACGTAAGCAAAGCAGCAGGCGTTCGGCGCTGATGTCGCCCGCTGGCCGCTACACCCCGGCTATAAAGCCTCTCCTGAAATACAAAAAGTGTCTACTTGTAAACGCATCTCACCGTAACATTTATCTAATGATTATCGTAGTCACATACCTTTGTGAAACAGCATCCAGTCACGGCCCCAGGCTCTGGTCACCAATAACCGGGCACAACTTTAGCTGCTAACAGGGCTACTACAGCAACGGGGATTCTAAAATTAAAACATTCCCTATAAGCCCGTCATAAAGTTAAAAGAGTGGAAACAAAGAACCAGAGCTTTTCCTACCGGTAACGCTAGGATCGAATAGATGACCCAGGCAGACCAAGACAGACATCAGACAGATAGGCCGGCAGGTAAACAGGACAACAGTCGCGTGTCGATGACGTAACTTGTCAAACGAAAAGTCCCGATTTATATATAGGGACTCGACCATCGCGATTGGCTCACAGCACCGCAAATGAATTGCCATTTGGCCAGACAGCTGTAGCCTGCTACAATCTGCCCCCCCTTTCTAAATCGTTGCCCCAACGATTAAAAGAAAACCCCATTACAACACTACGACGCTAGGTGGTGGCTCCAGCATTTAGAGCCGAAAATACACACTGATTCACAGGCCTGGAAGACCTCAGTAACCGAAACTCGTACATGTTATGGCAAATGATGAATATTAGAGTGTTTTCCAGCCGTGGACCGGGATGTTTTTCGTCTGGTCACCTCCCCAGTATCCAAGCACCCCGAAGGAAGAACTGCCAAAGAGTTGGTTAAATCATCCGTCAATTCAGGATGAGATGACGGTGCTAAAGAACTAGGTTCTGGCAGGGATATACCTGGAGGTAAATACTGAAGGGGTACTTCTGGACTAGCTATGACGACCGGTCTACTGATGTCTGACAAGCCAAGCACGGCAGGTTCTTCATATCTCCAAGCCATCAGGTCAGAGTCACAATAAGCATCATCATCAATAGGCCGGGGCGAAAAAGAGGGATTAGCGGAACTAGGTTCACCTAGGCTGACTGGGGCAGAGGAAGGGTTCTGTACCACAGCCTTCAGGAGAGAGCGGTGCACATGACGAGCCCTGTTAGGGTCGGCTACGGGTGCCACCGTATAAACCGACCCACCACCCTTAGGTGCCCTCAAGATTTGATGCACCACTGGGCTCCACAGGTCGCAAATCTTATGGCGTCCACGGATGTTGAAGTTACGCAAAAACACCTGCTGACCCTCCACCAGTGGAGCATCTCGAACGTGTCGATCATAGTTCCTTTTCCGGCGTAGGGCCGCTATGTCCAACCGCTCTCTGGCCCCCTGAAATGCAACCTGTAGTCGGGCCTGATGTTCCTGCACCCACTCATGAACCGTACCACCAACCGGATCCTGAACCCTACCCAAAAGAAAATCAACTGGTAATCTAGGCTCCTGCCCGAACAAGAGAAAGAATGGAGACTCTCCAGTGGACTGGTGGGGGGTAGTGTTATAGCAGTAGAGTACCTGTGGTAAACAGGACGGCCAGTCCCTCTTCCTCGACACAGGCAGGGTCCGCAACAAGTTGTGAAGGGTCCTATTAAATCTCTCGCACTGACCATTGCCAGACGGATGATATGGGGTTGTTCGAGTCTTTTTAATGCCGTAAAGACCACATAGCTGCTGGATCAGGGCACTTTCAAAGCTACGGCCCTGATCAGAATGAATCCTAGAAGGAACCCCGAACTTGGAAAACCATTCGGTCACCAATACACGAGCCACAGTGGGAGCACGCTGGTCATGGGTGGGAACTGCCAAAGTGTACTTACTGAAAACGTCAGTCATCACTAAGACGTTTTCCACCCCTGTCCTACCAGGCTCCAGGGTGGTGTAATCAATGGCCAGAATCTCATTCGGCTGCGAGGCCAACAAATGCCCCATGAAGCTTTGGGCCACAGGTTGAGAGTCCTTGGCAAGCTGGCATCGCTCACATGCCTGACACCACTGTGCCACTTCCGTGGACATACCCGGCCAAAAACACCGTTGGCGCAGCAACTCCAGTGTTCTCTCCACCCCCTGATGGCCGTGCTCCTGGTGAACTTGAGTCAGCACATCCTGTTTTAATGAGGCGGGCAGCAATAATTGAAGCACTGCCTCTTTTCCATCAGGGCGCAGTACTTGGCGATATAAAACCTCGCCCGTTTCCAGTAGCCGATCCCACTGGCGAAGCCAAGCCAACACAGTTGGGCACACCTGCTTCCGTTCCTCGGAGTTAGGCCGCTGTTTACGTCGCCAAAACCGCCAGAGTTCTCTAATAGCAGGGTCATCTTGTTGGAGGAGTGAGACCTCAGCTGGCCAACGGCAGGGCAAGGCAGTGATGGTCGCCTGCGCTGCCTCCACATCTCCCAGGGACAATACCTGCTGGAGTGGTTTAGGCAAAGGTGTGCCAGAGAGCATCGCTTGCATTTCCAAAGGGCCCGTGGGATGTTGGCGAGACAAAGCGTCTGCATTCCTATTATTCCTACCAGAACGGTATTTTAACTCGAAGTCAAAAGCAGCAAGCTGGGCTGCCCAACGCTGTTCGGTGGCACCCAGCTTTGCCGATGTTAGATGACTAAGTGGGTTATTGTCCGTGAAGACGATACATTTGTGACCCAACAAATATTCACGAAATTTCTCTGTCATGGCCCACTTAAGGGCCAGAAACTCCAGTTTCATGGAGCTGTAATTTTGCATATTACGCTCTGTAGGCTTCAACCCCCGACTGGCATATGCTATTGGCCGCACCTTGCCTTGTTGCTCTTGGGAGAGCACCGCTCCCAGACCACCATAACTTGCATCAACCTCCAAAATAAATGGAAGGGAAAAGTCAGCATACGCCAGCACTGGTGTTGTGGTCAGCTTATGTTTTAGAGCTTCAAAGCTATCCCTACACTCGTCGCTCCACCTACCAATATTTTCCCGCTCAGACTTCCGTTTTGACTTGATGTTCCCTTGAGCAGCCACCAAACGATGTAACGGGGCGGCCAACTTTGCGAACCCTTGCACAAAACGGCGATAATAGCTCGCAAACCCCAAAAAAGAACGGAGCTCTGAGATGGTAGTGGGGGCCTGCCAACCAACGACCACCTCAATCTTTCCCGGGTCAGTGGCTACACCCTGGTCAGAGATCACATGGCCCAAATATTGAACCCGTTGCTGGAAAAAGGCACATTTGGAGAGCTTCGCCTTCAGCCCCTCTCGCTGCAGCCGCCCCAGCACCACTTCCAGCCTCTCCAGATGCTGTTTTACTGTAGAGGAGAAGATCACAATATCGTCAAGATATAAAAGCAACGATTGACATTGTTGATCTCCAAATAAACGCTGCATTAACCTCTGAAAGGTGCTGGGGGCATTGCAGAGCCCGAAGGGCATCCGGTTCCACTCAAACAGCCCAAAGGGCGTACAAAAAGCCGTCTTAGGCTTATCCACTTCTGCCACTGGGACCTGGTTGTACCCACTGGCCAGGTCCAAAGTGGAGAACCAACGAGCCCCGGTCAATGCATCAAGCGATTCCTCAATACGAGGAAGAGGGAATGCGTCCTTCCTAGTGTTGTTATTTAGCTGGCGGTAGTCTACGCACATGCGCAGGCTACCATCCTTCTTTTTAACTAGGACAATTGGGGACGCATAAGGACTACAACTCTCTCGTATGATGTTTGCCTCAAGCAGTTGATTAATGTGTTCTTTCACTACCTCGTACTCTGAAGGAGGTATCCGACGATAGCGTTGACGGATCGGAGTATCCTCCACAAGAGGGATATCATGAGCAAGCAAATTGGTGCAGCCCAAATCCATGTCATAGGCCGAAAAGACATCCTTATACCTGTACAACAATTCCCTCACTGATCCTTGATCATCAGTGGGCAGTGAGGACAAATCTAAGACCTCTATCTGGTCCGGCACAGAAGGGCTAACAAGCTGGGATGACACCGTAGCAATAACGGGGGGTATTTCAGTGACCCCTGCTGGCAGGCTAACAATGCGAGCATGATCAATCGTGCCTACAATAGTACGTGGAAAAAGCAAGACGTCAGTAGAATTTACATTGACTATGGGTATGTAGGCTGTACCCCGATTAACCTGGACTAGAGCAGGAGAGGCCAATAAGCCAACAGGTAGGCCAGAGGCCAAAGGCTCAAAGAGCACCATGGACCCTGAAAACTGTTCGGAACAGGTGGCTGCCACCAACTTTATTACTCCACCTGGAATACGACAAGCCTTCCTACCTCTGACCCTAACCATGCCAGGGGCAGAACTAGGTACCTGGATGCTGCAACTATAACATTGTTGTAGCGCCTGCAACACGGGTGATGGAGCCTCCAGCACTAAGGGCAAGTCAAGGAAAGCTGTGCCATGCGCCCCAAACAGCTCCTGGTAACACTTGCGGATCACGTTCATCCCTAGCACACCAGGGACCGGATGGGGCTGGCTGTTAGGAGGATCACGAACTACCAATACCCCACAATTGGGCATTAATTTCCCACAAAGTTCGACATCCAACTCCAAATAGCCAAGATAAGGGATGGCCAGTCCATTGGCAGCCCTAAGCTGCAACCAATGACAAGAGTGGAGCCGCTCTTGACCCCATGGTTCATAGTTCTGACGAAAGAAACTTTCAGTGACAGTTGACACCATAGACCCAGTGTCAAGCAGGCAAGGTACCTTAACTCCCCCAAATAGCACATCAAGATGAGGGCAAGACGACATCAATTTTGAGGCACCCTTCGACTCTTGTAACCCAAACCCTGAGCCAATAGTAGCCCCACCCGAACGGTGGCTCTGCAGTTCGGTGGGCACTAGTTTTCCGACATCGTATTGGCACGAGATTGGTTACTAAAGTCCCGCGGGGCCTGAGCAGGGAGTGGAAAGCGAGCAGGGACACGAACCCCATCACACTCCCAAGCCAAGTGGCCAGGCTGCTGGCAACGCCTGCATGTCTTAACGGCATCACGGGGGAAGCGATTGCGTTGGGGAGGATTTTGTAAGAGGGACAGACTCTGGGTAAGCTTCTGTAATTGATCTTGTTGATTTTTCAGCTGCTCTTGTTGACACTTCAACAAATCCCTGATCTCACTTAGTTCAGAAGCAGCCGGCACCAGAGCCACCGGCTGGGAACTGCCTTGAACCCGATACTGAATCCCCAATGCTGATGGAACAGAGTAGCTACGACCTCTCATACCTCCCGGTAAGCCTTCCCGCTCCCATCTAATAGCCTCACTCCTTACTTCTAAAATAGTAGCGGTCGGCTGCCGGCGTACCATCTGCTTGAGTTCACGACGCAGAGCCCCATCAAGGACATGCTCCACAAACTGATCCCTTAGCAGTGCCTCCGCGTTGGACATACTCTCAGGCGCACTCTCCTTAACTTTCGCCATAAGGCTCAGCAAGGCAAGGGAGAACTCCTGCAGGGATTCCCCTTCCTGTTGCCTTCTTAAAAAAAAGGATTCCTGCAGGGCTACATATGAAGCAGTGCAGCCATACACCTCACGCAACACAGCAAATATCCTATCTGGGTCTGCTCGATCTGCACTAGGACGGTATTTTAATTCATCCCGAGCCTCCCCCTCTAGATGATCATAGAGAAAGAATGCCTGATCAGCACGAGTCAAATGTCGTGCTCTCATGCAAGCTTCCGCTTCCTCAATCCACTCCCCCAACTTAGGGCTTGCCCTACCACTAAACAGAGGGCATTTTCTATCACGTGGGACAAAAACTAACCTTTCTGGTACCGGGATAGGAGCAGGAATAAGGACAGGGCCCGGAGCAGGAGCAGGGCCTGGGGTCTGACGTAGACGCTCATTATCAGCTTTCAGGTGAGCTATCAAGTCCCTCAACTCCTGTAACTCATTCCCTTCAGCCACCCCCTGTTGCATATTTTTGGTACTACACAGTCCAATTGGCAGAAAGAAAAACCAAACGCACTCCCCGCCTTACCTGCCTCTTTAGTGATTGACCGAAGAACAGCTGCTGCTTTGCTTATAATGAGAAAGAAGAAAACAAAAAACAATGCAAACAACAACAAAAAAACTGGAACACGTCTCTGGCTTTACCAAGCGACCCTGCCGACTATACGCCAAATGTGGCAGGGGGAATATATATATATATATAGCTGGGCTTAGACCCAGACAAATAGCAGACTACGCCACGATGGGACTTACACCCAAAGATTTAATGGTTTTTCGCTAACAAGACACTCAGGTTCGTGCAAGGATCAGCCAGAGACAGTGGTCAAGTACAAAAATAATATTTTAATTTCTCTTTTTACTTTTTATAAAAATGTACAACCCATGGAGCCATACACTCCAGAGTCACTCCAAACATTCAAGATTTCACAACAAACATAGTACGAATTTCACAGAGAATAGAATGTAATTGACACCAAATCAAATAACAAACACAGTATACTCTAATCACAATGTACACACACACACACACGAGGTGAAGCTAGGGCTGAAACTTACCAGTGGGAGGCTAGTGGCCCGAGCAATGATCGTCCATAACACAACACCCCACTCACACGTGATAAATTTCACACACACCGCAAGGGAAATAATCACATTTGGTGAACGCACCGCCACTGCACACACCAAGGGACCCACCACCACAAGGGGCACTGTTCCCACTGGCGGTCTTCAGCACCTAGACAAAAGACAAGCACGTGAAAATCAACCACAACCACACACAACAATTGCAAAACACTGTTAAACCCAAGATGGTACTAGGGTTAAAGATATGGATAGCAATTGAATCACAAAGCAAAATACAAATTAAACAAACAAACTATCATAGCCCAGCCAGCACAATGGGGCAAAAAAATGCCGTCTGGCTTAACGATCTTTGATCGGGGTAGACAAAACAAATCAATAATCAACCCAAATGAATCAGAATAATACTCATGTATATCAGCAGCAAACAAAAAGCCTCCCTACAAGAGTTTAAATAAACACACAAAACACTGAGCCTATAAAATATAGACCAAAATAATAACAGTTAATGGTGTCAGTCCATCCAACACTCCACACTTAAACCATGAAACTGGTCATATGATGCTGAATGAAACCAGTTCACGGTCTAACAGGAAGACCGAGCTCACCAGGAAGCTGCCGATTAATGTAAGCAAACCTCGGTTCCACTTATTCTAGGTCCCGGGTGAAAAAGGCAGCCACAGTTGTTGACATGATCCAATGATATACGTAAACAAATAGGAATAAAAAACGTAAGCAAAGCAGCAGGCGTTCGGCGCTGATGTCGCCCGCTGGCCGCTACACCCCGGCTATAAAGCCTCTCCTGAAATACAAAAAGTGTCTACTTGTAAACGCATCTCACCGTAACATTTATCTAATGATTATCGTAGTCACATACCTTTGTGAAACAGCATCCAGTCACGGCCCCAGGCTCTGGTCACCAATAACCGGGCACAACTTTAGCTGCTAACAGGGCTACTACAGCAACGGGGATTCTAAAATTAAAACATTCCCTATAAGCCCGTCATAAAGTTAAAAGAGTGGAAACAAAGAACCAGAGCTTTTCCTACCGGTAACGCTAGGATCGAATAGATGACCCAGGCAGACCAAGACAGACATCAGACAGATAGGCCGGCAGGTAAACAGGACAACAGTCGCGTGTCGATGACGTAACTTGTCAAACGAAAAGTCCCGATTTATATATAGGGACTCGACCATCGCGATTGGCTCACAGCACCGCAAATGAATTGCCATTTGGCCAGACAGCTGTAGCCTGCTACACGTGTGCATATGGTTTTATTTTTACCAGATGTGAACTCACAAAGAGCTCATAAAATGTTCAAAACATTCAAAACAGCACCAGGATTTCCTCCTTTGTATGCAGAAACGAAGATCTGCATATAGCCTATTGATGAGGCACTTTACCTCCTCGTTGCTCCATGTTTGCCCTCTACTTATTTTGAATACACCGGTCTTTCCGCATCAACAAATCAGCTCACTTGTAGCGTCATATCTTGTGACAGCACGTCCTGTTTTTGGTTCGTTTACATGTCTTTGGTCCGTGTTGCATTCAAATATCAATCGAATTGCACCAGAGTTCGTTTTGGAACTTGTTTGGTGCGTACCAGGGTTCGGATGGCAGCATTCACATATGTTCAAATAAACCTCACTAACTGAGCAATCGCACCAGGGTTCGTTTTAATCGAACCAAATATGACAAGTGTGAAAGCACCCTAAGAGCAAAGCACACAAGGTATAATACCTTCAGTGCCCTGTAGATGCCGATATCGCTTATTTTGTTGCAGAAATAAACTTCTGCAGAAAAAGTTAGGTGTCAAGCAAAATGTAATGTGTAATTGCATCACTCATTTACAAATGTATTGGAGTAAAGTGTACATATTCTCATAGTAAGCAGAGAGTAACATTTGCTAATATATTTGATACTCAAACTAGCCAAAGTAGCCAAAAAGGTACTTAAAGGGTTATTTCACCCAAAAAATAAAAATTCTATAATTAATTACTCACCCTCATGTCGTTCCAAACCCGTAAGACCTTCGTTCATTTTCGGAAGCAATTTAATTACCAATTTCAAGGCCCAGAAAGATAGTAAAGACATTGTTAAAATAGTCCAGGTGACTCCAGTGGTTCAACCTTAATGTTATGAAGCCACGAGAATACTTTTTGTGCAAAAACAAAACAAAAATAACGACTTTATTCAACAATTTCTTCTCGTCGGTGTCAGACTCCTATACGCTGTTGATGTATTACAAACAGTGCAGCACTTCCAGGTTATATGTCAGAACGGCAGCTCAGGTGAGCCTACCTTTCCGGGCCATGAAAGTTGCAATGACGTTGCTGCCTATGGATGGTTCAGAAATCTCTCGGATTTCATCAAAAATATCTTAATTCGCTGTCCTAAGATAAACAAAGGTCTTACGGTTTGGAATGACATGAGGTTGAGTAATTAATGACAGAATTTTCATTTTTGGGTGAACTAACCCTTTATTCACAGTAACTACTTACATTTACTTAAATACACCACTGCTAATTTCTCATCGGCAACGATAGGTCATGTCGAACGCGTTGCATTGTGGGATAGGATTTTGCACAGTGTGCTCTGTTGTATGCTCTTGTTCCATGAATGCATAAAATTTGCATACTAGTGTGCACAGCGTACAGTACAGAAATAGTAAGAGTAGTATAGTGTGCACTTTTTCAAATATAGCCAATGTTTGTTTTTGGATCTGTTTGATTTTTCTGCACTTATACAATGCCACAATGTTTCCATCAGTAACTTTTCAGTTTTTCATTGCTTAATTCTATGTTCAACAACTTGACAAAGTAAAGATATTCTTTAAAACTTTCATTATCCGCCCAGATTAAACCGGATTAAGTTGCGTCCATGCTTTCTTGTTCCACAGCCTGTCCTCTGTTGTCTTCTATCCAACATCAACCTCTGGCCACCTGTTTTTATGGGTTTGATGTGTCCATGGTAACAATCCACACATCTCTGCCAGGGCACTCGTAAATTATGAGCACCGAGCTTGCCATGCACAGCTGCAGCGCTGTCTGACGTTAACGATATCAGAATCCAAACAATGTTCTCTGAGAGTTATCAGTTATTCCATGGGAGTCGCTTTTGGCAGCTCTTTCCAACCTGTGTACTTCACCTACTCAGAAAGCCAGTTAAAATATATCCAGTTACAGTTTTCGGAACAGTATGAGAAGGCACTGTGTGCATTGTTTGGATGAAATGAGTTCAGCTATGATTGTACCTTCATGTCGATGCAGAACATCCTGCGGTCGCATCCCTCGCGGCGCCAGCAGCTCTAGTTCAGAATTCCGCACTTCGTAAAAAATGCATCCAAGGCTCATTGTGTTCTTCTGGTAATCAATACCTACAGCACAGCTGTGGAGTCATAAAGAAGGGACAGGACGTTACTTTTGGCAGGCATTGTGTAACTACAGTTCCCAGGATCCCATGCTCTGTGATACACATCATCATACAGTACATCAGTTGCAGAAGGACTGACATAACAAGACTTACAGTTGATGTTTATTGCACTTTTTCTCAACTATGGGCAATTTTGGCCAAGTCAACTTTTTACACAGGCTTTAGTTTATTTAACGCAAGACACCACTGGTGAATCAAGTAAAAAAACAACCCTATTCTAATAGATATCACCATGCTTCCCGAATTGTTTAATTACAGTACATAAAGGCATTTGTTTTGTATTACAAGGTTTATAAAATGCTATGTTTAAATATGCAAATGAGACATTCTCTAATCTGAACATTGGACACAGCCAGGTTCAAAATGTGTGTATCATTCTGTTGACATACAATTTTTTTTTAGATGATTTGGGATTTATCTTATATACTGTATCTTATCACTCCACAAATCGTAATATACTGTCAACAGCCAGAAAAAAAAATTAAACATGGTTTTAGGAATAAAATCTTAATATAAATATAAATATAAATCAGACATAAACCGCTCTGTAAAAACATTCAGAATATATAATTGTGTGTATGTAAGTGGAGATTTTTGGCTCTGTGCAGAAGTAAAAACTTGTACAGAAGTAACACCATTGTATTAGAATCTAAATATAAAGACACACAGATAAAGGGCCCTATTTTAACGATCTGAAACGCAAGTGTCAAAGCGCGAATCGCAAGTAACTTTGTGGGCGGGTCTCGGCGCTGTTGCTATTTTCCCGGCGGGATAAATGGCTCTTGCGCCCGGCGCAAATCTAAAATGGGTTGGTCTGAAGTAGCTTCATTATTCATAGGTGTGGTTTGGGCGTAACGTGAATAAACCAATCCGAGCGTCATCCAACATTCCCTTTAAAAGCAGGTGCGCAAGTTCCATTATGGATTGCTATTATTATGGCGTATTTACCAGGCGCACGCCAGGAGCGGTTCACAGCCGAGGAGCTGATGTTCTTGTAAGAGCAGTGAAAGACAGAGAAGTGAAGTTGTAATGTTGTACATTATGGTAAAGGTGATTTCACAGTCTTTTTTTTTTTCAGTCTTTCAGTTTTTTCAGTTTTTCAGTCGATTTTTTTTCCTGGTTCTTGACGGACAAACCAATTTGTCAGATGTCCTTATATACATATATGTCTTGCGACTATTGGGCAAACAGGTCTTATCCTTAATTATTACAATTAGCCTGAATCATTTGTAAGCTAGATTTATGCCTATTTTTTCACATCTTCGTGGCACACCACAATGATTTCCGTCATCTCATGTGTTAATATTTTTTTAGTGTAACAATTTATGATTTGCAAAAATAACTGTTGCATCTGTGTAGATTACATGAGCAAAGTGTATGCGCGTTGTGCACGCTATACATTATGGTCAAGCATGCGCCCTTAAAATAGCATAATGAACAACGCGCAACGTGCCACTGACTTTAGACTAGGCGCAATTGTTTAATGGAACAGGAAAATAGCACCAGGGATTGTTTGCGCCGGAACACGCCTCCTTTTTTGCGCTGAACCGCCCAGGGAGCGCAAGTTCATTCACTAGTTTAGCGACGTGCTTCTGTGGAGGGAAAAGCACGCTTTGCGCGGGTGCAAAATAGGAATGACACATGCGTCGGTGTACAAAGTCAATTGCGCTGGGTGCAAGATAGGGCCCAAAGTGTAAAATAAAAAAAAACTTAAATACATTACAGGAAAATTCTGCCATTTTGTCACTTGTCATCTACATTTCCATCAAAGTAGCCTAGAAATCTAGACGCACCCTAGCAGGAGCAAATCTAATCTGCCGCGAGTGTAGTCTAGCAACTCTCGGTAGACCTGCGAGCAGGAAAAACCAAACTCTGGTCAGGCCAATCACATCGTGTATAGAGTCGGTGGGCGGGTTTAACATAATGACGGCACGTCACGGCAGAGTTGCGGAGGTTCTACGTGCTACTTGTAAACAAAGAAGCTGGCGAAGAGCGGTCTTTCGAATCGGCTTTGGCTGTGACTCTGGAAGACTTAGACTTAAGCTTTTCTTTGAGAAAAGAACAAAGAACGGCACTGAAGTCATTCTTAAGAAAAGAAGATGTGTTCAGAGTTTTGCCGACCTGATACTAAGTTTAAGAGTTTAATCTATCAACTAACGTTAGCTCCGCTTCACCTTCTTCTTTGCTCTGGTTGGTTGTGGCTCTCATGGCGCTATCCAATTGCGTGCAGAGGGAATCTGAAAGACAACCGTTTATCCCGCCCCTCGGATTGAGCCCTGCTAATGGTGAGTTTCCAGACCCAAAATCTTGATGTGGGCCTGGCTTGTCAGGCTACCATTACAGTGCATTTTCACCAAATCTCAAACTATGTATTATTTTGGTAACATTTTAGAATGGGGAACACATATTCACTATTAACTATGACTTTTCCATTGATAAACTCCTAATTTACTGCTTATTAATAGTTGGTAAGGAAGTTTTTGTTGCTTTAAGTTTAGGTATTGGGTAGGATTAAAGGGTTAGTTCACCCAAAAATGTAAATTTTGTCATTAATTACTTACCCTCATGTCGTTCGACACCTGTAAGACCTTTGTTCATCTTCGGAACACAAATTAAGATATTTTTGTTGAAACCGATGGCTCAGAAAGGCCTCCATTGGCAGCAATGACATTTCTTCTCTCAAGACCCATAAAGGGTACTAAAGACGTCGTTACAAAGTCCATCTCACTACAGTGGTTCTACAGTCCTTTTATGAAGTGGCGAGAATAGTTTTTGTGGGTAAAAAAAAAAATCTAAATATTCATCAAGTTCTTGTCTTCCGTCTGGGCCTCACGAAGCACCATGACACATGCGCGAGAATATGACGTAGAGCCGGCTTTGATAAGGCACTTTTACGTGCACTTATTTGTTTCTCACGGTTCGGGCATCCAGGAAATGCACACTTTAGCACCATTTTGAGCAATGACATTTAAGCACAATCAATGTAGAATTCAAGGTATGCATGGCTATGAGAACGCTGGCTCTACGTCATATTCTCACGCATGCGTCGTGGTGCTTCGTGAGTTCACGTCAGAGGCCCAGACGGAAGACAGAAACTTGTTGAATAAAGTCGTTATTTAGATTTTTTTTTTTGCTCGCAAAAACTATTCTCGTCGCTTCATAAAATTATTGTAGAACCACTGTAGTGAGATGGATTTTTTTATGACGTCTTTAGTACCTTTTATGGGTCTTGAGAGAGGAAATATCATTGCTGCCAATGGAGGCCTTTCTGATCCATCGGATTTCAACAAAAAATATTTGTGTTCCGAAAATGAACAAAGGTCTTACGGGTGTCGAACGACATGAGGGTAAGTAATTAATCACATACATTTCTTTTTTGGGTGAACTAACCCTTTAAGGGATGTAGAATAAGGTTATGCAGAATAAGGCATTGCTTTATGAGTACTAATAAACAGCCAATATCCTAGTAATATGCATGCTAATAGCAACTAGTTAATAGCAAGAATTGAACCCTAAAATAAAGTGTTACCTTTATTTTAATAGTGGTGTAAAAGACTGATAGATTAACATTTTAGGAATAAAATGGCTGACTCCTTTGTCTTGCTAAGGCAAATATCATAGCTAGCATTTTATCAATGACATAATACACACAATTAAATGAGATTTTCAAAAAAACAAAAAACAAAAAAAATCATCATTTGAAAAGATTCCAGCTTGTGTGGAAATGTATTTTGCACAAAATATTTTGTGATTTATTTAACTTCATTTAAAAATAAATATTGAATGTTGAGATCATCAGAGTCTCTCTATAAAAAAACGTAGCTAAAAAGTAAACAAAAAAGATTTACAGGTGTGACCTTCATAGTAAAAGGAAAAATTATGCTGATGGTCTTTTATTTATCAACTCCTGGGAAAGTGGCCAAAGTTTACTTATTTTTTTATCAAATTTGCAAGGCTTTATTTATTTTCTGAACTTTAACTTCTGACCCATCACCCTATTCTGTCATGTTTAGTTTTTGAACTGGTAATTATCACATTTACAGAGCAAAAACTATCCTTGTTATCCGATATTGGTGAGATGCTCGTCTTTGGACATCATCCAAAAACTACTTCTATCAGCGTCTGAAGATCTCAGAACAGTCCGTGGTTCAAAAATGAGTCTGTGTTCTTCAAAAGAGCCTCCTTCTTTTGAAGTGAACTTCTGGGATTGTTTCCTCACTAGCCTCTGTCTGAACTGCAGGAGCCTAATTGATTAAGTGCGGACGAGGGCTAGGTATTGTAAATGAGGTGACAGTCAAAGACTCAAAGACCCATTGAGGAGTTACAGTAGCTTGCCGAAGCGTTGTTAGTGCAAGTCTCACACAGGGCAAATAGGGAGGTTTTGTAAGCCCAGATGTCTCCATGATCTGTGGAAACATGGTTTGAAAAGAAATCGTATGCATAAAGAGACTAGTATTCACCAACACAAATCAGGGGAGCAGACCTGGCAGTAAATCTGCATGATTCTCACCCCTCAATAGACGACAATGTCCATGCCATCACATTGGCCTCTGTATGTCATTCTCGTCAGAAGTGCCTCCTCTTCTGGTCGTGGCGCTAGCCCGCGTGCTAATGCCCTTAAGCAGCTGAGACAGATAAATCAGTCTCATCCTGCCACCGAGCTGGGGGCTGTGACATTTGACAGTCTTTTATAGCACAGAACGAAACATGTCTGTGTGCTGCAATTCAATTGTGCTGTATCGATTTCTGCCCCGTCCGTCATTATTCCCCCGGCCTGATTGACAGCTGAAAATTGGTTACGTTAAGTATTTCATATGTTATAGCGGCTGACATTTGCTTGCCTGCACCTTGTGTCAATATTGTTGGAGAGCTCGGCAGCTTTATGAGAGAGCATTATACACTGAGTGTGGCTTTTGTGAGATGTCCTAGTGTTTTTCCTGACATAATTTAAGATATATTAAAAAAACGCCGCTGGCATCTTTCCACCTCTCAAAGGTGTTTAATGCCAATATTATTGTCTTCCTGCGGAAGAGCATGTATGCTCATAATCGAGATGCCCTCCTCCCTTCCCGCCATCACTATCAGCAAGCTTATGTTTAGGCATTAGATGGACGATGACTGTAAAATTGAGCCTCAGTGATTGATTCGTGTCGCGGCTCTGCGCAGGATGTGAGCACCTCCCCGCCCGGCATACTACGGGATTGGCACAACCCCATTATCTCTTCTCCACAAGGAACTGTTGATAGAATCTGTCACACATTAATGTTAACATTTTGTTGTATTCATATTATACTTGAGAATATGACCCCATACGTACTTTACATAAAACAGCAGTCGTCTAGTTTTCGTCTACTGTATTGTTGTATGAATTTCTTTTATTTCAGCCCAGGAAGGATTTTGAAATGTAACATGTACAGATCTGACAACACTCGCTAATGCATTCAAACAGTTTAATTGTAGAAGTGATGCAAAAATAACATCATTACATTTATTTGGAAAGCATAGCCTATAGTAACTGAACTGCAGTCATCGTCAAAAATAGTCTTTTGTGTCTGTGCTGTAGTTTAGTGTATTTATTTTTTTTTTTTAAGATAATGATTTAAGAGTGCAAATGTTATATAAATCAATGATTCTTCTGGGGATATCTGACCAGACAAGAGTGCTCTAGTCCTGTTGATGGCTTCCTTTGCCTGCCATCTTTTGGGCAGCTGTGTGACAGATGGGCCACTGTGTTTGTCAGAAGTAAATTGTAAATGTTTAGCTCTGTGCTCCTGTGCAGGTGTCTGTCCCTCAACATACAGCCAGACAGCATTCACTGTTTCGCCCTCATCCTGCCGCATGTCAACATCAGTGGCACACACCGGACCGGCCCGCCTCTCAAATCAATGTGTATTCCGTAAATATTATCCCTAGACTGGATAGTCAACAGTCACCACTTATTTGATGCTTGTAATGTTTTTCATAGATGCAGAATGCAATATTAACCATTATAAAACCAATTATTATATTTTATAATATATATATATATTTTTATAGATAACTATTTTTCTCCACATTTTTCTTTTGTGATATCTTATATGTACACACCTAGCAAGCAATAGCCACCATTTCACTGTCTCGGTTAGGTATATGATGTTTTATTAATAAAGTTCAAGAGGGACACGTTCAAATGATCTATCCAATCATCACATCATTCCAATCAGCAATCCACATGTACCCACTTAGTATGAGTAGAGGCCTATATATATATATATATATATATATATATATATATATATATATATATATATATATATATATATATATATATATATATATATATATATATATATATATATATATATATATATATATACGCTGTCGACTCACCTATGATTCTTAACAGTTTTCCGCATCCCTCCACCACCCCGTCTCCTCACACTCGCCTGGGGACTTTCCTAACCACAAATACGGGGGGAGTACTCCGGGTTCGGGCCTAAATACAGAGCTCGGAGCCCTCTCCTTGGACAGCACGCCCGAGTATACCGAGTATACCGAGCATACTACTCTATCTGATTATTTGTAAGTGTGAACTAAACCGATATCGTCCGGCTATGAGTAACCCATTTCTAGCCAAAATAACCTTGAATTTAGTTACATGTTGTTTTTACCAAAATAACTTGCCAGATGTTCCATGATATTCCATCATGTAAGCAAAGTCAACAGTGATTACAAGGTGTTTGGTTTAATTCATGTTGTAGATAACTAGTCTATCCTTGGACTATTGTTAGACGTCTATTCAATTTTCACTGGCAGCCCAAATTTTGCCTTGTTTTAGCCTAGACATCAGGGCTGTGTTTGGACATCTTTTAGACATATTTTTGACATCTTTTAAACGCAAAATTGCTTGCTGGGCAGATATTTTGTATTACTTTGTTTATTTCACTGGAGATTTACGATACTCACACGAAAATGCGTGTATAAATAATATATATATATGACTTGGTACTTGGTGTGAGAACCACTTTTATATTTCTTTACAATGCACAGTACAATGATTGATATAATAGCAATTGTATAGCATCTATAGCAAAGATGTAAAGCAAATAGTAAAGATGTATAGCAATTAAGTTTTCAGTCACATATGTTCAGTTGATCTTGAACAGGAATAGAAAGAGGAAACCAAAACTGAACATCACAAATTAGTCTGTTACATATGCTTCCTCTAGCCATTATGTACGTGAGAGGGTGTGTGCAGGATAAAAGATTAAAGTACACTCAGAAGAAGACTGACCTGACGTGTGGTCAGTAATCTTGGCTTTCAGTCCAAAAGGCAGAGTGCTGGAGATGCTATCTTAGGTAATCCATGGATTAAGTACTCACCCATCTAATGGCACCCAGTGAGTAAGACAGCTTTTTAGCGAAAGTCCAAAAGCCGCTTGGTCAATAGGCCATATGCATTTAGTTTGAGGGAGGTCTGTTTTCCCCCTACACTAAACCAATGTCGTTTTAAAACCTATTGTTCTTTGCCATGGCACTAAAAGTAGAAAACAAGCCTGGATTTGTCTTGACAAATCTTGTCATGGCAGCTTTTTAAATTATTAAGTCTGTCCTCCTTCCCTCAAGTCTCCTTTGGTTTCTCTTAGGCTTGCAACATTTCTGGTGGTATCGCAAGCTCTGATTTCTGCATGTATTTTGCAAAATAGCTATGATGGAAGAAACTATTTCACCTATTAGCTGAACAGAGATGGACATATGAACTCCAGTTGTCCAGTATTTGTAAAATGAAGTTACTGATGCATGAACTTAAGATAACCAGAAAAAAAAGGCTTACTATATTAAACTGTATTATAATTTATTATGGTGTCTGGTGGCGAGACTCCATGACTGCGCTTTAATTGATATTTATTTGGTCTGTAATCAGTCATTGCCACTTGCTATGAGAAGCATAGTTAGCGCCAAACTTTTTACGTCTCTTAAATAAACTCGTTTTGCTTGACTGGAATCACATGACCGTTGCGTGATCGTTTTCACTGGGAGATATGAAGCTTTGTGGTATATACTGTTATAAACTCCCACTCGACGACGCAATTGAAAATGACAAAATAAAATTCTGAGTGCGTTTCACCTGTCTCACAAACTCTGCAGCTGTTGAAGAGAGACAGTTTGAGGTTGAGTGGCTTTATAGGTTGAGGCTCTTGACAATAAGTACATGTACATGCACTTTAAAAGTTTGATTTCAGTCGGACTAAAGCAATTGTTTCTTTTTTAAAACTATAATGTTAATGTTTTAGTCTGTACTAATCTGTTTTTTGCAAATTACTAAGAGACCTACTGTATATTATGTTATAATGCAGCTTCGTGTAGCACATACTATATACATTTAATCAGAGAACAATTGACCTCTGTGCTTGTAATTTTTCAAAATATCTTAATTTGTATTCCACGAATCATACAGGTTTGAAACAACATTAGGCTGACAGAATTTTTGTTGTGGGATTTTTGATCAGACAGATGAAGACTGTAGCTTGATTATAACTGCACATGTAAATCTTGTCCTTTGTATCTGTGTGTCAGATGATTTAAAGTAGAACTCAAAATGGAGTTCACCTGCGAGCACCTGTAAACGTTCAGTTCAGAGTTTGCATTAGTCATGGTGGTGGGAGTTGTGACAATCACATTCGGGCAATCATTTTGCACAGTGCTAAAGATATCAGTTGTGTTCGGTTCAATACCGTCCTCATTTGAGCACCCAAATATTTAGTGCGAAAGCATATCTCACATGATGTCTCAAATACAAGAATCCTTAGTTCAGCTTCTGTCCTGAATCACATGAATAATTGCACTGTTCATTTTCCAAACGGGGATTATGATGAGGGCCTTTGTGGAAAATGGAGGCTTACATTAAGGGTCTTTTAGAGATCAATAAGCCAGAATAAAAGCTCTTGGAAGCAGAGAGGATTGAAGGGTATGAATGCGACTACAGACTGCAGCAGGCATGGGAGGAATCCTAGCCAGGGAGGGTCACCTTGGGATGCGTCCGCACTATCGGGAATTGCGCCGGATAAGCATATCAAAGCCGAGCTGGATGTCGATGCAGGAGCTGACGTAAGGTCTCCTTCATGCTGCTGGAGCTGCCACTGGCCTCGCCTCTGATCTCCACCACCGCATTGCTGCAGCCTCGTAGTTCAAAGCAATATTGATGCCTGAACTAGTCACAAGACCTTATTAAAGGATGCTGAACCGTCACCTGCCACAATGACTGGTTACCTCTGCAATAATGAGAACCTTATGACGTTGAGAACCGGATCAAACTCTGACTTGAAAGGTTAAGCATAAATTGCTGCTCTTTTGCATCATGTTTTTCTGGGTCACATGATTATTTCTTTGAGACAAACCATCATGGGAACCACGTGATAGTGTGCTAGTCTTAAACCGCATGGCTCCTCCTTGAGTTTTCACCAAAATCTTTTCCCCTACAGTTTCTCGTCATTGCCAACAAGCCGGCCCGAGAGCGGACAGGAAGACGCATTGCGAGAGACGAGGATGGAGTGGCTCAGTCAGACTACCGCAGTCCCACACTGCGCTGCGGTTGAATAGGTTTAATTCTGCAATAACATAATCGGCATACTGCGATATTTCAAAGCTGATTCAAGCTGAACGTTTATTTATGGACCTGTCAAGACTTTTGATATCCACTCCTCCTTTGTCAAAACCTCCCACTGCTCAGAGGAAAGCTCTGGCTCTGGAACGCTGCTTGAGGACCACAAGGCATTCTTGCCTCGGATGAATGAAATCCTCCTTTTCTGCGGTTTTTAGCCAGCCATATGGCATGTAAAGCTACCCTTGTGGGACTCGTGTTGTGGTCTGTTGTCTAATGCTTCCATCAGAATAAACATTTTTGACCATCTCCAACTTCAAAAACACACTGAAATTAATTCCTACGACTCAAGGACTGGCAGACCAATACCCACTTTTAAGGCAGTGTGCCATTTTCCTTTTTTTTCCTCGCTCCCCGTCATTGATTCTCATGTCAGCCATTCATGTTCAGTTGATATGCATCACATTGAGAAGAATGTAATGCATTTAGATTTCCTTAAAGTACATAAGTCACAAAGCTAGACATTAAATCAATTTGCAAAATGATCCGTTACAAGCAACACAAAAGGAATAATGCCTTATACACAGAGGCACACACACACACACACACTCATTCATTCTGAGACAGTCTCTAATCCAGCGATTGGTTTTACCTTATCACAGAACTTAAAGGAGTGTACTCTTCTAAGCTGCCGGATTGAACCTCTGTTCGATACAGGTTTGCAAAACTGAATCTGTTGAGCCACAAAGATTTGATATGGGTATTTAAAGCTCTGCGTGGTATTAACCGAGAGCACAACAAATAGCCTCCTTTAAACCAACTCTCTCTACTCTGACCAGCGCGGATGCAAATGAAACTAAGCTTGTAGTGGATTGAGGAGGTCGACAGGAGGGAGATGGGACTTATAATGTGCGTGTACGCACATCTGTAGCCATGATGAAGTGTGTGACCCTCGAAAGAGCCCTGTGACAACTGTGTTACCATGGAGTCCTATCCATCCGTAGACCCGTGGCGGTGTGTTTTTCTGGCTCCTTCCATCTGCCGCTCCTCTCACATTAAAGACCTCGGTTTCCCAGCTAGCTCCAAAGGGAAATTAGGCCATATGATTTGCAGTTTGTCCTGAGCAAAAAGTGACATTTATGTTATTTCCTCCTCAACAAATATTGTACTACCGTAGTCTACAGAATCTCACAGACACAAAGGCACATCATTCTAAGTTATCTGCCCCACTGTACAACCAATTCGGTTCTCCTACACAGCAAACTCTTTTTTCAAACTCTGATAGTTGCCGGCTATATGCACATAAAACAAGCCCCTCTCATAAATTCATTATGCTTGTGCAAACTCTCCTGAGTTATCAGTGTACGTCAGGTCCGTCTCTGCATATCGTCTGTGGAATATTGCACTATGGAGACATTATTTGTCAGATTTAGCACGAAACCTAAAATCCCTGTGGCTAAGTGCATAGGCTATTTCAAAAGATGGAATTGAAAAGAAATTGAAAGCATGTTGACAAAAGAAGACTACAGATGAGAGTGGGAGAGAGGGAGTGAGACGCAGAGAGAGACGGTCTCTGGATATGTCAGATTATGTGACGTGATAATAGAAAACACTCAGTGGTGTGTCCAGTGTTACATGTGCCAGCAGATGTTTTCTTAGGCTGCGGTGTCTGTGCTGCTTATTCAGATGCGTTCCAGCACCTCTGCAGTGAGGAGAGATAGGATAATTCGCCATTCCTGATGTCTGTTTGCTGTGGCCGACTTACAAATGGCAGGTTTGGGTTCGAAAATCAGCCCCAGTATACACATTTCGCACTGCTTTAATCAATTGCAGATTGATCCCGTACAGTCTTATGCATACACTCACACACCTAAATTAGCAAACGCATGAGATTCCTCTTTGTCTTACTTTGAGATCCTTGTTACGAAATGCAATCAAAGGCATTATTAAAAAGCTAAGACTGACTACAATTATAGGTCAGCGTATTTCATTATAGCCCATGGCATAAAAGAAAAAACAAATATGGTTATAAATAAAATAAACAATACGACTATAATAGAATATAATTGTTTTTGCCTGGATTTGGATATGTTGAAATATAACTAACTGCAAAGGTGTGATTTAAATGACATGACTGTGAGTGTGTGTATGCATGGAAAGAGAAAAGACGGCAGGGTAGTTCTTCTCTCTTGGGTGTGGTGAGCTTTATGGCTTTGCCGTACAACTTTAAAGACTCCTGAGCCTTCAAATCCACGGATATACTCTTAAACCACCAGGGAGGCCTATTGTTTCAAATGCCTTCCCAATCAGCTTGCCAAACTCCACATACGTACAATACAGACTCATTCTTCTTCTTCTCTCTCTCATTACGCGACTGAGGCGTGTACAAGGCAGGTTTGGGCGTCACCCTGTCTCTAAAAGCACTAGCCCTCACAGTAATTATTTTCTCAGACAATTACTTGTAGGAACTGAAAGATTACTGGAGAACGAGAACCAAGCCTTTGGACGTTTTCTTCAGAAAGTCAAAAGAAATGTATATGTATATTTGTTTTTAATTAAGTGCAGTGTTGTATCAAGATGTCCTCTTCTGTTACATTTAATGTAATTAATTTCATTTTTTTTTTTTTCAGTTTATTCTGAGCTATATATACCACACTTAAGAAACTTTGCAGCTTCCCTGACATCATACTTTTTTTTTTTGCTGTGTGGGCAGATCTACCCTTCACGTCAAGACCAAAACCTTTTCATTAATCTTTCATCAGCCGTTATTTAGACTGTCTCCTAGTAAAGGTTGTATTTTTCCTGGTGTGGGAATAATATACGGGAACATAACGTGCATGGTTGCAAATCTGTTCTGTACTTTAGGAAAGGAGGCCTTCATTTAACTTTATTGACTGATGGTAAAGAAATCTGGTTAAAAGAAATTATACTCTTATAGTTTTGTTAGGAGGATAAAAGTTTTTACAAGTTGTTGATTTAGATTAAATGTGGCTCAATGAATATGTTCTGTATATGTGTGAGTGTGTATATATATATATATATATATATATATATATATATATATATATATATATATATATATATATATATATATATATATATATATATATATATATATATATATATATATATATATATATATATATATATATATATATATAATGGTTTGCTCTTGTGCTAAGAAGTCCTATTGGAAAAAAAAGCCATTTAAAAAAAGCCATTTCAATATTCTATGTCATGTCAGACCAATTTTACTGTAATATGTTTCCCTTGCTACTTGCTCTGAAATCAAATGAATGGTGCGAGCAAAGGAAACTGAGCCATACATATTGAGGTGGATTGGTGCGGATTAGTCTAGGTCAGTTTAAGCCGCATTATAACGTCCTCTATCTCATATACCTGTGAATTGCTCTGTTCCACTGTCACACTCAAATACTCTATAGCTCTATTTCTGTAGCCAGTATTGGCCAGGGGCAAATGTCAGTCATGAGTGAGTGGTTTCACATAGTCTGAGGGGTAATTTATTTCACCTAACATGTGGTGTGGCAAGCTGGCCTTGTGCTTGGCTTTTAGTGAAAAATATTACTTCCTTCTTTTAAGTGCCTGCCTGCCAAAGGATTCAAAAGCACACACTTTAGTTGTTTTGGTGAATCCCTGGCACGTAGTATGTGGGTCTACAAAATACAGGAGCTGTGGTCGGTTATATGCATGGGGAACTGACGTGGATCAGGATTTTATACAATATAAAAAAAATCCACAAAAGGATACACTGATTCAGACTGAAAAGATCAAAAGGTATAACGCATGTATAGCCAACTCTCTGGAAAAAGGAACAAGTGAGCTTGAGTAGATACAATGTCGTTCAGACGGCCTTTTCCCTAGCATCTTTGTATTTGTGCATCGGTGGCTTTAGGTACCCTTAAGCTGATATTGTCTAAAGCTTACCTGTCTGATTGTCCATAATTACCCCTAATGGACTTGCAGACACTTGGCAAGCCCAGCTTTAGGGTGTGTGTGTGAGATTTGAGCTGTTCATTGTTTCAAGAGTTGGAATGTTGCATCATTTGTGGCCTTTGTTTGCCTAGATGACAAGACCACCACCTTCCCATTTGTAAACATTAGGAACGGCTCTCCGTTAGATGCTTTTATTACTTAATTCTGAAAATGTTGCAGTTCTTCTATGATTTCCAATGTCTGTTGTTATTCACAAGCCAGCTTGGTGGCTTCTGTCTAAATTATTTGTTAAAATGGGTAGCTCTGACTGCAGGGAGACACAAATAGTGAATAGCCAAAGCCTTTTCCAGGTCATGCTTATACTCTAAAACAGCCACTGACACATTGCTGGCTTTCAGACAGAGTGTAGTGGCACACAATATTAAGATTTATTGTAGGACAGTGAGCCAAGATGTTTCTCAAAATATCCGTTCCCAGAAATATAGTCAAGGTTCTGTGAATTGAGATATTTTGTATTGCAAATTTTTAGAGTGGACCAA
Source organism: Gobio gobio (assembly GCF_949357685.1). Taxonomy (NCBI): domain Eukaryota; kingdom Metazoa; phylum Chordata; class Actinopteri; order Cypriniformes; family Gobionidae; genus Gobio; species Gobio gobio. The sequence goes on along the minus strand of NC_137109.1, from coordinate 32,583,840 downwards.
AGTTTATTTTTATTTATTTTTTATCATACTTTATTTTAAAGAGAGGCTATGCATTTAAACTGAACAAAAAAAACTTTAATTTAAAAATCAATTTTCTTAATGTATAATACATGTTTAGGCCTATATATGTAATAAATTAACATTTAACAATTAATATATAACCAAAAATAGCACTCTATTAGGCTAAAGTTTACATTTAAATATAAACGTATGTTGTCAGAATGGTTTAGCTATATCAGTTCAAAATGCTGAGCATATCATTTTTGCCTTTTAGATGTGCAATTAGACTGAGAATAAAAAAAATTGCAAAAATATGAACATTATATATATATATATATATATCACGAGGGGCGTAATATTACATCGTTCATTAAAAAGGTTACAGTAGGTAACTATAAAATCTTAAACCTCGTTAACCTTTCAATAACGTTATATCAACTCTTGGTTCACTTCGAATAATATATTACATTTGCCAAAGCACCTGATCACTTGGTATCATACTTTGAATTACAGTCAAATAGGCTGATGTTTGATTTACTCTTTAAAATGAAAATACTCAAGCTATAGGCCTATCTGTGCGAGACCGTTTGAGAAGGCGTGATGTGCCCTCTGCTGGACAAATGATCGCACGCAAACCTCTCAGCCTTAATTGTCTGAGGAAACATCGGACAGAAGTGCTCTCCATAACATCATAATAAATTAAATAAACACAACACATGTCGCGCAGGAAGTACCGCGTAATTGCCACATTAAATTTGCGAGCAGATTAACAAGTGCGATAGGCTGTAAAAATGCCATATTTTGTGATAGATAGATAGATAGATAGATAGATAGATAGATAGATAGATAGATAGATAGATAGATAGATAGATAGATAGATAGATAGATAGATAGATAGATAGATAGATAGATAGATAGATAGATAGATAGATAGATAGATAGATAGATAGATAGATAGATAGATAGATAGATTAAATAGTGTCCCTTTTTCAAAACATGGAAATTGTCTGTGTTGTTATGAAGGCTTATGATGGATTTTTGCTGTGTTTAATCACGTATTGCTCTGTGAAATAATTCTTAATAGTCACATTGTTCCAGCTTAAGGGACAGGTGTCAGTAAAGCACCGGCTGATTTGAACGTATATTTTATTAAAGCACAGCATCCGTTGCGCAGCTTCCCGAATCACACGAATTTCCTCCCCATTGCTCTGCGTCGAGTCTTTTCTCATCGTCTCTGGACTTAAGTGTAGACCACTTAACTATTTAAGCTTCTGCAGTGATCAGTCCATTTATCTGGGATTATTGCAGTGAATTTACTGTTTGGTTTCCTTCCAGCACCCAAATGTCAAGTCCAAAGTCATGTGTGCAGTAGCTTTACCGCGCAAGAGCCGCGCAGATCCCCCGAAAGCTGGTAGCAGTTGATCTTTGGATAGAGCATGAAAATAAATAAATCCTCTTTAGCAGATCAATATTCATCCCCTTTAATGCGGGAAGTGAAACTGCTGGATTTGAGCTGGTAATTCTGATGAACAGCTAATCGTTGAAAAACAAGCAGGGCTTTGCCATCCGTAGCAGATACTTACACATGAGGATGTGTAAGAGAAGCACATCATCTGGCCTCCAAGAAAAAAAAAAAGGAAAAGAAAGAATAATCTGATCGTAAGTGTGTGTAGGCTATTCACGACCTTTAGTTAACAACCTAATGGATGCTTTTACCTAAAATAGGAAACGGTTCAACTTAAACTTAAAAAAAAAAGTATGATTGGCCTACTTGTGTGTGTGTGTGTGATGAATTGATCTGTTGTTGACGTTTTTTATAAAATTTATTTTATAAATAAAATTCATGTTAATTTAGTTTTATGTAAAATGGAATTTCCATGATCAATTCATATCGCGTATAATATTTGTTAATTGAAATTAGTTGGCATAGGTGTAGAATGATGAGACATGGCAATTCAAAAAAAATACGCCTTCCTCATCAGCATAAATATGTCCCTGAAATCGAATCCATGGTGACAATTTTTGGAAAAGTTAATTAATGACACCTCACTGTATAGTCTATATTAATTGTAAGCAATATTATTATTTTTATTATAAAAGTATTATATATTATTAATTCGCTGTAATTAGCGTAATTATACTTCTTAGACTATCATAAATAATAATAAAACAGTTACCGGAATATTACTTATAGCATTTTTTAGATAATTTCTGTTGCATTTCACATTAGGATTTTATTTCCTAAAAAAGGTTATTCTTGTATTTCTTTCTTTCTTTCTTCTTTCTTTCTTTCTTTCTTTCTTTCTTTCTTTCTTTCTTTCTTTCTTTCTTTCTTTCTTTCTTTCTTTCTTTCTTTCTTTCTTTCTTTCTTTCTTTCTTTCTTTCTTTCTTTCTTTCTTTCTTTCTTTCTTCTTCTGTGAAGCACCTCTGTGAAATGAATCCTAAAAGATATTATTTTATATGATGTTGAATTTTGAAATATTGCATCCATGAACTTTTGGCTTTAAGTAACGTCACCTGAGGTTTTGCTCTTTCTCTGTCTTTTCCCTTCACTTTTTTCTTTATTAAACAGATTTACATCACACTTTGTGACTATAAGAGCAGACCCAAGTCTACATACCAAGTCTGCAGAAATCTCTGCGTTCTGTTAGTGAGTGCACAGCACATTGTGATTGATGGCCCCAAGATGTGTCGTAACTCAACAAATAAATAAATAAGTGCTCCTCTTGAATACGCCTGGATTTTGCCTTTAAAATATGATCACTTGTTATGTCCAATTCTGTTGCTTTGTGGTTATTTAATACTGAGAGTATATGTGCTTTGTTTATTGTCTCTTTTTGATACTAGTCCATTCATGATGATATGAAAACAGTTCAATGGCTTGTCTGAATGTTTTAATTTCCTTTTTTATTTCGTGTCGCCATATGGCTGACACATCCCCTCATTATGGCTGAAAATTCACATATTCAAAGAAACACCTGTGTTCTTTGTGTAGATAAATCACGGCATACCAAAATGGTGTTTTGGCACTTTTGCCCATTATCCCAGTTTTCTGAAGTCATGAAGCTGGTTAGTGCAGTTTTGTTGTGTGCACCACACCCTTGTGAATAAAGACTAGTACATTTCCTTTAGTAAGCAGTTGGTATCTTTGCTTGCTGAAATGAATTATCCTGTTGAGAGTTTGTCAATGGCTTTGTATGGTTTCTATGGGTTTGAGTCTGTCACTTGCAGGAGAAAGTCAGCATCAAATAAACTGCTTGGGGACCACATGCTGAAAAGCCACAGGGAGAGAGAAAAGAACCGAGTCACAGGCTATTGGTACAAAAATGCTTAGATGGGATATTTACCAAGACTCTCTGGCACACATTACTACTGGGAGGAGCGAGGGAGAATGAAAGAAACAAAAACTGGGGAAAAGGATAATTGCCTTTTTTTCTTTCTCTTTTTTGCCTTTAGCAAACAGCGCCAAGTGCTTAAATAAACATGAGCAAAGTGTTTATTTCCATCTTAGTGTGGTGGGCTGTCCAGGAAGAGGTATGTCGTAACAGGATTCTCACTCATATGGTCTCGAACAGTGAGGTAATACTGATTCATAATCAGGGTGCTGAGAGCTAACCATTGACAAATTTGTTAATAATATTTCCTATTTAGTGTTCTAAATATTTCCTACTTGATACATTAACTTTACACAGGTATTTTTCTTCCCATGTTCTTGCAAACAATGACCTCAAGAGGGGGCCCTAAAGTGAAGAAAGCCTCATATGGTTTCTGAGATTCAAACTAGAATCTTAGAATCTCTCCTTCTCTTTCTTTTTTATTTGAAGTGTTATATTGGTCAGCCTAAAATAACTTTGAATAATTGTTTCAAATCTGAAGAAACCTATAATATTCAACATCTTAAGCATGACTTATAAACCTCTGTTAGTAACTGAAAATACATTACAGTTAAATGATAACGCTGCATTTTATATTATTCTGCCTTATTGACTAAAGTTTTCTTCATATCAGTAAATAAATGTATTATTGAACTGTTATTATTGAGCAGTAGTTAAGTTTAACACTTAAAACTGTTAACATGCTTTGTTGTTAAAATGTTTCATTATTATTTAATTTTTTTTTTAAAATTTTTGTATACGATAAATCTTATTTAATTAAATAATTCTGCAATATTTTGCCATTTGGCTGAAGCTATGTTACATGCATGTATCAGTCCTGTTAGAGGTCAGTTGTAAAGAGCACACCTGACCACTAGGGACTGACCTAAGACCATAATTTCCTGCTAGTTGTACAGAAATAGTATATACTATTTTAACTTCTTGTTGTGAAAACACTTCTGAGAAGGTGGGATTGTTGAGCAATGCACATGACTAGAACAACTGTGGATGCACATCTGTTCATTGAAGGTGTTGCTTTGCTTTTGTGACCAGGATGATCTAAAATTACAGCTAGAATTTCAAATTGGCAGCTACATTTAACCTAAAGTGACTTATCATTTAGCATATTCCTCAGCATTAAGCCAGTGATTCTCAACCAGGTTAGATGGTTCCAGGGGGAACTTTCTACCCCTTACTCCTCCTTAAAACAGCATCATGATTATCATTTTATTTTATTGTCTGTATCAAATGTTTTGATATGTTCCACTTTTCTGCTTCCACATTATACTATATAGCACATCTATCAAATTAAGTTGATACTCAGTAGTCGGTCATACAGTGTTATGTACAAAATCCTATTAAGCACCTACTATACTAACAGCCTAAGACACACTTTGTCTGGTGTGAACTTTGGAATTACTCTCCATAATCTTATCTTTCTCCTTCTGCTTTGAGTCAGGCCCCGTTGATGTCAATGGCAGCATGTTTGACACAGCACTATATTGTGGATCACTTTGCTTTATTCAATGCTTGCATGCACCGCTATACTGTTTAAAAGTTTTGCAAAAGTTACTTTTTTTAATACAAAGATTAATATTTCTATTCAGCAAGCACACAAGTAATTAATTGAAAGTGACAGTAAAGGCATTTATAATGTTATATTTTAAGTAAATGCAAATAAATAGTTTCTTGAGCACCAAATCAAAATATTAGAATGCTTTCTGAATGATCATACGACACAGGCCATGTAATTACAGTAATGATTCTGAACTGTAAAAAGCCTTCACATGCTTGTAAAAATAGTAATTACAACGTGTAAACTCTTAATTTTAACTTGTACTATAGTGTTGTACTCAAGACGATCAGTCTTTAAGACAATTTTTTGTCTCTGTCTCTACCAAACTTGTACTCGGTCTCAGACTTAGAGGATTTTGAACAGCTGCTGGGATTTCTGATTTGTTTATGTACATGATTAATATGACTGGATGTAAAACATCCTGCTCCAGATGCATTCATAGCGTATTTTTAATTTGATTGATTTATTGTGCCGGTTCAGAAATTAAGGAGGGATTGTGTCAAAAATGTCATCAAAACTAATACAATTGCTCACAAAATTCAAGATGTTGCAAAAAAGTACTTGTATGAGATCTGAAGTTTTATATTATAACGTGGTATAATTAAGCAATATGACAAGAGCAAGAGAGCTGTTTTCATACATTTGAGTATGACTGCAAACATGATATTGCTTTTATACAAACATTCAACACATTTTTTTAAAACATTATTCTCAACATTATTTATGCATTTGTAATTGCACCTCTGAAGTGCAATGATGAATTGTGTTGTTAATGGTTTAATTTGATTGGTAACAGTTCTACAGTGTCTTATTCTAATTCTATGTGTTGATTAAAAAAGGTAATTTCTCAGGTGGTAATGTGGATCTTTATGAGTTTAAGGAGTGCTGGTCTGGTCTTGGTCTTGACTCGTGGTGCGTCCCAATTCGCATACTATCCATCCTAAATAGTAATAGTACATCCCAAATCACAGTATGTTGAAATGAGTATTCAAAGATACCAGGATGGTCAACTATTTCCGGTCAGATTCCAAAGCGCAGATCGATGCACACTCTAAGGGCTGATATAGCCCACAACACATTGTGCGTTGGACGAGGATTCGATTAGAAGTACAAACACGGATAAAAAAGTGTTCAAAATCTACAGACATGGAGGATGTGCGAGTCCGCCAGTAAAGTAGAGAGGTTTAAATAAAGGGGGTTGAGTGATTAATTATCTAACTTGACGAAAATATATTTATACAATGTTATCCACATTATATTTCATCTGCAACAGCATTAGTTATAATATGTTTGGCCATTAACTTTTAAATGCATCATTTAAACTGTAAACACATAAGGGGAGTCTCTGCATGAAAGACGACTGGCAGATCAACATGCTAGGCCTACTACAATTCTCTCTGAGATGGTAGGAAATTAAATTGAATGTGGAGGATTTTAACTGTGACTATGATTGACAGGGCAGTTTAAACATTGACAGGATGCATGTAACTAAGCGTCAGAGTCCGTTAAATATGACGAAGCACGTCCCAAAGTTTGCTTTTGCTACACACTCAAAGGTATGTTAAAGTATGTACTTTTTCTTCACACTTTTAGGGCGTAGTACATGTAGATGTTTTGCAGCATCGGCCTTGCCCGGAACACTCAAAGTCTTGGTTTCAACACACATTGGTCTTGGTCTCGACTTGGTCCCGGGTTAGGTGGTCTTGACTACAACACTACTTTTACCACTGTACCACCTGAGCCAATGGTGTGTTCAACTTGAAGTGTCCCTGTGCAGATCGATCGGTGAATGAAATCAAAGTACCGCGAGAGTGATTGGAAAGCATATATAGAGCTTTTTTTACGGTAGGCCTACGACATGGCCTGAATTCCGCATGGAGTAATGGCTGCTGAAAATTAAACTTTGATATCACAGTAATAAATTCTGTTTCAAAGTATGTTATAGAAAACAGTCAGAATATTTCACAATAGTACTGTTTTTACTGTATTTCTAACTAAATAAATGCCTTGGTTAGAGCTTTGTTTTAATTTAAAAAAAATGTTAATCTTACTGAAACCAAACTTTTTGAATGGTAGTAACTGTGTGTAAGACTCACATTTCTTCACTAGCTGTTGCAATAAGCCACGGTCAATTAATTAGACTTTTACAAGGTCAATGCTGGTTTGAACAGCTAGAGCTGTTGTCTTACAGTAGCTACATCTTCTGTCATCATTAAGCCTAGCATGTTGTTTATTTTATTTAAATAGTTCAACTTGTTCAAATTGTACAACATTTTTAACCCATCTAGAACAAACTATAGGCTATTCATTTATGTTTTGCGGTCTGCAGGTCTAAGTGTCAGTGGGTGGGATTTTAAGTGAAGGGAGCAAGTGTTTATCCAAACTAACCAATAGGACATGAGTAGACTAGGCAGAATGGATGGTATTGGAGCACTTGATAGTAAGAGACTATTGGATGACTTCATAGAAACAGACAGATAAATGGCCCACCGGGCTCCATGTGGTATGTTACCGTCCAGAACCAGATAGCTGGTTTGATTTATACACTTTGCAAAAGACATGCATATAGTTGTGAGACAGTGATGGCGACCTTAGCATTCAGTGGATGGTTTAGTGATTCAGTATCTCTGTGTTGAGTGTATTCATAAATAATATATATTATTTGTGTGTAGAAATTGTAACCAGAAAGTTGTAAATTTTGGGAGGAAGTGATACATGCTTGCGTGCGCGCATGTGTGTGTTAGCTGTCAGCTTGATGGCTTATTTGGAAAACAAACCTGGAATCTGTCCGTTTCATTCAATCACACTAAGACCTGACAGAAAGCTTGTCGTGCAGTGATAACGATGTCATCGGTCAGCCGCCTAACAGTTTAGACCCTGTCCGGTTAGCAGAGGTGAGACCGTACATCTGTAGTCTTATCAAAGACTGTCCACACATGTTGATGCCGAACACAAGACCTCTTACACCCAGTAAATACCTCAGACAAACATTTAAGGTGGTCAAAATTATTTACAATTTATGCGATGTAAAATCTCTTAATTTGTAAACCTCTTCACATTAGTAGGATCCATTGTTTTCACAGGGAGATTTTTTTAAGTATTTAGAATTTGGAACTTATTATTGAGCAAGGATCGCACATTAAATTGATTAAAAAATGTATTTCAAATAAATGCTGTTCTTTTAAACTTTCCATTCAAGCAATTCACATTTTCCACAATACGCAGCACAACAATTAATAACATTAACTGATAATAATAAGAAATGTTTCATGAGCACCAAATCAGCATATTAGAATGATTTCTGAAGGATCATGAGACACTAAAGAAATGAATATTCAGCTTTTCCATTACAGGTATAAATTACATTTTAAAATATATTCATATACAAAACAGTTACTTTAAATTGCAATAATATTTCATTGCCATTTGAGTGTTTGTCAAAGTGGAAAGTGAACCACAGACAGACAAAACTGCTCTTATCTGTGTCTCTGTGATTAGTGTGTTAATGGGGGTGTCAAATGGACGTGTGTGTGTGTGTGTGTGTGAGTGTATTCCATTGATATTCCAGTGCTGGACAGTCTTAGGTGGGGTCAGATCTTGGAATGTGGCCCCTCTTATCAGTACGAGAGAGAGGGAAAAAGAAAAAGAGCAGCAGCACAAACATTCCTCTATCTTTCGTCCTTACAACTTTAGAGCCATCATCGGCACCACTTCCAAAATTTTCTGTTTAGTCTGCCAAGACCCACAAAGTCTTCCAAATGTTAAACTCACATAAGTGAAGTCATTAGGTTGGCATTACCAGTAGCCCTCGTGTAATACTGCCTGTCATACACTCTTAACTCCATCCATTATTTATACGTTTAGAGGAATTAATGCTGGTAAACAATATTGTTTACTAGATAATAGAATGGAATGATTTAATGGTACCAGTTTATTGCATATAGGGGCTTAGAAAGTGTCAATGTTGAGCTCTCTTATCCCAATTCCATGGAAAACTCACAAATCTCAAAAATGGAATTGGCTTGGCTATGGATTCAAGGTGTGGATGTCACTGCGGATGCATTTCTCCATTACTACTGTGCGTATGTGTGTCAGAAACAACTAATAGACAAGACACTGCATCCAAAAAAGAAAAACATTGACGTCAATAAAGACTAAAATCCAAAGGGCTACAGACCAAAACTAATTCTCTGAGCTAGATGCTCAAAATCTCTGTGTATACTCAATCAGCTGTGAAGCTCATCGTTGTTCTTCTAGCCTTCAGCTCTTGGGCCATTTTTCATCCCATAATCCTGTGTTTCACCCACAAATTCACAAGCTCCTCCTGCCCCATGCCACCGCTAGCCAATGTATGTCTCCATCGGTGGCCTAAAGGAAGCCAATTACAACCGTCATGCTGAAAGCCTGCCCCCTTGACTCCGGCCAATATGGAAGTCAGGCGAGGCACTGGATTAGCATTGTGGTGGGCATCTGTGTCTCCTATGGTCAGGCAGGTGACCCCTGCACACAAAGGCAGTGCGCCAACTGAGTGAGATTAATAAAACCTCCCTAGTCGGACAGAAATGGACAGGTCGCACACATGCTCGGCTTTGTGAGGCCTCTGGGGTTGTCACGACTACCCAGCAGGTGTTGAGGGAAATACAGAAACCTGTGTTTGTGTGTTAGAGAGGATTAAATCTCAAAGCAACAAGACAGAAAGACTGCTTTTAAAAACTCTGTGGCAATTTCCTGAGAAAAGGGGAGGAAGGTAAGCTCTTCTCAGACATATACAAGAGCCAGAGTTAGTGTTTGGACAGACGTGGAATTACTAATGGAGAAGGCCGATGTAAATCAGTCCATGATCGTATTTATAGGTTTTTTTCAGCAAAAACATGTCACTCCACGCCCACTGTTTAAAACCCCACACTGATGAGCATCTGAAATAACATATTTCTTTAGGAAACGTGTGACATGAAGGGTAAAATCCATTATATTACATGACTGAAATAGTGAGGGAATGAAAACATGTGGTTAGATGTTGATCTCGTGGATCTTTGTCTTCCCACAGGGTCCAAGCCGCCGCAGATATCATTACATCACACGCTTGCGATGTAGCATTCACACACTGCTTGTATTCATCTAATCTTGGTGTGCCATCTCAGACTCTCACTTGCTCTCTAAAATTTCCGACATACAGTTGGTTCCAAAATTATTAGAGACCACATATACTATTGAAAAAAAAAGTATTCTTTTTGAAATACGTTTTTTATGTTCATCAAAGCTGCATTTATTTGATCAATAAAAACCTTTATTGAAAAATAAATCTTGGTTTCACTTTATTTCGATGGTCCATTTTAGACTTCTAACTATAAGTAACTTTGCAACTACATGTCAACTAACTCTCATTAGAGTATTAGTAGAGGGTTAGGTATTGAGAATGTTGGGAGAGCATCAAAATAAAGTATTATCAGATTCTAAGCAGACAATTGGCATGCAGTTGCAAAGTTACTTATAGTTAGTAGAATGTCTAAAGTGGACCATTGAAATAAAGTTACCAAAATCTTTTGTACCATTATAAATGTATTTTTTAAAATCAATTTAAGTCATCCTTACTGAATAAAAGCATTTTCTTATTTTATTTTAAAATGACAGTATAAATCTCACACACAATGAGTGATAGTGTTCACGAAGACAGTAGAAGACAGTAGAAGGTGCCATAAACCCTGTTATATTAGCATATTTTATTAGTTTCTTATATCAGTGTAGATATATGTGTAATTTATTGATTAATTTATTATGTTTTTGTTATGAAAAAGAATAGTCATATAAACACATTGGTCAATAAAGTGAGATTAAATGCATCACAATATTTTTATTTTATTTAACTACGGGAGGTTTGCACAGTATTCTGATTTTGCATTTGCCTGCTTTTATTCATTTTGAGGAAAACAAAATCTTTAAGTTTAGTAAATTCATGCTCACATTTATTCTAAAACTACAATAACCCTCATGTTTATACAAAACATCTCTGCATTCACGATTTTTTTCAACATTGGGACAAGAGAGCTGTCTGTCAAGTTACTTATTTGAAAAAGTAACTCAGATATTTTGTTGAAAATTTGAGAAGTAATGCGTTACCCACAACATTGTTTGTGACACTGATCATGTGAATTCCTTTGTACAGACGGTCAGAGGGACACACCAAATACTCCTTTTTTAGTTTCATCTTTTCACTTAAAACATTATGCCAATAATAGAACAAACTATGCAAAATTAAAGCATTTCCACTATTGGTCTCAGACTTTTGGGCCCCATCGTAAGCACGCGCCAACATACACACATCTCCTGTGTTTAACTTTCTGACTGACACTTGATCAGTCATTTCAGTGTGTTCGTGGGAGTGCTGTAGAAAAAGGCCATCTATTGTGCTTCTCAGTATACACTTAAACTTCTGAACTCAGGAATCTATACTTATACTCCAGGGATTCATTTTTCCCTATCCAGCTAGCATAGCTGTTCTAATTGGCATAGGTTGGTATGTGGACATGGGGCATTGGAAAGCTGATGAGTGGATAATATTGCCATGTGTTTCTGTGCCAAGTTTGCACCAGTGATGAGCTTGGCAGTCGCATTGCTGTCTGCATCAGTGACTGATGAGCTGTAGAGGTGTAGAACACATACACACACTCCAGGAAAATGCTTTGACTGTTGAGCCTCGCCCATGCATGCACTGTATTAGTCAGGATTATACATGGAAACACACACACACACACTTGTGCTGGCGACTGTAAGGCTACAGGCACTATGAGTGAGTGGCTGCAATAAAGATCCCAGGTGGTGAGATGGGTCACGCTAAAGGTTGACAGAATCAAGGCAGGGAATTTGTGGGCAGCATTTTTCTTTGTGCCGCTGTGTACTTGGTGGGCTTAGTGCTGCCATTTCAGCCACTATACCAATGAGTCGGGGTTAAACCTCACACACGACGTGTGTTATTGTTCACAAAGAGGGTAATGGAAAGAGTCATGACCTTGTGTACATAAATCTTATGCTGCAGAATTTGGTTACTCATATTTATAGTCATAGACAACTTGTGTACAGCATAATTAAATGCCTAAATCTATCCATCCATCCATAATTAATAGTAGATTGGATCATTCCAAAAAACTGAATACACACTCAACATTTTAGAACAAGGATATAAATTGAGGTAAAGTTTACAAATTTCTCAATCATTGTATTATGTTCTGGAAAATAAAATGATATTGAATGATTGGGTAGAATTAGGTTAAATTGCATATTACAGTAACATTATTCGCCATTTGTATAGGTGACACTTAAAATTCATAATCATCCATACACTTCTGACAGTAAGTATAAATATATGTTTTTAATTAGGATAGTGTTTTGAATATTTGAAACAAATGAGCACACATTTCAATTTTAGTGCAGTTGCTGACATATTTATTACTGTAAGTGATATTTAATGCCCCTGTGTTGGAAGGAATGGGACTTTCTTCAACAGTGGATCTTCAACAGTAGATACTGTAAAGTGCACAGCCCCATATACATTGTATGATTATTAAATTCACTTTATTGAACCTCCATGCACTCCAAAAAACTCTTACACTCTTGTAACTAATGATATAATGGGGAGCCTCGTTTGATATATTTTCTTGCATGCACCACTGTGAGAATAACCAGTCGCCTAATGAAAGGAGGAAGAAAAGAAAGAGGGCGATATTTATACTTCACTATCAGGTAGAGAGGCACAATTGCTCCACATAATATCGATGCCCCTTTTAAAATACCATCCACTTTTTTTCACGTCATCCCCAGCTAGATTCATGGACATGGATGTTTCTTTTGTTAGTGCATGAACAGAGCTACATTCCCTGTACCTCTCACACATATCTCTCTCCCACACACGTACATTCACAAAGTTTGGACAGGATAATCTTTTCTGTTCACACTTCACTAACCGAGGGGCAAAAGCCCCTCATTATTGTTTACATTATTATTAATAACTAGGCATTTTCAGAAAGAAAGAAAAAAGATAATCAATCAGTGTGAAATACTGAATTTCTTTCTGTGTTTAAATATTTTTCAAATTTGAAGCAGCCATGAACATCCAACAGGCAGGATTAGGAGTTAAATATGATTTTGTAATTTTCATTTGTTTTATTTTTGGTTGTAAAATTAATTTGGTCGTATTCCACAGCGTTCAGTTTGGGGATGACTTTATAATGATTTTTTGGTTGTTGTTGTTTTTTTGTGAACTGACTGCTGAGACCTAAGAGCAAAACGATTTTCTAACTTTTTGTTTTTTCTATTTTTGTCTCTCTCAGTAGCTGGTCTCTAAATGATTTTTTAATGATATGTGTTTCTTTCTTTCTCGCTTCTTCTCTTCCAACCCCCTTCTTGGTGTATTAGAATCTGCCTGCATCTGGTTTCAATTTGAGCTTGTCCTCATGAAATCTTGCCGCTCTCACCCTTTTCCCGATGTCTCAATAACACTAGGCTGCTCTTTGGATCCTCACAGGCTTTATACAAACAGACATGACTATTACAACAAGTATAATCACCGCACTGTTTAACCTTGCCAGTTCTGTTACAATAAAAGTAAAGGTTTCATAGATTGAGTTTACAAATGTAGCAGGCTACAGCTGTCTGGCCAAATGGCAATTCATTTGCGGTGCTGTGAGCCAATCGCGATGGTCGAGTCCCTATATATAAATCGGGACTTTTCGTTTGACAAGTTACGTCATCGACACGCGACTGTTGTCCTGTTTACCTGCCGGCCTATCTGTCTGATGTCTGTCTTGGTCTGCCTGGGTCATCTATTCGATCCTAGCGTTACCGGTAGGAAAAGCTCTGGTTCTTTGTTTCCACTCTTTTAACTTTATGACGGGCTTATAGGGAATGTTTTAATTTTAGAATCCCCGTTGCTGTAGTAGCCCTGTTAGCAGCTAAAGTTGTGCCCGGTTATTGGTGACCAGAGCCTGGGGCCGTGACTGGATGCTGTTTCACAAAGGTATGTGACTACGATAATCATTAGATAAATGTTACGGTGAGATGCGTTTACAAGTAGACACTTTTTGTATTTCAGGAGAGGCTTTATAGCCGGGGTGTAGCGGCCAGCGGGCGACATCAGCGCCGAACGCCTGCTGCTTTGCTTACGTTTTTTATTCCTATTTGTTTACGTATATCATTGGATCATGTCAACAACTGTGGCTGCCTTTTTCACCCGGGACCTAGAATAAGTGGAACCGAGGTTTGCTTACATTAATCGGCAGCTTCCTGGTGAGCTCGGTCTTCCTGTTAGACCGTGAACTGGTTTCATTCAGCATCATATGACCAGTTTCATGGTTTAAGTGTGGAGTGTTGGATGGACTGACACCATTAACTGTTATTATTTTGGTCTATATTTTATAGGCTCAGTGTTTTGTGTGTTTATTTAAACTCTTGTAGGGAGGCTTTTTGTTTGCTGCTGATATACATGAGTATTATTCTGATTCATTTGGGTTGATTATTGATTTGTTTTGTCTACCCCGATCAAAGATCGTTAAGCCAGACGGCATTTTTTTGCCCCATTGTGCTGGCTGGGCTATGATAGTTTGTTTGTTTAATTTGTATTTTGCTTTGTGATTCAATTGCTATCCATATCTTTAACCCTAGTACCATCTTGGGTTTAACAGTGTTTTGCAATTGTTGTGTGTGGTTGTGGTTGATTTTCACGTGCTTGTCTTTTGTCTAGGTGCTGAAGACCGCCAGTGGGAACAGTGCCCCTTGTGGTGGTGGGTCCCTTGGTGTGTGCAGTGGCGGTGCGTTCACCAAATGTGATTATTTCCCTTGCGGTGTGTGTGAAATTTATCACGTGTGAGTGGGGTGTTGTGTTATGGACGATCATTGCTCGGGCCACTAGCCTCCCACTGGTAAGTTTCAGCCCTAGCTTCACCTCGTGTGTGTGTGTGTGTACATTGTGATTAGAGTATACTGTGTTTGTTATTTGATTTGGTGTCAATTACATTCTATTCTCTGTGAAATTCGTACTATGTTTGTTGTGAAATCTTGAATGTTTGGAGTGACTCTGGAGTGTATGGCTCCATGGGTTGTACATTTTTATAAAAAGTAAAAAGAGAAATTAAAATATTATTTTTGTACTTGACCACTGTCTCTGGCTGATCCTTGCACGAACCTGAGTGTCTTGTTAGCGAAAAACCATTAAATCTTTGGGTGTAAGTCCCATCGTGGCGTAGTCTGCTATTTGTCTGGGTCTAAGCCCAGCTATATATATATATATATTCCCCCTGCCACATTTGGCGTATAGTCGGCAGGGTCGCTTGGTAAAGCCAGAGACGTGTTCCAGTTTTTTTGTTGTTGTTTGCATTGTTTTTTGTTTTCTTCTTTCTCATTATAAGCAAAGCAGCAGCTGTTCTTCGGTCAATCACTAAAGAGGCAGGTAAGGCGGGGAGTGCGTTTGGTTTTTCTTTCTGCCAATTGGACTGTGTAGTACCAAAAATATGCAACAGGGGGTGGCTGAAGGGAATGAGTTACAGGAGTTGAGGGACTTGATAGCTCACCTGAAAGCTGATAATGAGCGTCTACGTCAGACCCCAGGCCCTGCTCCTGCTCCGGGCCCTGTCCTTATTCCTGCTCCTATCCCGGTACCAGAAAGGTTAGTTTTTGTCCCACGTGATAGAAAATGCCCTCTGTTTAGTGGTAGGGCAAGCCCTAAGTTGGGGGAGTGGATTGAGGAAGCGGAAGCTTGCATGAGAGCACGACATTTGACTCGTGCTGATCAGGCATTCTTTCTCTATGATCATCTAGAGGGGGAGGCTCGGGATGAATTAAAATACCGTCCTAGTGCAGATCGAGCAGACCCAGATAGGATATTTGCTGTGTTGCGTGAGGTGTATGGCTGCACTGCTTCATATGTAGCCCTGCAGGAATCCTTTTTTTTAAGAAGGCAACAGGAAGGGGAATCCCTGCAGGAGTTCTCCCTTGCCTTGCTGAGCCTTATGGCGAAAGTTAAGGAGAGTGCGCCTGAGAGTATGTCCAACGCGGAGGCACTGCTAAGGGATCAGTTTGTGGAGCATGTCCTTGATGGGGCTCTGCGTCGTGAACTCAAGCAGATGGTACGCCGGCAGCCGACCGCTACTATTTTAGAAGTAAGGAGTGAGGCTATTAGATGGGAGCGGGAAGGCTTACCGGGAGGTATGAGAGGTCGTAGCTACTCTGTTCCATCAGCATTGGGGATTCAGTATCGGGTTCAAGGCAGTTCCCAGCCGGTGGCTCTGGTGCCGGCTGCTTCTGAACTAAGTGAGATCAGGGATTTGTTGAAGTGTCAACAAGAGCAGCTGAAAAATCAACAAGATCAATTACAGAAGCTTACCCAGAGTCTGTCCCTCTTACAAAATCCTCCCCAACGCAATCGCTTCCCCCGTGATGCCGTTAAGACATGCAGGCGTTGCCAGCAGCCTGGCCACTTGGCTTGGGAGTGTGATGGGGTTCGTGTCCCTGCTCGCTTTCCACTCCCTGCTCAGGCCCCGCGGGACTTTAGTAACCAATCTCGTGCCAATACGATGTCGGAAAACTAGTGCCCACCGAACTGCAGAGCCACCGTTCGGGTGGGGCTACTATTGGCTCAGGGTTTGGGTTACAAGAGTCGAAGGGTGCCTCAAAATTGATGTCGTCTTGCCCTCATCTTGATGTGCTATTTGGGGGAGTTAAGGTACCTTGCCTGCTTGACACTGGGTCTATGGTGTCAACTGTCACTGAAAGTTTCTTTCGTCAGAACTATGAACCATGGGGTCAAGAGCGGCTCCACTCTTGTCATTGGTTGCAGCTTAGGGCTGCCAATGGACTGGCCATCCCTTATCTTGGCTATTTGGAGTTGGATGTCGAACTTTGTGGGAAATTAATGCCCAATTGTGGGGTATTGGTAGTTCGTGATCCTCCTAACAGCCAGCCCCATCCGGTCCCTGGTGTGCTAGGGATGAACGTGATCCGCAAGTGTTACCAGGAGCTGTTTGGGGCGCATGGCACAGCTTTCCTTGACTTGCCCTTAGTGCTGGAGGCTCCATCACCCGTGTTGCAGGCGCTACAACAATGTTATAGTTGCAGCATCCAGGTACCTAGTTCTGCCCCTGGCATGGTTAGGGTCAGAGGTAGGAAGGCTTGTCGTATTCCAGGTGGAGTAATAAAGTTGGTGGCAGCCACCTGTTCCGAACAGTTTTCAGGGTCCATGGTGCTCTTTGAGCCTTTGGCCTCTGGCCTACCTGTTGGCTTATTGGCCTCTCCTGCTCTAGTCCAGGTTAATCGGGGTACAGCCTACATACCCATAGTCAATGTAAATTCTACTGACGTCTTGCTTTTTCCACGTACTATTGTAGGCACGATTGATCATGCTCGCATTGTTAGCCTGCCAGCAGGGGTCACTGAAATACCCCCCGTTATTGCTACGGTGTCATCCCAGCTTGTTAGCCCTTCTGTGCCGGACCAGATAGAGGTCTTAGATTTGTCCTCACTGCCCACTGATGATCAAGGATCAGTGAGGGAATTGTTGTACAGGTATAAGGATGTCTTTTCGGCCTATGACATGGATTTGGGCTGCACCAATTTGCTTGCTCATGATATCCCTCTTGTGGAGGATACTCCGATCCGTCAACGCTATCGTCGGATACCTCCTTCAGAGTACGAGGTAGTGAAAGAACACATTAATCAACTGCTTGAGGCAAACATCATACGAGAGAGTTGTAGTCCTTATGCGTCCCCAATTGTCCTAGTTAAAAAGAAGGATGGTAGCCTGCGCATGTGCGTAGACTACCGCCAGCTAAATAACAACACTAGGAAGGACGCATTCCCTCTTCCTCGTATTGAGGAATCGCTTGATGCATTGACCGGGGCTCGTTGGTTCTCCACTTTGGACCTGGCCAGTGGGTACAACCAGGTCCCAGTGGCAGAAGTGGATAAGCCTAAGACGGCTTTTTGTACGCCCTTTGGGCTGTTTGAGTGGAACCGGATGCCCTTCGGGCTCTGCAATGCCCCCAGCACCTTTCAGAGGTTAATGCAGCGTTTATTTGGAGATCAACAATGTCAATCGTTGCTTTTATATCTTGACGATATTGTGATCTTCTCCTCTACAGTAAAACAGCATCTGGAGAGGCTGGAAGTGGTGCTGGGGCGGCTGCAGCGAGAGGGGCTGAAGGCGAAGCTCTCCAAATGTGCCTTTTTCCAGCAACGGGTTCAATATTTGGGCCATGTGATCTCTGACCAGGGTGTAGCCACTGACCCGGGAAAGATTGAGGTGGTCGTTGGTTGGCAGGCCCCCACTACCATCTCAGAGCTCCGTTCTTTTTTGGGGTTTGCGAGCTATTATCGCCGTTTTGTGCAAGGGTTCGCAAAGTTGGCCGCCCCGTTACATCGTTTGGTGGCTGCTCAAGGGAACATCAAGTCAAAACGGAAGTCTGAGCGGGAAAATATTGGTAGGTGGAGCGACGAGTGTAGGGATAGCTTTGAAGCTCTAAAACATAAGCTGACCACAACACCAGTGCTGGCGTATGCTGACTTTTCCCTTCCATTTATTTTGGAGGTTGATGCAAGTTATGGTGGTCTGGGAGCGGTGCTCTCCCAAGAGCAACAAGGCAAGGTGCGGCCAATAGCATATGCCAGTCGGGGGTTGAAGCCTACAGAGCGTAATATGCAAAATTACAGCTCCATGAAACTGGAGTTTCTGGCCCTTAAGTGGGCCATGACAGAGAAATTTCGTGAATATTTGTTGGGTCACAAATGTATCGTCTTCACGGACAATAACCCACTTAGTCATCTAACATCGGCAAAGCTGGGTGCCACCGAACAGCGTTGGGCAGCCCAGCTTGCTGCTTTTGACTTCGAGTTAAAATACCGTTCTGGTAGGAATAATAGGAATGCAGACGCTTTGTCTCGCCAACATCCCACGGGCCCTTTGGAAATGCAAGCGATGCTCTCTGGCACACCTTTGCCTAAACCACTCCAGCAGGTATTGTCCCTGGGAGATGTGGAGGCAGCGCAGGCGACCATCACTGCCTTGCCCTGCCGTTGGCCAGCTGAGGTCTCACTCCTCCAACAAGATGACCCTGCTATTAGAGAACTCTGGCGGTTTTGGCGACGTAAACAGCGGCCTAACTCCGAGGAACGGAAGCAGGTGTGCCCAACTGTGTTGGCTTGGCTTCGCCAGTGGGATCGGCTACTGGAAACGGGCGAGGTTTTATATCGCCAAGTACTGCGCCCTGATGGAAAAGAGGCAGTGCTTCAATTATTGCTGCCCGCCTCATTAAAACAGGATGTGCTGACTCAAGTTCACCAGGAGCACGGCCATCAGGGGGTGGAGAGAACACTGGAGTTGCTGCGCCAACGGTGTTTTTGGCCGGGTATGTCCACGGAAGTGGCACAGTGGTGTCAGGCATGTGAGCGATGCCAGCTTGCCAAGGACTCTCAACCTGTGGCCCAAAGCTTCATGGGGCATTTGTTGGCCTCGCAGCCGAATGAGATTCTGGCCATTGATTACACCACCCTGGAGCCTGGTAGGACAGGGGTGGAAAACGTCTTAGTGATGACTGACGTTTTCAGTAAGTACACTTTGGCAGTTCCCACCCATGACCAGCGTGCTCCCACTGTGGCTCGTGTATTGGTGACCGAATGGTTTTCCAAGTTCGGGGTTCCTTCTAGGATTCATTCTGATCAGGGCCGTAGCTTTGAAAGTGCCCTGATCCAGCAGCTATGTGGTCTTTACGGCATTAAAAAGACTCGAACAACCCCATATCATCCGTCTGGCAATGGTCAGTGCGAGAGATTTAATAGGACCCTTCACAACTTGTTGCGGACCCTGCCTGTGTCGAGGAAGAGGGACTGGCCGTCCTGTTTACCACAGGTACTCTACTGCTATAACACTACCCCCCACCAGTCCACTGGAGAGTCTCCATTCTTTCTCTTGTTCGGGCAGGAGCCTAGATTACCAGTTGATTTTCTTTTGGGTAGGGTTCAGGATCCGGTTGGTGGTACGGTTCATGAGTGGGTGCAGGAACATCAGGCCCGACTACAGGTTGCATTTCAGGGGGCCAGAGAGCGGTTGGACATAGCGGCCCTACGCCGGAAAAGGAACTATGATCGACACGTTCGAGATGCTCCACTGGTGGAGGGTCAGCAGGTGTTTTTGCGTAACTTCAACATCCGTGGACGCCATAAGATTTGCGACCTGTGGAGCCCAGTGGTGCATCAAATCTTGAGGGCACCTAAGGGTGGTGGGTCGGTTTATACGGTGGCACCCGTAGCCGACCCTAACAGGGCTCGTCATGTGCACCGCTCTCTCCTGAAGGCTGTGGTACAGAACCCTTCCTCTGCCCCAGTCAGCCTAGGTGAACCTAGTTCCGCTAATCCCTCTTTTTCGCCCCGGCCTATTGATGATGATGCTTATTGTGACTCTGACCTGATGGCTTGGAGATATGAAGAACCTGCCGTGCTTGGCTTGTCAGACATCAGTAGACCGGTCGTCATAGCTAGTCCAGAAGTACCCCTTCAGTATTTACCTCCAGGTATATCCCTGCCAGAACCTAGTTCTTTAGCACCGTCATCTCATCCTGAATTGACGGATGATTTAACCAACTCTTTGGCAGTTCTTCCTTCGGGGTGCTTGGATACTGGGGAGGTGACCAGACGAAAAACATCCCGGTCCACGGCTGGAAAACACTCTAATATTCATCATTTGCCATAACATGTACGAGTTTCGGTTACTGAGGTCTTCCAGGCCTGTGAATCAGTGTGTATTTTCGGCTCTAAATGCTGGAGCCACCACCTAGCGTCGTAGTGTTGTAATGGGGTTTTCTTTTAATCGTTGGGGCAACGATTTAGAAAGGGGGGGCAGATTGTAGCAGGCTACAGCTGTCTGGCCAAATGGCAATTCATTTGCGGTGCTGTGAGCCAATCGCGATGGTCGAGTCCCTATATATAAATCGGGACTTTTCGTTTGACAAGTTACGTCATCGACACGCGACTGTTGTCCTGTTTACCTGCCGGCCTATCTGTCTGATGTCTGTCTTGGTCTGCCTGGGTCATCTATTCGATCCTAGCGTTACCGGTAGGAAAAGCTCTGGTTCTTTGTTTCCACTCTTTTAACTTTATGACGGGCTTATAGGGAATGTTTTAATTTTAGAATCCCCGTTGCTGTAGTAGCCCTGTTAGCAGCTAAAGTTGTGCCCGGTTATTGGTGACCAGAGCCTGGGGCCGTGACTGGATGCTGTTTCACAAAGGTATGTGACTACGATAATCATTAGATAAATGTTACGGTGAGATGCGTTTACAAGTAGACACTTTTTGTATTTCAGGAGAGGCTTTATAGCCGGGGTGTAGCGGCCAGCGGGCGACATCAGCGCCGAACGCCTGCTGCTTTGCTTACGTTTTTTATTCCTATTTGTTTACGTATATCATTGGATCATGTCAACAACTGTGGCTGCCTTTTTCACCCGGGACCTAGAATAAGTGGAACCGAGGTTTGCTTACATTAATCGGCAGCTTCCTGGTGAGCTCGGTCTTCCTGTTAGACCGTGAACTGGTTTCATTCAGCATCATATGACCAGTTTCATGGTTTAAGTGTGGAGTGTTGGATGGACTGACACCATTAACTGTTATTATTTTGGTCTATATTTTATAGGCTCAGTGTTTTGTGTGTTTATTTAAACTCTTGTAGGGAGGCTTTTTGTTTGCTGCTGATATACATGAGTATTATTCTGATTCATTTGGGTTGATTATTGATTTGTTTTGTCTACCCCGATCAAAGATCGTTAAGCCAGACGGCATTTTTTTGCCCCATTGTGCTGGCTGGGCTATGATAGTTTGTTTGTTTAATTTGTATTTTGCTTTGTGATTCAATTGCTATCCATATCTTTAACCCTAGTACCATCTTGGGTTTAACAGTGTTTTGCAATTGTTGTGTGTGGTTGTGGTTGATTTTCACGTGCTTGTCTTTTGTCTAGGTGCTGAAGACCGCCAGTGGGAACAGTGCCCCTTGTGGTGGTGGGTCCCTTGGTGTGTGCAGTGGCGGTGCGTTCACCAAATGTGATTATTTCCCTTGCGGTGTGTGTGAAATTTATCACGTGTGAGTGGGGTGTTGTGTTATGGACGATCATTGCTCGGGCCACTAGCCTCCCACTGGTAAGTTTCAGCCCTAGCTTCACCTCGTGTGTGTGTGTGTGTACATTGTGATTAGAGTATACTGTGTTTGTTATTTGATTTGGTGTCAATTACATTCTATTCTCTGTGAAATTCGTACTATGTTTGTTGTGAAATCTTGAATGTTTGGAGTGACTCTGGAGTGTATGGCTCCATGGGTTGTACATTTTTATAAAAAGTAAAAAGAGAAATTAAAATATTATTTTTGTACTTGACCACTGTCTCTGGCTGATCCTTGCACGAACCTGAGTGTCTTGTTAGCGAAAAACCATTAAATCTTTGGGTGTAAGTCCCATCGTGGCGTAGTCTGCTATTTGTCTGGGTCTAAGCCCAGCTATATATATATATATATTCCCCCTGCCACACAAAGGTTAAAGTCTACAGAAAATCTGATGAGGAACTTCTGGATGGATGGTTGGCTACTGCCTGTCTCTGGAGTAACAAAATCCCTCTGAGCTTTTGACTGTAAGGTTAGTGAGTATGTTCATGTGGCCGTGACTGACTCAGACGCACTGATCATCTTCTACAGGGAGGTGTAGGGAGTCTAGTCCTGTTCCACACACTTCCAAGCACCATCCTTTACAGTTTGAGATCCAGCAATGAACATATCTAGACTATTACATGGCCCAATGTGTATCTTTTATCATCATGAAAAACCTACACTCGTGCTCACTCGTGTTATTTTTCAGCTCTCATTCTGTCGTTCTTAAAAAATGTTCAACACACACACACACACACCTTTCACGCCTGAGATTATTTTCGCTTTCTCCATCCCTCCCCATGCAGTACATTTTCATGTCCCCATCATGTGTCTATAAATATATAAATATAAAAAATATTTTTTTCAGTAACACTTTACAATAAGGTCTCATTTGTTAACAAATGAGACCTTATTGGCACATGGTAATGTAGCCTATTAACTAAGATTAACTAACAATCAGAAATATATTTGCTACAGTATTTATTCATCTTTGTTAATTTTAGGTAATGAAAAATACAAAAATACAAAAGTCATTCATTGTTAGTTCATGCTTCGTGCTGTCTCGAATAAACTGTTAACCATTCATCTTTGTGTTCCGAGTATACATTCCGTAACAGTAATACATTAATGTAATACAGCATTTGATTCGAATAATGTATTAGTAAATGTTGAAATCAACGTTAACTAAGATTAATAAATGCTGCAGTGTTCATCATATAGTTCATGTTGACTAAAGTATAACTAATGTTAACTAATGAAACCTTTCTGGTTTCACATTTTAAAAGAAATTCAATATAACTACAACGTAATAAAATGTAAGTGCTTGAGCTTAACCTGAGCATGTTTCTAAAAAGTCTGGTATAATTTTTTTTTATATAAATAGAATTACTTTATTCAATCACAAGATTAAAAAATTGTAACAGGATTTTGCACTCTTAAAGGATTAGTTCACTTCAAAATGAAAATGTATATATGTTTTAACCTCAAATGCACGACTTCTGTGTTCTTCTTCACTGCGTATGTGTGATCACGACGGAAAGGTCCCATCAGGTGGAAGTACCGACCCAATGCTGAAATGTATTTTATAAAGGGCATTTGATTTAGTCTTTGCATGTTCGTTTTAACCCTG
This sequence comes from Gobio gobio, assembly GCF_949357685.1. Taxonomy (NCBI): domain Eukaryota; kingdom Metazoa; phylum Chordata; class Actinopteri; order Cypriniformes; family Gobionidae; genus Gobio; species Gobio gobio. The sequence goes on along the minus strand of NC_137109.1, from coordinate 32,560,099 downwards.
GGTCGGTACTTCCACGTACGTCCCGTGTGTGACCTTTCTGACGTGATGGCGTCATAACTCGTGCATAAGCAGAACACCAAAGTCACATATGAGCTTAAAAAGTATATACATTTTTTTTTTTAATGACTGGTTTCGCTAGATAAGACCCTATTCCTCGGCTGGGATTGTGCAGAGCCCTCTGAAGCCCTTTCAAACTGCATTGATTTGAACCTTCAGACCGTTGGTTGCAATTTAAATACATTATATGGAGAAAAATCCTGGAACGTTTTCCTCAAAAAAACTTAATTTATTTTCGACTAAAGAAAGACATGAACATCTTGGATGAGATGGGGTGAGTAAATTATAAGGACATTGTCATCTTGAAGTGAACTAATCCTTTAACTGAAAAGTTTAGAGTACAACAATTAGACGAATGACTCACAAAGATTATATTAGGTTTCACGGTCAGAAATGTGTATTGATTCTGAAAATGGAAAAGATAAAAAAAATAAAAATGTTCATGTGCTCTATCATCTCTAAAGCTGTCGCTGAAGTCAAACAAGTTTGTGACATCATATAGTGGAAAAGCTTTAAAAGATCAAGAGCACAAAGGGGCTTCACAGTACACACACTATATGAAACAGATTGACACCCTATCAAAGGCTCAAAGTGAGTGACAGATCCTCCTGACAACACAAGAACTCTCTCCATTTGAAAATAAAGCATCGGCAGGAACTTGTCTTCACCGCCGTGGTTGTGGCCTCTCACTCGTACATCACCAGGCATCAACAATATTGACTCCCCGGCTGGAGATTAGCGCCTCTGCCTGTTATTTTGTTAAGGGATCAGCCTCTTTCATGTTCTTACCTAAATATAACTTCGGTCCACTATGGACTGCCATCACACTCCTGCTGGTATTTATTTTATGAGCACTGGTGGGACCAGCAATGCTCTGGTCTGTCCATCCCAGGCTTTGCAGGATTATCCAACAAATTTGTGTTTTATAACAGCTGTGTGTTAGGAGTCACTTGGGGTCTAAATATGGATGTGACATATTTCCTTTGAAAGGCCGCAGATTTTTATTTTTTACAATATATGTGCTCTAGTCAGGGTATTTGCTTATTTCAATATTTTACTATTATGCTCTTCTGTGACTGGACTGGATATGAAATAATATATGTTCAGTTTTTGCTGACACTTTTTATTTTGCCTTTTCTGTGTTGTTTAGTAGTAATAATATGGAAAAATGGGCTCACACAACACATAAACACAAATATTCCCTTGTGGGGGTCAGTCTTGAGTAATGAGGTAATGTCTGCTGGTCTGCTCTAAGTCCAATTGCTTTAAAATGACATGAATCTGTTAGGCTGCGAGTGATCGATCTATTTATTACCCTATTTATGTAAAGCCAGGCAAACATGTGTTGACAGCGGCCTGCTGTTGGCTGAAATACCATCGCCATCACTCACTATTTTATCACCTTTTCTCTTTCCCTCTTTTTTTTTGAAGATCTCATGGCTTTGTTTTTGAGCACCATCAGAGCTATGCACATCAATTATGATTTTATAGAAAATCTCAGATTGCAGGTGAGGATATTTTGGCCTAAATGTTAGTTCTTTAAGTGCATTTACATTTAAACTGAGAGAATGAACCCATAACACTCTTTTTAGTAGATTTGCAAAACAGAGCAGGCAGTTTCATATGAGCATGTATATGTACAGTATTCATGTATGTAATACTCAAAATTGGTTTGAGTAGAGCCAACTCAAACAAATTAGTTCAAACAAATGAAGTTTTATGAGTATTTATAACTTTCTTTTTCTTTTGAGTTAAAACTGACACATTTTAAGTAATCTGAATTGTTTCATTGTTTTGAGTTTTATGAACTTGTTTCTTATAATTTAGACTAACTTAAATATAACTGAAACTGGGCCGGGATTTTTTATTTCCCAGCATGCTTTGCCATGACACTCAAAAGGGACAGTAAATGCCAAAATTAAGTGTTTGTGTGTGTGTGTGTGTGTGTGTGTGTGTGTGTGTGTGTGTGTGTGTGTGTGTGTGTGTGTGTGTGTGTGTGTGTGTGTGTGTGTGTGTGTGTGTGTGTGTGTGTGTGTGTGTGTGTGTGTGTGTGTGTGTGTGTGTGTGTGTGTGTGTGTGTGGTTGTGTGTGTGTGTGTGTGTGTGTGTGTGGGGGCATGTTTTTGTGAAATATCAGGACACAAATGTGTATAATGACATGGGTATGACACAGGTATTACAAAAAGAGGGTGAAATATGAGGACGTTCACCATGTCCTCACTTTTCAAAATGCTTATAAATCACACAGAACAAGGTTTTTTTCACAGAAAGTAAACTGCACAGTCTCCTGTGAGGGGTTGGTTTAGGGGCAGGGGCAGTGTAAGGGGATAGAAAATACGGTTTGTACGGTATAAAAACCATTACGCCTATATGGAATGTCCTCAAATTTCACAAAAACAAACGTGTGTGTGTGTGTGTGTGTGTGTGTGTGTGTGTGTGCAAGATTAATGTTAAATGGGAGATTTAGTAGTGTGTAATGTTTTTTATGCTAGTTTAGAAGAGTTTCTGTTATGTATTTTTTTATTTTTCTGTAGGGTTACCATCATGGTGACGAGTGGAGCATAAGTTTAGTTTGAGAACAGATATATATTAAATGTATTATATTGCTGTCCTCATTCAGCAAGTGCTATATGCTAAAGCTGTCAAAGCATTGTGTAACCAATTAGCAAGGTGGCATTTATTGAATTAGCTAGTTAAAGCTAGTCAAGTTTCCACTACAACAAAATTGAGATTACATGATATATTTAAGTTAAAAGTATGCATTAGCTTCCTCAAATATTTAAAGTTCAGAGCAATTAAAATGTATGATTACAAAATAAAAATCAGCAAGTTCTGCTTACTTAATTTAACTGATTGCCTCCACTTTTTTGAGTTTTGCCAACTTATTTGGGCTTACAGTGCAGTTAAGTTTAGGTATTAGGTATTAATGGTGTAGAATATGGTCATGCAGAATAATGCATTAATATATGCTTTATAAGTATTAATAAACTGCCAATATTCTAGTAATATGCATGCTAATAAGCAATTTAGTGAGAATTGGACGCTAGACTAAAGTGTTACCATATGTATGTGTGTAAGTATGTATGCATGTATGTATGTATTTATTTATTTGTTTGTTTGTTTGTTTGTTTGTTTGTTTTTTGCAGTCATATACACATAACCATCATTCTTCATAGAAAAATCTTTTGAAATATCCAAATAGAATGGATCTGAATGATCAAACAAATCTTGCTGAGCTATGTTTGCCAGGTGAACTACATTATGTTGAATTTCCCTGCAAAGAGTTTCACTGAATTCCTCTGTACAAAACTGACTTGTGCCCATCTGTATGTCTGCCAGCTGTCTGAGTGGAGTATTTGGTTCTTAATCTACTGTCAGCAGGTATTACATCCCTGTCATTTCGAATATCATATGCAACTACTGTTTGGAGGCCCTTTTTGATACTGTCCATATCCTATGTGGATCCAACATCAAGGGTATTATTCCCAGAGGGTTTTCCTAACACATCTACCCATAGGAGTAGATTTTAGCCAAGAGCATGTCTCCTTTGAAAGACCTTCTTCTGCAATCGGCAAGCCCGTCTTTCTAGGAGAAAAACATGAACCGCTTTAGGTCATGCTATCGGGATGGATGCCAGGGCCTTAAAGAGGGCTTCTCGGGGCAATCCGTGGTACAAGCGCGGGTGTTAACCCACTAGAGAGCCTTTATCTGCCATGTGTCATGTTCACCCAAGCCTCTGGATCCAGTTCTCCACCCCTGCCCCAATCACACTCAGTCCCAACGCCTACAATCCTCCCAGGACAGATCAACACTCGCTCGTTGTCCACCTCCAGTGATCATCTTTATCTCAAGCTCTAAAGTGGAGAACATATTTGTTCCGAGTTTTCCCACAGCAGGCCAGAGAGGAGAGAAATTAGATTTAGGACCTGAAGGTACATAGAAACCAGACATATATAATAAAAAAAATAGCTACCACCTGAACAGATGGGCCTGTTGCTTCTGAGATGTCTAAATTATTTTATATGTTTTGAAAAGTTTATTTGTAATATAACATTTAATATATATTACTAGTAGGCCTATATTGTACAAGAATACAAATACATATTTTTTATTAAACTGCATATTAATTGCATATGAAATACAGTTTTTATAAAGGCTTTCATCATGCATATTATTGGTACATCATAGAACTGATTTCGGACAGATTTCTGAGACGGCGTAACAGTTTAATGATCTACAGCAAATTTTTCTTTTTCTAGCTCAACTGTCACCGAATAGAAAGCATGGAGTTGTGGAATATCAATGGTACTATACTGTCTGTTCAAAATAAATGGAAAGAAACAACAACTACCTTACTAACTATTAATAAGCAGTGATTATTGAGGCAAAAGCCATAGTTGATAGTTAGTTAATAGTGAGAATAGTAAGCTAAACTAAAGTTTGACCATTTTTTCCTATTATACCAAACTCGTATTGAACCGTGACCCCAAAACCCAGGTACATACAGAACCTCTGTGTACCGTTACACCGTTACAACATAAATTACATATTTTCTTCTGACAGAGTGAAATATGAAAAAGAAATTTGAATGAAATTTGAACCAAATATGTTTTTTTTCCTGACAAATACATATGCGTTCTCTTTCACCTGTCAATCAATCTCCTGTTCGGCATCGTCTCACTATGTGATGAAACAATACTATCAGGAGAGGAGGCGTTTGAACACACTTTGTCTACTCCCTCCCTCTTCTATTCTCCCCCAATCTCCATGCCCCCCCCCCCCCCCCCCCCCAACAAAAAACACATACAATCACCCTAAAAAGGACAGAAAAAAAACACTTCTACAAAAACAGTCACATTGTCACTTTGCCTGAGCATTTCCAAGAAGTCCTCTGTCCCAGATCTTATCTTTCCACATGCTATTTGGAAGGCAACCTTTTCGTCTGCTGATTTTAGAATGAATTTCCAACCATCGTGAGTTTTCAAAATATCTGATCAGTGCTGTAATTCTCGACTGGATTTAACGTGAGTAGTTGTCATTTAATTTTGTTTAAAAATGTAGATATTAATTATTATTATTATCATTTATTATTTATAATAGCTGAAATGCCAAATGTAATTCATTATCACAGTGTTGAGGGTACTGACAGCCTGAAATGAGTAACTTCTCTGTGTGCGAAAGCAATGACCACAAGCAGTGAGTAGAACTTTTAATTGAAGTTGGCAGGTGAAGGGACAGTAGGGTCAGTCCTCGCCAGCCAATCCTCTTCTCAGGGAGGATTAAGAGCTGTCAGTGCCCTGCTGGCCCTCCCTCTCGCCCACAACGCTGGTTCATGAGGTTACAGTATATGAGAGCATACAGTTAGACTTGGTTTTGTCACCCAGCCTTGGCTTGTTTATAGTGGATTACAAAGAGGTATGGAGAGGTTAAGCCTAGCAGGCTAAGAATGGGGAGATATTTTAATGTGCGTGTGAGAGCGTTTGTCCGATGCACGTGTGTGTTTCGACGGACAGCGACTGGCAGCCTCCCTAACTGTGTTTGTCTCTTTGCAAGCTTTTGACTGACAGGTAGCGAGATTTGCCTGAGCGCTTTTGCATGAGAGCCAACAAGGGAAAGTGAACATGGCGGATTAGCTGGGATTATGTTGTCAGAGGGAGGGTTGACGGACAAACTACAGAGGAATAAATTGGAAATCTGTTTGAGGAGTGTACTGCCCCTCCTTTCTTTCTCCTTCTCCCATCCCATTCGAAATGACAAGGCGAAAATCATTAATAATTTATAAACATGGCTGGCATCTTGCCTACGCATCTTTGGCTAGCCATGTGTCCGTATTTATACTAGTTGTCTCTTGATTGCATTTCCGGCCTCATTGGCTGGCTAATGTTATTTATTTAACATCATGACAAGTGAGTCATTGAGATAAAGGTAAGGCTGGGCCTGATGGATCTACTTTTCCCATGCCCTCACTCCTCCTTAAATTAACTTCCATCCTGCAGTAAATAAGTGCGTACAGTCTGCTAAGATGTTTTCTGTTAGTGTGCTAATGCAATTTTTTGGGCTGATTTTTGATGCACATTAACAGCTTAGATTTCAATGGTGTGCTAAAAAGGGTTTAAGTGACTTTTAAAGTGTGAGCAAAGGCAGTAAATGCAGACTTATTTTTATGATGTGCTTCCGATGATCTTGTTACAATGCTGGGCTTCTGTTTGCTTGTCTGTATCATTTTAGTCATCACATATAGAGACCATTCCGCACTACACTCAAGAGCTGTCTGTAATGTTGACTCGAGAGGTCAGATGAAGTAAACTATGTCCCTGACTGTTTATAATGAATCTCAGTTGCTATAGTGACATGCTTTTTTATGCACATTTGAGTTTGACCTCCCCATATACTGTAGGTAATTTATATGCTTGACTGCAAATATAGGTCGTTTTTTTGTTTGTTTGTTTGTAGGTTATATTCTGAAATGTTGCTCCAATATCATTTTGCTATTTATATTAAAACGCTCTTTTATTCTTTTTGTTAATTATGATTTATTTTCTTTGCAAGATTATGTTTCCCTTCAGATATCCTTCGTTGTTTAAACCTGACTTGGGAATTTAGTGAATAGGGTTATGTCTGTATGTTTCATGCAAAATAATATCAATAAAAACAACAACACTAATAATCATTTCACATTATATTTCTGCTCAGGGCACAGATCTTAATTAGAATCATTTGGTTATTTTGAAATGCACGGCAAACAATATTAATGAGTTGACTGCATTCTGCGGGAGGTTAGAGAATTAAGGATGCATGTCTGTACGTTAAACACATGAATATGCATTGGCATAGAAAATCTGCTCTCAGAATTTGCAATGAGTCAGTGCTGTGCTCTGAATAATAAGACATAAACAAGATTGAAATTGTATGTCGATTTAATGCTAGATCATTTTCAGAATTAAACCAGGCATAATTTGGAATGATAATGGGTTTATATCACCAGGTACAGATACGGATCTATAGCGAGGTATGAAAATGTATAATGAGAGAGTTTATTATATTATATTATATTATATTATATTATATTATATTATATTATATTATATTATATTATATTATATTATATTATATTATAGTATATTATATTATATTATAAATTATATTATATTATATTATATTATATTATATTATATTATATTATATTATATTATATTATTATATTAATTATATTATATTATATTATATTATATTATATTATATTATATTATATTATATTATATTATATTATATTATATTATATTATATTATATTATATTATATTATATTATATTATATTATATTATATTATAATTATATTATATTATATTATATTATATTATATTAATTATATTAATTATATTAATGTTATTATAGGCAAACTTTTTCATTTATTAAATGATTTGCTTATTTCCCATTTTCCTTTGGACTTTTCCATTTTTAATTTCTGTTTTAGTTCATTTAGTTTAGTTTTAGTTTAGTTCATTTGTCTTTTTTTTAAACAGAAGATGTGAGAGGAGTAGATGGAGTGAATTTATTTAAGAGCAATGGGACATTTAATTTCATTTTTTTTGCTGTCGTACATTGTGTTTACATTGCATATATGATGACAGTGTGAGTAATATTTCTGTATATGTAATCCTCTCTGGCTGAGGATGTTTTAAAGGAATGTCTTGTCCTAAAGGGACATAACCTAATATCAATGTTTGAGCAATTACACCAAATCTCTCCTGTTTCTCTCTCCACACACACATTGTCGTCTCTGTGTCTGTGTCCATACACTCTGTCAAAACACTGAAGCTGACCCTGCTGCTTCCTGCCACAGTCTGTGCCGTCTGCTTCTGCTCTTTCACATTTATCCCTAAGAAACATACACACATACAGTACATATAACGGTTACTCAAGTTACTCTCATAACTTCTCAGTGAGATACAAACCTTAATATGTAATGCTGTCCAGTCAGAGGGGAAATTTGATAAAGTGGTAAGAACAATTTTAGAGAGGAGTGTGACAGACTCTCACTTTATCTCATATTTTTATTCTCTGCATCTACCTCTCCAGTCTTATTCTCTTGGTATTTGAGACACAAATATGTTTGGGAAGATGACATATTTTAATCAAGGTTTGTATCAAATACAGGATGTTTGAGGTTGATCAATAGGCCCCTGGTCAACATAACTAGAGAAACATATCATAATATTGTTCTCATAAAAACATAGCATGTCTTAAGAATGCTGGATTTGCAGTTGAAAAGTGAAGTATCGTTTTATTCAAAACAACAGCAAACAATAACAAACTACTTATAGCTCCATGTACATTTAAATATTTACATACACTACCATTCAAAGGTTTGTAGTACATAAGATTTTTTTGGAATTAAATTAATACTTTTATTCAGCAAGGATGCAGCATTAAATTTGACAAAAGTGTCCTAGTTACATTTTTTTAAATGTACTTGCCATAGTAATAAAAGTAAATTGTGCATAATTAAATGCAGCTTACCATCAACCAAACCTTAATACTACCCAAACACAATAGTAAGTACATGTTGTTAATTCATATAAGTATTTAAATATATAATGACACCGTAACAATTACACCTAAAGTGTAACCATAAATGCTTTTGAACGTTCTATGTGTCACCCTGTTGCAGAAAAAAATGAAAAAGCAGCAGGATAACCAAACACTAAGATTGCTCTTCACAGAACTTCTAAAAACACAGAACAACCAGTATACATTGACGATCACGGGCAAAGAACAACTAAAAGAGCTCTATAAATACACAGGGAAACATTGGGGCTAAACAAGATAATTAACCAGACACAGGTGAAATACATCAAATCAAATGATCAAAACTAAACACAAAGTCCAACTTGTGCAAAACACAAATCAAACATGACACTATTCATCAAAGAATCCATAGCAAAAATGTAACAGTTTCCACAAAAATATTAAGCAGCTGTTTTCAACATTGATTTCTTGAGCAGCAAATCAACATATTAGAATGATTTCTGAAGGATCATGTGACACTGAAGACTGGAGTAATGATGCGTATTACACAGCAGCTCTGGAATACTTGATTCTGGCAATTGTGCCATCCAGAGGTATGTTATGTTATGGATGTACATCTAGTCATGCAGTTGTTATCGCAGAATAAACCCCAACAGGGTGATCGGGACCCCAGTGCGAAGCGGGGCATAACATACTGAATGGCGCGATTGACCAAATCAGAATCAAATATTCAACAGAGCCGTGTAATAATCCCCGGTTACAACCAGTAAAAACTGATAACACAGGCTCATCCGGTTAACTGAAGTTAGCGTTATGTTTGCTATACAATTGGACTGCAACAATTGGACTCTTGCATTGTCAATACAAGATCTTGACCTTGATCTGCATCTCTTGATGGAAATAACACCATAGCATTTATTTTCATCAAGAGGTGCATTCATTTTTGGTCAAGATCATGTATTGAAAATGCAAGAGTCAAGCACTCTGTCAAGTGTCCTCCAGCACATCCCAAAGACTTTCAATGAATTTAAGGTCTGGACTCAATTCACACAATTCATATGTGAAAATGATCCGTCATGCTCTCTCCCAACCTTTCACAGTTTGAGCCTGATGAATCTTGCATTGTCATCCTGGAATATGGCCATGGTGTCTCTTCCTCTTAAACCACATGGTGGTTTAAGAAATGAAAAGCTACACACTCCAATTCCAATTAGGGTTGGAAGAACTTTTGCCAAACATATAACATGTTTGGCAACTCTTTTTGGCCGGGCAGTGTATCTTATCCCCATCATTATTTATGTTGCGAAATGCCATGTAATAAGTGGTATGACTGTACCGTATCACTTAAATGTCTGTCTAGTTTGAACATGCCACTTGCTAGCAACTGCTTTCTTCACCGAAGCTTCATGTTTAAATACCAAATCAAATTTTGTGTGTAATTATTTACTGGCATGTAGCCGTGTAATAATCTGGATAAAATACATCCAGCCGGTTGTTATCACAGAATAAACCCCTTCAGGCTGATGCAAGACCAAGTCCTGATTCAGGGTTTATTCTGTGATAACAACCGGCTGGATGTACAGTACATTATATCAGCTTTGCCATCACAGGAATATATTAAATTTAAAAAATATATTCAAATATAAAAATAGCTGCATTTCGCAATACTGTTTTTAATCAAATAAAGCAGTCTTGGTGAGCATGTAAGAAAATTCTTTCAAGAACATTTAAAATTGTACTGTTCCTAATCTTTTGAATTGTGGTGTGTATACATAAAGTAATAGTTCATATTACAACATGCATTAGCACTAATCGAAACTTGATTTTTAGCTGTAATCTTTTCCACTTTTGCATATAGAAAGTCTTTGAAAATTTGATCATATGGTTTTTCACTTTGGGACAGCTGACACGTGTTGGGGTAGCACAAGGTCGCCATTCTGCTAGATTATTTTCACCTCCCAGCATTCCTCAAGTCATGACCCTCAAAGCTGCCTTTGAGTTTGCAGGGGTCAGTAATGACCAAACACCCCAGATCATTCCTCCCCTTCACTCCTTCATATCTCCCCAACATGACTTCTTATCTTCTTCAGTTCTCCTCACCTCTGTAACCTGCCCCCTTTCCCTCAGATTCCCCAATCATGACTGTAGCGTGCGACCGGCCCACTGGCCCATGTTTGACTCGGGCATGAACTTTGCTGGAATAACAAAGATCCCCTTCCCCTCCTCCAGCCCTCCACATTGCCACAAGAGAAGGAAAAGCAAGCCTCTCTGTCCTTCTATCTAGTGTTCTTACAGACCGAAGCTGATGGTTGTTTGTTTCTGCCCGCAAACCCAGCAAATCTCCATTACTTCTGTTTTGATAAGCACAATGACGCAGATAATCTTTGTTATTATTATTGTTACTTTTCATTACTTTTCATTGCTTTAATTCATTTCTCCCTGCGGGGCTGAGCTAGTAATGAGATCCAGACGGAACCAAAGCTTACTTACAAAGCTTACTCTCTCTCGGTCTCTCTTCTAGCCTATTCCAGAAGCGGTTAACACTGCCACCTGCAGTGACCATTTGATCTATTGCTACTGTATAACCACTCTACTGAATGCAAATATTATTAAGCAATATCACATGAGAAAAGGTGCTGTACATATAGTATCACGATGACTGCACAATTGTAAGTGTGATATTGTTTTATAAAACAGTTACAATATAAACAATAAGTTAATGTTTAGTCAATCACACTTACTTGGAATCTGTTAAGTCTTCCAAACCAATAGCAGAATAGTAGCATCTCAGTGCAACACATAGTGCTGTGACTGTCCCTGAATTAATATGTGTTTTTGGATGAATATGTTTTTTCAACGAATTGGTTACATGAATGATTCAGTGCTTCACTCATAAAGACTTCTTTCATTACTGAATGAATCAATGTTTTGAACAAATCTGTTGACTGAATGAATCAATGACTCACTCATTAAGACATTCTCGTTCTTCGTTCTTGAATGAATCAGTGTTTCACCTTAAGTGTCATGATTTGGACATTAATTAATTCCCTCATGTTGTCAAATAATTCCACAATCAATCGTTATGTTGAATTTGCCTGTAATAATACTAATGTTTTAAGCCAGGGACACACTTTTTTTGGTGTGTTCCGCACTGTTGGCTCTAGTCGGACAGCACCTGGTTTATTTGGGCCGATTCAACATTGTAGAATCGGCGTCAGGCCATTGGTGAGAGAGAGAATTCTGATTGGCTGTTCAGTGTAATGAATGAGTCAGTTCACGAAAAACAGCACGCAAAGTCAAGACGGTACAGATGGAAGGCTCTTCTAATTTTTTACGTCATCTTACCTGAGTGTTCCTGAGCGAATATTTTAATAGCATGAGTCGAGTGTAATACAGAAAGTGATCAGCTTGATTGATATTCAAAATGGTAAGAATGTGCTGATAGGGTTTGTGTATCTCCAGCCTACAGTGCTGGTTTCCTGTTTTGAATGACGAATATAGACAAATATTTCTGCAGAATTAGACTGATATCTCTTTACACACTGGTGCAGAATGCATGTGCTGGTTGACAGTCGTCTGTTGTCCTTTCGGTGTGTTCAAGCACAGCTTTTTTGCACCGGCGCAAGCAACACAAGGCGACAACACAAGGCGACAACACAGTCGGCTTTCATCGGCACTTGTTCTTTGGTGTCCATTTGGTGTGTCCCTGACTTTACATTTGAAATACTGTGTAGGCTAAAGCCGAAAGTATACTTAGTTTTTTACGCATATGCGAGCGTATGCACACAGTCAAACTCACAGCCTTGCAAAGAATACTTCTTTTGACTCGTACACGTACACAGCCATTTGACACATGCGCAGTTTTGAGCAATCTCTCGCCACGAGTTAAAACCCATGTAAATACTTCCAAAAAAAAAAAAAATGCGCATGTGCAAACTTTTGTGCAGTTACGAAAATCTGGCTGTGCACGTTCAGAACGCCTGTACTTGCCTGATGACAAAATTTGCGTCACGCGCACTGTACGCTGACCCTCGCGTACACGTAAAAAGTGAAGTGAAATATACTTTGGCCACCTCTGCAATCCGTCATTAAAACAATATAAAGACACCCAGATGTGCAATAATTTGTGGAGGGAAATTGGAAGTGTGAAAGTGTACACGCTGATCTACTGCGCATGTGTGGAACACGTCGTTCCCGAGCGGAACCCAGCATACACTTTCAGTAGTATAAATACAAGTAGTCCACGTCTGTGCTGTCCGCAGTGGTCTGTGTACGTGTACAAAATGGAGTATAATTGAGCCGTTAATGTGTTAGCCCACAGTTATTTGTCATAAATATGTTTTATAATTAAACCACACTGATATATATATATATATATATATATATATATATATATATATATATACAGAGAGAGAGAGAGAGAGAGAGAGAGAGAGAGAGAGAGAGAGAGAGAGAGAGAGAGAGAGGGAGAACGAAACATACTTGAGTCACTGAATCATTCATTCAACCAATACATGACTCATGCATGTTTCGTTCTTGAATGAATCAGTGTTTTGAACAAATCGGTTGAGTGATTCAATGATTTACTTACAAAGACAGTCACTTATTGTCAGTTGTAACAGTGTACCAGAAAGGGTCGCTAAAAATCCCTACAACTAATGCACAGACTGACAACCTATCATGAATGCACTGTGATAACCCAGAATTACCCCAGTCATGTGTTTGCCATTATTTTTCAAAAGTGGGGTACAGTTAAAATGTATTGTTGAAAAGCAATATATCTTGTTGAAAATCATGTTTCTACCCTTCTCTCTTTCTCTGTGATAACTGTTGCCACAAGGTATGTCACAGTGGATCCATTCCATCCAATAAACGATCGAGGCTTTACAAACTTGTCCGCAGATCCTCAAGCTCTTCACAAAAGTGGCTGAAAAGAGCTAATCACTCCCATTACTGTTTATCCCCTCCCTTAATCACCTTTGGCAAGACGCTAACAAATATTATCCCATTTTGCTAAATCCACTCTGCATGGCTACACTACCCACTTATGGCAGCTCCTGAGTTTACCTCGGGATTTAACAGGCTTGGGTGTGAGTGGCGGCGAGGCTGAGAACACTAATCTACACGCCAAATTTAGGATTAGCCTGTTGAGCCAGGTGACCTCTGGGGCCCGTCTCTGATTGGCCACATTGGAGAAAAGGCTGTGGATTGATTGGTTCTGTAGACTGTAGAAGTGCTTATTGTCTTGAGCAATAGATTTCAAGGTGCTCTTTTTTGTTTGACTTGTATCATTTATAAGGAGCCTTTTTCTCGACCCTGATGAGAGTTCATGTATGTGGCAGTAGATTAAGGGGGTTTAAACAGCACTATTTTGATTCCCTTCAAATGCTAGAGTGACAAAAGTACGGCATGCAACAGCAGACTAGTATGTAGTGTCTGTACAGTTAGTCAGTTATTTTCTTTCACAACACCTCCTCACCTCACCACCCCGAGTTGTATCTATAGGTTCTTGTTTCCATCTAAGTATCTATTCACTGATAACCTTTACATATTTTACGCATTTCATTGGATAACTACTTGTAAAAGACAACCTTGAGTCATACTCTCTCAAACATGAGCACAAGCATCTGTAGAGTTGTCAGAGGATGATTTCTAATTTCTTTGCTGATAACAAGCATTTAAAGGATTAAGTGGCATTCAGAGCAAAGATGAAACCCTCACCCTTACTCCACTGCTTTATCATTCTTTTCGCTCTCTTTTTTTGTGTGCAGAATGTTAAAATGCAGTTCATTATTTGGCTGCATGCTTTTGACCTCAGAGTAATCCTACATGATTTGAAGTGCAGAATATGGTAAAGACATTTCACATTAAGTGGCATAATTTGGACATTAATTAATTCCCTGCATGTTGTCAAATAATTCCACAATCATTATGGTGAAGGATTTACCTGTGATAATAATGTTTTATATCTGGCATAATAATCTGTAATTTATCATTTAATATTTTTATTATTAAACCACATTTATTCTTAGTATAGACTACTGCATGGTAGGGTTAAAAACTTTTTTAAACTTCAAATTAAATTTAATTACTTCTGTCAAGAGATAATTTTTTATTTATTTGTTTGTTTATTTGTTTGTTTCAAATGTATGTTTCCGTTTTCCATTATTTAATATATATTTTAATTTGTGTATATTTTATTTTATATAAAGGTTTGAGTCTCAGGACAGTGTTTTTACCATATTTTTTATTAAATAAAAGAAAAAATGAAATGGTACATTTGGGTTCCAAGTGCAAATGTTGTTATTTTCACATGTTATTTTCAAAACTATATAGGCAGGTGAAATTGTGAAATAACATTGAAATAACATTTGATTTTCTATAACATTTAAAATCGATTGCTAAATTTTATTATCACACAGTTTCTCTCTCATGCTCCAATACATTTAGGATCAGTTTAACAAATTCCAAAACAGTTGAAATAATCTGTCATAGTCAAGGTAACACATTACAGCATCCTAAGGATCCTATAAAGAGCCAGATATCTGATGCAAGTGTTGGCTTGGGTCCTGCTGTATCTGGGAGACAGGTTGCTTTCACATCCTCCCCCATCCTGAGTTGTAATGAACGAGCTGTCTTACCCAAACAAACAGGCTCTCTGGAGAGACATAACAGCTACCTCTCTAATCCAGGAAGTTGCTCTTATCACAACACAAATGGAGTGAAGAAGGGAATAGGCCTATACACTATGTAAAACCCTCTATGAGTATATATGGCAGATCAAGTAAAGAAACCTGTCATAAATGATTATGGTAGAAAGATATTCCTCAGGGCTATGTATTAGGTCCAACTGATTTGTTTGTTTGTCATCGCCGTGGATGATTATATTGTCTTTTTGTAGCTTGATATATTTTAAAATGAGTTAAAAGTTTTTAGGTTTTGGTGTCAGATAATGCATTGAGCAATACAGTGCACCCAGAAAGTATTTGAATTCGATAACAAACCAAGTGCCATTTATTTATTATAAGATATATAGCACAAAAACACTTTTCAAGCAAGCCATTCAAATAAAAGAATGTTTTTAATACACATGTACAAATTGTAATATATTAATAAAAAGTATACTTTATTTTTGTATTAAAAAATCTTATAGAGTTTTTGTTACAGCAGGTATGGAAAAACGTGAAGAAAATCGCTGAACAGCACAAGCATAATAAGCTGACCTGTAAAAGAGGGATTTGGCAGTGAGAGAAGAGAAGTAATTTGTGTGGCCGTCCTGATGTTTGGCGCCATTCATTAGACAACTTTATGGAGAGCTAAAAGCTGCTTCCAACATTTGGGCCACTCCCACACAGACTGCCTTCCGTGTCAGGCACCGCACACGCAAACATACATTAGACTTGTAGTCACACATTCTATAAGCCAGGTCATTCTTGACATCACAGTTGTTTTGCTGGGTTAAGAGCAGTCGGCCATAAATATAAATAAGCACATTAAAAGCCAAAGATATCAGCAGCGCACTGCAGTGAAGATATCATTCTGGATTTACAGATGTGTGAGAAATAACAGCTTTTTCATGATATGATCCAAACGGTGTCATATTATTACAAATGGCTTGGCTACTCATACTCTTAAAGTGCATAAATTATATTAAGGTTGTGTATTGCATTTTCTGTACACAAAGGAAAAGCACAATATTTTTTGTTTCTGAAACCTAGCTGACTGAACCCAGAATTTTACTTTGGAAAAACAGAGTAAAATAATATATTATTAAAGTTTAATTTTTTTCCTAAAATATAAATCATCTGAATTTTTTTTTTTTTTTTCAGAATCACATCAACAAGCAGAAAAAAAAGTTTTCTGTGTACTTCTTCTGTATGCTTACTGCTATGTACTGCTTGAATCAACACCTGTGTAATGCATTTTGCATCCAAACCAATTTACATCATCCACAATTCATTGCTGTCTGTTGTCTTCATTTACCAACCAGAAACATCTTGATCTTTGATCTTTCATTAAAAAAATCACAAAATTCTAACCTTTCATTGAATTAAAACAATTGAAAGTAGGGGGACATTTTTTCTCTAGTTCACATTGGCCACAATTATTGGCACCCGATTATTGCAACGTCCTTTTCTCAAGAGAACAGCTCTGAGTCTTCTTCTATAATGCCTGATGAGTTTAGAGAACACCTGACAAGTGATCAGAGACCATTCCTTCATACACAATCTCTCCAGATCCTTCAGATTCCCAGCTCCTTGTCGGTTCTTCTTCTCTTCAGTTCATCCCACTCATCTTCTAGGGTTCATGTCAGGGAACTGGGACGGCCATGACAGAGGCTTCATTTTGTGTTGATTTTGATGTTTGTTTCGGATCATTGTCCTGTTGGAAGATCCAAACATGGCCCATTATAAGATTTCTAGCAGAAGCGGTCAGGTTTTGATTTTTTTTATCTGCTGGTATTTGCTAGAATCCATGATACCATGTATCTGAACAAGATGTCCAGGACCTCCAGCAAAACAATAGGCCAACACCATTAAAGATCTGGTGGATTTGCTGCCAAAAAGCTCTCTTTTTTTAGTTTCATCTGACCATAGAACCAGATCCCGTTTGGAGTTTGTGTCTGACAACTAAATATGCTATTTTTGGATGAGCAAGGAGGATTTTTCTTGAAACCCTCACAAACAACTTGTGGTGATGTAGGTGCTGTTTGATAATTTTTTTAGGGTTATACTGACCCCAAGACTCAACTTATCTCTGTAATTCTCCAGCTGTGATCCTTGGAGAGTCTTTGGCCTCTCAAACTCTCCTCCTTACCGTGCATTAGGACAATATATACACATATCCTCTTCCAGGCAGATTTGTAACATCTTTAGTTGATTGGAACTTCTTAATTATTATCCTGATGGTGGAAATTGGGGTTTTCAATGCTTTAGCTATTTTCTTACAGCCACTTTCTATTTTTTGAAGCTCAACAATCTTTTGCTGCACATCGGAATTCTTTGTTTTTACTCATTGTGATGAATGATTAAGGTATTTGGCCTTTGTGTTTCCTCATAGTTATACTCATGTGGAACATGAAGTGATGGTGCATTCAAGTCATGTCGTAAAGATCGTATTTACGAGTTGAACGCACATGAACGCCACCACAAAGTCGTAAATACCAGTGGGAAGTTCGGGATTTTCTTTAAGCCCCGATCTGTACGAGTTGGGGGTGTGTCAGTGAGAAACATGGCGGAATCAATGGATGCAACATCTGTAGCGGCTAGCATTTTAATATAACAAGTAGCCTAATATATAACGATACAGTTTACAGTGGCTTCATAGATTAATTAATAACGTAAAATATTAAAACTCACCTGATTCGCAATCTTCGTTCTTCATTTTCTATAAGCAGAGTTAACAAACCTTGCTGTATTTTCGTGAAATTCATTAAAAGAAGGTGCACCGCCATCTTGCTCCGACCAAAGAGACTTGAACGCACATGATGTTGTAAACACGACTTCTCACCTGGTAAATACGAACATCCCAGGAGGACTTGAACGCACCATCATGGCTAGACAATTTCATGCTCCTAGTGCTAAAAAAAAAAAAAATATTAACAAAAATCTAAATATGATTTGGAATGTACTTCAGAGATATTTTACTTATTAGAATTTGAGTGCCAATAATTGTGGCCAGCATGCACTGGAGAAAAACATTTATTTCATAATGAGATTTCTCCCCCACTTTCAATTGTTTTACTTCAATGAAAGGTTAGAATATTGTGAATTTTGTTTTAAATCAAAAGGATAAACAATGCAGATTTATTTCCACAGCCGCTTTTGCTCATATTTACCTAGTCTGCCAAACTGCCAATATAAGTGGAGGGCACTGTATGTATTTACAAAAATAAAAAAATATACATCATTTAAATTTTTTTATTATTTTATTTTTTTTATAATTGAAAAATATGTTACACGTTTCCTTGGTGGATTAAAACCATAGACCACAACCACAGAGTTGGTGTGGCTTAAAACAGCTGTGTTTTTACAACCTCTGAAACATTACACAGCACAACCTTTGTTTTTTTCTCGTATATACCAATCTACACCTGTCATATCCATCTCAGTCTAAATGCCACAATGTGTGTGTGTGTGTGTGTGTGTGTGTGTGTGTGTGTGTGTGTGTGTGTGTGTGTGTGTGTGTGTGTGTGTGTGTGTGTGTGTGTGTGTGTGTGTGTGTGTGTGTGTGTGTGTGTGTGTGTGTGTGTGTGTGTGTGTGTGTGTGTGTGTGTAAGAGAGAGAGAAATAGAGCACATCTAATTTAATATCCTCTCCTGACCTACAGTAATTCCTTTATTCCGTTCTTCACTTGTCTCAATAACACACATGACACTAAATGAATGTGAAAATTAAATCAGACTGAAAGGCTAGACTCCAAGAAGCAAAACTCTTAAAGTTTCATATTCAAATCCCAAACATTTGTGGAAAAATTCTCTGCAAGTTAACCTAACTTTGCTTTCTTGTTTACTCGCCACTTTTAAGCTGTAAAACTTGACGGTTTGCCTTGCCTGCTTCATTACAGACATTTTGACCCCCTGTTGGAAATGAAATGATGCCCCCTGTTGGCACGGATCTTGTGGGGATTAGGACGTCTCCCAGGATCAGCTGGGTCCTGCTCTGTCCCAAAAGAAGTAAAACAAATATTAATCAGCAATAGCTCTGTCACACACAAAGCGCAGAGCCATAAGAGGATGGAAGGAGTTAGGAATCAGATGTTGTGGGAATGGGGGAGTAAAGACACCCTTGTGTGCGTGTGAGTGGCTGTTTGTGCGTGGCTGTGTAGGAACAGTAGTTTACTATGGGACAGGAATGTTTGCTGTTCTCCCTGCCATCCTTAGGTTGGCAGAGGTCTGTGCCCGCACCATGTGTGCCAGTGTCAGCCAGCACTGCCTGCCCCGCCTCCACCTGCTCATTCGGGCAAAGCTACCACGGCGCCATCTGGTGCCCAGTGCAGCCACGCAAGCCATGCCATGTTTAATCAGCGCATATGAGCAAACAGAACGAGCAGGCTGAGCCAGGTGGCAGAGCCGGCTGCCCGTTTGACTGGGGCCCTGGACGGCCAAACCCGGCAGGGGCATCAAAGCCGGCCCGGGATTTATGGAGTAACCAGCCCCTAATCCACCCCCTTATTGGCTCCATTCATATTGAAATGTGTGATCAGAGGAAAGAGGGACAGCCTGGTCTGGCCGGAGAACGGGCCGGCACAGCTGCAGGGATAAAGTTCCACCATGAGAGCAGCACTTTATTAGACAGCTAAGGCCTCATTGATTGGATTAGATTTTGGGGGGTCATGGGTGGCAGTCTGTCTGTTTGTGTGTATATATGTGGAGGGCTGGTTCAAGGAAATGTAATTTTCCACATATCCTGTCTTCGAGTACGTGTGGTAACCTGACTTGGTGGGTGCGTTTGTGAAAGGTTTGGTTCTGGTTGGTGCAAGACTTGGCAAAGCACAAAAGAGTGAGAGAAACAGAGAATGGGCGGAACAAAATGGAGAGCAAAAGCTCAGGCCTGGTGTCTGTGCTAAAGATTGATTCCGCCCTGGCCTCTCAGCATGATCCTGTCTGGTATTAAGTTGTAGCGCAGGAGAGTTTTTTTTTTTTTTTTTTTTTTGCTAGACAACTGAAACAAGAATTAGCTGGTGACTTAAAGGTTTTCTCTGATTCCTCTGCTAGGAAGCGAGACCCGTTTAGGAGCGATTGAATGTGGCTTACCAGGGATCACTGATCATCCTCTGAGCTATTTTGTTTAGGGTTGTGTGTGAGTGTGTGTGTGTGTGTGTGTGTGTGTGTGTGTGTGTGTGTGTGTGTGTGTGTGTGTGTGTGTGTGTGTGTGTGTGTGTGTGTGTGTGTGTGTGTGTGTGTGTGTGTGTGTGTGTGTGTGTGTGTGTGTGTGTGTGTGTGTGTGTGTGTGTGTGTGTGTGTGTGTGTGTGTGTGTGTGTGTGTGTGTGTGTGTCAGAGAGAGAGAGAGAAAGAGGGAGAGAGAAAGTGAAAATGAACAAGTGAATGGGGCTAAATTTCACTGGAATTTTATGATGGCTTTTCAAAATATGTAAAATATAAAAATGTTTGCAAAATAATAATAATAATAATAATAATAATAATAATTTAAGGTGCTTCAATGCATTTGAAAACAGTTTGCTTTTCCACCTTGTGATCTCATTCTATCCTCAAAATCTTTTCACTCATATTTTTATATTTCATCACTTTTCTATTCACTTCATAAAATAGTTTTCCATATTTTAATAAAGATTAAATACATGGGATTGTACATTGTAAACTGAACACTTGGCAAATTTAGCATGATAGTAATTCAATATATGAAAATATTGAAATAATTAAAATAGCTCTCATTTTAAAATGTGACTGACTTTATAGTATATTATAATGATTTATTTGTTATTTTTAGTTCTAAAGTTTGTATTGATCACATTTATAAGCCAACAATTTGTTTATTATATATATTTTTAATATATACACAAGATTCTTAAGATTCTTCACATACAGGTTCATTATAATTTGTCGTATAGGATTTAGGGAGCCATGCTGCATTGTGGGAATTTTCTAGCTCTAATATTTGCTGATTAAATCCTGAAAAGACCAGAATGAAATGTAACGGCTACAAACAGTTCCTGTTAATACCAGACATGTGGTTATGTAACTGTTATTTTGTATTTAGTCCTTTGACTCTTTGACTCTTTGTCCTGGAAAACAGCCTGTTGAGATTCCACTGGCTGAAGCACAGTTAGTCCTAAACAGGAATGAACACCAAAATAAAGCTATATGCTTTTTTTTTAAAAGTGCAAATGAAAATATCCTCCAGATTCCACCAAACCAATATAACTACTATCCATTGTGAGACAGAGGAGTTGAAAAGGTTTGTGGCCAGAATGAATTAGTGGGTCAGAGGGTCTGGGCTAATCCATTTTGAGAGTGTTTAGAGTCTCCAGCCAGCAGACCTCAGTGGAATCCCTGTTCAAATTCAGCCGGCCCTGCCAACCAGCTAGCTAGCTAGCCACCAACTGAAGCTACACTTGACATCTTATTTAAAGCTTATTGAGTGAAAGGACTTTGTGCCAAGCAATTTCACAGTTATTTGCAAAAGATAAACCTTGGATCTGGAATCAGAGCATTGTAATCTGACAGAGGGGAACTGTTACCGGAGCTAATACCCTGGGTTTTTCTTCAATGAGGCGATGTTCTGAGTGCACATCTGAAGGGCCATCACGTTAACAAACTGACAACATGAGGAGTCCCAAATCGCACCGCATTGTTGGATATGATCAGTATGCATCAGTATGCATGTTTCATATCGGATGTCAGTTATAATAGTCATCAGCATTGCCTTTGTTCAAACATCTGTGGTATGTGTCCTTACTCGTCCAGCATCAAAGGAAGATTTGTTAGCCTTTGTGGCAGACTGAAGCATGGAGAGGGGGAGGCCATGAATGTGTGACGGGGAGAAAGGTCATGTTCCTCCACCATGGCAATCTGACTTATTCATGCTCTTTAAAATAACCTCTCATCGTAAACCTAAAATGGTCAAGAAAAATAACGGACCTCTCTGTCCTTTGATTCATACATCTCATCTTCCTAATAAATTGGTTCAGCACATAAACCTGAGACTTGTCTCTTTGCTTAACATTTTTCATGCTGAAGTCAATCGGTCAGCCTATACTAATAGTGGCCGAGAGAAGCTACAGCAGGTGTAGCACAAATTAAAGGGCACTTTGCCACTGGGCCACATGCTGATTTGACTAAACAGGATCTAGTCCGTCAATAGTCTAATATTATCCGCAGTATTTTAATAAGAACCAGTTGCTTTCGACTGCCTAGACTTTGTATTTAAGAAACCTTTACTGCATTTTGATTAAATGGTCAGTCTGGCTTGCCAACATAACACAGATTTAATCATACAGTAACAGCAAGTGAAAATTTCATTAGAAACCAGGAAATTCTATATGATTATTTACAGCCTTGGCTCATACGTCGTCCTTTGAAACTATATTTTACTCTTTGCTTATTGATTCCAGCAACAAGGGACTTTTGTGGCCTGCAAGTGAATCTTTGGTCCTTTACTTCCTCTACAGGTGAAGAAAGAAAAGACAAAATCTAAAACAGAAAAGGAAAGAAACCTCAGATTTCCGTCTCCAGTCCTTGCGTGTATTACCCAGGGATTGCTCTGTAAGAACACATACCCCTGATGGAGTCATCTGGTGAAGGCATGGTGCTGTTTTTTGGTTCAGAATGATGGGAGATTTATAGTAGTTTCATTGAACCCACGCCTCGGTGTCATAAAAGTTTATAATATTTTTTCCAGGATGAAGATTTTTAAGCATATCTTTACCTCTAGCATGAAGATATAATTCACAGAGCCTGTAACTCACTGTGCTGTGGCAGAATTTCAAAGCATTAATACTAGACTGCTCGAACATGATAAATGACCTCTTTGACACTCCTCCGCCGAACACTGCACTCGGGTTATACATGCAGACAGGGAGAACAGGCAGTATCGAGATTACTGTAAAAGTCAAGCAGTCTGATTGCTCACACTTTTGAGTTTGACATTTACTTTCCCCATTGTTTGTGTGCTATACTCCATCTGTGTAGTTTGGCTGACATTATTATCCTGTCAAAAGTTGGAACTGAATCAGGGTAAAATAATGACACACCATATTTCACTTTTCACACACACGCACACACACATATGCCCATAAGCACAATTTTTTTTTTTTTTTTTTTTTTTCCATCTGTGATTTCTGAGGTCCTAAGCTCTGGAAAATTGAATGAATCCTTCGCAGTGCTCCGATGCACTTGGGTTCTTGTATATGTCCACCACTGTAGTGCAACATATATTTTCAAGTGCAGCATTCTCTTATTGTTTTTCTTTTATTTCTCTCCCTTTCAATCCCACAGGCAACATTTTCATCATTACTCCATGGGAATGGCCTTTCTAAAGGCTGCTTGTTTGATGGTCTGCACATTAGCTCCCCCTTGTGGTGTAAAAGAAATGAAAAACAACTGTCATCTAAATAAGCAAAAGGAAAAGTGTTTTATTTAGGTTTTTTATCATCTTAATCATATGTAGATGGTAATATATATGTTAGTCATATTCCACCTGATTTTGTTCAGAGGAGGAAGAAATATAGCCTACTCTCTCTCCCTCTTTCTCCCGCTCTCTCTCTCTCTCTCTCTCTCTCTCTCTCTCTCTCTCTCTCTCTCTCTCTCTCTCTCTCTCTCTCTCTCTCTCTCTCTCTCTCTCTCTCTCACACACACACACAACTGTACTGCAATCTGTTAAAATATATATTGAAAAGCATTGATTGTGAATGGTGAATGTTTAAGTCTGTGAATTTATGAAAGATTAATTAAGCAAAGCTGTATGATTAGGTATCTAAGATTTAAACATATTATGCATCTTACAGTATATACACTACCGTGCTTTTGAAAGACGACTCTTATGCTATCCAAAGCAGCATTTCTTTGATCAAAAATACAGTAAAACAATAATATTGTGAAGTATTATTTCAGTTTACCCATAATTTTGAGCATCATTACAGTCTTTAGTGTCACACGATCCATCAGAAATAATTGCAATATCCTAAATTGGTTCTCACATTTATTATTATTATTATTATTATTATTATTATTATTATTATTATTATTATTATTATTATTATTATTATTATTATTATTATTATTATTATTATTATTATTATTAGCATCATCAATGTTGATACTATTATTTTATTATTATTACTTTATTATTTATTTATTATTATTTTACTACTGCCTTATTTATTTTTCTTCTGGAAACTGTGATTTCTGTCATTTTCAGGATTCTTTGATGAATAGAATGAATAGTATTTTTTTATGGAAATCTTTTGTAACCTTATAATTTTCTTTGCTGTAACGTTGATTAATTGGCTGAATAAAAGTATTAATTTCTTTCAGCAAAACAATCCAAATAATAATAAATAAAATGCCCCCAAACTTTTGAAAGGTGTTTTTATATATATATATATATTTATATATATACACACACACAGACACGCTCACACACCTTTTTTTCTTCTTTTTTGTATGAAAACTAACATAGCACAGTACAGTACAGTGTATTATCAGAAATGACCTTTTCCTTATGTCCTGTTGAGTTGTTTTCTTTACGGCTTACTCATTCATTGTCTTCAGTAATTGGTTGTGATATTTTTAAACGTGTCTGTTAGAGTTGTTGTTTTTTTTTTTACCTGTGACTCAGGTAATTCATGCCCTGTGCAACAGCAATTAAGCACACCTCTCTGTGGGTGGCTTTAGGGCTGAGGGCCAAGGCTGTGGTCCTCGAGGAGCTTCCATGATGTAAGCCTTCCATAAGACATGCTCACCGCCGGCCGCCCACACACAGTCGACTTAATGCTACGTTCCAACCAGGCTGTAGCTCTTCTGCGTTGCCACAGTAACGGATGTACAGTTTCTAACCAACACAAAGGAGCAGTTTGGCATGGTTTTCAGCCTCTGCCGACTCAACAGGCCTCAAGGTAAACATGCACAGCAATCATAACCACACATCAGCTTGTGAAAACCACCTTCTCAGACAATCAACTTTGACCTTGTCCCAAATCTTTTTGATTGACATAAGGCCTCTTGCATGTTTTTGAGGCCGGGTCTCGCCAGGTGAGCTCTGAGCCTGTTGGGGCAGATGTGCGGGCACTGCTGGGTGGGAGTTACCCTGAGGGCCAGCGTGACTGGATTAAAACTCAAATCCTCCTGAGCTCCACACAGGATGGGTGGGGCACTCAATCACACAGTGAGAAAACTGAGAAAGGCTCCTCAAAGGACTGGATTCATTGATTGATCATGATAAAATGATTTGATGGTAGTATAGAAAGATATGTCAATGTCATACAATGTTGATTGTCATTTCGTTAGAAGCTACACTACTGTTCAAAAGTTTGGTGACAATTTTGACAACATATTTTTTAAATGAATTATTTTCAAATTATTTTATGATGCATTAAATTGATTATTATAAATAGATATTTATAAATGTTACAAAAGATTTCTATTTCAAATAAATGCTTTTCTATTTGTCAAAGAATTGTGAAAATGTTTTACTACGGTTTCCACAAGTAATATTAAGCAGCACAATGTTTTCAACATTGAAAATGATAAGAAATGTTTCTTGAGCCAAACAGGCATATTTCTGAAGGATCAAATAAATGCAGCCTTGGTGAGCACAGGAGACTTCTTCTCAAAAACAACATAGAAAAATCCCAGACAAATTATGGTAGTGTAATTTGAAACTTTTGTCAAGCTTTTATAAAATGGTTATTCTATAGTCAAAGTACCAATTTGAGTAGTAGTTAGCTACACTAAAAGTATCAAACAAATGACTAAGTGCATTGAGCTATTTATGGGAGCAATAGAAAAAGCATCAATGGAAAAAGATCATTTTTGCCTGCATAATGTGTTGACATTTAGCAGAAAGGTCTAACGGGGACATGATAACCAGCCAGACATTGTCCATTTTGTGTGTAAAATGTGATATTAAAAAATGACGTGGCATTATATTCTCACACAGCTATCCATCGGAAAAAGTATGGTTCTAAAGAATCTACTGTGTTTTGAATTTGAATACCCGAATCTGTCTAGCTTATGTTGATAACCCTATCAGTTTGAACAAAGAGACTAAAAGACATAGAGGTCTCCAAATCAAGGGAAATGCATGTATTTAGTGTCATGAAAGCTGGTTTTGAGCTTTTCCTAAAGGCACATACATAAGCTCGGCTTTTCACTCTGAGCTCCAGAGGACCCAATAAAGCTCCTATCACAGAGAGGATATGGGGCATGTTTATCTTTTCTGACACAAACCTCAGCGTCTCACAAATTAAACCACCCTCACACAAACAATGCAGCCCCGTGCTTTCATGCCCTCATCAGCTTTCTGTTGTGATGAGGCCTCTCACCGTTGGATTTATGTTGATTTAGTGTTTCTCTGATCCTACTCACAAAACTGCATCTACAGCTTTGCATATAGCCTATGTGCATTCATTTTAAATCTGATTTGTTGTAAGGTTAAATGATGATGAGTTTTCTTTTTTATTTCTTTTTCTTTTTTATACAAAAATTCAGAAGTTTGGGAGTCAGTAAGGTCCCCCCCATCCCATAAAAAAGAATATTCTTATTAAACAAAGATGCATTAATCGGTGACAGTAAAGACATTCATAATCATGTCTATTCATCAACGTATCCTGATAAAAGTGTATAGTTTCCACAAAAATATTAAGCAGCACAATTGTCTTCAGCATTAAAAATATTCATTCATTAATGAGAAATCTTTATTGAGCAGCAAAAATTTAAATTATTTCTGATATCATGTGACACTGAAAACTGGAGTAATGACAGCTGAAAATTCAGCTTTGCCATCATGGGTTTAACTTAAAGGGTTAGTTCACCCCAAAATGAAAATAATGTCATTTATTACTCACCCTCATGCCATTCCACCGTTCATCTTCGGAACACAAATGAAGATATTTTTGTTGAAATCCGAAGGCTCAGTGAGGCCTCCATAGAGACCAAAGCAATTTACACTCTCAAGATCCATTAATGTACTAAAAACATATTTAAAGCAGTCCATGTGAGTTTGTGGTTCAATATTAATATTATAAAGCGACGATAAAAAAATTTAATAACGACTTATATAGTGAGAACTGATTTAGCTTTGGAGTGTATTGAATCAGCAAGTCGATTCAGTGGTTCGCTGATTCGATACACTCCAAAGCTTCATGAAGCATTGTTTTGAAATCGGTTATCACTATATAAGATGTGAGATGGTGGTCCAGTGGGTTAAACCATGGAACTGACTCACAGAAGGTTGCTGGTTCGATCCCAGCGGTCACCACCAGTGTGTCCTTGAGCAAGGCACTTTACTCCATGTTCCTCCAGGGGGATTGTCCCTGTAATAAGGGCACTGTAAGTCGTTTTGGATAAAAGCGTCTGCCAAATGCATAAAAAAATAAAAAAATAAATATAAGTCGTTATTTAGGTTTTTTTTGGCGCACCAAAATATGATCGTCGCTTTATAATATTAATTTCCGAAGATGAACGGAGATCTAACGGGTGTGGAACGACATGAGGGTGAGTAATAAATAACATTATTTTCATTTTTGGGTGAACTAACCCTTTAAAATATATTAGAAACCAGTTATTTTTTCTGTATTTTTGATCAAATAAATGCAGCCTTGATGAGCATAAGATACTTCTTTTAAAGACACTTTCAAAATTGTACAGACCTCACACTTTTGAATGGTAGTTTAAGTTTTGCATCTAATTTGGGAAGGTAAAGCTAAAGTGTGGCCTTAAAGGGATAGGTTACCCCAAATGAAAATGCTGTCAAAATCTGTGCCTAGACACGTCTTTCCTAACTTTCCTAACGAATCTAACTTTCGTTTTTCTGTGTAAAAGAAAATAAGATATTTTGACATTTAATAAGTTTTTTTGGACCACATTGGCTTTCATTGTATGGCCTAGGTTTGGAACAAAGTAAAGGTTAGCAAATGATGAAGTGTTTTCTTTTTATTAGGTGAACTATCCCTTTAAGCACTCCTTTAAAAGCTATAATAATTCACACCCCATCTGAATTGACCATTTAAATCTCAGATTTTCTTTGCAAATTTGCGTGGCAAAGTTCTCGTGTGAAGAAGAAGGTCTTTGTACTAGGAAAAAAATCGTGAAGGATCTGTCCCCTAGCACTCTGGTATTGAGGAGGCATTACATATTCACAGGGGGGGATCTAATGCAATTATGAGTGTTTACTTACACCATGTGTGGCCCCCTTCTGCTGCTCTGTGCCACTGGCTGCCCAGGCCAGCCAGGAGGAGATGAAAAGACACAGAACGGGAAGCCAGTGTGGCTCTGTTTGTTTTCAGAATTTAGCCCATCTCCCCTCGTGAGAGGCGCTATCTGAGACCCCTGCTAATTAAAGTTACCCAAGAAGAGAAGGGGCGCGCAGAGAAAGAGATGTGTTTGGATATGAACCCAGAACTCAAGAGCGCACCGAAAGTCAAAAGTGGGGTTCGGCACGGTGGAAAAATATACATAATGTATGATGTGACAGCAAGTAGCCTTGTTAGTTGAGTATGAATGTTTGTTTAAAAGATTAGCTATGGCTTCTTTATTAGCAGCCATCTGAGGAGGTCTCCCTTTAGTGTCTCATTACTGATGCTGTGCACACTAAGGCCATCTCAATTACCTTAACCTCAAATATTGTCAATTAAACAGAAGAAACAAACAAGCGGGGGAAAAAACCCTCCTTTTATGTCGTTCTTTCGTAGTTATTAGTCCCCTCGTGAGATAAGCTCCGTGTGCGCTGATAATCAGCCGAGAGGACGTGTAGGCCTACTTTCTGAACTTAAACAAGCCTCACACCCTGCTTGTTTGACTTTTTTATATTTTGACTTTGTACCTGGGGACCATGGTGACATTTCACGGGTGTGTGTTTTGTGGCAGAGTTGATATTAAGCAAATCTGCTGCTGCTTATATTTGCACTTGGGGATTTTAAAGTGTAAGCAAGCACAAGCGGGAAAGGTTTCCGACCACCTGAGGGGAAAGCAGTCGATATTTGCTAAATAGATAGAGCCTCCAAAGGCACTCCCAGTATGAGGTTTAAACACACACATTCCTCCCCCCATAAGTAAATGTTCATATTTAATAAATACTCTTCTCCGGTTTTGAGCCAAAGTAACACTGCATTCAAACATGAGTTGGCCTTCCATTAAAAACCATTATGTCACTTCTCTTGCTCTATACTACAGTAAAATAGAAATTATGGTAGATCTTGATGCCGTGGATCTGTAGATCAACAGATAAAATGACAAATCCATTGGAAATCTCCAAGCAGCATATGGTGTAAGATTTAAGCCAGTGAGCTATTGAACCTAAGGCCAGGCTTAGCTCAAGGTAACATACAGCATATATTCTAAATGTCTCTTGTGCCATCTGTATCTCTGTTGTGTGGGAGGTAGACAGAGTTGCAAATTTCTGTTTTATTTATCCCTCCACACCCATGTCCTTTTGTGCAACACGTCTGGGTACACTGCAACAAACATATTTATCTGCGTATGAACATTTTGTTAGGCAAGACTGTTTCATTGCTGTCAAAACATGTAAAGAATCGTGGGTGCTGAGGCCCATCCTCCAATTTATAAACCTGACGGTGTATTTTAACACTGCAATTACGTAATTGCTCCTCAGACACATATGCTAACCATCCATTTTGGTGGTGTGTGTGTTTTGTGAGTGTGTGCATCCCTGCACAGCTATTACACAACATGACCTCAAACCTACATGAGTGTTAGCAAACCATCAAAACAAACAAACCTTAGCATTGTCTCAAACCTTTTGTCCAGTGTTGGGCAGTAACTTACTAAAACTATTTCAAACTTTAGTAGGCTGACATCGGTTTTCAAAAGTATGTTGTGAATGCTTCAGTTCATCGTTGTTTTTGAATGGTGAAACTGTTTGTTCATAATACATTAAATTAAATGTTCATTTGTACAACCTAAAATGTAAAAAAATGTATCAGTTTACACTACTGTTAAACAATTTAGTGTCATGGTAAGGTTTTTGAAAGTCTCTTATACCCACTTTTATTTTAAATTATTACCATTTAAAATAACTATTTTATTTTAATATATTTTGAAATCCTTCTAACAATGATTTGCTGCTCAAGAAACATTTTTTAATCATTATCAATTAGCTAACAGTTGCTGTTGTGCTGCTTATTTTTTCAGGATTCTTTAATGAATAGAAATGTAAAAAAAACAGTGTTTATTTGAAATAGAAATCTATTGTAACATTATAAATGTCTTTACTGTCACTTTTGTTCAATTTAATACATCCTCACTAAATAAAAGTATTAATTTCTTTCATTAAAGAGTTCAATTAAAATCGAATTGACTCCAAACTTTTCAACAGTAGTTTATCTATAAATTAACATAAACCAAGATTATTAAAAGCTAAAGTGTTCATTGTTGGTTCATGATGCCTAAAGCATTGAAGTTTAATTGAAGCTTACTGTAAAGTGTTACCATTATAGTTTTAAAGTAGCTTGTCATGCAGCTCTGGAATGAGAGGATTTTTGTATTTATTTAATTAAGTAGATCTGTAGTCGTTTCACCAGTCAAATAATTATTATTTACTCCTTTAAAAATCCCCAACAGGCTATGCTAATCCAGTGTCAACCAACTTCAGAAAAGGAGATCCGCTGCAGTGCAGGTGTGCTACTTCAGTATTGCTGACCTCTCCTAACCCTTCCAGCCACGTTTGATAAGGGGTTTCCCTTACTAGAGCAGCCTGGACTGTCACTGGATCCGGGTTTGCTGTGTTGAGCTTTAGGCTGGGGATGTCTGAGGCATTGGCTGGCATTAACACTAATGGCCCGGATTTACTGCTAAAACATGGCTTCTACCAGGGTGGTCTTTCCTCGACTTAGGGACGCATTCTTCCATGGCAGTTTGGGCTTTGTGTTCATCTGAACAAGGCCACTGTCTTTTTCTCTGAACTCTCTCTCTCTCTCTCTCTCTCTGTGTGTGTGTATGTGTGTGTTGTCTGTCTCTCTGTCTCAGGTCCTTGTTTTAACGTTATCATTGCCACTGAAGCTTGAGTTTACCATCAATTAAGACAATCCAAAGGTTGTGTTTGTTCATGTTCTCTGCCAAACCCTTTGAGCTCTGAGTAGCACACAAAAGTAAACCTAAAAGAAGCACACCTCTCAAAGCAAAGAAATGCCAAAGGATACAGACAACCAAAACTCAATTTTATGCCTCACCACCACAGAAACAACTTCAAACAAACATTCAAGTAGACATTCATTCATAATGAATCTTGACTCATGTTGTTCATACTTGCACATGTCACAATGACGTTTTATTTGTCCATTATTTCCACATGAGAGGAATACCAACTGACAAGTCTTCATCTTGACAAATCTTGATTTACCTGTGCACATAAATCACTGCAATTACAAAGTAAACTGACATAAATACATTTACATTTCAAAGGGCGTTACAAATGTGTTTTTATGCATTCAGATCAAATCAATTTGTCTTTCAGTTGTTCACAGTCACGCTCTGTAGATTCTGACACAGATCCTACATGGTCCGGACAGTTTGTCATCTCTTCTTCAACACCTGGGGGCCACCTGGATAGGAATAGTTAACTTCAATTTGGATAAAATAAAAGCTTACGGTTATTCTAGGACAAATTCATGTTTCAGATGTATGGTATTTCTTGTACAGGGAGGTTTTTCATCCTAAAGCCCTGTTCACACCGGCACACATTGATACGACAAAGAAGTAGTAAGTAGACAAAGAAGATGATGAACTGCTAATGCTGCTTGCCAGTTAGCAAAAAAGTGTGTGAATGGTTTTGTCCATATACATAATATGTCTATGGTTTTGGCAAGCACGTAAATACTGTCTCTCTTCTCCTTCTGTGTGACAAGCGAGTGTCAGAGGCTTAAAGTGCCGCAGCACCATCTTGTGTACCGGGAGCGCATCGACTGAATGTGCACGTTCACTCGGCGCAGCACCAGTGAAAATCGCTTGGGTGTGAACACTCAAGACGCGCCGAAAAACGGCGCGAAAAACGCTGGCGATAAGCGCGCGCGATATTCATCCCGGTGTGTACAGGCCTTAAAGGCCTGTTCACACCGGGACGATTTTCGCACGCGTTTACCGGCGACGTTTAACGCCTCGGGACTAAACAATGGGCGC
Organism: Gobio gobio; assembly: GCF_949357685.1. Classification (NCBI taxonomy): domain Eukaryota; kingdom Metazoa; phylum Chordata; class Actinopteri; order Cypriniformes; family Gobionidae; genus Gobio; species Gobio gobio. Next base: position 32,527,701 of record NC_137109.1, on the reverse strand, counting down.
CAATGTGAGTGTTCACACCTACGCACAAAACGGCAGGCGTAAAAGCGTCATTTTTAAAAAAACGCCTCGGGTTCGTTTTTTTATTTTGACGCGGCGCGTAAAAAACTGCCCGACCAATGAGATCGGCGCTTTTGTTCACGTGCCTGGAGCTGCTGAAGTGACAGTAAAACACGACTTGGTGGCGCTCAAGCACAAAACGGTTTTGCTGAGCATACATTGATACGACGAAGAAGTAGTAAGTAGACTAAAGGCCTGTACACACCGGGACGAATATCGCGCGCGCTTATCGCCAGCGTTTTTCGTGCCGTTTTTCGGCGCGTCTTGAGTGTTCACACCCAAGCGATTTTCACTGGCGCTGCGCCGAGTGAACGTGCACATTCAGTAGATGCGCTCCCGGTACACAAGATGGTGCTGCGGCACTTTAAGCCTCTGACACTCGCTTGTCACACAGAAGGAGAAGAGAGACAGTATTTACGTGCTTGCCAAAACCATATACATATTATGTATATGGACAAAACTGGCAACTGATGTGTCATATAGTGATATATAGTGATGACGATTTCAAAACACGGTATCATGAAGCTTCGAAGCGTTATGAATCAGTGAGTCGAATCATGATTCGGATCGTATGTCAAACCGCCAAACTGCTGAAATTTGGCGATCCAAACTGCTGAATCGACTCACTGATTCATAACGCTTCGAAGCTTCATGATGCCTTGTTTTGAAATCGTCATCACTATATAAGTCGTTATTTAGGGTTTTTTTGCGCACAAAAACTATTCTAGTCACTCCATAAAGTTATTGTAGAACCACTGTAGTGAGATGGACTTTGTAACGACGTCTTTAGTACCTTTTAAGAGTCTTGAGAGTGTACCATGCTTTGTGCCAATGGAGGCCTTTCAGAGCCATCAGATTTCAACTAAAATATCTTCATTTGTGTTCTGAAGATGAACGGAGGTCTTACGTGTGTCGAACGACATGAGGGTAAGTAATTAATGACAGAATTTTCATTTTTGGGTGAACTAACCCTTTAACGCTATCAGAAGAAATAATATAGAATACATGAAAAAATGGCTTTTATGATCTTTTCACTGGAAGATCCGCTCACAACATTGCATGGTGACCAAGGCTATTCTGCACTTTGATCAACGGCACCGCCACCTAGCAGTGTCATACAAACACACATGTGAACCCCCACACACATTTGAACACCCTCGCTCACATTAAATATAATAATTAAGGGAGAAATCTTTTGATCCACATCTAAATATTGAGGAAGGCAACTCAGCCCCTTTGACATTTTTTCTCTTCCAGGCTATATTTGCTCAGCAATATTTACCTATGCTGGCATTTCCGTTGTTTGTCAATTTTCCTTATGAGGCTGTCGTGTCTGTCGGAAGGATGCACGGTGCTGACTACACATTTGGCAGGGTAAATGCCTGATATTTGCCTGGACCAAGCTCATGTGAGAGGAATATGTCTCGTATCTGTCATGGTAAGCACACAGGACAAATCGTTATTCTTCATTAGAATCTGATACTCCATTGCTGTATTTGACTTCTATTTAGATGTCAATCACTTTGATGAAAAACACACAGCTCAATCAAAGGTCAACACATTTATGATAGACATGTGACTTATTTAAATTTGCAATAGAATCATATTTGAAGTAAAATAAAAACTTTTAATTTAAATAAAGTAAATAATATACATTTGTTTAGCAGACACTTTGACAAAGCATTATAGCCTATCGGTCGAGTCGGTCTATTACGCTGAAACCGCTTTGAACGATTCAAACTCAAACGTGACTTTGATGATTTAGAATTGTGATAGGCGGATTCTAAATACTGCTTCACAAAGTTAACATTATTAAAGGTGAGTAGAATTCTTACTTACCAAAGTCCTTATCATTTTGTCTGTTAAAGTATTGTTGTAAACTTGTTCATCAGCAAACTCTCTCTGTGTGTGTGTGTGTGTGTGTCACTCATTCAGTCATCAAAGATTCAATTATAGTTGTGAAGAAAAAATATACACACCTCGGGTCGTTAGCGACCCTATACAATGTTTACAAAAAACAGGCATTTTCTTGTTATATTGTTTATAATAAATTGGTTGAGGAATATTAAGAAGGTAAATTAATGAGGAGAAGGGTAATGTATGATGTCCCGGGTCACTAAAGACCCGAGGTATGCGTTTAAGGGTTAATTCCCGATGGACAAAATTAAGTACATTTTATGCCTTAGTTCTGACCGATTCGTTTAAACAAAATTATTCAAGAGTCATGTATTTTATTGTAGAACTGGACATCACTTGTTAGGATTCAACAATTGCAGTACATGCATGTTTTTACAGTTGACACATTGTCAACTGACTACTGATCCTGCCCTACAGTAACTGACGGTATAAGCAGTCCAAATGGTCCACTTGAATAAATGACATGCTTTGTGTCAATTTATTTTATCAAGTTAGACTGGCATTTGAGAAAATCTTCCAAGGTAATGAATGAGAAAAAGTGTGAGATATCTCCCAATACAATAACCTAGTGGGCCTATGTAAATGTGTGCCCTACGAAATGCCCTGCATCTACAAATGATTGCAGTGAACAAGCACCTGTCGCTACTTGTCTTCTATCTTTTGATGTCTACATTTTTCAGTGATCTTTCTCAGTTTCAATGGAAAATGTAACGAGAAAAAAAAAAGAAAAAAAAAAATCACAGCTTTGAATCTCTGATTGATTGCACAATATGGCAGGGGTGGAGTAAACGTGAGGGAGACTTCATTTTTCCATTTTACGTAAAGATGGAAAAGGGGGAGGGGGATCTGCCAAGAGTATTCATTTGATCTGAATGGAACTACAATTTATTCCTGGACAGCCATCCCAGTTCATCATGGAGAGGCATTCCCCAGCCAGCCTTTTGTCTCTGGTTCTGACAGGCCACAACTGCTATTCTAACTCTCAAGAGCATGCTATATTAAATCAATATATAATATTACCAAGGTCAAAATGCAACCTGTGATCAGCTGCATGTTTCCCCAACCCCTAGTGACAGACACGCACCCATCCATCTCCCAATGACAAAATTCTTTCTGCTTTTCTAGAGGCTTCTCTCACACAGCATATCCTACTAGAAGACAATGAAGGCTCAGATGATAATATTATTGTAGATAAGGATGAGAACTGGTGGATAGTGGTTTCAAATGGCAATGATGGTTCATATTTAAGAGAATGGAGCCCTGGTGGTTTGCAGTGTAATGATGTGAAACATAACACAAGAACATGCATATATAAGCCTGAAATAAAATACAGGCTAGAGTCAAACTGAAGAAACTTTGTCTGAATTCAGACAGCACACAAAAGAAAGACAAAAGGAGTGAAAAGGATGTTTTCTAGTACAAGATTGCCATCTACTGGTAAAAGAGAAAATACACAACCAAATCAAACGTGTCAGTTTTATTGTGTAAAAGTTACATTGTGACTCAATTCATTGAGAATAAGCATCTTAAAAAGCATTTCATAATAAAGCTTCTCCCTGCAGTACATATGAAACCATACTGAATGAAACTGCTGTGCAAATGTTTACTGTATAATTATGTTGAACAGGATTCAGGGCCAATGATATCTGAACTGTGGAGATCTGTGCAGTTTAATTGCATTATTGCATTGTATTATGACAACATTGATTCTTCTCCCTGGGATGTAATGTCAGAACAGAATGTAAAGACTGTTCTGTTTGAGGAAGACAGGATGCGATCTTCATTTCACATAATTATCACTGTACGAATACTGAAAAAGAGAAAGTGTGTATTAGTGTATTTAGTGTATATATAATATATATAATTATTAGTCGATGTAAAGATTAATGTGTGTAGTATATGAACATTTTTATCAGCACAACACAAGATCATTAGTAGATTCACAGAACTGACCTTTTTCCAGTGATCATGAGATCGAAGGCTTGGTTAATCTGATCTAAAGTCAGTTTGTGTGTCACAAACTCATCCAGCAGAAGTTTCCCACTCATATAATCTTGCACCAACTTGGGCACCGCCTCAACACTCTTCCAACCTGTCAATCAGATAGGAAGAAACGAGAATTTACTTACATTTTTTGCCTGTGTCTTCTACCCAAACAACTCACATTCCATTAATAAACAGTCAAATATGAGAGGACTGTAAAATGATGAAAACTAATTCTCCATATCACACCAAACTGCTACTGCATCTGCAACATACACATCAGAACGCGACCATGAGAGATATTTTAATTGATCAAGCATGCTTTTACCGCCAAAATAGGAGCCTTTCAGAGTTTTTCCTAGCAGAATATCCTCAGAGACCAGAGTTAGTTCCCCCATCTGGGTCCAGCCCACCATCACACAGACTCCCCCTGCAGGAGTGCACGCTTCCACTGCAGCCCTCTGATTGTATGATAAGATTCATTAGTTTACATATGAATCCGTATCAGCAACTTTTTTCTATGACTATGTGGGGTTTGCAATATAAAATAGAACTCTTTGACGATTAAAGTATTCCTATAAATGAACAGATATAGTTTTAAAAAAAATACAAAAATAAAGTTGTAAATGTAAAAGAGTAACAGAGAGAATCCACACCACAACTATAACAAAACCGGCACAGAGGAACAATATCATTGGAATCAGTTTCAGAGCGCAGGTCGGAGTAATGGGAGTGCCAAAAGTTTCCAAAAGGTACAGAATGCTATAACAGAAACTAACCCCCAACCCTACCACATACCCTAACAGGCAGCTTTCGTGACCAATTGTAAACACCGTTCGACACGCCCATCAATCCGACCTGCAGATACCCACACTTGGGATTTTTTCCAGCTAATGATTGATAAAAACATTTACAGCCAATCAGAATCCATCCTGCTTTAAAAAGCTTGAGTATTTAAAGCGTCAGATGACAAAATTGCAGCGAGCTTATCATAAACAAAGTTAGAGTGTGTTGATGTGGACGTTAATATATGATCATTAAATAATGATCGTTATAGTTATCATTATTGGTGTGAATGGGCCTTAACTTACCATGACGCCAACATTGCCCACACACTCAAGAGCGAAGTCAACTCCACCATTAGTCAGCTCCCTCAGCACCTCCTGAATGGGTTTATTGTGGTCTTTAGGGTTCACAAACTCAGTGGCTCCAAATGTCTTGGCGATCTCAAACTTGTCTGGGTTGATGTCAACAGCGATGATCCTGGTGGCACCGGCAGCCTTGCATCCCATGACCGCTGCCAGTCCGACAGCACCCAAACCAAACACTGCACATGTAGAGCCAGATTCTACCTGGGAAAGACAATGTCAAACTATGCTATTTTTATTTTATGAATCGCCTTTTTGTCGTTATGCCAGTAGAAAACACACAAACACACACATTGCCTGTTTTCACTGCTGCCCCATATCCTGTAGATACTCCACAGCCCAGCAGACAGACTCTGTCCAGAGGAGCGTCTGGGTGAATCTTGGTGACGTTGTCTTCTGGTACAACAGTATATTCAGAGAAGGTGCTGATACCAATAAACTGATGAACCTGCTGATTCTTACAGGTGATCCTGCTAGTGCCATCTGCAAGAAGACACTGCTGAGTTTGATTCCTAGGAAATAAAGAGGTTCTAAATGTAAGTGATTTATCCCCCACCTCCTAAATATAGTCTATGAGTATAGAGAACAAAAAAAAAGGATTAAAGAAAACATAAGTAAGTCACAATATCTCACCAGTTTTTGGAGCAGAGGTTTGTCTTTGGACTCAGGCAGCGTTCACATTTTCCACACTGTGGCACGACTAGAGGAATAACTTTATCTCCTGCAGATAAACGATAGAATGCAGTGTTATAAGTTAGAGCAAATTGTACATGCCTTTTATTTATTTATTTAATTAATCTATTTATTTGCTTTTTATACGTTTTGTTACATTTCTGTACTCGTGCGTAGGCTAATAAAGGATGATCATCTCGGTCAGTTACATTTTAAATAAAGTATATATCAATAAAGGGTTTTTTCAAATTATATTTTAACATATATTTATGTCTATACTTGCAAAAAATTATAATAATGAATTGGCAGAAGTTTACTAGTTAAAGTAAAAAAATAAAACTTCCATGATGGATTTGTATTTACCTTTGGACATCTTAGTGACACCTGGACCAACACTCTCGACCACTCCTGCCCCCTCATGCCCCAAGACTACAGGAAAGGGCTGGGGATTCATAGTTTTCCCAACCTCATTCAGGAAAGTCCAGTCTGTGTGACATACTCCAGATGCTACTATCTGCCATGGGTCAATTGAAAGTCATTGGTCTGATACACAAATAGTGCCTGGCCATTGATACAACATCACAATAGCTTTATGCAAGTCTATATATATATGTGCTGTATTTAAACAGATTACATACAGACATGGCCAATGAAGTGTAATGGACCTACCTTAATTCGTACTTCATGTGCTTTTGGAGGGGCAACCTCCACTTCCTCAATGGAGAGTGCTTTTCCTGGTTCCCAGGCCACTGCTGCCTTGCACTTAATCACCTTATTAAAAAAAAATGTTTAAAACACTGAAATCTTAATGTGATTTATTTCCTAGTCTTAAAAACAACATCATTCTTTGATTCACAAATATCTGAGGATTCTCTTTGACGTATGTCCTTACCTTGCCTTCAGTTTCCATGATAACCACACACTTTTAATACAATGAATTGTTTCCAAAGTTGTCAATAAACAGCCTCCTAAAAGAACATGAATAACAATTATAAAGCTTGTGTTAAAGTTTTTTTTTTCTTTGTGTACAAGCTGACCAAGAGGGGTCAGTATAGAAATGATTTTACAGAGATGGGAGCTATTCTGGATTGTTACACTTCAGACTTTATCACCAATGGGTTTAAATGATGAAGCGTTTGTTAATGTAATGTTACAGTACAATAATGGTATTTGTATTTTCTATGTATGTGTTTATGTAAAATGTATTTTTTTATGTGACGTTATAGATATAATGATAATTTGTGTCATTGATTGTTATAGGTGGCGATGTGTCACAATGTGCTCAAGAAATTTGGATCATCTTGTAATTGTCTGTTTGTGTATGCCCGATGAAGATCATGGGACCAAAACATACTTAAAGTATTTTTTTTTTAAATATTTTTGCAAGTACAGATAGTGTGTGGGATTTACTTTCTTTTTTCTTTAAATAATTTTTTGTCTCTCTCTTAATCTTTTTCCTATGCACCTATCTATTATTTGCAGGTGTGTGAGGTTAATTGTTCATTGATGTACGGCAAGGAACAAAAAGTTTGCAAAAAAAAAAACGTTCTGACATTATAGCCATAAATGCATTAACGCATGAAATATATATATATATATTTTTTTTTTTTTTAATTCTCATTTCAGTACTTATTATGCAAAATTAATGTGGACAATTGTAAATATTTGTGATGGCATATTTGAAGTAGGCCTACTATCCCTCTTTAGCTTAACATGAAAGGGGACAGTAGCTTTCATGTAAAGTATGTCCCTTTTAAAGCTATTCTGATGGATTATCATCTTTAAACACACTGTCATGCTATACCTTTATAAACCATATCATACATTAGTTAAAGCCTAGATAGTTAACAAATATTTAAATCTGTGCACACAGGCATGAGGTTGCATATATGGTGGCATACGTGTTTCTCACCCTTGTGTGGTGAAGCAATAAGGAAGTATGCAAGTGCACTATATCATATCATATGTCATATGCATTCAAGTTTTACATTACAAACCATGCAATGCTTTTCATAGCAGAATGCTGTTTGAATACGTTTTTAGAAAACCGCACACATTTATTTTAATTTAAAAACACTTCACTTTATCTTAACAAGCAGAAATATGTTTAGAATTAATTCACATTGAGGAGGATTGTGATATCCCTCAAAGGTATAAAGTAGTTTAACATTTTTAAAACACATTCAGTAAAGCAGATGACTGCATGCACAGATTTACAGCATATGTTTGCATTCTTTTAAAAACTTACATTCAGAGCTGCTTTTGTCAGGGCTTGGGAGAGGACCTGCTGGTACTAGTGTACTTTGTACTAGTCCACAGCTGCTATATGATTATTTAAAACATGTGTTACTGGATGACTGACCAATCCAGCAGCTGAACACATGCATGCTGCATGTAATTGGATAACCCACAGATAACTATGGGTCAACCTTCCTCTTCCCAACAGCAGCAAAAGCAAAATAAGTTTGATTGTGATCAGTATCTACTGAAAGCCCATGGAAATTGGCAACACTTGTGGACATGTGGAATATAAACAAGAACTAATAAATATCCAACAAATGTAACCCAAAACAGTAAATAGTAATACTTACTTCTGCTTTACATTGTGCAATGATAGAAGAGAAATGAAGTAAACAAGGTGCAAAAATAGTGCAAGCATGCCATCTACTGCTAAAAGAGAGAAGATACAACCACATCAAATTCAACAGACTTGGCTTTATTGTGTGGAACAGTTTCTGATCATAACAGACGTGTTCCTCGAATTTCCCTTGAGAATATAAACAAAAAGAACAATCAATGCTCTACTCGGTGAATATGACTTTTCCTTTCCTATGCCTTTATATCATTGCACCTATGCTATAATTGCTGCATACAGGAAATGAAAAGGGACCTTTGGATTAGCAGATAAAGGAGATAATCATTGTCTAAACACAGGTATACCTCTTTTTCTTTGTACATACTGCAAATCAGTCTTTTATATTAGTATTCCATGTGTACAATGGTAGTTAACTGTCAAGATAATGGCAAAACTAATTTCTTTTTTCCACAAACACTTATGACATTGATTCAGCCTTTCATTTGTATGGTGCATGGCTTTTAGAGAGGTAGAACAGGAACCCACCAAAATCACTGATATTATGTGTTCTGGATGTTTAAAGGATAATGGGAATCACCTGCATTTCACATCTCAATCACTGTCCGAATACTGAGAAAGAGAGAAAGATTTCAAATTACATACGAGTTTTAATATATATATATATATATATATAAATATATATATATATATATATATATATATATATATATATATATATATATATATATATATATATATAAAAAAAAAAATATATATATATATATATATATATATATTTTTTTTTTTATATATATATATTTATATATATAATATATATATATATATATATATATATATATATATATATATATATATATATATATATATATATATATATATATATATATATATATATATATATATATATATATATATATATATATATATATAGTATTTCATGCATAGACTTGTAGCCACGATATGTAAGATATTTGGATTAAAATGTGTACTTTCATTATCCCAAATGTTTACAACGTTTAAATCCAGAGAAATCAAATCATTGTTATATAGCTCAACGCAGTTAATTAGTCTTGTTTGGATCTCGTTTTATTGATTTACTGCGAGTATAACATGTTTGTACAGTACCATGCCTCAGAAACAATGCTATTTTGTCATAATACAGCATTTTCTCCATCAAATAATTTATTTTAAAAGGAGTTGCATTCCATTTAGCAACACAAGTCATCCAGCTTTTATTAATATGATAACATCGATCTTGCTTACTGCAGTGTGCAAGTGTCTCATAGCAGCCGCTGAGCGAACGCACAGAGTAATGTTATAACATAGCTTTCAATGCACTTAAGTATTTATAGTATGATTGTTTTTGACCAAGTAAAACAGTGCTGCATTACCCCACGATTTTAATTAATCAAATAAAGTGACATGTAATGATGTACAAACTTAAATACTGTTCCTTTAACCACTTCAGCTCTGCAGCATATTTAGATTTTTTTAGAGAATAAGGCATATCTGAATTTAAAAGAGCACCCTACCCATATACATTGGAGTAAATTGATAAAAATGGTCTCATTTTACAGAAAACACTCTAAATTTTAACACAGTGGTGGAATATTGCATATATTATATATTTTTAATCTGTTTGGTATTCTTCCCTTCAGAAAGTTTCTGTGGATTCCACTAGGTGTCAGTAAACAGGGGGGGAAATAATTTTCTTGATATCTCCTTCCAAACAAAAGTTATTGAGATTAATCTGTGTAAACTATCTAATAACTGATAACTAATAATTCCGGGGGGGTCAAATTCAGACTTTATTATCTTTTTCTATGTAACATAAATACAAAAGTGATTGGGTTATCAAGAAAGCTGAGGTTCTAATCTTTCAAACGATACCATATATGTCTAGTTTTGTGCTGTACAACTTATAGATTTTTTCAAATGATTATGATGATGCAATATTGGACCCACGGGTGGGTCGGTGAGGGAGTGCAGAGCTGAAGTGGTTAAATAACACAATTTCCTTTGTATTGTAATGTAAATCAATTCATCCATGAGTCTTTTTTATCTCATCATTTATAATCGAAATGTAATATTCCTTTAATAAAATATATGAACGTTCAGATTATGCTGAACATTAGCAAAATAAGATAAGCAGCGTTGTCTGGTGCTTTTCGTCACAGAACAAATCCATGATTGTGTTCATTAGTAGATGCAAGTAAAACTGACCTTTTTCCAGTGATCATGAGATCAAAGGCTTGGTTAATCTGATCTAGAGTCAGTCTGTGTGTCACAAACTCATCCAGCAGAAGTTTCCCACTCATATAATCTTGAACCAGTCTGGGCATCGCCTCAACACTCTTCCAACCTGACAATCAGAAGGGTAATTACTTTATAATTATTCATTTTTCAAGTTTACCATCCATACAGCTCACACTACACTAAATACCATAAAAAAGTTGCCTTGGAGCAATCTTGGCAAATACCTCCAAAATAAGTGCCTTTCAGAGTTCTTCCTAACAGGATATCCAGGGGTGACAGAGAAAGTTCCTTCACCTCAATCCAACCCACAATCACACAGACTCCCCCTGCAGGACTGCATGCTTCCACAGCAGCCCTCTGATCAGAGGAAACTGTATTAGTTCAGTTAAAGGGATAGTTCACCCAAAAATGAAAATTCTGTCATCATTTACTCTCCCTCAAGTTGTTCCAAACCTGTATGAGTTTCTTTGTTCTGCTGAACACAAAGGAACATATTTTGAAGAATGTTTGTAACCAAGCAGATAGAGCAACTATTGACTACCATAGTATTTTTTCCCCTACTATGGTAGTCAATGGTTGCTTGTTCAGCAGAACAAAGAAACTTATACAGGTTTGGAACAACTAGAGGGTGAGTAAATGATGACAGAATTTTCATTTTAGGGTGAACCATCCCTTTAACCACAGGGCACATACAGTAAATTATTTTCTTATACATGACAACTTGACTTGCTTAAAAAAACAACATTGAAGTTAGAACATCTTTGGGAAAAAAAACAGCTCTACTAATAAACTTCCAGTTATTGGTTATTGGTACTTATAATACGCTGTTTGTTAATATAATATGCTGTTTGTTAATTGGCCAGAGGAGAACTGGCACCCCGACTGAGCCTGGTTTCTCCCAAGGTTTATTTTTCTCCATTAGGTCACCTAATGGGGTTTTGGTTTCCTTGCCACTGTTGCCTCTGGCTTGGCGTGCTCAGTTGGGGACACTAAATTTTTCAACTAAACATCGAAATACATCTAAATAATAAACTAAATTAACCATTTAAACTAAATTACTGATCAAATTATTGATCTAAAGCCCACACTGTCACTGTATGATACTTGAAATTTTTCCAGAATGGCTATACAGCTGAATAAAATTATGCTGCATTATTTTCCTGTTTAACACTGTAAAGCTGCTTTGAAACAATCTACATTGTTAAAAGCGCTATAAAGTTGACTTGACTTGACTTACCATGACGCCCACATTCCCCACACACTCAAGAAGAGCGAAGTCAACTCCACCATTAGTCAGCTCCCTCAGCACCTCCTGAATGGGTTTATTGTGGTCTTTAGGGTTCACAAACTCAGTGGCTCCAAATGTCTTGGCGATCTCAAACTTGTCTGGGTTGATGTCAACAGCGATGATCCTGGTGGCACCGGCAGCCTTGCATCCCATGACCGCTGCCAGTCCGACAGCACCCAAACCAAACACTGCACATGTAGAGCCAGATTCTACCTGGGAAAGACAATGTCAAACTATGCTATTTTTATTTTATGAATCGCCTTTTTGTCGTTATGCCAGTAGAAAACACACAAACACACACATTGCCTGTTTTCACTGCTGCCCCATATCCTGTAGATACTCCACAGCCCAGCAGACAGACTCTGTCCAGAGGAGCGTCTGGGTGAATCTTGGTGACGTTGTCCTCTGGTACAACAGTATATTCAGAGAAGGTGCTGATACCAATAAACTGATGAACCTGCTGATTCTTACAGGTGATCCTGCTAGTGCCATCTGCAAGAAGACACTGCTGAGTTTTCTCCCTTGGAGGCAGAGAAAAATGTCCATGAACGTCAAACAGATAGAAATGATAACACGGATATAAGGAATTTTGCATTACGATATTAAAACCATGGAATATGAAAAAAAGACTTCTTGAAACACTCAATAACATTAAATACATAACATTAATATAATATTTAATGATATTGATTGATAATTCCAAATAAAACAGACATGGTAACTAACTACAGTTAATCTCTTTTCAAAAGCAAATGTTAATATAATAAAAATATATTAAAGTCCCAGACAACAGGGTTTTTCTTTTATTCTAACCAGTTTTTGGTGCAGAGATTTGTCTTTGGACTCAGGCAGCGTTCACATTGTCCACACTGTGGCAGGAACAGAGGAATGACTTTATCTCCTGCAGATACAGGTATATGATAATGTTTACATTTTTGTTTTACTCTCTTCTAAACTCATGTATCAAAAATGAAGTGATTACAGTTTTTCTCAGTCACTTTGGTGCATTTCTCAGATCCCAACTGAAATTCTCAAATCTACTTGTTCAACCTCCACATCATATAGTCACTTGTGCACATCATAAAAGCAATTTCTCATTCTTTTGAACAACTTCCAAATGATTTTGGTACATTCATGCAATTGATTGTGTACAGTTGTCTGCTGTTTCCTACATTATCAATTGCTTATGTCGTGTTGATCATAATATATTATACTGGTTCTCTGGTATTCAAAAACATCCCCTCAAAACATCTAGGCATTAATTCCTTGCACTTTTTGTAAATGTGCCCTGAACTGATTAATTTCATTGGTGAATTTTGAATTTCACTAATGAAGGGGAATGTAAAGAATTAGATCAACCAATGATCAACCAGTTCTCAATAGCTCAGAGAGGCATCGCATGAAGCTTCATTTGGCAAGCATGGACAGAGCACAACACAGAGTTACAAATTCTGCAAAGGAAAAACCATAAGGAAACAAACCGGGTCAACAGCCAGAAGGATGCCTGGTGGAAGGGTATGAAGACAAAAAAGTGGAAGAGGTAGAAGAGGTCAAGATTGTAGACATGTTTCTGATGAAATAAGGGCCACTATTGTGGATCATGCTCTCAATCATGACCTTATGGCCAAGGTGAGTCAAAAAGTACAGCCGAATGTTGCAATATTGTGGTGTGGTGTTGCTGTTTGTACAAATTTATTTTGAGAAATGCACTTACTGGTTTGCAAATCTTAAGGACAATTCAAGAAATGAACCAAAGCGACTGAGAAAAACTGTATGATGTAATTGAGAAATGAGAAATCCATTTACATTCATAAGCATTTAATCTCTTTAGAAGTAAGAATATTATGATTATGATGAAGTGTTTGTGGTTCATATTTTTGGTTTACCTTTAGACACCTTTGTAACTCCTGGACCAACACTCTCCACCGTTCCAGCTCCTTCGTGTCCCAGGATTAAAGGAAAAGGCTGTGGCTTCATTTTAGCAACATCATACAGGTAAGCCCAATCTGAGTGGCACACCCCAGATGCTGCTATCTGACAAGGATTGATGAATAGTCATTGTTCAGTGAAATAAAATAGTACTTGGTGCCTTAAAAGCACAATAAAAATTAAGATTAAAAAAAAAAAACCGACATAATTTGAAAGCATATAGTTCATAGCCAGAATAGTGGTTACCCCTTATTCTCAGGCATTTTTATAAGTTGTCTTTTAAGTTTGTGCAAGTCTACATTTATACTATATTTAGCTTAACATAAAGAATATAATGGACCTACCTTAATTCGTACTTCATGGGCTTTTGGAGGGGCAACTTCCACTTCCTCAATGGAGAGTGCTTTTCCTGGTTCCCAGGCCACTGCTGCCTTGCACTTAATCACCTTAGGGTTATAGAGCATTGTATTGGTTAAAAAAATAACAGATAAGACATAATGCAACAAAAGATTTCGATTTCAAATAAATGCTGTTCTTTTACAATCGTTATTCCTCAAAGAATCCTAAAAAAACAAAAATGTATCATGGTTTCCACAAATTTTCAACACTGAAAATAAAATGTTTCTTGAGCACCAAATCAGCATATTAGAATGATTTCTGAAGCATAATGCTGTTGGTTAAAATTGTAATAATATGCCACACTACTGTTCTTACTGTGTTTCTGTCTGAATTAATAAATCCAGCCTTGGTTGAGCATTAGAGACTCATGATACATTCATTTCCTCTTATATCCTTACCTTACCCTCAGTTCCCATGGCAACCACACACTTTCTATGAAGTGAATCTTTCCACTGTGGTCTTGTGTCTGCTATAGACACCGTTGCAGAAACAGAACAATTATAGCAAAAGCAGAAATATTCTGCTGATGATTATCCAAGAAGTTATTCCTGTCGTGTATTATTCTCTGCCTAATTCTAGTACTATAGTATGGTAATTTATATTAAACTACAACACTTCTGCATTTAAAAATATGACATTTTAACATTCAAAAAGGCATTCAGAGCAGGAGATGAATGTTGCTAATGGCTACTTTGAACTCACTCAATAGGGACTCAAGAAAGCTGTGTTGCTGGTATAACTTGGCACTTTTTTCTGCATTTTCAGAATTTGGGATGCTGGCCAAACATGTTTGATTGGCTTACCATTTCTTCTGCGGTTGCTGAATCAAAACAAGTTGGAACGTTATCTCCATCTAGTGGAGCTGTTTGGAAATTACATTCATTTAATTTTTTTACCCTGGCTTCCAAACCCGTTTCTTTATTCTCTGGAACACACAAAATGATAGTCAGAATGAGCCAAATTATCGATTCACTTTCTATATATGAAAAAATGGCAATGACAGTACCCTGAATGGTAAGTACCTCCCCACAACTCCCTAATATGTCAGTAGGGCGGGACAGTGGGCCAATTAATGACACCTGGTTTACAACAAAGTACAAACCACTTGACTCACCAACCACAACAACAAATGTAGCGTTAACCCTGAGTGAGGGGAAAAAGAGGAGACTGATGGCTTTACTAGCTGTAATTGTGCTTTTTGTTGTAAGATGCAGTTGTAGCACATTGTCAGCTGAAGGTAGATTAAATATTACATATTTAAAAGGTTAAATATTTTGATTGTGCTGTCTTTGTCTGAAAACTTGCCTCTCACATCTGGGAGTGTGGGTTTTGAAACTGCTGTGCTTGGAAAGTCCACAGTGTTCTGTTGTAGACAATTAATATGTTTTGAGTAGTCTATTATTTTTTATTTATTATATAAGTGTGATGTCAACCTCTAGTTTTGTTTTATACCTAGAGCCCCCTCACTCCTCTAATGAAGCCAACAGTACAGACACCACCTATGGCTTTGTGGCCTGTGTGTTTGCAATGCTGTTGTATGGAAGTTACTTTGTTCCTGTTAAAACGATAGATACCGGCGATGGTGAGGAGTTTAACTGTACTTTTACACTCCACATCAACATTTGACCAATCTTGTCTGAAAATCTTGTCTTTACAGGAATGTTTTTCCAGTGGATTTGCTGTTCAGCTATTTGGTTTGTTGGACTGGTTGCTGACACATTGTTTCACCCCTCCAGAGCTCATCCTGCAGCTATGCTTGGAGGCGCACTTTGGGCCACTGGTAAAGTGTATGTGTGAGTGCATAAATGTGTTTAATATATATATATATATATACAGACGTCATTTATAACAGATTTACTTCTCAGGAAATATAACCGCTGTCCCAGTTGTAAAGTTTATTGGCCTTGGACTTGGAATTTTGCTTTGGGGTTCCAGTGGATTGTTAATTGGATGGGCAAGCTCAAGGTAAGCTGGGTTGATGTTTGACAGAAGGGGCTTATAGGGATGTATTGAACTTCCTGATGGAAAACTTTGATTTATATGCTGGTCCAGGGCTGTGTTTCCCAAAAGCATTGTGAGCCAAGTTGATCGTAGAGGACATTTGTGGCAATAGACCTTATTCATACACCGCAGTGCCATCTGTGGGGGATATACAATTTTTTCAGTGGGTTGTATTATTTCATATTTTTGAATTGTTCTGCTGACAAAACAATGCAAAAATATATTTCCACGAGTTTTCAGTAGACAAAAAAAAAACTTTTTACATCAGATGCCACTGAAAACACGGCAAGTCTATTCCTCACTGCCTTGCTTTCATACATGTCATGGCGTTGCTCTGAATAAGGTCTATGGTTTCCACGATCAGCTTGAGATCATAATGCTTTTGGGGAATGCAGCCCTGGCTAATTAATGCAGTTTAAGCTAGTTGACAGTTGAGACAAGCTGAAAATATACTGTATGTTGAGGCTGTATGTTTACTTGATGCAGCTTGTAAAATCATTGCTAAATATGTTAAACAGATAACTGGACTTGTGTACTGTAATTTATGTATAATTTCAAGAAACAAGTTCTGTTGTAATCTGAATGTTTATTTGCATTTCTTTATCTCAGTAGTATGTATTGTGTTGGTTTTACTCACAGCTGTGTGTTTTGTTAACACTTTTACGATGAGGTTCCATAGTTAACATGAACTAATAATTAAAAAATAATAATAATTCGGAAACATTTATTAATCTAAGTTTAATGTAAATTTCAACATTTACTAATACATGATTAAAATTTAAAAGTTTCCTTTTAATATTTAATGGACCTAAGCAAACATGAACTAACAGTGTGTATGCGTGTAACAGTTCTATTTTTATTAAAGGCACAATATGTAAGATTTTTAGATTAAAATATCCAAAAACCACTAGAACAATTTTATATATTTTGATGACCTGTGTACTTACATTTATCCTAAACGTTTCAAATAATGTTTAAATCCAGATAAATCAGCTATTTTAACCAGTGTAATGGCTCGTGTCCTTACGTTGCCTATCAATGATGTCATATCTGCGATACCCTTGATTTGTTTGTTTAACTTTATTGTCTGTTCAGTTTTCCTGGACAGAAATTCATATTTGACGCTGGCAATTCTATACATCCACAATATCACATAATAAATTGCATAAAACAAATTTGTCCCCATAAAAAACATAAACGAATAGGACAAGTAAATACCATACAATTATAATATGTATACGCATATAACGCATGCATTCTCACGTGCGTACAAGCACCTACCCCTATAAATACCTAAATTAAGAATTTGGTTTAAAACAGTCAGCGCTAATGGAACAAATTATCTTTTGTATATATTCTTTTTAGCTTGCGCCCCGAAGGGAGTGCTTCAAAGCAGAAATGGAGAGGGGTGAGTTTGGTCAGAATATACTGCAATTGCCTTTTTCCCCATAAAGTGTGAAAACAGCTCTTGTATTGTTTCTGGCTGATAATCTTATCTGCTTCATTAATTACTCATGTCAATTTATTTTTCTGCCTTATTGTTAAAATGAAATGCCACAAAATAATGTTAAATGTTAAAATGCTTTCAATCAGTGACATATAAACAATGGTTAGAATCCTCCTATCAATACTAAAATATCTTAGTTTCAGTGTATATGGTCCACATTTTCATGGAATGAAAGTTTATCATCAATGATGGTACCTAAATATTTAAACTTAGCAACTTGCTTTTATAGTAATTTGTTCATATGAAGTACCAGCCAATCCTATTTTGGTTCCCACAACATAATTTCTTTGTCTTCTCAATATTCAATTGTAGATGACTTATCAAACCACACTGTACAAGACTCGCAATTGAGTCATTATGTAGATTAATAGATTAAACTATTCATGTCCGTTTGGCAAGAAATTAAAACCAACTTATCAGCATACTTGATCAGGGTGAGATCATCCACATTACATTAGTTTAAACAGGATAAAGCAGAGGTACACATCTATGTGGTAACCCTAAATTCAAGATTATACAATCAGATGAAATTCCATTGGCATAAACTCTCAGAATGTTTTTTTTTTTTTGTGGTTGTACAGTTTTGAACGCTGAAGTGAAATCCATAAGTCTTATCTAGACGGTGCTGGACCTTATGTAGTAAGGTCAGAGAGGCATCTACCATGCCTCAATTGGACATCTAAGCAAATTGTAATGGATCTACAGAGCCATTCATTTGTGTGAGCAATTCTTTACATAATAAACGCTCCATACACCTGCACAGAACAGATGTTAATGCAATTGGGCGGAAGTCTTTAAGAGCTCTGGCCTGAGATGTTTTATGTACTGGAATAAATTCCTGTAGAAACCATGGAAACACCAAAGACGCTTTCATATAGTATGTATTTTATTAGACAGGTGAACAACTGTTTGGATATTCATTTACAGAATACATTTACAGAAGTTTGGATGTACAACAGAAAATGAATGTTATAACTTTCAACACACTCAAATGTATTTTAGTATGATTGTTTTAACCATGTAAAACAGGATTGCATTATCCCACATACACAACGAAAAAAAGAGCGTACGCGACCGACTGCAGCATAAACATAATAAAAGCTCAGAGACCAGTGTTTCATGCAGGTCTCTCATTAGCATTTGCTCCCAAGGGCTCTCGTGCGTCCTGTTTTATACCATCGTAACATTAATAAAACTATAATACATACACTCATTCATTAACATGACTTCTGCCCGAGTCTGTCAGATTCCTTTCCATTGGCTGTGGAGGTGAAGTCAAGATTACAAACCCCATGGTTCCACGCTCATTTTTGCCGTTGTCAAGCTACGCCTTTGTTTTTTTAATAAGCAACCTCGAGCTGCGACACTTGCTGTACATACTGTGCCATTAACTAACATTAAGAAAAATGATCCGTGACCAATGTATTGCTCATTGTTAGCTAATGCATTAACTAATGTTAACTATAGTGGGACCTAATTGTAAAGTGTTATCCATGTTTTTGTTTGAAGGCAGTGGGGAAACTTACCTCTTAAGTCATTGTTTTCAAGGTTTGGCTGGTTTGGGCTGCATCCAGAAGAAGTGTCCAAACCGATACTCAATTACTGTGGAGCTGGCCTTTGTCTGCTAAGGTAATGGGAGAGGTTTTTTTTTTTTCATAGCTGGGAATGTAGTGATGATCTACCTCCAAATGCACCCATCAAGATGATGTTTCTTTGGCTAATGAAGGCTGAAATTTTACAAAGTAACATTGTTCATTCAACTAAGAAGGTGCTTTTAGTCCTCAGAAATCCAAACCAATGAAAAGGAAATGCTTCGGGCACACCTCTCTAATATGGACAGACAATATTTCCATCCCCAAAAAAATTCTAGTTGACTTAGCAGTTACACCTCGCAAATATCCTTTTGAGATGAAAGTGCTGCTCTCTTACTCACCTAAAAGTTTCTCTGAAATTGAAAATGCAATATATTGTGTAAGGCAGACTAAATCTCCTCCTAACACCTGAAGTCACTTTGTATTGGATCTACAGTTCGATCTGATTTTATGGGATATGGAATAAAAACATCTTCGGTTTTATTTATTGTGTGAGGAAAACCCTTTGACTTATTCTTTTTCTCATAACACAGTCTTGTCTTGGTTTCAGTGCCATCATATTCTTCTTTGTAAAAAGTGATGTTCAAAAACGTTCTTCTCCTGAATCCATGCCTTTGTTGATTGATGATAGGGTAAGTTTGTTAGGGCTTTTCTACATTGAAGCGCTTTTCGGATGTATTTTGTCTTGGATACACACATCTTTGCTGACATTTTGTGTGCATGTATTCACTGTCTCTTTAGAGGTTGAATCCAGACAACACAAGCCCCAGTGATTCATGGGTGGACACAATTTCACCAAAGAGCAAAAGAGTGTTGTAAGTATCTGTAGGAATGTTTTCCTCATACTATTTTTCTGGTTCTTCATCAACACTGTACTGGAATATTTGAGGGCTTTTTTCTGTGTTTTTGGCACTTTCAGCTTTACACTCTAATATTGTACATTTTAAATCTGGAATAATTATTTTCTATGATATCCTCTTGTTACAGTGGTTGCATCTTGGCCATATTTTCAGGTGCCCTTTATGGCTCTTCTTTTGTGCCTGTTTTTTATATCAAAGTTCATGCCACAACCAATTCAAGTATGTTCACTGGATCTAGTGAGAATGGTAAGTATGGTATGACTAAATGGGTTTTGCTGTCAATGGCAATACATTTTTGTATTACAGCTTAATGAGATGTTAAAAAGCATTTTATAGACTATTCTAACATGTTTTGCTGTCCATTTTCAGAAATTGACTACTGCTTTGCCCATTACAGTGGAATTTTCCTTATGAGCACAGTGTATTTTCTCATTTACTGCGCAATCATGAAGAACAGGCCCCGGATCTATCCCAGAGCGATCTTGCCTGGTAATTAATGTGCATTCCATTAACTTCCATTCCATCTTTATTTTAACTTGGATGAAAGGACCATGTTGCTTTGCAGCTCCACATTTGTGATGTATTTGCAAAGCAACTGTATTGTTACAGTTAAAGTATGCATTCAGCCACTGGACACGATTCCCCTAGAACTTTCAAAAGCTTTCTACTGAATATTGAGTTTACTTACTTAACTCATGTAAGACCTTCCATGCAGGTTTTCTGAGTGGCTTGATGTGGGGATTAGCCACATATGCATGGCTTATGGCAAATTACTACCTTAGTGCAGTGGTCACATTCCCTATAGTTAATGCTGTAAGTATGGCACAAAAGAAAATCTTTCATGTTCTCATTCACCTTGCATTGAAAATTGTATGTAATGACAGTGTTTTCTACTTTGATTTCAGGGTTATGGGTTAGTAGCTGCTCTGTGGGGAAGTGTGGTATTTAAAGAGGTCAAAGTAGGTAACAAAGCTCTTTGTATTCATTCAGTATTTCTGTTGACAATTTACATGACCTAGTTTGACACACTTTGTTTTTCAAATGAATGAGCCAGTTTGCATCATAGTCATGTTTTAATTTTCTATTGATTCATTACCAGTAATAATAAGGAAATAAAGCAGAAACTTCTATTTAGGCCAGCCTAACAAACTGATTTTCTTTCCTCAGGGTCTTGGGAACTTGCTGGTGTTTGGTTTGGCATCTTGTGTTGTCCTAGCAGGCTCCCTGTTAACCGCTTATTCAAAGATCTGAGTCTGTACGTTGTTACCACAAGGTGGCAATGGTGGATCGGGTTTTAAAACAATATTCCTGCTGAAATCTGCAGTCACTGAACAGTCATATCACCTTGAATAAGGCCTCTGCAGTTGCTTAGTAGCCCTTGATGAAAATTGCACGTTTCTTGCTATTGCCTTTTTAATTGCTGTCAATTTATTCTAGGTTTTCTGTAAGTTCACATGTATTTGAATTAAACCGTTTCCCTTTCTGACTATAGGCTTAGGCTGTGTATGTAGATTTGTGTTTGCACTTGTGTTATGTATTCAACAGAATCTGTAGCCTTTCATCACCCCACAGTTTTCGACCAACCAGTAAATTTGTCTTTTTATGTAATGTACCAATCCCTACAATAAGACCCTCAGCAGACATACTGACAAAGATTGGGTAAGCAATTATAAATGAGTGTGTGTGTGTGTGGTTTAGGTGTACCCTACATTATGGGTCACAATGTCCCCACAAAGATGGCAATATCTGAAATCGTTATCCTTGTGGGAACATTTCTGGGTCCCCATTAAAAAACAGCTTCTAAATCATATTAAGTTTTCTGTGATTGGTAGGTTTAGGAGATAGAATATACACTTTGTATAGTATACAAATTGTCTATGAGGTTTAAAACATAACCCATAGTGTGTGAAATGTCTAGATCAGTGAAAAATGAAAGATTTTCACTTTAAAATAATGGTAGATCACCAGTAGTTCCTGCAGAACGACTTGGTAACACTTGAGAAATAATTAGTGAAGCATTTTATGACTGTTCATAAAAGTAAAAAACGATGAATGATTACATCTCAGACACATAATGTGATTGGTAATTAATTGGTCATTCTTTATAATTTGTCTTGGTTAGTCGATTAATGAGGCTAATCTCATTCAGTACTTATTGATTACCTAAAAATATCTTGGTCCTAAATTTTATATTATTTAAACTTGTTTCCTTATTAGTTAGAGGATTAGTTCACTTTAAAATGAAAGTTACCCTATGATTTTCTCCAGCCATCTTTGGTGTATAGGATTATCTTCTTTCTGAGGAACACAATCGGAGTTGTGTAAAAAAAATATCCTGACGCTTCAAAGCTTGATATTGGTAGTGATGGGGTCCATTGCGTTTGAAGCTCAAAAAAGCACATCCATCCATAATAAACATAGGCTACTCCACAGGGCTACGGGAATTAATAAAGGCATTCTGAAGCAAATCAATGGGTTTTTGTAAGAAAAATATCCATATTTAAAACTTTATAAAGTAAAATATCTAGCTTCCGGCAGACTGCCTTCCGTATTCAACTTACAGAAAAGGCGTAACTGGCACGATGTAACTAGTAACGCAAGAGGTTACTAGAGGAGACTAGTATTCTGCGTGAGTTTCCTTAAGAAAGCCTTTATTAACCCCCCGGAGCCGTGTGGAGCACTTTTTTTCCAGCTTTAAACTCAGTAGACCCCATTACTATTATTATAGCCTAAAGCTTGGAAGAGCCATTACATGTATTACTCTAACTCCAATTGTGTTCATCAGAAAGAAGAAAGTCATATACATGTGGCTTGAGGATGAGTAGCCTAAATCATTAGGTATATTTCATTTTAAAGTGAACAACTCCTTTTAATAGTATATTTGTCCTGCATTACTTCCTGCATATTTGGGTCTAGCGTTGTAGGCTACTACCCTCTCGCGCTTGCAGTGTGTGGAAAAGGGCGTAGGACAAGCGGCTTTCTTGTCAATTTGGGACTGTTATCTCAGCTTATCCGGCATCGGGACAGTTGTCTTCATTCATGCTGGAGCTGCTGCGCAGAGCGGATCATCTGGACCTCCAGTGTACCATCAATATGTAAACGAAAAGAACGCAATTCCAACGTGGACAAAAGAAATTTGACTTAATCATGCGCAGACACTTGTACCAATGGATACGCATACGGCTCGTCCTGGAAATGTCGGGGACACTTTGATTTGTTTGTCCGTATCGTTTTTGAAAGTCTGCAACTGTTGCAGGAGATATTCGGCCGTTAGGAAGTATTTGATTATAGCTGTTGTCTGTTTTGTTTATTTGTTTTTTACCGTTCACGTTAATCACACGTCTACTCGCCAAGACAAACGTCATGATCCGTGGTCTAGAAATAGCGTTCATCCTCAAAAACCTACAGAAACCTACCAGGACTCCATTGAAGGGGGGGTCAATGAATCCCTGAGTCCGACCAGGTCTAATGTGGTGTATATAACGCTCAAGTCTAAGCGGCACAAACCGGCCATCATCAGGGGCACAGTGCGACCCAAACTCCGGAGAAAGAAAGTTAAAGTGAGACCGCAGGGTGGCACACAGGACAAAGCGAAGGACGCGAGGCACAATGCAAACACCGTTGACAAACAACTGGGATATTCTGAGCTTGATGGCAGTGACGGTTATTCATCCATTAGGATTTACAGTGAAAGAGCTCCTCCATGGTTCAGCATTGACGATATCACGGCCATGCGCTTTCTAGCTGATAGCAAAATTACGCAAATTGACGAAGTTGCACCTCCGGGCTTTTCATCTTTAATCTTATTTAAAAGTGCGACAAATCAAACGGACGATGATGATGCGTGTCGCAAATGTTGCGGTGTTGTCAGGAGACCCTTGGACATGAGTGAAGTGTTCGCCTTTCACCTGGATAGGATCTTGGGGCTGAACAGAACTTTGCCAGCTGTCAGCAGAAGATTCCACTCTCTTGGAGGTAGTGTATTGGTTTATTTTCTTACTTAAAAGTATTTTGTGTATGTATTTCGTTTTATTTTATTGTAGGCTATGTTTAAGCAGCAGATATAGCTACTGAATTGTATTTAAACTTAAATAAATGTACCTGCTTTAGCCTACCAAAATATCAAACCAAGTGGCATTTAGGCTATTTATTTATTTATTTATTTATTTATTTATTTTAAATGTACATTTTGATTTAAAGTAGGCTAATTTCAAAATAGCTACGAAAAGTTCTGAGAAAAGCATAATTTAATTGTCATCTGCAATGAAATGTGTGTGCATCTTATATGCCTATAGACTTAGCCTTTCTGGGTCCAATGCATTTGGGAGCAGGTGTCATTAAAGCTGATCTAATGAATGTATAGCCTACATATCTTCATCTTGTTTCAGATGGCCAGCCTTGTCCAGTGGTTTTGTGGGATCCTTCTTTAAGCCCATTAGTAGATCAAACATCTGAGAGAGTGAGCTGGGGTTCATATCAAACCTCTCTCAAATACAAGTGCTGGCATCGGGGCATCACACCTAAACCAGAGTGGAGGTGCACCAGCATCCACCACCATGAATGGAGCAAGCTGGTAGTCTTTGATTTCCTTCTGCAGGTACTCTACTCCACTTTCATCTGTGTCCTTTTTGTGTTGCAACTTTAAACTTTTCATTCACAAAACAACGAATAAAAGTTACAAATAAATAAATAAATAGAGATTGTGTTTATCCTCAGATTTATGAACGACTAGATAAAAACTGCTGTGGATTCAAGCCCCGACCAGAGGACACCTGTGTTGAGCTTGGTCACCATGAAGCATGTACAGATAAGGACAGCATGGAGCTGACACACATGGTCCACCGTAGACATGACCCACACCACCTGGTTTTCTTTAACAACAAAGGCTACTTTGACCGAGATGAGGAGAATCTGGACTTCAGGCTACTAGAGGGAATCAAAGAGTGAGTAAAATTAACAGACTTGTTTCACATGTTAGAGTTTATTCATGACCACTTGATCTTTAATTTCAATCTCATAATGATGTTAAAACAAAGTCCCTATCAAGGAAAGTCTGTTCACTTGGCGGCCATATTTTCAACACCTCCACGCAGCTATTTTGGGCATACAAGACCAAGTCCTATCTATTTGAATGGGAGAATCCTGGAATCTGAAAAACTGCCTGCCGAACTCCCAATTAAATAACATATTTCAAAATCAGCATCAAAATCTGACATGAACTGTCCCATAAATGTTGTTTCTTACACTCAAATAGCATTAAAAAAGATTATTTTTCAGGCTAAACAAGCCAATGCGTATATGCAGTCCTAAGCGTGAGGCTCAGGTTTCTATGGGAACCGGAGCTTCTAAAGGCATCTTCACCAAGCAGCGACTGGCTGTTTTACTTTTGAAGGCAGGACTATTGCACCATATTGCGCGTTGCAGTTTCTCCCATTCATGATTAAGAGTGAACAGTCTTTCTATATCTACACTGTAAAAATAGGGGACAATGTACTGTATAAATATGAAGGAATTTTCCGCATTGGTTTTTTACAGGTGTTTTACCTGTATTTTGAATTACACATTGCATTAGTTTGTGTTTTAAGGGTTAACGGACATTTCCATAAAATTACTGGATAATATCCTGGCAGAAAATGACCAGTACAATTTCCTTTTCTATTTTTTACAGTGTATACCTAGTCTTTGTGTTATAAGCAGTGTTGGGGAAAGTTACTTTTAAAAGTAATGCATTACAATATTGCGTTACTCCCGTAAAAAGTAACTAATTGCATTACTTAGTTACTTTTTATGGGAATTAATATGGTTTCTCATCTGGGCTGGGCTTGCTTGCTTGTTTTTTGGCAAATATAAAGGCCCTTTCAGACCAAAAGGGAAATGATTAAACCTCAGGCTGAAGGAATATTCCAGCCTGTACATTATAGAGGACGCAGCTCAACTTTCAGCTGTGCTGTCATTTCTGGATTGCAGGAGAAGAAAGTTCAATGTGATGTTTATCTAAAGTAATTTTTGCTTATTCATAAGTTTGAATTGGATCATTGAAGGTCAGCAGCAAAGACATTGGTTAAATTGAGAGTAAATACATAAAGTATATTTGTGTTATTTAACATTTAAATATTGTAGGTTTGTGTAATATTCTGAGTTTGCATTTCACTGTTTTATTTATTTTGAGGAATACTGAAAAAAAAAATGTGTGCAAGTAAGATGAGTAAATGCACATTTGGTCTAAAACTACAGTAACTTTCATGTTTACAGAGCACACAACGCCTCTGCATTACTCCTGATTTCTCTCAACATGGGGACAGGAGAAAGCTGTCAGTCAATAAATAAACTTGCGTTACTTATTTGCCAAAGTCATTTTTTTTTGTACATTTAAAAGTAATGTTACTTTACTAATTACTTGAAAAAAGTAATCTGATTACATAACTCACATTACTTGTAATGCATTGCCCCCAACACTGGTTATGTGTCAAGAATCACAGAAAAACCATGTGTAGTTTTCTTTAAGATTTTGCAGAGATGCTATGCAAATGTTTGTTTTTTTTAAAGACAGATCATTCACACATACCTGTATTTCTTTGAATAAAATTGTCTTAGAAATTTAGAAACTCATGACCTCAAAGAAATGAATCCTCGCAGTTTGATTAAATTACAAATCTCCGCAGGTTATCAGGTTTGCATAGACATGTTTTTCAATTTAAATAAGTTGTTTTGTACATCTTTTCTTTTTCATACTGGACAATCTGAGGTGATTTGTAATTGCTGCAACTAAGACGGCAACTAAGAATTTGTTTCTGTGAGGCCACAAGTTTGGCCTTTCAGTAACCCAGCACCTCCACAACACCACTGAAGACGTAAGCAAATACATACGGCAACAATCTGACACGTGCTGTCTGAGCTAAGGGATTCTGCTGGCAATGCTGTTAATGTGATACCTCTGGGAACGCAAGATCACTTGTGCAATAACATAAATCAGAATAAATGATCGGCCGTTGCTGTGTTTGAGTATCACAGCTTGCACATTATCTGCATTACAGCGGAGTATTACATAATTAGTCAGTTAGCAATTAAATGTGTTTTGTGGGGATTGTAAAAACAGTATTTAATGATATTTTATGTTACCCATTTTTTAAAGGTGGTTATTTCCTCTATACCATGTCTGTTTAAAAAAAATTGGACTGCATTACTAAATGCTTTCAATATTTTTCCTCTTTCAGGCTACCAGATCAGTCTGTGTCAGTGTTGAGGTCTCAGCGTCTCAGGGAAAAGCTCCTGCAATCGCTGTTTCTCGACCAGCAGTACTGGGACAGTCAGGGTGGCCGTCAAGGCATCGAAAAACTCATTGACGTAATTGAGAGAAGAGCCAAAGTCTTGCTCACATACATCAATGCCCATGGGATTAAAGTAGTACCTATGAACTCCTGACAGATGGAGTTTCAGTGTGTAATATGACATTTATTGGAAACCCAAAGGTTGGTGGTTCAATGTTTTAATAAACAGATTAGTACAACAATGAAGACCTGTTGAATTGAAGCTCTGTCAGTCAAAACTCGATGCACTTCTGAAATTAACAGTACTTTGTGGTGTTGTAAGTGATTTTAAGACGAGAACATATTAATGATAGTTTCCCTAAATGCTCTACACCGAGTCCAGGGCTAATTTTTGGCACCACTGACATTCCACAAGTTAAAGGCGCTGTAAGTGATACGATCTGATTCGTTAACTTCCACCAGACTTACCTTCTGAATCAGACCACCCCTTCAGTCAAATCCTGCCCACTTATGGCATGTCAGAAAACCTGATAAGTAACCAAAACGCTCAGCTTTTAAAGATAATTTCTGCTGTGTTAAATGATGATGATGAGGATGATGGTTCCAGAGCATTATTATTAAATCTGGTATTGTTGCACTTGTGTACAAGTTTCACCATGAAGATATTAATCTTTTTACATACAAATTATTTTTGTACTATGATGTTTGTTGTTTTTTATTTGAATAAAAGTGTTCCATATTAGTCCATTGGAAAATCACTTCAATATTGCATGAATAGAATAATGATTTGAATTACATGAATGATATGAATAGACAGTACCACTGTTTGTTTGTCGTCTTTGAGATAATCTTTGAAATAGAAAAGTACTTTAAACCTATGCTGAAAATGACAGGTTCTATATATGCAGGAATGCTTCTGATTTTGCTGTTCCCCTCATTTGAGTTTTTCAGTTGCCAGCCAACCAGCCAGTCAGTTCTCAGAGCCTAAACTGAGCCCTTTTGAAAGCGTGCAGGAAAACTACATACACATACTTACCCACAGAAATATGCTCACACAAGTGTTCTTTTGAGTTTGAAAATGCTTAATGTTTGGCAGCATTATGTCAGATGTATCTGCTGTGCACAGTGGACATGCTGTGTCTTGCCACACTCTTTGCCAGACAAAATCGGGTCATTTGGAATGTCAAATCACTTCTGCTCATCTGGATGATATGTAAACACTTTAAATGAAACGTTTGAGTGCTCATGTTCACCTTCCCTGTACTATGTTGTTTCCATCCTGCAGATGTGCGCTCGCATCTATAGAATGTTCGACACAAATAGTTGTATAGAACTGTAAATCCACAGGGAAGAGCTGTTTTCATCATACAAAATGCGCATACCATAATGGGAATGGAAAGAAGCATCTTTTAAGAGCTGATTTTGCATATGACCTCATTTTATTTCATTGTTTAAAGTGTAATGAAATGCCTTTCAGTTGACACGATTCCAATCTAATAATTTCCTGTCTGTGTCTTCAGTTGAGTTTAAAAATGGTGTAAAACATGCTGGGTAACATATTTGCCACCCAGTCATGTCATAAAGGGACAATTTACACTTTTTTTTTACACCCCCCCCCCCCCCTCTAATGCTAGGACATTACCATTATTTTCCCCTCTCAAACAAGCCATTATTCTCCATTTCTCCCTCTTTCTTGTTCTAACATAGCTTGACCTTAACAGACTTATAAAAGACAGAATACATTGCTCATTAATTCAGAAGATTTTCCATGTAATTGAATTCATTCTTGTAACTATAACAGCCAGAACAATTTCATAAAAAAAAAAAAATAAATCTCATCAACTCACATCACAGCTGTTTCCATACTAACATAATTTGTGTCCTAATATCCTCCTTTCATTTGCCTGTACCAGCTGACCTGCTCTATTTCTCGAGCATGTGAAAGTATGGAAAGGAATTTTACACTGCTGCTCACTGTCTGTCTTATGTCTTTTTTTTAATTGTTGCTATGACAACATCACCACAGCAACATCCCACCTGGTTGGCAGACAGATGTACAGTATGAGTTCGACAAGGGTAGAAAGCATCAGTTTGAACACAAGCAGCAATTAGAGCTCATACCTCTGCACAAAAACATGAGGCTCTAGACATAACACGGGCGCATTAGCCCCCCTCGGTTTCTCATCTGGAATATGAGTCTTGCTCAACATTAATGTGTAGCCACAAATGAAACGGATGGTAGAAAAAATGGAGATTGAATAAAAAAAATCAGGGCATGTTATAACTTGTACTTTGCGATGAGCCACAGAAGGTCTTCAGTTGTGCCACAGTTGATGTTTGCTGAGATGCATGTTGGTCATGGGTTTTTAGCTTGGAAAGATGCTATCTGCGTGTAAAAACAGCACAACACGCCTCAGGCAGGCAGCCAGGTTTCCTTCAGTTGTTCCATTCAGTTTGTCAAAAATAATCTCTCTTCGGGGACTGTGTGCAGCTGTCAGATCTAACAGTAGGATGCAAGCCATTTAACTCTTCCCTAACCACAGAAACTCATATGAAAGTTAATTTGACTGAAAATATTTTGGTTTGATCTTAGTAAAAGATATAGTTCGCACAAAAATGAAAATTCTCTCATCATTTATTCACCTAAAAAGCAGATCTTCCACCACCCCCATTAACTACCCTAGTATTTTTTCCTCTACTATGGTAGTCAATGCGGGGGACGAGATCTGCTTGGTTAAAAACATTCTTCAAATATTTCCCTCTGTGTACAGCAGAACAAATACATTTTACACAGGTTTGAACAACTTGAGGGTGAGTAAATGATGACTCAATTTTGGGTGAACTATACGTTTTAAGCCTATTTAGTCCCAGACTGAAATGTTTGAGTTGTTTTAAAGGGGTCATGAACTGGCTTTTAAATTTTTTTATACTGTTGTCTGAGGTCAACTTATGACGTCTGTGTGGTTTTTACATTCAAAAACATCATAATGAATAAGTAATAGGCTATTTTCTGCCTTGGTTTTGAGGCTCTTAAAAAAACTTTCGGTCTTGATGGGCGTGCCGCACTGAAGACTTGGAAGTAAATGCCCACGGCTAGGATTGGATAAGATTTGCATATTTAATGAGTTTCAGCTCCCCTCAGTACATGTGGAAATTGTTTTGAAAGCATCTGGAGAAACGCTCACAGGGCTCTCAAAATATATTTATCAAACAAACACAATCATTCATCTCTCATCCACCCGCGATTGATTGGAATGTTGTTTTTGTATTACTTGGCCGGCCCGATCAGTGAATATAACTGCGAACCGTACACACACACACACACACACGCGCGCGCACAAGAAAGGAATGTTATGCCGTCGGCAGGCCGGGGATACGTTTTGGTAGCCCGTCTGAAAAACACATAGCCCCGGGACGTTGGGCTTTGCGAGCACTGGCGTTACAAGTCCGAGTCTGATCACTAATGAACCAAAAACACCTTCTCCAGCCTGTGACAGCGTGCTAAGGTATGTAATCAACAGATATCAAACGATCTGTAACAATGCAATACTAACACATATAAAAAGACATGTTTTACTCACATAAGTGTGTTGCACCGTTCCTGTCGGATCCAATATAGAAGGCACAGCATTGTGTTTTAATCTATAAATATAATCTATAATATATCTGCAAATCCAGTCTTGACCAGTATCTTGTTTACAATTGATTCTGCTGTGAAATTAAGCGAACAAACGCGCAATGTCTTACGCACGTGAGCTGGAACCGGCATGTTTATTGCTCGATAACGCGACATGTTTAGCTCCACGAGGCGGTGGGCGCGCTTGAGGCGGTGCTTCTGCATCCTATTACATCAGTGGTCGACATGTTTTGAGATTGAGTGTTTTCTGGGCCTGGTGTCAATAAAAGCTTTTCTTTGACTAACAAGGACGTTTTCAGCTCTGAAACTTACAGGATATTCTTATATCACGATGAACTTTTATATATCAAAGGCTTAAAGGAAAGTTGATTTCTCAATTCATCATTTAACTGAAAGTAACTTGCACTGACATACACTCACCTAAAGGATTATTAGGTTTAGATTATTCTCATTAATGCAATAATCCAATCAACCAATCACATGGCAGTTGCTTCAATGCATTTAGGGGTGTGGTCCTGGTCAAGACAATCTCCTAAACTCCAAACTGAATGTCAGAATGGGAAAGAAAGGTGATTTAAGCAATTTTGAGCTTGGCATGTTTGTTGGTGCCAGACCGGCCGGTCTGAGTATTTCACAATCTGCTCAGTTCCTGGGATTTCTAGGGTTTACAAAGAATGGTGTGAAAAGGGAAAAACATCCAGTATGCGGCAGTCCTGTGGGCGAAAATGCCTTGTTGATGCTAGAGGTCAGAGGACAATGGGCTGACTGATTCAAGCTGATAGAAGAGCAACTTTGACTGAAATAACCACTCGTTACAACCGAGGTATGCAGCAAAGCATTTTTTGTGAAGCCACAACACGCACAACCTTGAGGCAGATGGGCTACAACAGCAGAAGATCCCACCGGGTACCACTTATCTCCACTACAAATAGGAAAAAGAGGCTACAATTTGCACAAGCTCACCAAAATTGGACAGTTGAAGACTGGAAAAATGTTGCCTGGTCTGATGAGTCTCGATTTCTGTTGAGACATTCAGATGGTAGAGTCAGAATTTGGCGTAAACAGAATGAGAACATGGATCCATCATGCCTTGTTACCATTGTGCAGGCTGGTGGTGGTGGTGTAATGGTGTGGGGGATGTTTTCTTGGCACACTTTAGGCCCCTTAGTGCCAATTGGGCATGGTTTAAATGCCACGGCCTACCTGAGCATTGGTTCTGACCATGTCCATCCCTTTATGACCACCATGTACCCACCCTCTGATGGCTACTTCCAGCAGGATAATGCACCATGTCTCAAAGCTCGAATCATTTCAAATTGTTTGCATGCATCTCCCCGTTATGGTAAGAGGCGTGACCTTTCCGGGCAACGTGCGCTAAGCTACTGTCGAATCACAACACGGGAACCGCTGGCACAATCAGAACTCGTTACGTATTTCTGAAGGAGGGACTTCATAGAACAAAGAAATCATCAGCCCGTTATTAGGACAGTGAAAACAGCGGCATACAGATAAGTAAATTGAGTGAAAAATACTGTGTTTCTTTACACGCGAAACATGAACACATGTTATATTGAACACTGTAAACACAATCAAAAATTCAAAAACACAGGAAAAACGGGACCTTTAAGGCCACCTAATATAAAGTGGGTCCAAAGTTCTTGTCTTGCTGGCCTCTGTTGTGCATGTTGTTATTCATTTAGATATTCCAAATATCTTTCTCACAAACAGTAAGTTAAACCTGCCTCTTTGAAGGATTTAAGTGTCTGTGCAAGCCACTTTGAGTTAAGACAACTCGAGCAGGCATTTTAGTCTGGGAATATAGGTTTAAGCCTTGGCATTTATTTTTGAACTTGATAGATGGTGTCATTTTGAACTTTCCCTTCAAACAAAACAAAAAAAAGTTTTTTTTTGTTAAAGGTATTTTAAAAATGAACTCTTTGTGTTCCACAGAAAAAAGAAAAAAAAAACAACAACAGCAAAAGCAGGTTATGACACAATTTAAATTTTTGGGTGAGCTATCCCTTTAAGGTTTCTCTCCCTGTCTGTCTGTCTCTCTCTCTCTCCTATATTCTCAGCCACACTATACCGTGGCTCCCTTTGTCTGCCTGGCAGGAATGCACATAGAACAAAGAGTAAAATAAGCTATGTGTGTGAGAGTATGATGTGTGCATGTCTTTTTGTGTGGGAGTGTCTGTTAGAGAGAGAGAGAATAGTCACTGGCATGTTTACAAAAGCTCTCGCTAAAGCTGCCTCTGTCCCCATGCGTTAGGGGTTAACCCCACATGAGAACTAGATTAGGGGATCCAGCACATTGCACTTATTCACATGTCCAGATATAAAAGCAGGCCAGAGCATCTGCCTTACATCGGCATCTGAATCATCTGAGCTGCTGTTAGACTTATAGTTAGACACAGTTAAGAGGAGCTGTCATTTCACTAAATATAGGACTGACACAAAAGATAACTTTGTGTCAAATGACTTCAGCAGTGAAATTATGTTTTTAAACATCACCAAACTTTCCACACTTTACAAGTTTCTTTCCAACATGTGTATTTGTATGGGAAATGGAAATACATGTGTAGTTTTTTGAGGATATTCAGAGCATTTTATAGACTGATGTAGTGCTACTGCAGCCATAACTATGTTGAATTTAAAGGGTTTGTTCACACAAAAATTCTGTCATTAACCCCTAGGAGTCTGAGCTGTTTTGGGGCCCTTTAGAAGTTTTGACATGTTCTGACATTTGTGTTTTTTTCAGTTGCTTATAAACACATTAATGGCAAAAGTGTATTTATTACACTGTATTCAGCACAAACTGGGCTACCATAATATGTGAGCAACATGTATGTACTTGCTTGTATTTTTGAGAGAAAAATGTTTATGCATGGTTTTTGAGAAAACAAAAAAAAAAAATGTTGATTAAGGCCTCAAAACACTAGACCTTTGACTTTTGACTAATGGGTGTTGTTGCCTAGAGTTTTTGCTTTAAACTGATGTGAGAATCATTGAGCCTACTCATTCACATAAAACAATACACTGATTTAAAATTTGTAAGACTTTCTTACAAATTCTTTTGTAAGAGTTTCTTCACAAAGCCCGTATGCGAGGAGGCGTGATAGCTAATGAATAATGCTGAAATTTCACCTGAGAGGACAAAAGAACATAATAGCCCGCATAACGAATGAGCTTCAGGTACCTATGTGACTGAGAGCAGCAGGACAAAGTACATATATTTTATATTATATATTGTACGTATCTAGTAAATGCATCTTGATTTAAGAATGTTTAAATATTTAGACTAGAAACAAGCCAAAAATTACCAAGAGCATTTTTTCTAAATTTTTTTAAAACTATTTTTTTGTTTTTGAAAGTAGTCTCATGCTAATTTTTACAAAACGAAATTCATTGTAAAGAAAGCAATCCACTTTCTACAAAACAAAACAAAAATCACTTTCTACAAAACAAAACCCCAGAATAATTTATTTAGAATGTAGTCAACAAAGGCCTATTATATTTTAAATTATCAAAATGTTTGACTACACTGAAAAAAATGCTCTTCTTATTTAGTTGAAAATTGTACTTATCTAGTAAATGCATCTTGATTTAAGAATGTTTAAATATTTATAATAGAAACAAGACACAAGAAATTACCAAGAAGAGCATTTTTTCTACATTTTTTTAAATTATTTTTATGTTTTCGAAAGTAGTCTCATGCTAAAAAATGTAATAATAAATCATTAAAATTAAGATACAATTTATACAAAACGAACTTTGATATTAAATTAAAAAAATAACATTAGGCTATAATATTTAAACATCAATATGAAGCAAAATACGTTTGACTTGTACTGTTACTCACCCTCATGTCGTTCCAAACATGTAAGACTTTTGTTCATCTTCGGAACACAAATTAAGATATTTTTGATGAAATCCGAGATCCGGTGAGCCGGCCTTCCGCCGTAGAACTAGGAAGTGCTGCACAATGTCAACAGCATTGGAGACTGACACAGATAAGAAGAAATTATTGAAAAAAGTAGTTATTTTTTGTTTTTTTGCGCACAAAAAAGATTCTCGTCGCATCATAAAATTAAAGTTGAACAACTGGGGTCACATGGGCTATTTTAACAATGTCTTTACCTTTCTTGGCCTTGAAAGTTGTAATTAAATTGCTGGGGTCAGAGAGCTCTCGGATTTTATCAAAAATATCTTAATTTGTGTTCCTAGATGATCAAAGGTCTTATGGGTTTGGAACGACATGACGGTGAGTAATTAATGACTAACCCTTTAACCACAGTTTGTAATTTTCATTTAAACATGCACATTCAAGCTGCTGGCTAATTGACATGTTGATTCAGCTAGCATTTGATGAGTGCCTTATTTAATGTTGTGTCAGTTGATTCATGAGTTGTTTCAGCTGAAACTCATAAAGGAGAAGGCAGGTCATTTTTGGAGGGTGTCTATTTGGGAGCTGTAACCTATGCTACCTCCAATTGGCTTTATGCACAGCTGCATTACTTCCTGAACTTCAGCCAGCTCCTTTGTTTCCTGTCTGCCATTATTGGACAATCTGATTAATCCAGGTGTGCCTGACCTCTGTAGTCACCACAACAATAATCAGACACACCTGGATTAATCAGTTTGTCCAATAATGGCAGACAGGAAACAAAGGAGCTGGCTGAAGTTCAGGAAGTAATGCAGCTGTGCATAAAGCCAATTGGGACGCAGTGTAAATCAAGACTTAAGACAGCTGCTGTACATTATGGCAAATAAAAAATGATCTTGGAAGTCTAAAATGTCAAATCTACAGAGTGAAGTATGAAGGACTCATTTGAAACTGATGAGCACAGCCGAACTGAAGTAAATGAGAATAAATATAAAATTGCTATTTGTATTCTGATCTATTTTTAGGCTTAAACTTTGTGACCAAAGAGAACCGAATAAAGAGAGTTATGTGCTGTAGAGTGCATTACAAGTAAATTAGCACTCATTTTTTCCAACATTCTGGAAAGACCTTCTGGGAAATGACTCGAGCAGGAAGACAAACAGGAATGGGCAGCTCAGAGTAGGCGGCCAGCTAATGTGGCAGGATGGACAAGAGACAGGGAGGCAAAAATTTCATTCCTGCTGCTCAACGTCATCCGAGGGCAAGAGGAACTGAAGCAGCAGGCCTCAGTTTATTCTTAACCTTTCCTTTTCCTCTCTTCTGCTGTAGTCTGCGTGCCAGGAAAAGATAAATCTGTAAGCAACTCTGGACATATAATCAAAAAGAATAACTTCTAGACTCTTAAATCCCCAAGACGTTAAAAATATCTGGTCAGGGAGAAGAAAGAGACATTGCATTACAGTGATAGACTCTACCACTTAAATCATTTTAAAGGTTAACTATTTTAGAATGCATAGAGTTAAACAGTGAATATATATAACGAAGGGTTGGTTTAAAGAAGAGCTCAATTTAATCTGAGGGTTTTTTCGGATCAATGTTTTTCACTCACAGGAAAAAGAAAAAAAAACATACTGGTGTTCGATGACACAACCATTTTAAGTTAAAACACCCATTGACTCATCCTGAAGGAATTTTGGGGTACAGACACTGACTTAAAAATGTGAGTGGTACTCTAATTCAAAATCCAAATTCAACTTTATATGAGTTTAAACTCTGCTGCCATCTACTGTCCAAGAGAGATGTGTAGTCAGCATCACAACATACAGTACATTGTATATCTGTGTATTATGAAGTCTTGTCAGAAAATGTTTGTCTGTCTTTCACAGCCTCTCACTATTTCATACGAAACAGTATAGAATGAGCTATATTGAAATGATGTCATCACTATCTGTGGATCGTCTTAGTGATTAGGATTTTTCACTAGCTGTTTCCCGTGGCAACCACCTCAGTACAGGATGTTGGGGGCTCCTGTGCGGATACTCTTTACAGCTTGAACGTGTTGTACTAGCAGCTCATTCCAGCAGTGATTAAATCAGCATCAACATGGCAACCAAACCAAATATCTAGCATACACAAAGGAAAACCTTCCTAAACTTAACGACACAAAATTAAACAAGAACTAATGCTTGTCTGAACCTGTCAATCAATGCTCCTATTCTATATTTCACTCAATTTTTTGTATGTCATTGTTTGACACAAGATTTGAGGACCACTTGACTTGGAGACCAGATTTGTGAGCTTGAACCCAGAGAACTCCACTCTTCTCTGATAGTGACAAAGTGACAATTGCTAAAAAGGCTTGCTGAGAGCCTTTAGAGACGAACTCTGTGTGTCTGTGTGAGAGAGTTTTTATCTGGGGAAATAAAGAAATATCACACTTTTATGTCAGCTTAGAGGAGATGTGACTGAGCGTCTCTATGGACCATCACCCTAAAATTCTGCTGCAGCACTGGCTATAAAACATGTAGGTTTTTATCATCGTCTGTTAAATCCTAGACAGCAGATAAAAAACAATTTACTATAATGATTGATTGCCCAATGTTTCAGATTATTTGATAAAAGAAAAAGAACTGTGGCTTCATGCATTTTATATTCATCAGTAGGCCTACAAAGGTTACTTAAACTTATAGTCAACCTAGTGGTCTTCAGTTGCACATGCCTGCTGCCATAAAAACAACTGGAATTTGCTTTTGTAGTTCTCAGGGGAAAGGAGAGAACATGAACAACATTTCAGGCACAAAGGCTATTTGATTCAATAAGATGTCTCGAGGTACTCAGCAATCTCTTTGCTATGAGTAGCCATGCTCCACAAGCCTTCACCATCAGCCCATTTATCAGTGTATATTGTATCAATTGACGGTAGGTCTATTTTTAGCCCTTTACACAGATGATGTATAGCTAAACACTTAGTGGGTCACTTGGCATGCTTTTTATTTCCTTTTTCCCCTTTCACATATTTTAGTAATCATCATAAATTGGGAATCATTCAAAAGCTCACAATTCATTATGCGTTTTGAAATTAGACATTGCATTACCATTGAAATGGTACTTGTAGTGAGCCCCTCCCCTTAGCGGGCGTTGTCATGTTTCAAATTTTACAAAATGTATTGCAATATTTTATCAAACCTTTTTCTAAACTCGACAAAGCACATATTGTTGGAAAGGTCTGAGACTCAAGTTATATATTTGGCAACTGTTTTGAGATAGAGGTGATATTGTGACAGAAATGTATTAATTTGTGACAGAACACACCAAACAATTTAAATGAAGCAAAATCAAATCAAACCAAATCTTTTTTTTTTGTGTGTGTGTGTGTGTGTGTGTGTGTGTGCGTGTGTGTGTGTGTGTGCGTGTGTGTGCGTGTGTGTGTGTGTGTGTGTGTGTGTGTGTGTGTGTGATATCAACTTGGTACATATATGGCTTTGATTTTCTAGCAATTTTGGAGTCCAAATTATTTTGTAAAATATATATTTTGAATCAAATATTTGAGTAGGACTACAGTAGTACAGTTTAGCAACCGATGTGACGTTTTACACAATACAATTTTTTAAGTGCTTTCACTTAAGCAATAATCTAATGAGTATCTTCTTTAAATAAAGACTGTATTCCAAAGCATACAATGAATAATAGTGTAGGTCTATAACAAAAAAAAGATGACAAGACAGGACAAATTAGTCTGAAGTTCCTTGAAATTTGTTCTAATTTTAAAAACACTATTATTTAAGAAGAGCCAGGGAAATTAGACATGCACTTCACTACGGTACCTTGCTCCTTATGAGATATAGGCCCTATAAACCAGTGTGGATGTGTTAAATGAGTCATTCAGTTGACACATGCAAGGACACTCTGTGCTACAGAAAAGTAAACTTTTGGGTTGAATCACTCATCACATGAATGAGCCTGTTTAATCACTGTCAGTGAAAAGCCAACTGGAGATGGATATTTAGCTGCTCCTGCTCTCTCAAAACCATGGCAAGACTGCCTGGACATGAGGTTTTGAAACATCTTTTTCCTGGCCTTTTCCCCCCTTAAATAGGTGTGTATATATAACAGGATATAGCCTATTTTAATCACAGTAAGGGATTTTTTATTTATTTATAAAACTTCTAAATAACAGTACGAAAAAAAATAAAAATAAAAAGGCTCCAAAGATAAAGAAAAAACAAACAAAAAAGAACAACAAAGACATTCACAAGACGCCAAATACAGATTCATAGTATGTGACAATAGCAGTAGGCTTATACCTTTTAAATTTTTCACAACTTTAAGAGACTTCAATAACAGAGTGAGTTTGTTACAGAAAACCTTGTATAAAGGAGGAGATTTAGATAATCGACTTAAAGAATTTGCCATTGAGGATAATGAAATTGACAAAATTGTCAATATTTTAATCTTCGTGTTCATAATAACAAATAATTCCTTTCACATACAAAGTTATCATTAATCCAATTTTGGCAGAGAAAGTGTAAAAACAGTCTTTCCAAAATGTCTGTACACTTTGACAATCAAAAACAAATGGCATAGAGACTCTTCAGCACTATTACAAATAGTTTTTTCCCCCCACTATCCATAAACTTAGAGAGTAAGATATTTGGATATATTTTACATAAGATCTTTAAGTGGAATTCTCTTAACTTACCTTGTTTGAAATACAAAATTTGTAGGGTAACAGCCATGCCTTTCTCCAATTAACTCCCTTTAGAAATGAATTCCAATAAAATTCCCCTCTTGGAAATTGAATAACTGTATGGTTCATTGTAGTTTTATTTTTTATTGATTGCTCAAAGCAATACATAAGTAATAACAAATAATAACAGTATACAAAACATGGTTCTTTGTAGTTGCTTACAAATATTATGGGCAGTAATGTTTTAATGCGGTCACGTGACACGCGAGAACCAATGGCATTAGTCAACCTAGATCGACGACGTTCGAGCAACGGCAGAGGGTAAGTTTCAATAAATTCTTTGTTTTCATTGAACAACGATTTAAATTTCAGTCATTAGGGATTACACAAACTATGGTCTCAGAAAACTTGGAATATTGCTCACCAGTTATGCTTTTATTGTTTTCTTCGAGTTTGGCATTTAAAATCACCATCACATTTCATTAAATGGAAAAGCTGCCTGAGGACATTCTGCCAAAGATACATGGGTTAGAAAAGCATAGTGATGAGAATTCGACAAATTATTAGCATGTTTGTTGTTGTTATTATATACCTGTTTGTATGAAAAAAGTATTTTGAAACAGCTTGCTGTTATGGTTGTCAAGGCCTTGTGTTGTCATATTACAGTTCTTTAGATGGCCATTGGAGGGCAGTGCTTCTCTGCAGTTGTATCCAAACAAAGTTGAAATACAGAATTGCTCTTTGTCGAGCCAGAAAATGAAATATCATATGTGACTGTTCCTGTTATTAGAGAAAGTAATTTTGTCTGGATGAATGCATGCCTCCTGGACATTATAACGTTATGATCTCTGGAATACATTGATGGCGTTATGTGATTGGCCACTGTTGCATATTATGAACCAAGAGAGTGTATTTTTTTTTTTTTTTACCACAGAAAAGTTATGTGAATGATCTCAAAAGTTGCTGCCATACAGATGCCATATTAATTGTAAAATGATGCGAAGAAAGGAGCAGCAGGGAATATAGGATTTCAGCTTCATGTTTGGATACAATTTTTAGCTTTGCTCTGTCCCAGTTAATTTCTCTCTTTGAAGTGGCTTCAGTCCTTGCTGTTATAATAACCTCCCTATTCCCCTGATTCATGGAGATCAATTAATGTATATGAATGGCCCATATCATAAAATGTACCACATACTGTATCTGATGTTTGTGTTGGGCTCAGGCAGTTCATTTTAATTTCCAGGAAGCCTAAAGAAAGTGACACATTCACAAACATCCACAAAAATGAATACAAATGGTATGACAGGGATACTTGTGTTTAGTTTTTTTGTTTGTTTGTTTTTTGGTGTTTTTATGGCAGACACCTGTAAATGAGAATAAACTGATAAAAATAGACCAAGTAAAATGACAATGTTAAGCACAGACTTTGTAGCCTAATTTCACAACGGAAAGACAAAAATATACAGGGTGATTGACACAGGAGATGATTTTCACACAAGTGAGACAGAGCAAAGTAGTTTTCATCAGGTTCCTTCATTATCCCTGTGATGAATCATTGTGCATCATTATTGTACATGTGTCTAATAGCTTCCACCCTACTGTTGGTCTTTCGGGAACTTAATATTCTAACGGGAGAGTTTGGGAGCTATTAGCAAGCTATAAATACACTGAGATAAAAAATGTAGATACGAGGCCTTTGAAAACATTTAAAGCAATTAAAGAAAGATGGGGAAAATAATGAGCATTTATCTAATCATTTACGCATGTGTGTATTTATGCCAAAAGTATTTGGACATTAAAGGGATATTTCACCCAAGATTGATAATTCGGACATAATTTACTCACTCTCATGTTGTTTCAACACTCTTCTGTGGAACATAAAAGAAGACATTTTGAGAAATGTCTCCATACAATGAATGGAGTTTATATAGGCTTAATAGCTTTACAGTTACAGCATGAAATAATATTGAAACCTATAGCGTTTTATAAAGGTCATTTTTTGGCATATCTCACTGTATTCTTGCAATTGCAAGTTGATATCACAATTCTGAGGGGGAAAATACAGAATATCGAGTATATATCTTGCAAATCTGATATTTCTTCTTAGAATTGTGAAATAATAACACGAGAATGCGAGGGGAAAAAAATTGAGATATAAACTTGAAATGGCCTTTTTATTGTTTTATTACATGGCTGGTCAACAAAGCTGTTTAGTTACCAACATTCTTCAAAATATTTCAGTCATATGGGTTTGGAATTACATTTCCCCATACTTTAAAAATTATGAATTATGTTGCAGTGACAAAATTATTATATATTAAGTGGGATATTTAAACAAATGATGCTATAGACCTTATACTATAGGCCATTTTTGCAGTGACCTATGTCAATTTTAGTAGATGTATGAAGTCATTGCTCCTCAAATTCCCACAGGTGTTCGAACAGGTGTAGCTCATCACATTAACTATGGCCATGTTTCATTAATGTTTGACAAGCAGCAATTATTCAAGTAACTTTTTTCTTCATTTTGAACACCATATCTTTTCTTCTTTCATTATAAACCTAACAAACTTAATTTTGTCAAATGTTTTTCTTGAAAGCTGTGTTTGCTGTATCGTTAAATATGAATAATTGCTACTTGGTTTGATATTTTTCAATGGATTTCATTCATTCAAAGCTTAGCTTAGCTGTCAGAATACGTCAGAATGCGTGTGTGTTTTTGGTATTTGTTTTTAATACTCAGGCTTCAATGTTTCTTTTCAATAAACCTGCTAAAATATATTTTATAATAAAAAGCCAGACAAGGCACATGTACCTAGAACATCTCATTCATATAAATTGTAATACCTTTTAATGCATGATAAAACCTGAGATTTGGATGCTTGTAAGATATTCGTACTCCAGTCAAGAAGAAGTAAGTATGCTATTCCCATTGCTCTTTGGTCTAGTCAAAACTGGCGACAGAAATTCAATTAAACCTGTTTAATGACCCTCTGAGGAGCTCCTGCCAGATGCCTACAGTATTCTGAATGTGATTTAGAACTGGTTTTATGAAATAAATTACATCCCAAGCCACCCTAGATGCCACACACTAAACTAGCATACTGAGGGTGTAGGCTGCATATGTAGTATAGTATTAAATATTCTTTGTAAATAATAGATTTGGCTGTATTTTAATTTTACGCAAAAGAGGGAATCATAAAAGAAGGACTTGTAGTGAAGGCATTTCAGCTGAGAGAAACGTATGAGCACAAAGAGGCCCTAGAAGCTGTTTTATTAGTTTCTATTTCCCCTTTGTCTTTAAATTGGTGTTGTTCTTCACATATCTCCATATTCTTTGGGACCATAATCCAAATGTATCTATACGTCCTATAATTCAAAGCCATTTTTTTCTCAGTAAACTTCTATCAGTAGTGATCTTGTGCCACAGGTGCAAGACAATGTTCCTGCTGTATAACTCAATAATAGATAGTAGTCCCTGGACAGCTTTGTTACTTGTTATATTCTGTAAAGCTCAGTCAATCTTGCATGGTTTTGCAAGGATATACTGTTGTTGTTTTTTATCAACATTTGATAATCCCAGGTGTACGGCTGAGAATGGTCTTCTAGACTAGATTGCCATTTTTGCAGAGCTTTTCAATGTTGATAGGCACTGAGAAACAGAGTCATTCTTATTGTGCATATTGAGTCCTGCGTGAATTTCAACTCCTTTGATGTTCATAGCAGTGTATGTCGCCATAACAACAGCTTACAGCTTTATTTATAGCCTAATGCAATGTCGTTTGCATTCTGAGAAATCTAAAATCTATTATGACAGACAGTGTGCACTGATTCATTTTAATGACTGCAATATAGTATAGCAGATTTAAAGGAACATGGGATCAAATATAATTGTACACCATTGCCTGTGGCATTATTTTCCATAATGACTTCTTTATTGTCCGAATTACAATAAATGTAAGACTTTTTTATCAGAAAATATGCTTGCTTGAAAGCCAGAGACCTCACATGAAAAAAA
Source organism: Gobio gobio (assembly GCF_949357685.1). Taxonomy (NCBI): domain Eukaryota; kingdom Metazoa; phylum Chordata; class Actinopteri; order Cypriniformes; family Gobionidae; genus Gobio; species Gobio gobio. The sequence continues at coordinate 32,484,003 of NC_137109.1, read as the reverse complement.
CCCCACAATAATTTTACTCCTCAAATTATATTTCAATTGAACTTTTGAGTTCCAAAATGGTCAAACTATTAATAAACCAGGGTTTATATGTGGAAACTGCTTAGCATAATACAATTTCAATGTAATAGGATTGCATGCAATAAGTAAATATTAAAAATCATGATTTGCTTTCTCAGTCAGTTGTGATTAGCTTTGCATCAAGGCAAATAGAAAAAAAAAACATTAAAATATGCATTTAAACATGTATTTTTTAAGTGCAAAGAAGTGTAATGTGTGTGTATTATACATTTTTGTGTATTTTATTGCTTTATTGTATTTAAATGTTTGGTTATTTTTGTTATAAGAAAGTTATTAAACCTGTTATAGTATGACAACACTTTTTTTGCAACTTGTTTCAATATCGTAATAATACCGTATACCGTGATAAAAGCTTCAGCAATTAATCGCAACATGAACATTTTATACCGGCACATGCCTAATCTCTACACACAAATGTAGATGCTCAAAGAAAGTGATTTTTTTAAACTTTAGATTTCCTTTGCTTGTTGTACTAAAATATCATAAATCAATAATATTCATAGGTAGTTTATATTTCCCACAATTAGCTCATAAACATTAGGTGCATTTTTGTCTCAAATGTACCCATAGTGTGCAGTTGAAACGGTGGTATAGTTGAGACACCCATTCTTACTGCTCTAAAGCTGGCTTAGCATTTATTGCAAATGTAATTAACTTTTAAAAATGGAAAATGTGCAAAATGTTTTAATTTAAATTCATTAATTCCCTTTATTTCAGTCAGATTCAGTTAATACAACAAAAACAGAAGAAGAACAAAAACTACCGTTCAGTGGTCACTCACAGTGGTTGCATATGTAGCTGTGGACACCAGGAGTACACACTACATTGTGTCACACAACCCGCTGACCTACTCGCACATTTCTCTAGATTATGCAATGACCTTGCATATGGAAATATGTCTGTTTTTAGAGCACAGAATAAAACCTGAGCTTGGAAAAAAAAAATGTTTTTGCCGATATCTTCGTAGGGTGGCGAGACGCACGTCTTTCAACTTTCTCAAGATCAAAGAGAATGATCATATGCATGTGCGGAGCAAAAATCACAACTCAGGCTTTCTGTGCACGTTAGTTATTTAAGAAGTTTCAACTGTACACCTGTCCCAAATGTACTCAGTCAGTCTACCCTACAACCCCACCACTGGTATTTATGAACAACAGCACAACTGATATAATTTGTTGCTGTCCTGGATTCAGTTTCTTCCTTTAATGACAATATTCATTCACACCGCACATATATAACCAAATCTAGTTTTGATGCAGCAAGTGTTAAAATAATGATTGATTTACACAATGCTAACTATGATTAGCCAACTCTGACTTGCTCTGTGAATGGGATAATTAAGACCTTCTTTGGCAAAAGGCAGATCCATTACTGTAATACAGTAATGCTATTTCAGCAAGTTTTAGTAAGTGGCTGCACATGAGAATTTGTTTTAAATGTCAGAAAATGCCATGCTTCCCCATTACTTTTAAATTACCTCCGAATTGCCCACCATGCTCAATTAAGTAATGAAAGTAGTTAATTAAAGGCAGTTATAGAATTGGATGTGTACAGTTGGGTAGACCAGAGGTGGAGGGAATTATGGAACGCTTCCTTCTGAGTATAAACCCACTTAGCAAATAAGCCTGATTCTAAATGTATTTTCACTTTTACAGGACAAGAACGATCATGCAACAAAGACTTCAATTTAATACTTAAAAGTTTGATTATTTTAATAATATTGACCAAATATTGCTCTTAGATAGTCTACAAAATGGATATTTTCACACTCAAATTAATTCGCCATCGTATAGAGTAGCCTACATTCTGTTATTAACAGTTTAAAAAAATACATTTTCTGCATACACCGTATAGCCACTCAACTGAGACTCCCATGATTTTAGCCTTTAATTAGACCCAGAGACCCTTTCGAAAAATGCTTGTGTTTCAGCTGAGAGAGCCTGCCCTATGGTGTCCAAGATTTATCTGAGCAGCAGAATGTAAAGTAGCCTCCACATTATGCCTCACCAACCACAGTTCAGTCAGGTCTCTGGATAAGAGGAAGTGGAGCTCTAATGGTGGAAATCGCACGTTGAACCACATATAAATGTATGTTTGTGCGGGCAAATCAATATAGTGTCTGACTCATTGGGTGCCAAATGGCAAAGAATTTTGTCAGAATTGTAGATAAAATTGAGCTTATCATCCCAGCACAGTGGGAATGCTGCTCAAACTCAAATGTTTCTATGAGAAAAAGGGTTAGAGTGAAACGTCACATTGCCATTCTAAAATAAAGCAGTAAGCCCCAAGAAGCCGTGGTTTACAGTAAATTTATAACAGCTGAGGGGCGTTGTTAGGCATGATGTGTTATAAATTCACTGTAAACCACGTCTTCACGGGGCTTATTGCTTTTATTAAACGGCTACCACACAATACAAATATAAAAGCCAAAATATATGCATCAATGCAAATTTCATGAAGTAAAGTCACTAAAAGCCTTCCTTCTGCCGGAATAAATAGTCCCTGACCGTGAACAGCATCCACTGATCTATATATATATAGATAATGTCTTAATGAGTGAGTCACACAATAGTGAAGACTTTTATATCTTTTATAAGGACTAAAACTTGTTGTATGATGCAACTGATAAATGAACACTGTCAGGACATGGGCAAACCCCTTTACTGTTAAAATAAGATATCTCAGCTGACATTCAACAGATTTTTTCTGAATTTAGTATTGATCTTAAAGAATATTCTAAATCTGAAGGTCATACACTCAGGCCCCGTCCACACGGAGATGCGTTTAGCTGTATACGTAAAAATGTTGTACCGTATCAGCGTTTCGTCCACACGGATCCGGAGTTTTAGGAGCATGAAACCGATATTTTTTGAAACCGGGTCCCAGAGTGGATAAATCTGAAAACGACACCCTTGCGTATTTGTGCGTACAGCCAATCCGTATATTTTGTGAAACGGTGATGTCATCACACCACGTCCAGCACAGGAAAGGCTAGAAAGGAATACAACTACGGGCACTGGACATGCGCACATCAATATTGCGTCATTTAATTACTGTATTTGCATTATTGTAAGGAAAGGTTTAGGGTTGGGTAGGTGTAGGCTTTAATAATACACAATCTGGTAAGTAGCAAATTTATTTGTTAATTTATTGTGAGATTTTGCCTCACTTCCTACCATTGATGTACCCCTTCTCATAGATATACATAATAAAGGCTAGATGTCTTACGGCGGAGTCTCTAACGTCATCACTGGCGGCCATCTTGTCACAGGCAGGACTCTGTGGTACCTGATGTAAGGCGAGTGATCTGCATGAACAAATACTCTTATCTCACTGAAATCTTGACGGATTTACAAATGGTTTGGTATCTTAAAAACTTTATTAACGTGGCTATAATTATGGATGCTTGAACAAATTATGAATAATTTTTCATAAATATGCAGTGTCATAAATACATCTCTGACGTTTATAACAAACCAAACAGTTTGAAAATCGGTAGAATATTGAGTTATGGTTATTTAAAAAGTGCAAGCACAATGAAAACAATGTTACGAGTGAGTGAGCTGCCTGTGACAAGATGGCCACCAGGTGCGGACGTCGACCTCCATTGGCCAGCAGCGCGGACAAGACATCTAGCCTTTATTATGTATATCTGTGCCCCTTCTAGCCACAACTCTTCTTCTCCGTTGTTAGTGTATTTCTGTGGCAGAATTACAGCCCCACATACTGGCCTGGCATGTATACTACATCGTTTAGAGTCGGTTTTAGTGCTCTCGTGTATATGCGGATATTTCTTGAAACGAGGGAAAAAAAAGATTGGATAGGGAAAGCTCTGGCTTCATGTGGACGAGGCCTCAGTCACCCAATCTCTCTCTCATAATAATACAAGCTTCAATGAACGATATCAATGAGAACAATGTTTACATTGCTAAGAGTGGTTGCTAAGGGTGTTGTGCAGTAATACAGAGAACCTTTGGGTGAAGTGGTCATAGCCGTGTTTTATCATAAATAAAACAGTTATTGACTAATCAGAATCAAGGACAGGAACTTACCATTTTATAAGTTGTAATGGCCATCATTTACAGTTTTTCTCAATTCATTTGAAGTAAGGTTGATTATATCAGATATTGTAATGTTTCATAGTTTTTTTAAACAAATTGTAAATTTTTCAAATGGCGTCATATTGATGTCTTCTGAGTCTACTACAACTATTATGACTATGCAATACAAGGGTTCATCTGTGAAAAGCCGGAGCAAACAGATAAGGAAAGGCATGTTTCAACCCACCTATTTTTATGGGCATTTTTGGATATTGCATTAAAAACGTTGCATGGAAACCTCAATATGCGTATAAATTCTAAAAATGTGCATTAAAAAATGTATGCGCTCAATTGAGGCAGATTTTTAGAAAATTAATCTGATTAGAAGACATGCACACAAACTTGAATGGAAACGCATTTACCAATACAATTTCTCGATGTGCATCAAAAAAGGGATTTTGCCTCAACAGAGGATGTGATTGGATAACTGGACTAACCTAGCTTGACAAGCCAGACCCACATCAAGATGTTGGGTCTGGAAACTCACCATTGGTAGGGCTCAATCCGAGGGGCGGGATAAACGGTTGTCTTTCAAATTCCCTCTGCATGCAATTGGATAGTGCCATGAGCGCCACAACCAACCAGAGCAAAGAATAAGGTGAAGCCAAGCTAACGTTGGTTGATAGACGTTCACCGTATCTGGTCGGCAAAACTTCGAACATATCTTCTTTTCTTAAGAATGACTTCAGTGCCGTTCTTTTCTCAAAGAAAAGCTTAACTCCAAGTCTTCCAGAGTCGCGGCCAAAGCCGATTCAAAAGACCGCTGTTCGTCAGCTTCTTTGTCTACGAGTAGCACACAGAACCTCCGCAACTCTGCCGTGACGTGCCGTCATTATGTTAAGCCCGCCCACCGACTCTACACACGCTCTGAATGACCTGACCAGAGTTTGGTTTTTCCAGCTCTCAGGTCTACAGAGAGTTGCTAGACTACACTCGCGGCAAAATAAATGTTCTGCCGCTAGGGTGCGTCTAGATTTCTAGGCTAGGACTAACCAGTGGACCAATTTCATTGCACAGCATCTCAAATGTTGATTTGATCATTCTGAGATGCCTGAGCCAAAGTCTGTCATCACAATGATTTGGTATAATGACCTCTCAGATGTGTCTCGCATGATTGCTTTCCCAAACATCAGGCATCCAAACGCAAGATAACATGACAGCATGTATTGTGTTATTCACAAATGTTTTATGCATTATTCCAATTGGCATATAAGTTAAATTTAGCAACTTTGGATGGAAACATAGCCTTTGAAGACTGAAAAGAGGTGGTGATGATAAAGGAATAGGGGGCAAGAGAAGATGTATAAAGAGGACAGCAGAGAGGAAAGGGACAGACAATGGAAGATTATCAGTTTATCAAAGCTCTACCGGAAATGTGTTGGGAGAAAGAGTCTAGGGATTTTACAATGAGAATGATGTTATATACATTTACATTTACATTTAGTCATTTAGCAGACGCTTTTATCCAAAGCGACTTACAAATGAGAGCAAAAGAAGCAACTAGAACAGTCAAGGGCAACAGTATGCAAGTGCTGTAGCAAGTCTCAGTTAATCTAGCTCAGAACACACAGGACAGTTTTTTTTTTTTTTTTTTATAAATAAATTAGACAGACAGAAAATGAACAGAATGATAAGTGCTATTCTTGATTGGTCAGGTGCTGCTGGAAGAGATGTGTCTTTAGGTGTTTTTTGAAAATGGCTACAGACTCGGCCGCACGAATTAAGATAGGCAGGTCATTCCACCAGGTGGGAACAGCCCAGGAAAAGCTCTGTGACAGCGATTTCATGCCTCTCTGGTATGGCACCACAAGGCGTCGTTCACTAGCAGAACGTAAGTTCCTGGCGGGTGTGTAAGTCTGAACGAGTGAGTTTAGGTATATTGGTGCAGAGCCAGTGGTTGCTTTGAAGGCGAGCACCAGTGCCTTGAATTTGATGCGAGCAGCTATTGGCAGCCAGTGCAGACTGATGAAGAGAGGCGTGACGTGCGCTCTCTTCGGCTCATTAAAGACCAACCTAGCCGCTGCATTCTGGATCAGTTGCAAGGGTTTGATAGTGCATGCCGGAAAGCCCGCTAGAAGAGCATTACAGTAGTCCAGTCTGGAGAGAACAAGAGCTTGGACCAGTAGTTGTGTGGCATGCTCTGATAGGAAGGGTCTAATCTTCCTAATGTTGTATAGTGCAAATCTACAGGATCGGGTTGTTGCAGTAATGTGGTCAGTGAATTTTAGCTGATCATCAATCACAACTCCAAGGTTCCTGGCTGTCCTGGACGGAGTTATGGTTGATGAACCTAGCTGAATGGAGAGATTGTGGTGAAGTGCTGGGTTGGCAGAGACAACAAGAAGTTCTGTCTTTGCAAGGTTAAGTTGAAGGTGATGTTCCTTCATTCAGGCAGAAATGTCTGTTAGGCAGGCAGCAATACGAACACCAACCGATGGATCATCTGGTTGAAATGAGAAGTAGAGTTGAGTGTCGTCGGCATAGCAGTGATAGGAAAAGCCATGTTTCTGAATGACCGATCCCAGTGATGACATGTAGATGGAGAAGAGAAGTGGTCCAAGCACTGAGCCCTGGGGAACTCCAGTAGCTAGATGATGTGACTTAGACACTTCACCTCTCCATGACACCCTGAAGGACCTACCTGAGAGGTAAGACTTGAACCACTGGAGAGCAGTTCCTGAGATGCCCATCTTCATGAGAGTTGACAGGAGGATCTGGTGGTTAACTGTGTCAAAAGCAGCAGACAAATCCAGTAAGATAAGTACTGTGGATTTGGAAGCTGCTCTTGCCTGCCTGAGTGCCTCCGTAACCGAGAGCAGGGCAGTCTCAGTTGAGTGCCCGCTTTTGAAACCGGATTGGTTGATGTCCAGGAGGTTGTTCTGTTCAAGAAACGTAGACAGCTGGTTAAACACCACTCGCTCAAGTGTCTTTGCAATGAAAGGAAGAAGGGATACCGGTCTGTAGTTTTCTAAAAGTGCTGGGTTTAGAGAGGGTTTCTTAAGCAGTGGGGTTACCCAGGCTGCTTAAATGCTGTGGGGAAGGTCCCGGTGTGAAGAGAGATGTTGACAATGTAAGTGAGTGCAGGAGTAACCGAAGAAGAAATGGCCCGAAGGAGGTGGGTGGGGATAGGATCAAGCGGACAGGTAGTGGGATGATTGGATAGGATGAGTTTGGAGACATCTGCTTCAGAGAGCAGAGAGAAGGAGGGGAGCGTGTGTGTGATGGTTGTTGAGATGTGTGTGTTGGTTTGTGGTGTGGAGAATTGACTGCTGATGGAGGAGGTTTTGTTTGTGAAAAATGATGCAAAGTCATCAGCTGTAAGAGTTGATGAAGGAGGGGGAGGAGGAGGACAAAGGAGCGAAGAGAATGTTTTGTAAAGTGCACGAGAGTCTGAGCAGTTGTTGATTTTGTTGTGGTAGTATGTAGTTTTAGCAGTGGAGACATTAGTAGAGAATGAAGCAAGAAGAGACTGATACAGGGTTAGGTCAGTAGCGTTTTTAGTTTTTCGCCACTTCCTCTCTGCCGCCCGGAGTCCAGAGCGATGTTCGCGGAGAACATCAGACAGCCAGGGGGCAGAGGGGGTGGTGCGGGCTGGCTTGGATGTAAGGGGACAGAGGTTGTCTAAGCAGGATGTTAGAGTGGAGCAAAGAGTGTCAGTAGCACTTTTAGTGTCTAGTGCTGAGAACTGAGCAGGTGGAGGGAGTGAGGATGAAACCATAGTGGATAGACGGGAGGGAGAGAGCGAGCGTAGATTACCGAAAGGTGATCTGCGGAGGAGTGTGTTTTGTGTCAGGAGTCAGTATGAGGTTAAGAGTGATGAGAAAGTGATCTGAGGTGTGCAGTGGAGTAACTAAAGTGTTGTTTGTGGAGCAATAGCGCGTGTAGATCAGGTCCAGATGGTTACCTGATTTGTGAGTAGCTGTAGTAGATACTCGCATGAGGTCAAATGAGGTTAGAAGAGTGGTGAAGTCAGCAGCCTGGGGTTTATCAAGATGGATGTTGAAGTCACCAAGCAGTACCAGAGGAGTGCCATCCTCAGGGAAGTGAGAGAGGAAAATGTCCAATTCCTCTAAGAAGTTACCCAGTTGACCTGGAGGGTCGTGTACGTTTAGAGAGATAAAAGGTATCCATAAGGGCCATTATCTCTCCATAAATAATTAAGTCATAAAGGAAGATGCTATTTATTTGGGATTTGTAAGAATGTTTAATTGAAAGATATACAATTTTTGAATTGCAAGATAACATTTTTAAAGAAATCACTGTCAGCTTATTGTCAAAGATCTAATCATATAAAACATCTTTGTGTTGCCTGTGGATTTTTTTTATTTTCATCTTAATCACGTTTCCACAATATCAGGCAAGGCCAATGAAGCTTTGAGGGGAATATTCAAATTATTTTTGGTCCAGTACACTAATATAAGTTCCATATGTGCCGTGGGGTATTTTGCATCTCATACTTGTACTCACAGGAGATTCTGGAGAGATATAGAGAAATAGAGTGTGAGGGGAATGATTCAAACAGACAAAGCCTGAACCATACATCCTCATTATAGGTCTTACATAGTCTCGCATAGCCAAACCTTCAGACTGGACTCCATAGCAACTTTCATTGGCCAAGGACTGCCCAGAGGCCATAAAGCAACCAATCACAGTTTGTTTTGTTCCGTGAAAATTTAACGTTGATCTCCCTACAATAACAGATCGGTGTAAAGAGTCTATGCCATGAATTTTACATACTTCACATACTTTTGAAAACCCGCCGATTAGTTGATCCCGATACACGCTCATTGTCACAGTTGTAAACACAATGGCGTTTTTCTTCCATGAGTGGGTTTGGCATCATGGCATCTTTTTTTCCAGGCGGACCATTAAAGAACGCAACACACGTTTCCTAGACAACCTGTAGAATTTAACCTCAATGTCATCTCAATTCAGATGACAACTTCCAAAATCCAGTGTTCCTAGTTAAGTGTGGCATATTCGTCAGACTGAAGTTCAGCCAGTTGTCTGTGGGCGTGACGTCTGAGACTGAGAGACAAGGGCTGTGTTCGAAATCGCCCCCTATAACCTCATTCACTATTTCCTACATTACTCCACTAATATATTCCACTTGAAGGAGTGAATGAAAACGAGTGAGTGAATTCAGACACTGAGTGTGCCTGAAGGGGCTGCAGACTGCTTTTGCATTGTTGGTGCTTGCTGTTAAATAATCTTTTTTTGTGTGTGTGTGAAAATGATTATCAAACCGCAAGCTGGTAGCTCTAATTGTAAGATGAAAATATTTTCTAGCATGTATAGATCTTAATTAAACAATTTAATAATCAAGTAAAAAGGAATGTACCTGTATGATATTACTGTAGCCACATTGGACCAGCGTTTTGGAAACATTTAATCATTTACATTTAATCCTTTAGCAGACGCTTTTATCCAAAGCGACTTACACGCGATAGCGTCCACTGGTTTCGGACACCACTACAAATGGTTGTCCCCTCAAATAGTACCCTATTGTAGGGTATAGGGGCGAGCTTATAGGTCTTACATTACACTTATATGTACTACCCTGCCTTCAACACATCTCATGCTGTATTAATAAATATGATTGCATAAATGCAAAAGGAAAAACATATATGCAATATGCATAAATTGTAGCTGAAATATAAGAAACCATCAAAAATCACATAAAAACATTAAAAAAAATCATGAAACTCAAGCAGATTGAATGTATGTGTAAATTGTTTGTAAAACCATTCTTGCATTCCCTCAATTCAATGCAACAATTTACATAAAAATGGATTCATGAAGGATTTGCACAAACTTGCTTTGTTGGTGTTTCACGAGAAAGGACTAGAGACTTTTAAAATGTCTCCTTTAATAACATGCACAGAGAATATTTATGAAAGGTTTCAGCACTGAGAGAATAGTGTTAAGTGTTAGGAAGTAAATGTATAATTTATAAGTAAATGAAGGCAGAACATAGTTGCCTACTTCTGAGAGAGAATTTTACCGTGTCTCCTGAGCATTAGACATGTGGCATGTTTCAAGCTTTTCCCAATGTAAGCTTGTTATACATAAATTATGTCTCCACAACTATGTGTGTTGAAATGTGATTATACTGTATGCATAAAGGTGTGGCAATACCAGACTATAGCCGCAGGGTTCATTCCATATTTAATTTTTCACAAATTAAAATGTGACTGTCACTGTGCATAATAGATGTATAGTCCATCCACATTTTTTCCTGCCAGCTGAATGATCAACATATCCCTCAGCCTTGTTTTAATCCATGATAAATTAGATATTGCATCTACCCTAACTAAAGTCCAAAGCAGACACTCTCTCTTGTCATTTAAAGACACTGTATCCGTGTTATGTTCATTATTAATGTCCTTCCAGAGTCTTTTGGAAGAATGCAAGAAGACAAGCCTAACAACATACTCAGGTTTGAGGGAAATCAAATGTAATTACTTAAGAATGAACTATTGGAACCAGACTATTGGTTGACTTGTGAAACTAAATATTTAGGGAGGAGGGATTTAAGGGACCAGCTGAACGTAACTCTCCCCACAGGTCAGGAGACGTATACAACAGTCTCTCTGTGCTCTTAATTATGACAAACAGTTGCATATAAATGACCCTGGAGCAAGAGAAGCCATGCATACGCAGCACTCTGTTTATAAGGGTCATGACAAGGTGAAATAAAGCATCTGTAGTGTTCTCTCTCTTTTTGCCAGTCTCTATATCACACACAAATGCACACACAATTTGAGCACAGTGCCTGAGGTCTTGATCTTCACAGCACCGCTTGCATGCAGCTAATATATTTGAGTATGTTCTTGAGACACACAAGACAATTAAAAAGTGTTGCTCTTTTGTGACCATTTTTCAGCTAATGTGCATATAATGGCTCAAATATGAATGTATTATTTATTCATACTAATACTATTAAGCATTTTGTCCATATATTACGAACATTTGCAGTTTATCATGAGTTATCTTTATATACGCAGTGTAGTTAAAACCTTATTTTTTTCTTTTGTTTCTTTACACTGAAAAGTATCTGTTCATGCAACATTTACATTTTTAATAAATAAGTAATTGTTTTTTATAATTATGAATATTTTTGTTGCTTTTTCTTTTTCAATTTTCTTTTATTGCACACTCATTTACATCATGATTTGTGCCTGTGATTTGTCACTGTCTACAAGACTAGAATATTATGTTGTAGTCTTGAGGATATTTTTGTTTATTATATTCACAAGTAAAAATACTTGTTTTAAAATCATATATCTACAATTTGCAACTGTAATTTCTATATATTAAATTAAAGATGAATTATTTGAATATATATTGAAGATTTGAAAAGATAAAAATGAGTTATCAGTAAAGTATATAAACACATATACACAAACAGCCGAGGATGTGAGCAGAGAGCTCCTGGGTCTCCATGTTTGGCTTCCCTGCTCTGTTCGCCACAGGCAATCCTTGCGCAGCTGAGCGTTTAATGGCCGCAATGATTGTAGAGACCATCTAAGATCAAGAGCACAGACAGACAGAGCAGTGTGTTGGGGTAAAAAAAAAAGAAGAAGAGGAGGAAAAGAACTCTAGAGATTTAACATTACAGGAACTCGACAGTTCAGGACTGGCCCAAGCAGCAGAGGGTCAGAGACGTGAAGGGCAGATGGGCCAGGAACAGGAGACTGTATTTTAAAGGGTACATAGCACACACAGTTTCTGCCAGTCTCATGTTACTCTTGAGTACCTATAGAGTAGTATTGCATCCTTCATGTCTCCAAAGAGTCTTTAGTTTTATTATATTTATAAAAGACATAGGCTGTACCGATTCTTCCTGAAAACAGCCGAACGCGTGCAGTGGCCGGAGCTAAAGAAACACAGGACCCACTTTATATTAGGGGGCCTTAACTACTATATACCAACATTTTAATTAATAATTTGATACAATGCACATATTGTGTACATACATGTTTTTACATTGTACTTGCATTTAAAAAAATACCTGCATGTAATTACATCAGTAATTAATTTCTGTAGTTACATTTGTAATTACACAGTTGACACTTCCCTTACACCTAACCCTACCCTTAAACTTACCCATACCACCATATCAGCAAAGGTGTTTTGCTATACAATTTGAACACAGTAAGTACATTGTACTTATTTTTTGATGTAAGTACATAGTAGTTAAGGCCACCTAATATAAAGTGGGGCTGAAACACAAGCACACACACACACACATACACACAAAATACATCATGGTATTATCCCTAGATAACTTTTGATTCACTATACGTTTGTGTTGTTTACATTATATGCACTTTCGCATCGATTGCCGACAAAACACAGACATTTGATGCAATTTCACTCACCGCCTGGGGTTTCGACTCATGACCAGGAACAAACACCCCCCACCCCCCGTCCTAAAACAACAAAAAACTATACATTTCAGATTGATATGAGAACAGAATTTAGATTAAACAAGGGATAAAGCAGGCATGAGTGCTTTGCTTTCCTCATATCCAAATAATGGACTCAATTGAGAACAGCAGAATTCCCCAAACAGTTTGCAGACTCAAGAAAATTCAAACCAATAATGAAATTTCTGAATGAATTTATTTTTACACTGTGGTATTGTATCTGTATTATCTTTACTGTACTAGTAGCATGTGTTTATATTTGTACAGGAATCACTTGTTCAGATAGCATTCTGTATTGCCAGCCTTTTTTATGCAAGCCATCTGTTGATCACAGTGTTCTCATTTGTGATGCTAAATCACGTTTGTAAGTGGTACTGGCATTAGCGAATGCCTTAAATGTAAACTTAAACAAATCATAAACCCAAATGAGCAACTGCAGCCAGTACAGCAGCACTCAGATGATTAAACGCTAAACCGCTCATAGGGCATATTGTCAATGTCGTGTTTTAAAACAAAAAGAAAAAGTATTTTGTTGATTTAAATAGTTTTTTGTGTGATTTCCTCATGCAGGTGTTTTCAGAGATAGTTGTAGGGTATGGTTTAAATTAATATTTTTCTCTATATTTGTGGTGTATAGCAAAACACATGCAAATTGATGTAGATTATGCGACAAAGGTCTCTCTCTGTGCCTCGCCATAAAACTGAAGCACAATGGAAACCATGGCTTTTGATGGCCTGTTTTGTTTTTGCCCAACAAAACACTCAACACTTTTTTTGCACTTCATTATTATTACATTCTGCTCTGTTTTTGGACCCTAGGGGTCATTGTGCCTTTTTATTTCCGCTCTCTGGGAAGTTTTGCAACCCGAACACACATGGATGTTGCTAACAGGCTCAGCAGTAGCTATCAATTCGACATCAGGATTAATAATGTGCCCGTCAACAAATGAGGATCCCACTGTGAAAGACACCACATGTGGTGGCATGAGTGGGGCTGCAGTGAAGTCGACGAACTGTTTGCCCTCCCCCTCAATACAGGCATTCATGCTCATATACGTCCATCCCTGCAGCTGCTCACATGACGCGCAGCAGCGACCTCTGGATGTCCTCATCTTAAGTTTGCATGTGAAGGCATTACATCATATTTTAATGCTGGCTGGAATTCATGAGTCATTCACAAAGCATTTTGCAAAGGTGCCAGTTTGGGAAAATAACATGAGGCATCCCATGTCTATAACATTTTTGTAATGGTTGTCCGGGGGTGGGACAGCTGAACCATAAATGAGTGCTGCCATTGATCTTCCCCATGATATGGGCTTATTTTCTAACGCTGATTTTGTAAATCTTCCTTCACACTGGCCAGAGTAAATGCCAAGCTGCTAGCAATGCCAAGCTGTGCGAAACCCTCAGACCCAGTAATCTCACTCTCTTGGTCTGGGTACTGTGCCTAATTCCCTGCCAGGGGACTGCCCTTCTGTTCTTCTTTGGCACCAAGATCTCTCACCATGTCTACCATATGTCAAGTGTTACCCTGGGATGCTTTTCAGTGGGATCCTAGAGAGGCTGTCAGAAAGCTGAGATAGGCTAGCGATTATGACCTCTTTCCTTCTTTTGATTTCGTCCTTGATGCTTTAAATACACATACATATGTAGGTATTTTTTTTAATGAATCATAACTAACGCTTCCTTTTCTTGCAGGATTAACATATGCTTTTGAAAACCAAATGGCCCCAACACTTGGGCCAAAGTATGTCTGAATCATGTCTGAATATTACAAAGGGGGAAATGAGACAGATGTCTACATATTCAGTTGCAAGAAAAAGTATCTGAACCCCTTGCAGAATCTGTGAAAATGTGAATAATTTTAACAAAATAATAGAGATCATACAAATGCATGTTTTGTATTTAGTACTGTCCTGAATAAGATATTTTACATACTTTTTGCATATAGTCCACAAGACAAAAAAAAACAAAATAGCTGGATTTATTTATTTATATATAAACGTTCAAAAGTTTTCACCCCCCGGCTCTTAAAGGTCCTGTTCTTCGTGATCCCATTTTTTCAAACTTTAGTTAGTGTGTAATGTTGCTGTTAGAGCATAAATAATACCTGTAAAATTATAAAGCTCAAAGTTCAATGCCAAGCAAGATATTTTATTTAACAGAAGTTCCCTTTCAAAGCCTACAGCGAACTGCCAGTTTGGACTACATCCCTGTACATCCTGCTTTAATGACGTCAGTAGAACAGTTTGTTGACTAACCTCCGCCCACAAGAATACGCAAAAAAGTAGAGATGCTCCGATCAGCATTTTTGGAGCCGATCACCAAGATCATGATCTGCCGATTGCCGATCACTGCCGATCACAGAATGGCAGGGGAATGGCAATCTTTTATCTATAATCTTGCAGAGTTTGCACTATTTGTAGAAATGAAACTAACTCTAAATTAACTGAGTCAAGATCTTGAAGAACCACCAAGTGTTTATTTTAGAAAATGAGATAACTTAAGGCTACTGTAGGCCATCTTTCCCAAATAAATGTATATAATAAATGTATATAATTATCTCACCTAAATATTTGATCATGCAGTGCATTTTTGTTTTTAAAAACAATTTCTAGTATTGAAGTAAGAAATACTAAAGACATTTAATAAGAAATCAAATGTAAATTAATATTGGTCTTCCCTGAATAAATTCAATTAGATTAATCCTTACACTTAAGGTTGCAAAAGTTAGTCATTCAAGAGCAGTGAGTGTCATAAAGGTTCATCAAACAACACAAGACAAAGAGAAACTCAGAGACAGCAGCAGTTTATTCGACTGCTGTCACTTTAAGAGCGAACACGGATACGGTTACATGCAGTTGCACAAACGTTCACTCGCGAGTCACGACGGGGTCTACGTGCATACTCGCCAAGATGGTAATTTAGTACATACATTTGTGTGTATCTGACCATTTCAGCGCAATTTGTACTCGCAATCTTAAGTGAGATGGCCTGTGTGTGTGTCTCCAGACCGTGCGCGCGAGTGCTGAGCGGTTTGAATACTGGCAAGACTTAAAAATAAATGCAAATGATAAACTTTAGTGACAATGCGACTGCCTCGATTGTGCAAAGTGGCAAATCCTGTCAACAGTGGCAAATCCTGTGTCAACTGTGCAGCTCGATTTTAGTGCACATGCGATGCGCTGATGTGAAGCCATTTGAACATTTTGAGGGAAAGAGAGAGCATGCGCACGCTGTGATTCCCGCGCGCTGTTTGTGAACTTATGTCCCACAGAAAGTTTTCAAATGACTGCGTAAGTTATTTCATATAGAAATATGAATTGTACCTCACCTTCAGCATTATAATTATTTTACCCGCGCCGGAAAGAGAATGAGACGGTGTCGCTGCATATCATGCCCTAGCTCTCACGGCAGGCACGGGTTTATGTGTCGTCAGCTGCGATCGGTTCATGAGATCGGCCTTTTTGGAGACCGCCGATCAATCATCCCAAAGCAATTATCGACCGATCGAGATCGGTTGCCGATCAATCGGAGCGCCCCTACAAAAAAGGGGGCGTGGTCTTGTTGCTCTCCCACGTGGAGAAGAGGAAGTGTTGCGTTTGTAGTGTGTTTGTCGCCATGTCGTCGAGACGCTGTTATTTTCATCCCGGAGTCAAATCACCTTTCTTTGGCCAGGGACGCTGTACTTTGAGCACATACATCTCCCCATTATGGTAAGAGGCGTGACCTTTCCGGGCAACGTGCGCTAAGCTGCTGTCGAATCACAACACGGGAACCGCTGGCACAATCAGAACTCGTTACGTATTTCTGAAGGAGGGACTTCATAGAACAGGGAAATCTTTCAAGCCGTTTTTAGGACAGTGAAAACAGCGGTATACAGATAAGTAAATTGTGTGAAAAATACTGTTTTTTTACACGCGAAACATGAAGACATGTTATATTGCACACTGTAAACACAATCAAAGCTTAAAAAAACAGGAAAAAACGGGACCTTTAATGCATAGCGTTTCCTTCTGGAGCATCCATGAATGTTTGAATATTTTTTTAAATCGTTGTGCTTGAATCCCTCAATTGTCCTTAGGGTGAAAAGATGGATCTCAAAATCAGTGACTGCTGGAATGGGTTCAAATATGCAAAAGATGCTGGAAAATTGAATAATTTGCTATTTTTTTGTCTTGTGGACTATATGTAAACATCTTTTATGTAAAATATCTTATTCAGGACAGTACTAAATAAAAAAAATAACATGCAGGGCTCGACATCAACGCTTGTCCGCTTGTCTGGGACAAGTGGATTTTTTGAAGGGGCAAGTGAAAGATAATTTTACTTGCACGACCAGACAAGTATCCTGATAAAACGTCATTAACAAAAAATAACTAGGGAATCACTAAAATGCAAGAATTATTCTGCATTCATTAGTGTAAGTGGCGATCGATAGTGGATAATAATATATAGTGTATAATGAACTGACGGTAACTATAACGTTGCGCTGTTGACGCTCGCGCAACCTCTCGAGGAGAAATCGAAACAAATGTGCACCGCTCACATAGAGAAACTCAGTTAACACACTGCAGTAAAAATGTAGAAATGTGGATATTTATAACATATGATACAGTTGTGTGGCGAGCAGCGAGGCTGAGGGACCGTGAGAGTGGGACGAGGCCAATGCGGCACGCAGCTGGCGCTCATAATCATAATAATGACCGCGGCCTCGTCCCGCTCTCACGGTCCCTCAGCCTCGCTGTTCGCCACAAGTTGCAACGTCACATTACCAAGAGTGTTGTTTTCCTTAATAACACCACGACTGAAAATTACACTGATTTCATATGACAGTTCCATAAACAATTATTAATATGATGCAATTTTTAGTGTTTTTGTTCGATTTCAGCAGCGAAAATAGTTCCAAACAAAGATCACAGCAGAACGCGTGTCACCAACAGTGTGTTCCTGAATGATTCAGCGTTTTGAATGAATCCGTTGAATAAAAGATTCAATTACCGTAAATTACTGCCTCATTCTTGAATGAATCAGCCGTTTGAACGAATCAACTCAATGACTCGCTCATTCAGACGGTCACCTGCCGCCACCTACTGACGGTTTATTTCATGTTTAAACATTGTTTCCAACTTTTCTTATTTGAATATTCAAAAAATATTTTAATCAATCTCATAACATTATTTAATGCAGTTGTAATTGTTCAGTGTAAATTATTGAATTTGATTGGTAACAGCCCTATAGTGCCTTATTCTAATTGAATTTATAGATCAAATTTAAGAATATAAAATGAAAGCTGAAGCATAGCCTATTTAATAAGATTAGGGGGAAAATGCCCTTTATAAAAGGTAAAAATATCACAAATATGCAGATTTAAATATGTCAAAGCTGATTGAACACTGGTGAGAATATTGCTTCAGAATAAATTTTATTTACACACACAAAAAAATAATAATTTCCGGACAAGCACATTTCTTACTCGGACAAGTGAATGACAGATTTACTTGTCCGAAGGACAAGCACGTGAACAAGCTTAATGTCGAGCCCTGATCATGCATTTTGAGTAACTAGGTGAAGTAATCAAGAAATCCAGATTTGCTTTTACCTAATAACAGACGGGTTTGCTGAATTATACATTTGACGAACCAATCAAAAATGTAGAAAAATTATGTAATGAATCATGTCACCTTTGCTAATAAAAACTGTTGTACTCTTTTTGTCCCAGGAATTCTCTGTAATTGATCCTCCGGCTGTGATTAAAGCATATTCAAGGGCATCGTCTGGTTACTGCTGCGCAGCAGGTTAGTGGAACACTAGAGATCTTAGTCCCAAGTGATAGTGTTCACAAGGGGCGAGATGTTGCCCGACTCAGCAGGGTTTCGACTGGAGACATGTACTAGAGCATACATTTTAAGGTGGGTGGAGGAATTTCTATCACAATATACACACACACACACACACACACATTATACATACATCCAGATATGTGTATCATTATGATCGAGCTGGGGTACAGGTGGAAAGCATAGTCAAAATCATTTAAAAAAACATTATGAGCATAGTAGAAAGCCTATAGGATCAGGTGGCACTGTATGCAGATAATCTGTGAGCATTTGAATAACCAGGACATGGAAGCACAAATCAGATTTTTCCATTAGAGAGCGGGGTGTTAATCTGGATGTGCCTCGGAGAACATGTAAAACCCATCTTCACAGAACACATCCGTGGTCTCCCTCTGCATCAGATCTGGTGGGGAAACCCAGAGGGATAAGGATCATGGCAAAGATTTGAGCAGAAATTGAAAGAGGATTCCCACCTGCAGACATGTGCTCTGGTCGGTTTGCCAAGCTCATTTCCATTCAGTTGAAAACCAATTCAGTTTAATCTCGCTTGGAATTGGTAAGGAAACATGCAATGATAGAGGTATCATCAGCGTTTCCAGAAACGGAGGTCTCACTAAGCACTCAACTCTGCTGCTTTGGTGTATAGATTTCAGAAGTATCATTTAAAAATGTTCTTAGACGTCCCTGTGGGACAAACATTTTTCTGGTTGAAAGTTTTGTTATATGTTTAAACTTTATTGGTTGTATTTAGTGTACATCATGTGACATTTTGATATTGGTTGTGTTTTTACCAGATAGGCCTACGTTTTTGCTGTGTTCTGTCAGCATGTCATTTCTTATCTGAAGAGTAAAATAGCACTACATAATGCCTACTACAAACTTTTTAGTAGCTTAAGTGTAGTTGAGCTACTTTATCTAAAGGGTAATCTGTAGTTTAAATATGATGTAAGCAATTTCAGCTGATTTACTAACAGGCTATATAGTCAAGTTGTTCTAAACCTGTATGAATTTATTTCTTCTGCTGAACACAAAAGAAGATATTTTAAAGAATATGGGTAACCAAACAGTTGATGGGCCCCATTGACTTCCATAGAATGAAGGGAAAAAATACTTAGAAGAAGAAAAATCAGTCGACTTGACGTCAAAATGGAAGTTAATGGGGTCCAACAACTGTTTGGTTCGAAAAATAAATTCACATAGGTTTGGGACAACTTGAGGGTGAGTAAATGATGACAAAATTTAAAATTTTGGGCCAACTATCCCTTTAAGCTCTCATTTCTTCAGGCATACACTCTTTGCAAAACCCTGCCCTAAACATCTTCTAAAAACATGTTTACAGCTCCTACAGCACTTTTAAATTTCCACAAAACTATTAATCCGCACAACTGTTATCGACATTTATAGTATTAGGAAATGCTACTTTAGCACCAAATCAGCATATTAGAATGATTTCTGAAAGATCATGTGACTGCAGACTGGAGTAATGATGCTGAAAATTCAGCTTTTCCATCACAGGAGTAAATTACATTTTCAAAATGAATGAAAATTGACAACAGTTATTTTAAATTGTATTAATATTTCAGTCTTCTTTTAAAGCTGTCCTGAACTGAATTTTTTTATACTGTTGTCTGAGGTCAACTTATGACGTTTGTGTGGTTTTACATTCAAAAACATCATAATGAATAAGTAATTTTATAAAAGGCTATTTTCTACCATGGTTTTGAGGCTATATCCTGGAACGCTTGGTTTTTATGGGCGTGCCGCACTGAAGACTTGGAAGTAAACGCCCACGGCTAGGATTGGATAAGATTTACATATTTAATGAGCTTCAGCTCCCCTGTCAGTGCATGTGGGGATTGTTTTGAAAGTGTGTGGGAAAACAGCAACCGGAATGAATCGCCCACAGGGCTCGCAAAATGTGTTTATCAAACAAACAAATGATTTATCTCACATCCACCCGCAATTGATTGGAATGCGCACGCGCGCCCACAAGCCCTTCAAATAGTAAGAGACTTTCTCATCAAGAAAGGAATTTAACTATTTAAGATAGCCCGTCGGCAGGCCGGGCTTACGTTTTGGTAGCCCGTCTGGAAAACACATAGCCCCGGGACGTTGGGCTTTGCGAGCCCTGGCCCATACATGTCCAAGTCTGATCCCGAATCGCAATGAACCAACAACACCACAAATAAAGGATTCTTCAGCCTTTGACAGCGTGCTTAGGCATGTTCAGTTAGACACGTACACATTAATCAATAGATATCAAACGATCTGTAACAATGCAGTACTATCACATATAAAAAAAATTGTACTCACATTAGTGTGTTGCTTCATTCATTCATGTAATCTCATCCTGTCTGCAAATCTTGTTTACAAACGAATCTGTGGTGAAATGAAGGAACAAACGCGCAATGTCTTCACCACGTGAGCTGGATATTCATTAAATAAAGTTCATCCATGCCTTCATAATATTGGAATCCGAATGTAGCTTATGCGGTATGTTTATTGCTTAGAAGTTTGATACGGGTTAGCTCTATGTTAGCCTATATCATCTCAGACACGAGATGGTGGGCGGGCTACAGAATCAGGCGTTGTTCTTCTTCTTCTGTTGACCCCACTCTGACGTCACAGCCTGGCACATTCGGAGATTGAGCATTTGCTGGGCCTGGTGTCAATAAAAGCTTTTCTTTGACTAAAAAGGAAGTTTTCAGCTCTGAAACTTACAGGATATTCTTATATTACCATGACCTTATGTATCAAAAGCTCAAGGGAAGTTGATTTCTCAATTCAGGACCCCTTTAAAAACATAAAAAAAACAAACCAACCCCACATTTATGAAGTGTATTATTTATTTATTAATTTATTTATTTTATTATACAGTTGTCTGGAAAGCTTGATTTTAATTGATTATATGCTTCAGTTAATGAGGCTTTGAAAGTCATATCTATGATTTCTGACTAAAGGCAATATTACAGTTTGCACAGATGGACAGAGTGAGAGAAACACCAGATGCGGAAAATGGGAATGAACAGATGTATGGAACAGAGGCCTTAGGTCCTGCCACGTCTCATATATCCACCTCGCACACCTAATTTTGCCCTTGGCCTCAAGTATTCTCAGGATCAGAATTAAACCGGATTAGTGAGTTGATTACGACAAACATGAGATTACACAAGCAAAAACTAATCGCACACACATACTCTGCATGCTTGTTTTATGTTTTTCCTGTAGCCTAATACCACTATAGATAAACACTCGAAAAGACCCATGAGGAAAATTATTGAATTACACTGATGCTTTCATTTACATATTTATTTATGTAATGCTAAGGAGCAGTGACTCATACTCTCAGCCATTTCTTCAGTCATAGAAGAGACGCAAATCTCCCCTCTCAGAGAGACACACCATTTAAGTTTACTGCACTGGCTGTGAGGGGGTGTAAGTGAGCGTGAATAATGTGGGACATTAAAGCACTGGAGATCACCCACTCCCTTCTGCTGACTATTCAAAAGAGACTGTCTGACCATTTTGTCCACTGTACCACATTTGACTTAATAACAGTAATTCAATCACATTTATACAATATGTTAGATATAGATTTTTTAGAGAGCTGCATCCATACTCAATTTCTAACTCAATTTCATCCGAAAGCAATTCAGTCAAGATAGCAAAGTGCTATTTTTTTTGTCAATTTTGAGAACGCTGTATCCGTTTGTTCTAAGTGTTTTAATTATCTGTGCTACTCAAAGGTATATTTGTGGTTTCTATCACAACATACTCAGTTACATAAAGCACATTAATACCCTTGCACAGTAGAGAATCTCTTATGGATGAGCTGAATAATCACCGGTTGCCATAGAAACTCGTGCAGTGTAAGGCGGCAAACACTAGTTGAACTTCGGCACAAATTAGTGTGTTCCATGGCTAACTCAGCTAGTGCCTCCAAGGTTTTGAGATACAACTATCACACCGATCAGTTTTTGTAGACATGTGTTCCTGACTTGTAAAGGCGACAAAGACATGAATCAATTACAACAGCATCTTCAAATCTCCCACATGCTAAACGGCATCCTGTTCTTCACACAGGAAAGAGCACAGCCAATGCTGTTTCCATGACAACACAGCCAGGGGATAACAGGTTCTATTTTTTCCCTTCTGTGCAGAATCCCAACCCATTACCGCAAGAGCAAAAAAAATGAATTTTTTCTTCTGTTTTTTGAAGATAGCCTTGAGAAAAACAAAATGAAGATGAGCTTTGAGCAGTGTCTCCTATGTCAGCTCTACAGGGAAAAGACCTCATATCACATGCCAAAAGCAGATGGCATCTGCAACTTTCAGACAGGGCTGCTAGTGTACTGTGAAACCATCTCCCAACTGAATTATGGGTCAGGAATACACATATCACACCAACTTATCAAGTTTTCTGGAGGGGAATCTGGTAAGATATCCATCTCCCATATCTTGAATATTGACCAGGCCAAATAGAGGTCTATAGTTTTTTGCAGTGCTTAATTTGTGCCGGATCCTGTTGGGATAGATTCTCTCCATAGGGAAATTAATTTTGAAAGATAACTCATAAACCTTTAAAGGCAGCCCTACTGTGAGCTACAATGTTGTTAATCGATGGTATTTGCTTCTGTTGTAGACGTCAACACACATTATTTCTGCTTATTTCTAAAATACAACAAGTTGTACAAATGTTACAACTAACCCGTTAGGTTGTGCCCCGCTCTCCCCTACTATATAATCAACATTTGTAAATGAGTAGTTTTATGTTTCTTCATTCTTTTTATTTTGATTATACTGTTCGCATTGCTTCGTGGGATTGAAGTTCTTTTCCTCGCTAAAGCCGTTAAGTACAGTCTTATACCTTTGTATTTTTGTCTGAATACTTTTTTGCTTCAAATCAAAGTTTGCATTGTTGTGATTAGGGATTGTGTGTAGCTGATTGTCTTGGTTCAGATAAGCATTAAACACATTTCTTACCTATGAAACTTTTTTTTAACTTAATATGAAATGCATGAGGAAAATGTGTAACATATCTCAACCAAACAAAACAGGGTACCCCATTGAGGGTGCTCCATTGATTTCAGTTGTTTGCCCAATGCGTCAGATCAAGACGCATTTAATTCTTTGCATTTGTAAAAGTAGACATGATTTTTTGAATATTTATAGGCTACTTGTACTTTTATATTTTGGAGCAACTAACCCCACTCCTACCCTAAACCTGCCCACTTCTAAACAATATGAAACACATAACGGGCAAATTAAAGTACAGTCACATGTATTTATTGCAAAAACTGACCAAAAACAATATAAAAGTACTAACTCATGTTGCATTCCAAGTCTTCTGAAGTCATACGATATCTTCATGTAAAGAACAGAGTTGATCTTGAAACTCACTGAAATGATGATCCAGCTGCTCCGTGAATGCACGCAGTCATATCTCATTCAAAAGATACACACGACTCTTTAGCTTTACGCAATCGGTCATGAAACACATGAGAGCCAATGACATTTCACTATCAATGTCCTGACCAAGCGTCAATGTGTGACAAGTTGGGAGTGAGAACGTGTTGGTTTTTATCATCTCATACATCTATTTTAAGTGTAACCTTAACCAGAAATTGTCATTAAACCCTTTTCAATTACAAATGATGTGCTAACTAGTTCTGATTCGGTATTAACTTTAAAATGCTATTGCAATACAATATCGTCACACTATAGCAACGCTCTCCCACATATTTTGCTACTGTAAATGCGCTTGTTTCTGTCATTGGTATAAGAAGCAGTGGGTGGTTATAGACGACAAATGTTCAGTTTTCTATTATCTTGCTGATAACGTTTCTTTAGTCATTCGGCAATCTTGCAGCCTGAACCACTGTAGGCGAACCACCCTTACATTGTCACCCTAGGTCACGTGACCATAAACGTTTAAATTACTGACCATCGCATGTTCTCTTCGCTTACATACTTGTGGAAGGGCCCTTCGTTGAATGGATCCAGTTATTCACTTTCACTTGGAACGGCCCTACAAATGGCGCAAATTGCCCTTCAAGGGTGCAAAAATGCAGCTTGGAATTCACCCTGGGTGAATGACGGAAAAGTGGGTGGGCATTGTTGCGCACTAGGAAGTGTTTGAATGCTACGAATGACCAATCAGAATCAACTATTCCAGAATGTTGTGTAATAAGTGATTATAAAACATACAAGTTCAACTATTATCCTTGCAGTGTTTTTTTTGTTTTTTTGAATTATCTGAAATGTACCGTAAAACTAGAACAGAGTTTGTCACGATTAATCACATCTCTGGAATGGAGAAATTGAAATATTGTAGAGGATGAATACAACTGATTTTGTAATGAGACTTTGGCCACTGACCCTAATGTCAAAGTAGTTCTTCTCCTCGACTGGGTGACATATGCAAAATTCATTGCTAGGGGAATAATTGTGAATTCAACCAAATTCAAATTAAATGGGCTGTCAATCAAAATATTACATGGATATAGTACACTCTAAAAAAAAAGGCTCGTAATCATAGGGGAACCTTTTTTAGTGCTATATAGCACCAATTTTGGTGCTTCAGTGGTTCTTCAGCGGTTCTTCAGAGGTGCTATATAGCACCTTAGTCAAAGAACCGGTGAAGAACCTCTGAAGAACCGCTGAAGAACCTCTGAAGAACCGCTGAAGAACCACTGAAGCACCAAAATTGGTGCTATATAGCA
Organism: Gobio gobio; assembly: GCF_949357685.1. Lineage (NCBI taxonomy): Eukaryota > Metazoa > Chordata > Actinopteri > Cypriniformes > Gobionidae > Gobio > Gobio gobio. Next base: position 32,458,831 of record NC_137109.1, on the reverse strand, counting down.
CTAAAAAAGGTTCCCCTATGATTACGAGCCAAGAACAATATTGGTGCAATATAGAACCTTTTTTTTTTTAGAGTATACTTTTCTCTTTTACCATTCTAGATGGAGAGATATTAAGGTTATGTTACATCATGCATAGGTTAATGGATATATGGAATCATTTCTTCAACATTTTGTATTTTGGAACGGAACATAAGTTCATCCTTATGAATATGTACATACAGAAATATTTACGTCTTTGCCAAAGCTTGTAATATCAATTATGCAGTGAATTGCTGTATTATTTAAAGCACAATCGCTTTTTTGAATTTGGGATTATTAGGATTACTGCAGGAAATGTTCTTGCCCCAATTATATCCCACACAATTTTACTTATAATGCATATGTTTTCATACAATTGTAATCGTGTGCTTGCAGCCCACTCTCTGGTTCCTCTGCAGACCCCAGAAAATGGCTTTGGGGCTTCATTATGAGAGTAGCTAGATGAAAGGTGAGGCTGTATGAGGTATTGATGTCTCCACTGCGCTGGCATATTCAGGACAGTCCTGTTGTTCCTCCTGCTGTCATCTAGCCGTGCTGTGCTTGAGTTTATCAATGATGGCTTTGATTGAGTTGCAAAAAGGGGAAGCTAAAGCACAGATAGTCATCTTAGACATGGCAATGGGTTTTTGAGTGAGGCCCACCAAGCCCTTGTATTATCATTGACCTAATGACTGGAGATAACCCAAAGGTCAGTATTTTCTGACTGATGTGGATTTAATCATGGGTATCCCTCCCTGTGCCTGTGTATCAGATGGCTCTGCCTTATTCTTTGTAATGCATCTTTGAAGGTCTCTTGAGGACGCATTGTAAGTCTTGTGTTTAAAACTTTGCTTCCAAACAATGTGCTTCAAAACATGCTATTTAATTTTAAGGTTTTAATTCCCCCCTTACAAAGTGTTGCCCCTATATACAGAAATAAATAATACTTTTCAAAAAATCATTTAAAATCAAAGTTGCTTCATTGGGGCCAAATTTGTATTTATTTATTTGGTCATAGTTTGTGTTTTGATGAAAAGTCTATATATAAAATTCAATATAGCTTAGATTTCTAGTTGAATATATTTGTATGGTCAATTACAAATCTCTTCCATTTTATATATGTATGTGTGTTTTTAGTTGCATTCAAGCTGAACACCAACACTTCCACTTCAGTCTGTAGTGACTCACGCCTTGATAAGTTGGTGTGATATTTGTATCCCTGACCCTTACTCTTTTTTCCTCAAATATTTGATGTATACATTTTTGCATTAATTAAAAAAATATATATTTTTCAAAATTAATCCTTTTGTTAATGAACATTTTGCCATTGCTTTTGGCAAAAACATTAACCCTCATCTCTCCCTCGCACTTTATAACAAATCCTCGCGGGTCAAAATGACCCAAAGTCCTAAAATTACACTTATAAAACTTTTCATTTCATTTTGATGTTTTTTTCTATTTTTAATGCATTTTTTTGGAGATGTTTTCGTTATTTTTTTATTTTATTTACCTTTAAATTACTAGATTTTATCAATAAAAAATTTATAAAAAATAATTTAAGCACATTCTTCATATTCTTTCAATATAAAAAAACTCACAATTTCATGCATAGCCCTTTTATTTCAGCTCAAAATATCGTACATTGGGTGTCTTTGCTGACATCTTGTGGAAAAAATTATATAACATGATATTTCATGACTCTTGCCACTCTTGCCACTTGCCTTATAGCATGAAGCAAATGAGCTATACAGCTGGGTCCTAAAGTCATTTCGTTTCAGTATGCATTCCGATACAAATGAAGACAATATAAAATATTTTTTTGGTAAAGTTTTAGCATTTTTAATTTTGACCATTTTTAGGTTTGTCTATATGTATTGAAGCATTCCTCGCACTCTATTCATTCCTAGGGGGGTCAAATTGACTCGCGAGGGAAGGATGTGTTACTTTTTAAAATTTCAACTCCTCGAATACAGTCTTTTTTTTCTCTCTCTCTCTCTGTGTGTGTATTCATGGTTCCAGTACGACAAAAGTCCTAGGGTCTTGGACCACGCACTCTGATAAAAATATATGTAAAAACAACCTGAGGGATGAGGATTGGGCCACCATGTTGAAAACACTTGCTAATAAAACTACCCTATTGCATTCATGTTGCTGTCAGAATGAATGCAATTTGGTCAAATATAAATATGAGCAGGGCGCTTTGTTTGGAAACCTATATAAAGGAATGGAAACAGGACAGGCGGTCTTTTAACAGAAACCTTTGAGTCTCAAGCCAGATATCTGCTGTTTTGTTTTCCATCAATAATCTTTTGAAATGCAGGGAACATATTTGATGTGTCCCAAAACCCAGAAGTTCAGATCATGACATGTGGAATTAGATTAAGAGTCATTTCTAAAGTGCCCTCCAATTCAATACAGGCCCTTGTTTAAAGGCCCAAAGAGCTTTTCTTTTTCTTTTTCTTTTTTGAGACCAAATATTAGATGAAATGTTAAATGGATGTCTCCAGAAGTGTTGGGAACCATATGGGCTGCAAAGATGGAAGGGGGATTATGTAGGAAGAGCAGGCGGAGGGTATCTGTCATCTCAGAATGTGTGACATTCATTAACACCAATGCAGAGACGTCACAGCATGATTATTTATAATCAAAAACACCTCTCCATTCCTCTCATTTCCTATCTGCTAACAGACACATTCAAATCAATCCCAACGCAACAAGGAATGAGTTGAAATCGCTTCATGAATTATCTATTGGAGAGAATGAAATCCTTGATTGTGTCTCTGTGTTTGATTGAGTCATTTTGACAGTGATTACTGGAAACACTTTAAAAAGAATCACGCTAAAATGGCTTTTTACTTCAAAAAGATCAGAATGATTAGTTCATATTCCTCAGATGACTCGAAATGTTCTGTGAAATGACATCTATGAACCTCTGTTACCTCAAACTCTTGCTGTATATTTTGTATATTTTGCCTGCTTAGTCAGAGCTTTAAGACTGAGCTGAAGTCTATCATGTGAAAATGAAGTTATTCCATAATCATACTGGTCATTGATAAACTGCAATCAAAACATAAGACTAATAGTCAGCTTTTATTTAGAAAGGATCCCAAAAAATAAACAAGTTGGCACACATTCATTTACAAAATGGTAGAGAGAGCGGTCCTTCAAATTACATGGACTTGTTCAACAAATATTAAGTATATCATGACAAAACCAAAAGTGTTATCCAGTATCTGTCTCCCGGTCTTGTGCGAAAGACTGGGGAGAGAAAGGCTGAAGAAGTGAGAGAGAAAAAAGGCAATAAAAAAAAAAAAATCAAAACTGTACATAATTGTGATAATAATCTAAGTTTACAAATGTACTCTCACTTTTGGGGGGACATCTCTTGTTTTTTAATCTTGGCTTATTGCGATATCAAGTGTTAACTGTTACGGTTGCCATTGCTTTTATAGGAAATAGTCATTTAACTGTAAGATAATAAACGGTGAATCATTATCATTATCAAACGAAATGTTCTATCGTGGTAGGTATCTTAAATACTGAAGAATATGCACTGATGTTTTTGCCCGTAATATGGAATTTCTCACATTTTATGAAAGAATATATTAAAACTAGATGCTTGGAAAACTAATTCAAGATGCAGAGTAAAAATTGAAAAAGCTATATTGTAGTGTGAATGCTAGTAGCTATAAAGTAAAAACAAACAAGCAAAAAAAAATAAAAATGAAACAAAAAATCCTCGATAAATCACTGTGTATACCATCCAACTGTACATTTAGTAACAAAACTTACAGAATGTATTGACTACATTCACATTGATGACAGATTAATATATGACTATATTTATCAATAATTTTGGCACATTTAATTATTTGGCATTTTTAACAGAGCATTTTGATGATGTGTATGCTTCTATTCATTTCACAGCAAAACATATGCAATAATACAATAGGTACTTTTTAAAACATTTTCCTTTTTTGTTATGTTCATATTGTAAACACTTTTTTCTTTTTCTGTTTTAATATCATAACCGCTACCCTGATTTTCTTGATGAACAAGAAAATACAAACAGATTCTTGAAACCAAACAAGTTCATGAAAGTAAGAGAACATAACAGCGGCACCCACTTTTCAAACAGATTTCAAATGTCAAGCATTGCTAGATATTTCATATTAACACCAAAATGTTAATGAATATATCAGAAGAGGACTAATAAATTACAAGATAAGCAACATATTTGGCATTAAAATGTGAAACTAGTAGCTAAGCTCTTAAAATTGAATTAACTGGTATGTAAGCAGGTTTATTTAAAAGCCATTTCTGTGAAAATACATAAAAATACTTTTTCATAGAGTTTTTTGTTTGTTTGTTTGTTTTATTAATAAAAAGACATTTCACATCCTGAAGCAGACGATGGTAAAGTGTGCTTGAGCCGAAATAGACATCGGATGGCGTCAGCTACGAAAACAGACAGACTTTATTGACTTCTCTTTATCCCGCTCAGAGCTTCTGTGAGTTTCAAGTTTGTCTTCAAAAATATCCATTACAGGGGGTAGATGTCTTTATCTCAGCCGGCGTACGTCTTTCCAATAGGAGAGTGCATCTTTTGTTATAAAGGGCCAAGGAAGGATTATGTCTCTTATGACATCAAATGAGGCCTCCGTCTTCCATTCAGATGAGAGAGAGGGGCGAAAGACAGGAAAGAGAATAGAACGCGCTCTATTGAAAACCATTGTGTAAGGCACTCGGCAGGTTCTTATCCATCAGGAGAGATCAGTCAGACTGACGTTCATTCCCACACCAGGTCTAACAAAGGGCACCGTATGTACTGCTTTGGGAAACTCAGGACTCATCACACGTCCATTCTCGCCAGTACTTCCAGTTATAGACAGTCTCGCTTTGCTCCTCATAGCATCCGAAAAGGTCACCTGGAACACACGCACATAGACGGAGAAACGCACGCACACCAAACAGAGAGATGGCAGAAAGTTAGAGCGTGTCCCACGAAAGGGCTTCAATCTTATTTTTAAAATGTTTAGTTGACAATGCAGATGTGAAGTAGATGTGGTGGAAAAACATTGAAAATGAGGAGCAAAGTCACGCCATTCAGAAAATCATATCGCAAGCAGGGAATGAGGGAGACGGGCGATACAACAACAAAAACAGTCATACATGACAATGGGGTTGACGGAACAAAATCACACGGGATGTACAAAAAACTTTTCTCTCCAATATGTGTGCAGTTGACGGGGAGAAGTCAAGTTTTTTTGTGTTTTTTTTTTCACTAGGAACACCAGTACATACGATCCAGTTTACGGTCCAAACCTCCTCATTCAATAGAACATTCAGGGAATGGAACAGATGGAAGCCAAAAGAAGCGTGCACGGGGACAGATTGGAATGACGGCCGCGTATCCTACCCCCTTAAATTTTTACACTTTCGATCCCATATACGTTGTACCCTTCCTTATAAGTGGCAAAATTCTGTGAATTCTGCGAGGAAGTGGGATTAATATTCTGTGCATTCTTTGCCACCTTCATGCGCTTGGCCTCGGCTCGGGACTTGTAACAGAACTCGACCAAGGCCACCAGCATGGCCAAGCCCAGGCCGCCCACTAGGATGTAGAAGACCCCAGCCACATTGCTCAGGCTGAGAGCGCTGGTCTTCTCCTGTAAATGCACATGAGACACGGGTCAGTGGTCAGGGAAAGTAGGGCATATCTGTAATAAGCATTCATATGCATAAATAAGACAATATTTAAGTGGCAGTTTTACGTCTATGTGGATACAAATGCACAGCTCAGGACAGTAATGTTAAAACAATAACTGTGCTAAGTAGAATGCGCTACTGGTTAATGTGCCCTTGAAGCGATGCAAATGGGGGCATTCAACAATTCTGCTTGAATGGGATGGATTTACTAAAGCCTTTAACATTCGCTTGAAAGTTACATACAAAACCAACAATGTGGTCTCAAATCACAGTTCTTATATTCCCACATGCTAATGGCTGTAGTAAATATTATTTCTTTGTTGAATTCACAGTTATAGCGGGGGTTAATGTGCTATGCTTAGCTGTGATATGAATTATGCTTGTGTAAGAAAGCCTACAGGACCATTTAAAGGGATGCTCAAGAGAGGCATCTGAATGGAAGGCATAGCATTTGACACAGGGAAGCAGATGACAGGCATTGTGGGTTAAAGACAGGAGATCAACACACATATATACACACCTACAAAAGGTCTTTGGGGGATAGGGGCTGTCGGTTAGATATTCTTGCCAAATATTAATGTACTGTACTGTGCACAGAATGACCACGCATAAAACACATGACACATAGACAGATACAGAGCTTACTTTTTCTTTTTCGGTAATGTGGATTTAAACCTTGGATTTTAAAATGTATTATTAAAAAACATTATTTAACCATTTAAAAACTTTAAAAATGTATTTTGTTGAGTTGTAACCGTATGCAGATGAATTCAGTCACATTAAATAATGCTAATTTAGATGTTACCACATGAAGCACATTTTTTACAGTGTGTTTAATAATAGCAATAAATCGGGGGTTCCAAAGGTGAAATTTGAAGGATTAAATACACCAAAATTGATCAACTATTACCTGTGGTGGTTACAGCCCTGAAGTTGAGATATACTTTGACTATATGGCTATGAAAGCAACCTATGCTTTGTCGCAGAGAGTGCATTGTTTTACATACCCGTTTTTGTTGTATTATAAAAGTGCAAACATGGCAAAGCATGATGTTTCGGTTTTCACATATAAATATTCCAATAAGCATCGAAATAAAGCACACTAAGACAATACAACAATTGACAAAACACAACCACCAAACAGCTTAACACACTATGAAACAAAGACATTTAGGGATCTTGGACACCCTTGTAGATGGTCCTACAAATGACCTGAGAGAAATCATGTTCGTACTGGAACAATTTGAAGTCTTTCGCTGTATGTGCTGGATATGAATGTCTGAGAACTGCTATTCTAAACTTGGCACAGCTCAGGCCTGCAAGTAATAGCAGGATCTGTGATTCTCAGATTGAGAAGCTGGAAGGAGACCACTGATTGTGTTACAGATATTACAAAAAGGTGCATATGGCATAAGTGGCATGCATTACTTTTTAATTCTCAGTGGATGGTACCAGATATTAGTAGCTCTGCAGGCATTAGTCAAAGAATCTCACCAAGGCATCTCATGCTTGTCTGTGCATTGTCTGTCTAAAATAATTTTTTTTTAGTCATTATTATTTAAATATGGGTAATTCCCACTAATCAAAAATGTGCTTGATCACATAGAACCTGCAGCGACTAACCTTACTTCCAGAGTCCTTGGCTCCACATTCACCTTTATCGTACCACCATTTGTTTTTCAGCTTGTCTAAGGTGCCTTGCTCACTGAGTTTCAATACTGCAAGGTTTACTGGCGTTCTTCACGTGGGAAATAACATAAATAACATTATCAATGTTATTTTATGTTATTATTACATTCAACTTTCTCTTAGATTTCACCTTTTCTCTCCTCTTTTCTTTATTGCCATAGCGATTATGACGTTGATGCGCCATTTGGCCTAAGCAAATGCAAGTTTTGCAGAGCCAAATGTGCATTAACGTATCGCCTGAAGTAAGCAGCAAGGACAACAGCGATGTGTACTGCACACAATAACCAATCGGAATACCAATGGGTATTTTTGTTTATGTGTGTGTCCCCTAGCAATGGTTAGCAATGCTTAACCAGTCAGTGCTGTTGAAAACGCCCGCCTTTGGACTTTTGGTTCCTGTGTGGTTTTGCTGCTTACTTGAGTGTTGCATTGTGTTACCCATCACTTTGCTCTCTGGGGCTGACCTTGGAATCACCTCCCCCGCTGCCGCACTCTCCCTTGTCGTACCACCATTTGTTTTTCAATTTGTCCAACAGGCCTTGTTCATTCAGTTTTAGTACTGCGAGGTTAACCGCATTTCTTGAAACGATAAAACATAACTTGTAAGACAGGGTGAGCCAACTTAGCAATTGTCAATGGTCCTCTTTCAAACCTGGTGATTTGCTTGTCTCTGTTTTCAGCATTTTAACAAGTAAGAAGAAATCATATCTCCTCCCTTTCAAAATATGAAGCTGTTAAAAATCATAAGTCTAATCAACTGATTTCATCAGTTAAGTGTATTTTAGGTGAGTTTAACTGATAAAAGTGGCTCAGAGTGCCGTGAATAGACGTTTAACGCAGTACTCACATCCATAACTAATAGCAGTGGCCTGCAAGTAACATTGGTAGAAGGACAGCAGAACAGCAATAAAAGCTGGTTATATCTTCATCATACATAATGAATCTTCTCCTAAGGCCCACCCACCCAATTCATAAATCTGTCCAGATTGGTTGCAGTTCACAGGAGGAGGAGCAATTGAATCCCACTAAATGAAGACTGTCTCTAATAAGGCTGAGAGATGGCATTATCAAATACATTTCAATCATATATCAGCATATCTTCAAATACATTTACATAGGTAAACCCAAGCAGTGCCACCTGGTACATGTAAATGGCTAAATTTAGTTTGATTGCCAAATTGGAAGTTCAAAGCACATCTTTGTTAATGTTTTTTAACGAAAAGTGTGTACTGCAAGGGTTTGGTAAAAACATTTCAGAAATCATTACATTATTACATTATTAGAAATAAGCAAAGAGCAATAATTAATGAATATAGAAAAATGAGAGACATGATAGGAGAGGGTATTAGGCAAAACCTTAGAAAAAAACATTCATAAGACAAAAACCAGACACAACACTTGAAAAAGACAAAATCTCTAATATATAGATCTATAGATTAGCATTTGGTTAAAATGCACTAATATAATGTACTGTATATCTTTAAGATATAAAATATGGGTGTATTCAAATATATATATATATTTATAAAATAATGAGGTATTCATATCTGTAAGATATAAATAATGAAGTATTAACTTTTTTAAATCTGTAAACAAATTTATTTTTTCCTTTTTTTTCCTTCTTTTTCTTCTTTAAAAAAAAAAAAAAAAAAGATTATTAATCTTTTACTTATTTGGCTCTACTGTATCCAGCTACTTCATTTATCTATTTTATACAAACCAGGACACATGAGCACAGCTACATCAGGGTAGGTGGGATACTATAACAACATTGGACACATTGTTATACTATTCCACCCACCTTAATGAGGATCCTTTGGGGGTGGCGATGCCGTAGCCTTTGGAGTCCAGGTTCCCTCCGACCTTCATAGTGTCACAGGGTTTGCGCTGCTCGATGTACTCGTTCATGGTAGACTCCAGCAGGTATGCATACTTCCCCTTGGACTTCCTCACTCGCATAACTCCTTCTGCTGTCGTCTTAACAAATACTGAGGGCTCAGCACTTTTCATGTATGTCCACATTTTGTCGAAAAGAGCGATTTTGGAACGCTGGAGGAAAAAAGATGCAATGATTGTGTAAACTCTGTAAAACGTTTGTAACACTTTACAATAAGATCCCATTGGTTAACTACAATTAACTAACAAGCAATTTATACACTGTTGATTTATTTTTGTTAATGTTAGTTAATAGAAATACAGCTTTTAGTTCATGTCAGCTTTAATGCATTCAAAAAATATTACCGGACACAACTTTTTGATTTTGATTTATTAGGAAATGTTTGTCAATACATGCTTTAAAATTATTTTTAATAGTTTGATCATAACGTAGATAACTAATGTTAACAAATAGAATCTTATTGTAAAATGTTACTAAAATGGCCATGCCAAATATTTTCAGTTTACTGTAACTACAACAATTTTGTATTTAACTTTGCATTTTATTTTACCCTCTTAAACTCTCACTTAAAAGTTTGTGCTATTTCAAATTGTCATACATTATGTAAAAGAAATATTAATAATGTGGATTTTATGGTTATGAAGAAAAATGGGTGTCTTACCCTGAAAAACTCTTTCGTTGAACCAGAATCTAAAGTTCCATAAGCAATCTCTGTTTGCTTTGCTAAGTCCTCTGCACTCTCAATTGGAGACACCATCCTTTCCACAGTTAGGAAGGCAGCCAAATTAGCCGTGTAGGATGAAATTATGATCAGGGTGAAAAACCACCAGACTCCTCCAACGATGCGGCCAGAAAGAGACCTGATGAAAAAACATCCAACGAAATTCATCAGACATGATGGCACGATCACAGTTAAAAAAATGTATTCTCAGCTCAATGTAAAACTCAACCATATAAATGTTTTACCAATATTTTGCACATTTTACATATTTCCATGACTCATGCAACTACATTGTATTGTTGAAACTGTGCCATCTTGTGTTATCTCTAAAAGAGTTGGTGACTAAGGATTTTGAAGTCTGAACAGAAGCTTCACTGATGATTTTAAGGTATTTGCGAGAATAGCTGCTAGGCAGAATTTGCTTCGCCTGCTTAGATGAGTCTGCATCATGCATAATGAATAATGAGCATCTAAATATATAATGTTTTATAGTTTAAATCTAGCGTAGTTAATTTCAGCATAGATGTAAATAATAATTCATCTTAAATCAATGATATTTTTCGATCATAACAATCAATTACTGAGCAAGCCATTGCCTTTTATAGAAAAAATGCATTTGCCTTTATAAAACCAGTATTTCTTGAAGAAATAGCATGTGGAAATATAACAAACTTAAAGGTCAAGAACAAACCTTGGTGAAATATCACAGCCTTGTCTCATAAAAGCTCCAAGAGAGAACCAAAGGCTGTTGAAAATCCCAAACTCGTTGGTTGACTCGTTGGTCTGGATCTGGCCGTCCTCATATTCCTCTGTGTGCCACTCATATGGACTGAAACGACTGACCAGGAAAAGCACCACGCTCACGCCAATGTAGGCAAACACGATACACATCCAGATCTCATAGGCCAGAGGGTCCAGGAATGAGAACACACCTGGCTTGGACTTCTGAGGCTTCTTGATCATGATGGAGATTCCCAAACTCATGAATGGCTTTGAGAAGTCGATGACTTCTTCTCTGACCAAAGTGATGGTCAGTGGAGCCACTGCTATGTCAGCTTTCTAAAATGAAAGAGAATTAATTTTATTTCATTCTCAACCTATTGTTTGAACAGAAAAATGTTTGATCGAAGAACAATATCGATGTTCGATGTTATGGCTACTTTTCAGACCAGCAGCTACTTTTCAATTATGTCGTACTTTGAAAGTTTAATAAATAAATCTTTCTTACCCCATAAACCAACTCTCCAACCATTCCATTCCAGATCTTCGTCTCTGCATCTCTAGCTCCATATTTGCCATCTCCCACTATTTTCAGCTGATATTTGAATCCACAGTGCTTTGCTATTTCAGCTGCCAAGTCCACACAGTACCCCTCGTATCTTTCATTATCCATAAAAAGGTCAGCATTCTTCTTTAGCATTACATATGGCGCTTCCTGAAAACGGCAGCAAGAAACACCTTGTCAGAGCTGAGTGCATTTTACTACAGTGCACATATTTCAACAGAACAGCCTAATAGCATGGAAAACCACAAGTGAAACCTACTAGAATGGTGGTGACGATCACAGTCTTGTTTTCCAGCCCCATTGTATCATTTGGGAAGAGATCAGACTTTGTCACAACCATTTTATCAACTTCATTCCAATAGCCAATCTGAAAAAAAGAAAGGCATGTGTAAGTTGTGTAGTGACTTATGTGAAATGATAAAGCATGCTTTTCTTTCCACACTCAAACAAAATTATTAAGACCCCTTCATAGATATGGCACATTTAAATTTTGTTCACTTTACTTAAACATGTCTAATTAGGAGTAATACGCATTTATATTTAACAGTATTTATAAGGTTTAACATACAATTCTTTAAATAGTGTCATCAATGAAATATTATTAAATTTGATCAACTCAATTTAGATTTAGGAAAGAGAAGCACCTTCTGCACATGCACTCAAACATTTGTTTAATGAATTAAAATGAAAAAGTAACATGATTTTTGTCAACTTAATTTAATTGTGTTCAATCAACCTTATATATTTAAAGCTGAAGTTTACTTAATTAATTTGTGTTAAAACTACATGAATCATTTTTGTTGACTAAGGCCCTGTCCCAAATGGCACACTTCATGTGGACTTAAAATGGCCGATGCGTGACCGTTAAGTCCACGAGACCGCAGGGTGTCCCATTTGTGATTTTAGGTCTCAGAAGTGTGCTCTTGAGCGCCCCCCTTTGAGGTCGATATGCGCACTTCTGCCGAGCCTGCATAGGTGCGGGTTACGCGGCGGACTTCTTCCCGGCAGTCAAAGCGGCATTACGTTGTGAAAGCGCGGACTCAGAGGAAGACCGTGAGTGTTTACAGTGCCATTTGGGACAGGGCCTAACTGGGCAATGGATCTGTAGTTCCCAGCATGCTTTGCTTTGTTATTGTATGTGTTTTTCAGTAAAGGGAAAGATGTTGTTTGTTAATGCAAGTATTTAATGTTCAGTTATGTTGGACATTTAGGGAAGTTTTTGTAATGATTTTGAATTTTGTAGTTGCAGAAGAATGGCACCTGTGTTTAGGCTTTGGGCACTCAGTGATTTATGCTAATGTCAGGAGTAACACGTTGTGTATAGAGTATACATGGTGTATAATGATGAATGAAATTGCTTGTAATAGATTTTAATAAAATAGGCATAAAAGTCATTTTATAAATGTATCAATTACATTTGCCCAAGTTGAGTTAGACAACTAACTCATTTCATTTTTATTTCATTTCTTTTTTTTTTTTTTTATGAGTTGGGGCTACACATATTTATTGGCTGGGAATTCTGCCCTCAATTAAATTAAGTTTGTCCAATTTATACGTTTTTTTATTTTATTTTTTTGAGTGCATACACTTTATTTTAGAACTGAGTCTTACCTTAACTGGTCCATTGCTTTTCAGTTCCATGACATTGACGGTATAATTCACTCTCTTTCCATACTGATCAAACTGAATGTTACCAGTGAGACCATCAACTCTCACCTGCATGAAAAAGATATGACAGAAAAGCAAAATCATTTTTGAGAAATTGTTTCATTTCTTTTTTTTCTGAGAAATGTGAAATATCTAAAGTGGGCTCCAAAATGTTATTTAAACCTGGAAATACACAATGTTGTGTTTTAAGTTTATTTTACAAACACATTAAAGATCCAATATTAAGAAGCTCTGAAATTCTGTGACTTGTCACCTGTTTTAGGGCACGCTCTATCTCAACCCCCTGTGCCCATGGTACAGCTGGATTAGCCAGGCAGTCTCCATTGTTAGCTCTACGGGAGATGTCAATTCGCTGCTTGTGCAGATAGCGGAAGGCCTCAGTCATCACCTGAACTGCATCATACGTCAGTGCTGAAGTGTACTGGATATAGAGTGAGAGATAAAGGTGGATTAGTTATCAGGGGGGGGGGGGGGGGGGATCCAGATAAATAAAGATACAGAATTATTGACACCTTTTTTATTATAATATAATAAATTAAATGAATAACATATGGGGAAGCCATATACTTATATTTAAACATTTATTTGGTGAAGCCGTCTCTGAAAGTCTTTGAATTGCAGGTATATTTGAATTTCATTACATTTTAATTCTAGTTGCATAAATTCAAATTCTGTATTCTGTTTGTTACCTTGATGTAGGTTCAATTTAAATTCAGAAAGTAACTGAAATTTAAAAGGCATACTTGGTTCTGAATGGTATATTCAGGATTTGTTAGCAATATATGAATGAAACACCTACTTAGTCTAATTTGGTGAGAAGACAGAGACCACATTTTATCTGGAGTACAAAATGACTAACAAGCTTGTCCTGCAAATGGCCTGAAATATACAGGAATTTAAATGAAGACATTTATGTTCATGTAGCAATTACCTGGACATCTCTTTTAATCATATTTAGTAAAGCTGACTGAAGCAGAAAATGGATGGACACAAACCGAGTTCTCACCCGTATTTTGTTGTCTGCTCCGGGATATTCTTTTTCCTCCAGAGCTTCCCAGCGCTGGTCAAATTTGGACACCAGGGGGTCATCGAAATCCACAATCTGAAAGCCTGATACATTGGATCCACCATACTGGATTTTTGAAAGATCTCCATCCACAAAACCCTGAAAACATGACGGTTTTCTCAGCATTTTGGTTTGATACGTTTTCTCAAAGTCACATGTTTTTCTTTGATAGTGTTACAGATTATTTACCAGGTTTGCTATGATGTAGTGATATCCCTTCACATGCCTGCCAATTGTAATCACCTGCAAAGAGAATAATGAAACCATCAAATTAATGAAATATAAAAGGTTAATAAAGGCCTCCTGAAGCGAAGCGATGCGTTTGTGTCAGGTAAATGTCCATAATTAAAACTTTATAAAGTAAAATTTCTAACTTCCGGCGGACGCCTGTAGCGCCTCTCGCAGTTAAAAAAGCATTTTGAACGCTTCAGAAGGCCTTTATTAACCCCCCGGAGCCATGTGGAGCAGTTATGTTGGATATAGATGCACTTTTATGGACTTCAAAAACAGAGCAACATTCACTGCCATTATAAAGCGTGGAAGAGCCAGGACATTTTTTAATATAACTGATTGTGTTCGTCTGAAAGAAGAATGTCATATACACCTAGGATGGCTTAAGGGTGACTAAATCATGGGCTAATTTTCATCTTTGGGTGATCTAACCCTTTAAGGCATGACAAAAATAAAAGTGTACTGCTCCACACTGCCGATCAAACAGACAGACTGGAATAAAAGCAGTGTCAGCAGTTTGTGTGCTAAGGGCAAGGAATTTGTGATGTGTATGTGCAAGTGTGTGTGTAGATAAAGCTATATTATACAGCCAAGATCAGTTACATTGATTCTGGCTGTTGGTTAAACACACTTCTGCAGGCCTTAAATACAAATCAATAGCTCTTCCCTGAGGGTGCAGCATGTCTGAATGAAAAACCCATCTCATGAGGACTTTTCTGCCCGCTAATGACATTTGTTTGTGCATCCTAATTAATGAGTCATAGTCAATGTTGGGGAGTAACTAGTTACAATTACAAAATAAATGTCATTGTAATCCATTACAGTTGCTGAGAAGAATTAGTAAATAAATTACAGTTATTTATGAAAATGTTAAAGGGGTGGTAAACCACGATTTCACTATTCTAACTTTAGCTAGTGTGTAGTGTTGCTGCTTGAGCATAAACAACATCTGCAAAGTTACAACGTTCAAAGTTTAAAGCAAAGGGAGATATTTGCTTTTAAAGAAATCCATTTCTAAGGACTACAGCAAACGGCCGGTAGGGACTACAGACATTCCTCCAGGGTTGGTGACATCACCAGCCTCAATATTTACATAAACCCCTCCTCCGAGAATATTAAATAAGGGTGGGTGAGGCCATTTTGTATCGCTGTTGTTGTGGTATAGTGGTATAGGCAGGAGTGGTGTTGCTGCAATGCAGACGAAATACTGTTATTTTCATCCGGATTGCAGGTCTGGGGATGGGTGTTTAACATACAGCATGTTATATGCATGTGTTTGAGACAGAGGGGAACAGGTCGCAGATATATGCTGCCCATCATAAAGCACGAGACAGACAGGGTCGGAGGAGAAGACTGGAAGACTGGATTGTCCATTATGTGACATAATGGACAATATTCGTCCGTTGCAATTCATGAGCGGTTCAGTGTGAATGCACGACGGGCGCGCCTCCCGCTGCACATTTCACGGAGGAAAACATCCACAATCTTCGCGAGTTCAATGTCTGATTTGCAAAACGTCAGGTGCGCGAGACAAACACTGCCAGTGCGTGGATGCACGACACGCGCGCTGCACATTTCACGGAGGAAAACATCCACAATCTTCGCGAGTTCAATGCCGGATTTGCACCTCGGCTTGTCCTGAAAGCTGGATTTACAAACAGAAGCTGTTTACTGGCCACAACCTGTAAGTCTGATTTATTTTTCATCGATGTGTTTTCCTGTAATAGGTTAATTGTACGTTGTAGCAAGGAAGTAAACAGATGACAACGCTGTTCTGCAAACCAGTCTGTTAAATGCTCATTCATACTTAACATTATCCGACGAACACCTAACGTTAAAATCTCAACAGCGAACTTGGCATTAGTGTAAATGATTCTTTGATTAGAGCTTTTATGTATTATTTATCTGCATGCTAAACATGGTTCTGTGTGTGATTTGGCTATTAGTAAAGCCAGTGTTTAGTGTTCGTTTTGGGTTAATAGTTCTTGCCACAGATATTTGGCTATAATCGTTCTAAAAATACAAAAGTGCCATTCAGTAGCGATCACTATAGATCCGCAGTCTTTACTCTTGAGAACTGAACAGGTTTTGCTCGATCATCTTCACTAAAATGTTCTGGGTCTGATTCGGGCTCAGATTGGTGTGGTTTTATTGACGCCATTGATTCTAATACAGACCAAAGCACAGTCTACCAGTAAAGGTAAGGGGCGTGCCGTTTCCGATTAATGTGCACTGCGGTTAGCGAATCACAACACACTGGGTCAGCTAACCAATCTGAGCCCATTGCGTATTTTTGAGGGACTGGCTTCATAGAACCCGGAAAGCATCAGACCGTTTTACAAGGAGGGACAGAGCAGTGTAGAATAAAGGTCAAATTTATGAAAAATAGTGCAATTTTTTTAAAAACGAAGCATGAACACATATTACAGTGAACCCCACAAACCCAATCAAGCCTTCAAAAGAATGTGTTTTACCACCCCTTTAACGATTACAAAGGGGGTTACATCTGAATATTTTCTGTAAAAGGCTAGGATAGGTTGAATCATTTTTTTTTTTTTTTTTTGATGTGCACAATGTCTGCTGCCATTTAAAGGCCGTTTAGTAAAGCGATGCTATTCTGATGCTTTTGATTGGTTCACTTGTTTGAATTTGTAGCGCACCACGTCTGCCAATTACATCAATCCACATAGCCAGTTGAAAGCTTTAGGCTAAAACCTGTCTGAGAGTTGCCACCATGGCGGGTGATGAAAATGCATTCCATTACTGGAAATATAAAAATAATTTCATCCAGAAATCAGAAAAGGGGGCAAATATGTTATACAACTATGCAACTATTAAAAGGCTATCGACATCTAAGTTTTCAATGTCGAACCTGAGGAAGCATCTCCCATGATGAATGACAACCTTAAGCGCCACCTAGTGGAAAAATCTCTATTACTTTGTCCCGTTTTGACTTGCAAAATAGAGCTATTTAATTACACAAGAATTGGTCATTGAGTCTAAACAATATTTTAGGTGGAATATATAACTTTATTTAAAAAAACTAAACAAAAAACAATACATGTTATCACAGCTACGCAATGAGTATGAAACTAGAATCTATTATTGTTTCTGTTAGTAAGAAATAAAAATTAGACCGTATATGGTATATGTTTTCCCTTCACACACACACACACACACACACACACATAGTGGTAAAACGAATATTGTCACCACACTCTAAAAAAAAAGGCTCGTAATCATAGGGGAACCTTTTTAGTGCTATATAGCACCAATTTTGGTGCTTCAGTGGTTCTTCAGCGGTTCTTCAGAGGTGCTATATAGCACCTTAGTCAAAGAACCTCTGAAGAACCGCTGAAGAACCTCTGAAGAACCGCTGAAGAACCACTGAAGCACCAAAATTGGTGCTATATAGCACTAAAAAAGGTTCCCCTATGATTACGAGCCAAGAACCATTTTTGGTGCAATATAGAACCTTTTTTTTTTTAGAGTGCATTCTGTTTAGTTCATGGACTTGTAGTTTGTATTTCCCGCATTTCCGTTACTATGGTCACCATCATTATAAGTTCTTTTAAATCAGCGGTGTATCTTTCATTATCTCGTTTTATGCTTCATAAGTTGTAGCCTTTCCTTCATTCTTTGTCTGATCACCATTATACTAATGTGTTTGCACTGCCTGTCTGCCTGGCTTTTTGGAGTGTCATTAAATGTTGGATTTTTGGGACCTCATTCTTCTGCCTTCACCTGTATTCCTGCAAGCACCGTGACAAGTATGAAGATTTGTAAGAATATGTTTTTGTTTTACTACAGTATAATGATCTAGACTTGTGTTTTCTTTTAAATATAACTAAATATAACCAAAGACTTTATATATTGGAAGATGGTGCGCTCCGTTTACTAATGAATGGGAGAAATGCAATGCCCAATATGGCGAATAAGCCCCGCCTTCTGAATGAAAGAGCCAATCGTTGATTTGTAAAGTCATCGCATCACTGCAGCTGCCGTTAAAAGCTCTGGTTGCTATAGAAACAAGGCGCATTAGCTTTGTCCAGGCTGAAAAATGCTGTTTTTTGTCATGAATCGAGCGTTTAGAAACAAAATTTATGAGACAGTTGTCAGATTTCATTGGTGATTCCAAATTAGAAATTTAAATGTAAGCTTGGAGAACAGTTTTGGAGAATTTGATGTTTCTCCTTTCAAAGAGATGGGAGCTGCACTTGCATGCCCGAGAGGCGTTTCAAAGCGTCTTAAAGAGACTGTTTTTTTAGACGTTAAATGTTTGAAAATGATTAACAGTTGAAAATTTTGACAAGTAATCAAAACATAATCAAATGTAATCAGTTACATTACTTTAATAAAGTAATTGAAATAATTACACTACTTATTACATTTTAAATAAGGTAA
This sequence comes from Gobio gobio, assembly GCF_949357685.1. Classification (NCBI taxonomy): domain Eukaryota; kingdom Metazoa; phylum Chordata; class Actinopteri; order Cypriniformes; family Gobionidae; genus Gobio; species Gobio gobio. Next base: position 32,440,143 of record NC_137109.1, on the reverse strand, counting down.
CTTGTAATCCGTAATATATTACATTTCCAAAGTAACCTTCCCAGCATAGTGTTCGTAGTTATGGTACTCTTAAAAGTCCTTGGTTGTTTTAATTATAATTTTTATAACTATTATGTAGACTTGTGATTTATATAAAGACAAATATTTTTTGGATTGTCACTTTACCTATGTTTCTTTAAATGGTCTACCATTTAAAAGTTTGAGGTTCTCGTTCTCTTTTTCTCATCAAGTCTGCATTTATTTGACCATACATACAGTACAAACAATAATATTGTGAAATATTATTACAAAACTGTTTTATATTTTAAAATGTATTTTATTCCTTTGATGGCAACGCTGAATTTTCAGCATCATTACTTCATTCAGTGTCTCATGATCCCTTCGTGAAATCATTCTAATATGCTGGTTTGATTATTAATGTTGTGCTTCTTAATATTATTCTTTGTTGAAACCATGATATTTTTTTCAGGATTCTTTGATAAAATATAAGCATTCAAAAGAACAGCATTTTTTTTTAAATAAAATCTTTCGTTGTCTTTGCTGTCACTTTTGATCAATGCTAATGCTTTTAAGAGGGAATAAGACATATTGCGGCTAAACCAGCACCTATCATGCTCTTGCTGTTACTGAATATGATGTAGGTTTTTGAGCTGAAATTGTCCAAATGTATATATTACATAAAGACTATTTAGTTTTTGTACGTGTCGATGTCAATACCTGCTCCATGATGTCTTTAACTTTGTCCTGCTCACAGTCTAGGATGACCCTCCGCTCCTTCTTATTTTCTAGGTCCTGGAAGAGTGAGCGATATGCTTCATCCTTTCTCTCATCCTTCATGTTGCCCACGTTGATGGCGGTCACCTGCCATTTCTTCTCTGCTGCTGTGTCCAGCACAACTTGGAGTGTGGTAAGTCCTGATTACGAGGAAGAGGAACAAATTAGGTTATATAATAATGACTTCCAAAGGTCGAATTAGGCCCCTAATAAATAGTTTTATAAGTGACTTAACAATAAGTGGTTATAGTTAAAGTATTTTCTTTCTCATTTAAGATCTATGCAACAATGCATTTGCTTCCCCTTTTGGACTGTTTGGGTTGTATCTCTCCGAGGGCTGACAGAAAATACACCTGAGTGGGACAGGACTGTTTTTGCAACATTCAGTAATTCAGGGGTTATACATGATATAATAATTGTCTTTGTTTTTGTTTAGTCTTTTTTTCCCCCTGCATTTCTTTCCATGCTTAACAGTGCTTGAAACCAGAGTTGTTACATTATTAATAATACTCCATGGAGGATTTGATACAGATAATAAGACTCTAAAATTGGCATTTTGATTTCTGTCAGTCACAGGGGAGGTAAACAACTAAAGCAATCAATTAAGCGCGCATAACAGCTACAGTTTATAAATACAGTAAGTACATGTCAATGTGAGTGAGTGTTTGTATGCTAGATATGTGTATTTGATTTTTTAACAATATAAAACTGTGTATGGGAAGTGGTTTGACCAAGTGAATTAATCATGGGTAAAATCTCAGGGAGTGCAAGGCACAGTGGGATCCAATGTTTAACCTTTGTTAAATGTGTGTCTTTGAGACATGAGGATCAAGACTTACAGCTATTCTTGGAGATAAGTGATTAAAAACTCGTTAGTAAGGGCCATTAGCACTAACAAATGAGATGATGGCACTGGAATGCATTGTTACTCCAGCACACTCCAAAATCTCTTCTTAGTCTAGGAAACCCTGACGTGGGGCACTTAAACACTAAGGAGCAATGAGATGATAGCACTTCTGTTCATTATTGTTCCAGCACACTCCAAAATCACTTCTGAATCTAGGCATGCCTGATGGTGACACAACTGAATATTTAGCTATTTAAATGCAGGCAAATTACAGACTCATATTTCAGTGATTTCAACGTCAAGACAATATTAAAGGGGTGACGAATTGAGAAATCAACTTTCCTTTGAGCCTTTGATATATAAAAGTTCATCGTGATATAAGAATATCCTGTAAGTTTCAGAGCTAAAAACGTCCTTGTTAGTCAAAGAAAAGCTTTTATTGACACCAGTTCCAGAAAACGAGAGATCTCAGAATATGTCGACCACTGACGTCATAGAATGCAGAAGCTGCATCTCAAGCCCGCCCACGACTCGTGGAGCTAAACGGGTCGCGCTACCAAGCAATAAACACGCCGGTTTCAGCTCACGTGCGTAAGACATTGCGTGTTTGTTCTCTTCATTTCACCGCAAAATCAATTGTAAACAAAATACAGGTCGAGACTGGATTTGCAGACATATTGAGAATAAAACTCAATGCTGTGCCTTCTATATTGGATCCGACAGAAACGGTGCAACAGACTTATGTGAGTAAAACATGTTTTTTTTTTTTGTATGTGTTAGTATTGCATTGTTACAGATCGTTTGATATCTATTGATTACATACCTTAGCACACTGTCACAGGCTGGAGAAGGTGTAATTGGTTAATTCGTGATCAGACTCAGACTTGTAACGTTATGGGCCAGGGCTCGCAAAGCCCAACATCCCGGGGCTATGTGTTTTTCAGACGGGCTATCACCAGCCTGCCGACGGGCTATCTTAAATAGTGAAATAACATTCCTTTCTTGCGCGCGCACGTGTGTGTGTGTGTGTGTACGGTTCGCTGTTATATCCACTGATCAGGCGAGCGAAGTAATACAAAAATAACATTCCAATCAATCACATGTGGATGAAAGATGAATCATTGTGTTTGTTTGATAAAGATATTTTTCGAGCCCTGTGAGCGATTCCCCAGACGCTTTCAAAACAATTTCAACATGTACTGAGGGGAGCTGAAGCTCATTAAATATGCAAATCTTATCCAATCCTAGCCGTGGGCGTTTACTTCCAAGTCTTCAGTGCGGCACGCCCATCAAGACCGAGCGTTTTTCAGAGAGCCTCAAAACCAAGGCAGAAAATAGCCTATTACTTATTCATTATGATGATTTTGAATGTAAAAACCATGCAAACGTCATAAGTTGACCTCAGACAACAGTATAAAAACAATTAAAAAGCCAGTTCATGACCCCTTTTGTTACAAGTACACAGGAGGCAGACACAGATGTTAACAGGTAAGGGTAGTTTATTAGACCACAGTAGAGCAGGTGTTGTGGAGCAGGTGAGTAAACCGGTTGTTGGTAGATTAGAAGGTGATACGAGAGAGAGAGAGTTACTGTCTTTTGTTTTGTAGATGGAAGGACGCTGGAGCCTGGAGGTCGCTGGAGACTGGAGATCGTTGGAGACTGTAGATCGCTGGAGTACTGAGGGACGGACAGGAACACACCCACACAGCAGACAAGGAACACGGAAGGAAGGAGACACGCTGGAGACAGGTAAGTATCAGTAGTAGAGTCCTTGAGGTAAGCATAGCCTGAAGTATATGCGAACGAGACCGGACGTGGAGTGCTGTGTGGTTGTGAGTCTTGTAGTGCTGGTGATGAGTGTGGTGATGAGGTGCAGGTGATGGTGATCAGTACTCTGGGGAAGGAGTGCGCTGTGATTGGTGGAGGGTGGAACCTGACGTGTCTGTGACACCTTTAAGGTGATGCATTTAATATATTTTTTATTTGGTTTATTTTATATTAATTATTTATTTATTTGCTAGCTATTTCCTTAACCATAGATGTGTAAAAAAAATAAATTTTAACAATTAATAATATTTATGCTTACATAAAAGCATGTTTTCTAATATATTTTAAAGTGTAATTTATTCTTTTGATAGGATTCCAGGCTTCAGTGTCACATAATCCTTCAGAAATCATAGTAAATCATAAACATTTACTATTATTATCAATGTTTAAAACAGTCGTGCTGCTTAATATTTGTGTTAACGGTGATCACTTTTTTTAGGATTATTTAATGAATAGAAAGTTCAAAAGAACAGCCTTTATTTGAAATATAAATATTTTATAACAGCATAAATGTCTTTACTGTCACTTTTCATCAGTTTAATGCATCCTTGCTGATTAAAAGTATTAATTAAAAAAAATCTTATTGACCCCAAATCTATTTTTCATTATTTTATGTATGCTCCATAATCTTGTTGCATAAACATGAGTAAAACTTTAGTGAACAATGGTCCAATATTTGTCAATTTCTTTCCCGGCATGGGGTCTCCCTCATTGAATTGTGATGTCAACTATATTACATAATCTCATTGTCTTTCTTTAAGCACTACGCAGCTGGATCTTTGTAGATTGTCAGAGGTGTTAGGCTGATTTAATTAGCCAACCCAATTATGCAGAGGTTATGGATGAGTCTCACAGTTAGGGAGAATTAGTCTTTGTGCACAGCCAATCCTTTATTGATTATATAAGACACTTTAACATAAAGCAAACCATGAAAAGAAGATAAAGTCCAAGGAGAACAGGAGCAACGACTGTAATATCCTTCAAGCGCAAACAAAAAAGAAATGCACAATCCAGACAAACTTTAGTTTTACTTTAATGGCCTGCTGAAACAGGGATTCTGGTGCTCTATTTTGTTTCCAGTCGTAAGCATATTTCTCTGTTGTTGTTGTTGTTGTTGTTGTTTGTCAAGCACCTGTCCCTGATGACAACACACCACCTAAAAGTTACTAGAGTGTGTGTGTGTGTGTGTGTGTGTGTGTGTGTGTGTGTGTGTGTGTGTGTGTGTGTGTGTGTGTGTGTGTGTGTGTGTGTGTGTGTGTGTGTGTGTGTGTGTGTGTGTGTGTGTGTGTGTGTGTGTGTGTGTGTGTGTGTGTGTGTGTGTGTGTGTGTGTGTGTGTGTGTGTGTGTGTGTGTGTGTGTGTGTGTGTGTGTGTGTGTGTGTCAGTGTCACTCTGGGTCCCTTGTCTCATGCACTCCAGGACCATGGACAGCGCCATGGCAGATCCACATGGGCAGCAGGCAGGGTGATGAAATGACTACAAATTGAGTACAAAAGGGATGCTAAAGCATCTCTGTCAGGTGGGTGATGAAAAGGTATCTAAAGAGATCAACTGTCCTGCAGAAAGCAAGCAGCATGCTGTAAGAATCCGCGCCACTGAACGAAACACTAAGCTGGAACCTTTACACAATTTATATAAGCACAACAACTACCACCAGTCACTTCCACGCTCAGTAGTTTATAAATAAAAGCCTTTCTGGGGATATGAATTATAAATTTGTTTCCTGCTAAAGTGCTCAATATCGGGCTTGAATAATCTCTTTATTAACCCATCAGCCATTTCTTTACTAAAACATTCACAACATATTTAATGCAAAAACAAGTGTGTATGCCTTTCTCTTTGAAGGTTATCCATGCCAAAATGCAGTTGTGTGTGGTGGACTTATAAAATGAGGAGGCAAAGTCACTTCTTTTGTCTAATATAAATTCATATTCCAGTTGGGTTCCTGAAAAAAACTTTTTTTAACGGACATTTTTGGAAAAGCTAAATGTTGCCATCTCTGTTTGAAACCTGCAATTGCAATTATTTGCTGAATTATCATCTTTATGTGAGTTGTTCATCGGCGTATATTATATAAAAAGGAACACTTAATACTACTGCAATTAGTGTCTAATAGAGGTTCGTTTAAAGCACTTAATTAATTATATTTTCATTTTCTGTGACCTCATCTAAAGTGAGAACTTTTTACAGTTAATAAAAATATTAAATTACAGTGACAATGAATGAAGAACTCATTATTTGTGTATAGCCTATTATTAACAAAGAATACTATATTAACTATGAATTAACTATAAACTAATAGTTTGCAAATGATTTGTCAGTACTTTATTACTGTATATTTATTATAAAGTGTTACCAACAAATCTCACCCACTTTAAACTTTTGAAGGGTAGTGTATATTAGCAGATTATTATTTAAAACCAAGTTTTTCTAAACTTTTCAAGTTTTTGTATTTTAAACCTTTTTTCTTTAAAAATACAAATACTACAATGATACCGAAACACACATATTTCATAAAGCTTTTATTTGTTATTATTGCCCTTTCTTAGCCTTTATTATTCAGACTCACCTTCTTTCAAACCCTCTATGAACACCACAAGTGTAATGATGGTCGCAGACACACAGAAGAACCGCAATAAACCAGCTCAATCATAAATCATAATTTCCATCTAGTAATTTCAAGTACATTCAGTTTAGATGCGACCGAAAAGTGATGTCTGGGTCAGTGTGTTGTTTATGTAGTACTGATTTAAACGAATAATCTCCGGAAATTATGTTCTATGTTCTTTTATTCACCCTGTGTTTCACATACCATAGCATGTAAATCTGAAAATATATATTATGTATCCTATTCCTATAAGATGCAGTGCATATTTTATTACGTACCCTCAATCTTCTGTATTGTTTGCACAAATGGAGGAGTGAAATACTGGATGTGGCGTTAAGTTTGCATTTATGTCAAAAAGATCTCACCAGTGGAATGCATCATGACCACAGGCGCTGTGCTGCTGCTCTCACACTGTAACGTTGACACATTAATAACACACACAGCACAATGGTTGCCATGGGAATGCAGCGCCGATTGACCTAATTAGTATGACAGGTGATGAAATATGCACCTTGACACACGTTTACATACCACACACACAACCACACGAGTCTGAAATAAATAATGCATATCCAGCCCGCAACAAAAGCAAACAGCCACAAAGACATGCATGCAAAAGCACACAAAAAGAGTTTTTTTTTTTTTGGCGGGGGGTTATTGGGTTATGTATACATAATTAATATTAATAAATTATAAATGACACATTGTGTGCATACTGATCTTCATCACAGGAAAGTTAAAAGTAGCAGCCTCACAGTTAATAAAACATCCCCATTACAGATATTTATGACACCACGGTCCTTAGAGAGGCACATCAACCATTCTCATTTGTGCCACAAAGCTCACAACCTCCGCAACCATCAAAGATATGGGAGGGTGACACAGGGAAATGAGTGAGACAAAAAGGGAGACTGAAAAATGGAGAGTGAGAGAGACAGATATGCTTGAGGCAAATGAAAAACTGAGAAACAAAGGCCAGTGGGTCCAACAAACACAAAATGAACCTTTAATAATTCTGTAGCCCACTGGATCCTGCCACTCTTGCTCAAAGTGCAAAACAAGCCTGCGAAGATATGCCTTTTGACCTTAATATCCTTAAAATATGTGTGACTTCAGAATACAACAGCGATAATCTTGTCTGTAAAACTATTGTCAATGGATACTGTCCAGAGCCCCATGCATTTGAACTGACAACCAACAAGACACTGTACTGATTTAATTTACAGATTTACTATACTATAAAATCTAGTCAAGTCAAGTCATTTTATTTATATAGCACATTTAAAAGCAACAGAGTTACGCCAAAGTGCTGTACAATAAGACAAAGTGCACATAAACGAAAGCATAAAAAGAAACAAGGCAGATACGCAATATAAACACAATAGATACACAATATAAACACTTTTGACCCGATTCAATCTAAAATAATAAATCATATAAAATCTACCAATATCGATCTAATCAAAAGTCAGAGAGAACAGATGAGATTTAAGAGCTGATTTAAAACTGGCTGATGAAGAAGCAGACCTCACATTGAAGGGCAGACTGTTCCAGAGTTTAGGTGCTGAGAAGGCCCGACCACCCTTAGTTTTACAGCGAAAACGTGGGACAGTTAAAAGAAGCTGATTACACGACCTAAGAGTTCTTTGGGGAGTGTAAGGAATCAGAAGGTCACTTATGTATTTTGGTGCAACACCAGATAGAGCCTTGTCGACAAATACTGCAACTTTAAAATCGATTCTGAACTTAAAAGGAAGCCAATGTAAAGTCGCTAAAATGGTAGAAATGTGATCTTTCTTTTTTGCTCCGGTAAGAAGTCTCGCTGCAGCATTTTGGACAATTTGCAGGCGAGAGATTGTAGTTTGAGGCAGTCCACAGTACAGAGAATTACAGTAGTCCAGACGTGATGTTATGAAGGCGTGGATTACGGTCTATAAATCTTAAATTCTACAAAATATAAATATATTTCAATAAATTCTACAAAACAAATGAAAGAAACTGCACTTTACCACTGAACTGATTTGTTTTTCAAAATTTAGTGACGAATCGAATGTAACCTCCAGATTCCTTACATTAGGTTTGAACAGTGGCAGGGATATAACCTAAATTAAAGGGAGATGAAGACCTGGATGGGCCTAAAATCAAAATATGATAAGAATAAATGCTGCAGTAAATAATGGCCCAATTCAAACTCAAACTAGCGCACAACGTCATCGCTCTTAGCCACTCCTTCAGTTCGCTGATTGGACCGGTAAAAATTTGTTCGGAGAAAACCTAAGAATATTCCACAGTCCCAGATGGAGTACTGAAGGAAAATGAAAATTGAGCGGGCTACGTACGAGGGTGGAGCCAGGCCACCCAATGGCAGCATATAAATTGAAAAGAGAAGCGGGCCTAAAATGGATCCTTGGGCCACACCACATAATAGGGGAACTGATGAAGAAGAAGACTTCCCCATGTTCACTTAGAAGGTTCTGTCTTTGAGATAAGAGGGCACCCTGAATACCCACCACCTTTTCCAACCGATGTAACAAGATACTATGGTCGATTGTATCAAAAGCAGCGCTTAAATCCAATAAGACAAGCACTGTTTGCAAACCAGTATCTAGGATTTGCAAAAGGTCATTGCTGACCTTCAACAAAGCAGTTTCCGCACTGTGTATTGATCTAAAACCGAACCGAAAAGTATCAGGAATATTGAACATATTGATATAAAACTTCAACTGACTAGAGAAATGGCTTCATCCAAAAGTGATGAGTCCCATTGAAAAGTAAATCTATCATTTCTCTTCAAGCCACGCATCTCATGTTCATATGGTATTGAATAATGCAGTGCAGTGCTTTACCTCGGTCACTGTCGTACAGGTAGGCAAACTTGTCCCATTTGTAGTACTCAATGAGACTCAGGAGAGGACCTTTGATGTCTGGTCGCATCTGAATGATAAACTGCTGATTTCCATCCAAGGGAAAGCTTGGCGTGATGAAGGAGACGTGAAGTGTCCCACAGAACGACGTTATTGTGTTCACTGACTTCTTGTCATAAAATCCAAAAATAGCATAAACTCCCCTTGAGAACTGAGAACAGACTGGGAAAAAAAAGAGAATCAATTAGAATCTGACAGAAAAGTATGAGAGCCTTACACAAACTTTAGAATCTGATTTGTAAAAATCCATCCCCCTTTCCTCAAGGTTTCTAAAGAAAAAAAAATCCAAAGAGGTAAGTGTCATTATGTGTATAAAATGAAGTGATTTTTAAGAATTATGCAAATTATATGATTTGGGGAAAAAAATTATAGCAGAAGAGTTTGTATTAATCTTTCATCAGCAATCAACAATGTGACCCATTTTTGTTTGATCTCAAAATGATATACTATATCTATATTCCATAAACAACAATGCAATATTAAGTGGTCATTAAGTGGCAAACATTGCAATCTAATCTTCAGGTATATGATGCTATACATCAATAATTCAAATGTTTTTTTTAAATTATGGCATGAAAATCCTAAAAAAGATGAATACCCTGATCTACAATTTTATTGCAAACAAAACATGAACGATCCCCCTAAAATTGTTTAATGGGCTGATTAAAATAATTTTTATCTATAATAATTTTCCTATATGACGTGAAGTCAGCAGAAGCAAGAAATTAAGGTTATTACTGAAGCATAATCAAATTTATTGATGAAATATGCATTGCAATCAGTGTAATTAACTCAGGGCCTTTGAGTTATGAAGACTTGCTGACCAAATGTTGACTTTATGATTGATCATATAGTTAGATTAGTAAATTAAAAAGCCATGAAAAAAATATATAGACAGTGGTACTAACATTTGTTAAACCACTGCCATATTCCCTGTCCTACTGTCTTGCAGCCTCAGGGTTATTTGAGCAACAATATCACTAATAAGGAATGGTTGCTGCACCCAATGAGTCCTGCTGTCACTGATGCCATGCATGAGTATAATATATAATACACCAAGATAAAAAAAGTAGCTGCTAAAGTACAGTGTGTCCAGATGGAACAACATACTGTAACTGGGCCACCTCTATATCAATGACCATCTGGCTCAGAGCCTCTGGATTTTTTTTCCTGCTTGGTCCCTTCCCCCACTCCACCCACGACAACAGCTCTATTTTCGTTTCCACCCCCATCCTGGACTGTCGCTATTTCCCAAGACACCTTTCTGCCTGTTACCTCCATGTAAACATTTTATACAATGAAAGCTGCATGGCGTGTGAGCAGCTGCTCTTAGACCTGTCCTTAATGAGTATGTTGCTCAGCACTATTAGTTAAACCATTTATGAACATTAAAACTTTCTTATCTATAACCAATTTCAACATTTCCATTGATCTAGCAAGCAAAGGGTCAAGAAGAGGTCAGGTCATCTGGTATATGGTTAATGAATCAACAAAATGTGGCATTTTGCATTAGGTTGCTATCTTGGCCAGCGTGCCGATGCTGATGCAAGCACACAAAGCAAAATTGTATCAATATTCAATTCAAATGTCATCCACGGTACATGCTTTTATTATTCTCATCCCCATGAATGCATTTTTTCCCCCAAATTACTAGCTGTATTACAACAAATAGGTGAGAAATTATGTCAAGAGCAGATAAAGATGTGCTTTTGAATTGTCTATCCTCAGGCTATTACTGAATAAAATGAATGGGACTGTTTCTTTAAAATCCTGCCTATTATTGCTAGCAGTCAACCTCAATATATGCTGAGTGATTCTTCCTTTAGGAAAACTGTTCTGGTCTCTAGTATAAATTTAAAGAGGAAAACATGCAATTTTTCTACTTGTAAAGGGCAGATTGTAATAGCCTTGCAATAACTTGTTTGGTATGCCGCTGTAATTAATGTTTCCTAATTAGAGTGTTGAAATGTTTCATTTGCCATAATTTCTCAGTATCGGCCCTCTACTCAGACTTTCCCTTAAAGGGTTAGTTCACCCAAAAATGAAATTTCTGTCATTAATTACCAACCCTCATGTCGTTCGACACCCGTAAGACCTTTGTTCATCTTCGGAACACAAATTAAGATATTTTTGTTGAAATCCGATGACTGAGAAAGGCCTCCATCGGCAGCAATGACATTTCCTCTCTCAAGACCCATAAACAGTACCAAAGACGTCGTTACAAAGTCCATCTCACTACAGTGGTTCTACAATAATTTTATGAAGTGACGAGAATAGTTTTTGTGCGCAAAAAATAAATCAAAATAACGACTTTATTCAACAAGTTTCTGTCTTCCGCCTGTGCCTTTGACGTGAACTCACAAAGCACCACGACGCATGCGTGAGAATATGACTTTCATTTCGCGGCTTTGATAAGGCACTTTTACGTGCACTTGTTCGTTTCTCACAGTTCGGGCATCCAGGAAATGCACACTTTAGCCCCATTTTGACCACTACGTCAAGACCTAAAGCACGATCAATGTAGAATTCAACAGCTTAGATACGCCACGCCTTATTCTGCTTGTAAACAAAGCTCCTCGCTTCCGGGTCATGTGTCAGAACGCCGGCTCTACGTCATATTCTCACGCATGCGTCGTGTTGCTTCGTGAGTTCACGTCAAAGGCCCAGGCGGAAGACAGAAACTTGTTGAAAAAAAGTCGTTATTTCTTTTTTTTCTCTTCGCTTCATAAAATGATTGTAGAACCACTGTAGTGAGATGGACTTTGTAACGACGTCTTTAGTACCTTTTATGGTTCTTGTGGGTGCAAGTCACATTGCTGCCAATGGAGGCCTTTCTGAGCCATCGGATTTCAACAAAAATATCTTAATTTGTGTTCCGAAGATGAACGGAGGTCTTACGGGTGTCGAACGACATGAGGGTAAGTAATTAATGACAGAATTTTCATTTTTGGGTGAACTAACCCTTTAATAAATGCATGAAAAGCCCCCGTTAAAATCAGAGACGTCCTACCTTACACTTTTCCCTAAGAGCTTACGCATTTTTAAATGCATTTGCTATTTACAGTGTGTTCACCATTTTTCCTAACATTATGATTATTAATATCATTATTAATATTGAAATCAACTCATAATTAACTTTAATTTCAAGTGTTCAAAGTGGCTCTAATTGAAGAATCCTCAATAAAACCCATATCTTGGCATGTGCTATGTAATGAACAGAAACTTGAGACTTGAGTTCATTTAAATGTTCGTATGGTCCAGTCGATCAAGTGTGGAAGAACAGTAGATGTACGTCTTATTAAAGCCTTTTAATCAAGAGCAAGACCGCCATCATATACAGAGAGGGAATGAGAGACCCAAGAAGCCATTAATGACACTGTCACATATGACTGCTTTTCAATGGAACAGAGTCATTAGCATACAGAAACAACCCCAATGAGTGGAGTGTGTGAATAAATTACTTCATGTTGTTAATAGCTAATGCTTCAAAGCTCTGCTTACTTATTTCATTTCTCATCATCATCATTATTTTTACATTTAATCGAAGAAACACAATAAAGACTGATCTGTCTTAAGGATATAAATCTGTATGCATTCTGTCTTTAAACTTTCAAAAATGTTTAATCAAAATAACTTCCCCAATAGCCTGGATGCCAGCCGAACTTAGCCTCGATCACAACATTTGAGGTCGGGAAGTTCGATCTGGACTTGATCCGTTGTGGAGCAACTATGCTCAAACCAGAGCTGTTCGGACCAATCAAATTGTCAGGACGGGCTTTATACGATGACAGACAGATGATAAACAGTAGCGTATTCATCCACGTCACTAAAAAGTGCTTGCGTTTAATTTGTTTACTAAACGGAGAACTTGTTCGTATATGCATTCACCTTTACTATTTCTCTCAAAAATGATGATCGTGTTGGTAAGTACTCCGTGTATCCTTAAATTCTTTTTACAACGCCAGCAAAGATCGTTTACACTCATCTTCTACTTCTTCCGGCGTGCGTGCAGTTGAGTTCTGTTGACAACTATGCGTCGCTCTGATTGGTGGTAGCTCTATCCAATTGAGTGCAGAGGTATTTTCGTCCCCATAATCACAGCCCAATGGCGCAGTATCAGACTCATATTCTGACTAGAATCTGAGTATGACGACGTCAGGCCCTCTTACAGCGACATCTCTTCTCTTATGGCGGGACAACCTGTCACTCACATGATATCATAGCTATAGATTAGATTAGATTAGATTCAACTTTATTGTCATTACACAAGTACAAGTACAAGGCAACGAAATGCAGTTTAGGTCTAACCAGAAGTGCAATAGCAGCAAGTGCAGGATATACAATGGATGCGTAAGTGCAGGACATGGATATGTACTGAATATGTATAAATATGTATAAATAGAGAGACGTTATTACTATAAACAGAACTGAATTTACAGGTGAATATGTACAGTGAATAAATATACAGATGGCTATTACTATAAACAGAATTTACAGGTGAATATGTACTATGAATACAATATACAGATGGCTATTACTATAAACAGAATTTTACAGATAGAGGTATACAGTAATATGTTAGGCTAATATGAGGAATAGCAGTGGATTAGGGTAGTGCAATAAATTATGGACAGAGCTATCCGGAAAAAAAAAAAAAAAGTGTAAAGTGCAGTGGAAAGTGGTTGCATATTACAGTTAGAAGTACAGTGCAAAATGCAAATGTAAACATTGGTACTATAAATACAGTCGGCAGTGCAAATGAGCATAATCCAGTTAAGATATGGCAGTGTAAGATGCATATGTAAACAGTTGTTACTGTGATAAACAGTCGGTAGTGCAAATAACAAAGTGAAGGAAGATGTGAGGTAGGAGAGTTATCAGTTTATGAGGGAAGTGGATCAACGGGGGTTTGAGTTCAGTAAAGAGACAGCTCTGGGGAAAAAACTGTTCTTTAGTCTGCTGGTCCTGGTCCGGTGGATCCTGAAACGCCTGCCGGAGGGCAGGAGAGAAAACAGTCTGTGGGCTGGGTGAGAGGAGTCCTTGAGGATGCTGCGAGCTCGATGCAGACAGTGTTTCCTCTGGATGTGCTCGATGGCAGGTAGTGGAGTCCCTGTGATGCGCTGGGCAGTTTTCACCACCCGCTGCAGTGCCTTGCGTTCCGCAACAGAGCAGCTCCCATACCATACTGCCACACAGTTGGTCAGGATGCTTTCTATTGCGCAGCGGTAGAAGTTCACCAGGATAGCCGAGGAGAGCTGATTCTTCCTCAGTGTCCTCAGGAAGAAGAGGCGCTGGTGAGCCTTCTTGACCAGGCTGGAGGTGTTGGTCGTCCACGACATGTCCGCCGAGATGTGGATCCCCAGGAACTTGAAACTGGAGACACGTTCAACAGCCATTCCATTGATGTGGATGGTGTCGTGTGTGCCTCTTGACTCCTTCCTGAAGTCCACGATGAGCTCCTTCGTTTTGGTGGTGTTGAGGAGCAGGTTATTATCAGCGCACCATGTGGCCAGGTGCTGGATCTCCTCCCTGTAGGCGGTCTCATCGTTGTTGCTGATGAGACCAATCACCGTAGTGTCGTCCGCAAACTTGACGATGGAATTAGATCCATACACAGGCTTGCAGTCGGCGGTGAAGAGGGAGTAGAGAAACGGACTTAGCACACAGCCCTGTGGTACGCCAGTGTTGAGTGTGATGGATGTGGAGCAGGTGAATCCTGAACGAACATTCTGGGGTCTGTCAGTTAGGAAGTCCAAAATCCAGTTACACATTGAAGTGTTGATGCCCAGGTCTCCAAGTTTGGCTATTAACTTGGATGGGATGACAGTGTTGAATGCTGAGCTGAAGTCAACAAACAGCATGCGTGCATAAGTGTTCTTATGGTCCAGATGGGTGAGCACAGAGTGCAGTGCCATGGAAACGGCATCCTCTGTGCTCCTATTGCTGCGGTAGGCAAACTGGTGTGAGTCCAATGTGGATGGTAGAGAGTCTTTTAGGTGTTCCAGGACCAGCCGCTCAAAGCACTTCATAACGATGGGTGTGAGTGCTACAGGGCGGTAGTCATTAGGGCACCTCAGGTTAGAGTGTTTTGGCACTGGCACAATGGAAGTGCGTTTAAAGCATGTCGGTACAGCTGCTTGGGCAAGAGACAGGTTGAAAATGTCTGTAAAAACCCCAGCGAGCTGCTCCGCACATGCCCTGAGCACACGTCCAGGGATGTTGTCTGGTCCAGCAGCCTTGTGCGCGCTGATCCGGCTCAGTGCCTTGCAGACATCTGTGGTGGAGAGTGTGATTGGTGGGTGGTCAGCTGAGGGTTTGAGCTTGGTGGCAGTTTCTCTGTTGTCTCTTTCAAAACGAGCATAAAAGTAATTTAGCTCGTTCAGGAAGTTGACATCAGTGGCTGCGGGGGTGGAGTGGGTGGGTTTGTAGTCACTGATGGCCTGGATGCCCTGCCACATGCGTCGAGGGTCAGAGTTGGAAAAGTGACCCTCTATCTTTAGCTTGTAGCAGTGCTTGGCCTTTTTGATGCCCCTCTTCAGGTTAGCTCTGGATGTACTGTAGGCTTGTGCATCACCTGATCTGAAGGCAGTATTGCGTCACTTCAGCAGGAGTCGAACTTCCCTGTTCATCCAAGGCTTCTGATTAGGGTATGTGGTGATCTGTTTCTGGGTTGTAACACTGTCGATGGTGGTATTGATATGATCCAATACAGAGGAAGTGAATGAGTCAATGTCCGTGTGAGCGCCACTGGTGGCTTGAGAAGCAAACATACTCCAGTCTGTGTTTAGAAACCTTTCCTGGAGTGTGGAATCTGCCCCCGCAGGCCACACCTTGATGGTCTTTACTGATGGCTTCACACGGTTGATGAGGGGTGAATATTTGGGTGATAGGAACAAAGAGAGGTGGTCTGACTGTCCCAGGTGGGGGAGGGGTGTCGCAACGTAAGCGCCAGCCATGTTTGTGTAAACATGGTCTAAGGTTTTGTTTCCTCTGGTGTGGCAGGAAACATGCTGGTGAAACTTGGGTAGCACTGTCTTTAGGTTTGAATGATTAAAGTCACCTGCAACAATAAACGCAGCTTCCGGGTGATCAGTCTGTTGTTTACTGATGGCTGCGTGAAGTTCTTTCATAGCAAGCTTGGCATCAGCATCCGGAGGAATATAGGCCGCAGTGATAATAGTGGAGGTGAACTCCCGCGGTAGATAAAACGGTCTACATTTAACCATGAGAAACTCCAGGTTAGCTGAACAATGACTCCCAACAATAGCAGAGTTTGTGCACCAAGCTTTGTTAATATAAATGCACAATCCACCCCCTAGTATAGATAGTATAGACTTGGTCGGCGTTGTGTCATAGCTGGGGGCGTGGCGTAGGGGCAGAGTCGAAGTGGGGGAAAACAGTAGCCTGGTTAAAACCAGACCATTCTCAGTAGTAACTGAGTTATGGTCTGGCAAAGCTTCATAGACAAATCATTTCCAAAGGGGCGTCACCAACGGGCGTCGCTCAAATGCCTCTCGGCGCAATTGGATAGACCTAAAACCAATCAGAGCGATGAGGGAGATGACGTATGCAGAGCGACGGAGAAACATCTGAAACTCTGGCCGTTTTTATACTTCGTTTTATTATAAATATATAAGATAATCAATGTAGGCCTAGCTACGCGTTGCCTGAACCACATTCGTGTGGCTATTATTATGTTTAATTTTTTTTTTTTATGAAATGAGGCAGTGGTGTTTTATGACATATTTCGTACGCGAACTTTTGACTTGCGTCTGTGACTTACCAAGTTTGACTCCGGAGAATGAACTCCCGAGGACGGGAGGACACTGCCAATGGACAAGCAGCGTTCTTGACAGTATCACTCAGTATATATGTAGTGCAGGCAATGCATATTATCTTCAATGCATGTTAATAACAAAACGAAATATAAAAAACTCAGCCTCTTTTCGTTTACATTTAAAAAAACACACACATAATATAGGCTATGATTATCACTGTAATAAATTAAATATGACACAAAACACAACCCAGTCTCTTTTTGTTAAATGTGAGTTTATGTGTGATCATCAATAGCAATTATAAAAGTATAAGTAAAAGGTATAAGAAGCTATACAATAAATAAAGCAATTCAGTCAAAGTCAGCGCTAGGAGACTACAACGGTAAAGTTTAATATCTTAAAAATATAAAGTTATGAAACTTCCCTTTGCCCTCAGACAAAATGATCTGTCTAGGAACAAATTATAGATTAATGAGAGCAAAGATCAGCCGTTAGATCTACACAAGACGAGACGGTTTAACCACTACATAGACATCAGAGCCAGCGGCAGACGGCAGAAGGAATGGCCGAGGAAAGGCGCCTCTCGGCGGGCTCAATGATCAATTGAGCGCCGCTGAACCACTGGAGCTCACAACTCCGAAAACGGCAGATCAAATTTAAAAAAAAGGCGCTCTCTTTAAAAATAAACCACATATTTGAGCTTTAAACAACTACATTCACGCATGAAAAGGACTTAAAACTATATTTTGTAAAACATTAACACTACCAGAGGGCTCTCGCTAAGACCCATTCGTTTAGCCACCAAAGGGCCAAGCTGGTATCAGACTTTTGCCGAATCCAGTCGGTAAGACAGCGAAAACATCTTTTTTAGATATGAAGGCTTCGAGTGTTGTTCTTTGCTCGGGTTTTAACGAAAAGGAAAAGTTTAAATCGTTTAAAACAGACGCGATAGCTGATTCGAGCGAGTGATGCTCCACAGCGGCAAATCTGCTTCAATGTCGCTGCGCTGTCGTCATCGTCTAAAGCCCGCCCCGACGTTTCTGATTGGTGCCGCGATTTCTAGGGTTTAGAAATGGGTTTGAATGGGGTCTTTGCCAGACTACTTGCAGAGCAAATCTAAATTTGCCGGAAGTTGTCTGGGTTTTCCCAGGCTAGGAAAACAGTGCATTCCCCCACAATGTAAATGCATGGGGTTAACCCAGTTTAGCCTGTGTAGAATCACTTTTGCTGCTCGACAGAGCAAGATGTATAGAAAAACTGAGCCGTATTGGGTCAGATTGTCTTTACAGATTGATAAATAGCCCAACAGAATCAATGGCCAGAGGTGTCATCAAAATACATGCTGCTCCGCCGACCCCCAAATAGGTATGACATGCCTACTTCATAAATCACCCAGTCTTTCGATGAAGACGTTAATTCAGTGTTCCTGAATTTAATGGATTAAAAGTATGCATTACATACATTTAACGTTTTAAAATGATCAAAAAACGTGTCTTGTGCTATGAAATTGATATTTGGAGTTGACATGTCAGTGTCACAATATTATTAGAATTACTGACAATAGCGACTTTTTTTATTTACTTTTTTTTATAGCAACCGTCTTCATCAAAAGACTGGATGATTTATGAAGTTCCCTAGCTATTATGTCATGTAATATTTGTGGGAGCAGCATGCATTTTGATGAGAAAATGTACAAGTGTCGTACATATAATGTGATCAGCTTGAAGCACAAGCATGAGCCCAGCCCTTCCCATCATTAAATAAAGAAGAATTTTGAATGTTTTGTGCATTAATAACCTCACGTATTATGTGGGTATGTGATCGCTCATCGTGCAAAACTGCTTTAACGATAAATTGAGTCCCGTGACAAGTATGACTTTATTGGCGTTTTGTTCAACACACTTTTGCCATTGCAAGTAATGAAATCTCTTTTTTTAATCTTTACAATAATACGGGCATCATGTAGTGCAAATGTTTAATTGTAATGGACTTATTGCAGGCTTTGACGAAAGCCTTGTTTTTTCTTTCGGAATTGACGAACGGCTCGGTCTGTTTATTTGGCAGTATAAAACTTCAACTTTACTAGAGCATTGGTTCTCAAAGTGTGGTACGAGTACCACTAGTGGTACTCAGGCTGCCTCTAGTGGTAAGGACTCACTAAATAAATTTAATTAATAATCTTTATTTAATTCTTTTATTTACCTGTATGTAAGCACAGTGCAGTGTTAATGTACAAACTGTATTTACAATGTTAAAGTGGCTGACAACAATACAGATTCTTTAGGAATTAGGAATAAACTGCCTCAGAGCTGTAGCTGAAGTTAGGCCTACTACACTACACTACTGTATTTTAATATTGGTCATTATGGTGGTACTTGGAGAGCCAAATATTTTCTGAGGTGGTACTTGGTATAAAACGTTTGAACACCACTGTACTAGAGGTTTTAACTTTTCGGGATTGCACCAAGCAAAAATAAATCGTAATCATTACAAATAGTAAAGATAAAGCTTCTAACGAAGGTCTACGTGCATTCATTCTAATGGCTTGTTTTCCCCCACGGCATGTGGCGGATATGACGTTTTGTGGGTGTTCCCAGTAATGCCGACCAAGTCTATAGCAAACCACAACGAGTCCCGCCCTGATTTTTTTTGTTCTTTCGTTTCACTTGGATTTACATCTCAATAGTAGTTTGGGCAGTCGGGGCCTGATGGTTAGAGAGTCGGACTTGTAACCCAAAGGTTGCGGGTTCATGCCTCAGGTCCGGCAGGAATTGTCGTGGTGGGAGTGAATAACCAGCGCTCTCCTCGACCCTCAATACCATAACTGAGGTGAGACCCTTGAGCAAGGCACCGGACCCCCAACCCCCAACTGCTTCCTGGGCGCCGCAGCAATATGGTTGCCCTGCTCTGTGTGTGTGTTCACGGTGTGTGTGTGTGCACTTGGATGGGTTAAATGCAGAGCACAAATTCCAAGTATGGGTCACCATACTTGGCCACACGTCACTTCGCTTCACAATAAGGGGGAAAAACTATTGCAACTTCGGTTTCATCTTCGAATCTCTAGTCTAGACTAAAGGACAAGGAACTAATAAAAAAAAAATACAATGTGAAAGAACACTTGTCTAGTTTGGATGGAAATTATTTATTTGGTGAACTTTATGTCTTTAAGAAATGGTTTGTTCACCCCATATCATTATAAACGCGTA
This sequence comes from Gobio gobio, assembly GCF_949357685.1. Taxonomy (NCBI): domain Eukaryota; kingdom Metazoa; phylum Chordata; class Actinopteri; order Cypriniformes; family Gobionidae; genus Gobio; species Gobio gobio. Next base: position 32,420,180 of record NC_137109.1, on the reverse strand, counting down.
CATAGAAAATTCATAGTGAAAAGAGTCTGTACAGTTCCAAAAATAAATAAATCACCATAAAAACTACTATTGATTTTTTTTTTCTCTTCTTTTCATTTCTTTTTTGGAGAGTTGTGTAATGATTCTTCTTCAACAAAAAAAAAGAAAAAAGAAAGAAAAAAAATACTTTCATTCTCCACAGAAAAAGAAAAAAAACAGCAAATGGGGACCGAACAACAAGAGGTTCAACAATGACAGAATCTTCGAATTGTTGTTCTCTAGCCTTGGGCACAGAAATTAGAATATCTTCTTTGAAAATGATGATGGTCCAAACCCCAGATAAAGCTCTATATGGGCACACTAGCTGGGCCTGATCATAATAATGATATTAAATGTGTCCTCGTGTAATGAAAGCAAGGTAACCTTCAGAGAGAGAGATAGAGATGAGAGCAAGAGAGAGCAGAACGCCTGTAGTGGTATATTTAGCTGTCCTCATTAGTTGGCCTTATTTTCTTGTGTCTGACACATTCTGTTCTATAGGGCTTCCATTTCCTGGACCTGCGATCAAGTTCCCTGCAAAACTTGTACCTTGATGGACTTGTAAGCTGACTAAGTAAAATTTATTGAGTGCACTATTGAGACGCACCATTTTCCAGCCTCCATGTTATGTGTCAGTCACCTTTGATGAAATAATTATATTAACTAGGTGAAAATTGGCACAAAAAATTTCACACATAAGCACAAATAACTTATCTACACATGGATAAATTGCATAGGTGCCACACAAGAGCATTAAACTCCCCCTTAAGTCTTCATTATCATTTCTAATTTGTTGTTTACTCATTTTCTTATTTGTTTGTTTATGTTGACTGAGAGCGTGCACAGTAAGTCTAATTAAACGTTGATTTGTTAACATGATAATTTCTACTGTTCCTCCTCTTATGTGTTTGACATTGCAATGTATTGCATATGGCACCTTATCGCTGCTTGCCAAACCGTTTAGGGTTTGTGCTGTTAACAAACAGAAATGCGGTTCTCTTTTTACAGTTGGCAGTAAATTACTCTGTCACTTTTCATAGTATGATGTGCTAAGGATGTGAATGCTGAAATGGCTGGTTTTGGTCAGGTCTAATAGGCTCTGACTGTTACGGTCTGGTCCTGTGTGTGTTTAAGTCCGTATGTGTCTCTGTGTATAAAAGCAAGTTTATCTGAGCAGACATGTCTGAGCGGACACATTGGTTTAAGAGGAGCATTGTGGGATGGATGTGGTTCTCACAGTCTCTTCCTGCAGCTGCTCCATGGAAACACAGAGAGCCTCAGTTCCCAGCAACCCTTGTTTACAGAGACCGGATAGAAGCATGCTAAAAAGACAGGGGGAGGTAAACCAGACAAAAGCCTAACCTTCAAGACTTCAACACATAATCATGGCATCTGGACATGGAGTGTCTTTCTGGTTCAAAATATAATGCTCTCTATGAAATTAACAAATGATGGTTAAGGGATGCATGTCATTTTTTTATGATAAATTATTATCTCTATAAAAAATTAAGGGGGAAATATTATACCATTCTGACACTACCTAAACCAATGAGGCGTTAGTTTGGGGCGGGGCTAACTCTGTATTCAGCCAGTGGTAGACAGGGGGAGTTTTCAGGAAAACTGATTAAAAAGTCTCCTTTTTCCCCCCACTTTCATTTGGTGACAATAGTGGTACAAAAATCACACTCATCACCTTTAATAGACTTCTTGGGACAATTTAATTTGTTTTGGTGGAAATCATTATCTTATTTAACATGGCCGGAAATACAATTTTCTGTATTTTTAAAATAGAGTATCTTTTATGGATCAATAATCCAGTAATATAATAGCAAAAAGTACATTTAAATGTTGTACTGCTTGATAATGGTTGTATTTATTTTACATTTGTAAACCAGCATTGTTTTAGTATTATTTATATACTATACAGTATATTTTATATAATTTTAATTAGCTTTTTTATACTTTCAGTTTTCATTTGAATTAAGTTTGTAATTTTTATCAATTCATATTTACTGTAGCTTTCATTTATTTTTATTTTAGTACTTCAACAATGTTATATGTTTGTACTTCAATCTAATATTTCTATTTTATTTCAGCTTTTTTAAGAGTTTTAAGTTAGCAGTAACAACACTGGTGCCAACTGTCTAAATAGATTTTTTGTTAACTGATTTGAGGGCAAAATAAGCCTGAATGCAGAGCAGGTGCGTATGATGAAAACAGACAATGTGGAAATTCTGCAAATGGCTGGAAGAAGAGAGTGCAGTGCACTGGTGTGCTACAGCATCTAATAAGGTTCTGTAAGTAGCTCGGAGTCCAGTATAATAAACACATGAGACTTGATGTTTGCTCATTATTGACGTGCCGTTACCATAGAAACAGCAACCGCCAGACGTTAAATGGTGTGAGAGGGAAAGCTGAATGCTTCAAAGGCTGTGAAAGAAATTTGAAGAATGATTAAGGGATAGGCTTGATGAAACATGAATCGAGTAGTCGTTTTTTTTTTTAGAACACACCTACCAGTGGGAAAATCATTTTAACACAATGACTCAAGTACAAAGATAAATGACCTGTGCACAAAAGACACTCATGTTCAATAAGCAGTTAAATGTTTTAATAATAATAATTAATGGAATAAACATTTCAACACAGCACATCCAATCTCAGAATTAATAATCAAAACAGCTTTCTTTTTTTTAATAGGGCTTTCAGTTGTATTAATTATGTCATACTGCCATCAATTATACTGTGAGCTTTTATAAATCATGCAATTGTCTGTGTAGATTGAAAAAGCGAAAGCACTTTGGCGGAAGTTATTATAATGCAGTCTGCATGAATACCACAGCTTGCAGACTTTCAGACACTGTTCTGAATTCACTTCTGAGAATTCCTGATCAAAATTGCACACTGTAACCACTAACGGAGAGAAACCATGATTAGTCATGCTTAATTTTAGTCATGAACACTTTATATGGATTACAGCAGGGCGACAGCGATAGATGCAATTTCCATTATGTAAATGCAACCCTTTAAAGGAACCCAGCATCTCCATGGTGACCGTCGAATAGAGCGTGTATCTTTCCTGTGTGTATGTGTTGTGTGTGTGTGTGTGTGTTGAAGTTGATTTCACAATCTGGCAGGACAAATCATATTCCACCCACACATACAAATACACACACACACACACACACACACACACATGTATTCATTCTGAGGGAGTTCTCGGTGGCAAGTGTACAAGCTTAGGAACAGATAGATAAACCACAGGGTGTTAGAAAAGTCTTCCTATAACGGGGAAGCTCATCACTATGGAAACAATGGCACAGTCTCGAGCACAGGCTGTGAGGGATACTTGTTGGAAGTCCCTTAGTTTACTGTGAAAAGGATCCAACAATGTCCATAAAATATGCACATTTCAAGTTTTAGGTTTATTATCTTGGAAATGATAGTGTTTGCCTGGAAAGTATGTTTATTTATTTTATTTTATTACACATTTTTTTCTTTGTTTTGTTTGTTTACTAGGTTATTGAATGTGCCTTATAAAACCTAAGCTCAGGTGCATTCAACACATTTTTTAAAGAATCAATAGATGCTCTTTACACAAAGTGCACACAGCGATATATGCTATTTACACCAAGTGTAAGTATCAACTAGATTCTATTTACACTAAGCTCAGGTGCATTCAACACATTTTTTAAAGAATCAATAGATGCTCTTTACACAAAGTGCACACAGCGATATATGCTATTTACACCAAGTGTAAGTATCAACTAGATTCTATTTACACTAAGCTCAGGTGCATTCAACACATTTTTTAAAGAATCAATAGATGCTATTTACACAAAGTGCACACAGCGATATATGCTATTTACACCAAGTGTAAGTATCAACTAGATTCTATTTACACTAAGCTCAGGTGCATTCAATACATTTTTTAAAGAATCAATAGATGATATTTACACTAAGTGCAAATAGCTGTAGATGCTATTTACTTAGTGAAAATAGTGATATATTCTATTTACACCATGTCAAAGTAGTTCTTTGCAATATGTGTAAATAGTAATTATAGATGCTATTTATACTTTATTTTGACAGATACATACTATCTAATATAGATACATACATACATATTATTATTATTATTTGCACCTCAGTATTGTTAAACAGGATGCAATAATAACGAAAAGTGTAAATAATTATATTTATTAAAATTATTAAATGGATGCCGCCTTAATGGGACTATAAAAGGCCTCTCTATACACCGACCCCAAACACTACCCAATAAATGCTTTTATTATTATTAAACATTTCATTAGGCACTTTATTTCCATTTTTAGAACATTTCCTTATTTTTTATTGAAAGTAAAAGCATTTCCGAAGTGATATTATAGGAAAAGAGAGAAGAGCGAGCTCTGCAAAAGGCGGATTCAAACCTGAGTTGATCAAGTCCAAACCTAGATCTTCAAGCCTTATGCTTTACTGACTACACCACTGAAAATGTTGAAAAATGCCTGTTATTTTTTTAATCTTGTTTTTCCCAAACAGGCATTGTTAGGCGGAGCTAGTGCGAATAGCACTTGCCAACAAGGCACGCTCTTTGCACTTGGTGTAAATAGACACTTGTTTTTGGTAAAACTTGGAACAGTCCCCCAATTGTGCCATTGCTTTTTGATGCTTTTTTTATGGCATTGCACATACATCTCAGATCAAAGTAGAACTGCACAATTAATCGTTCAAAAGATTGTGATCTTGATTCAAACACCCACACACTCTTAAATGATAATGATTTAGGTATGCTCCTAATTTGAGGTCTGAAAGATATATATTTTTATGGTTTTTTAAGTCTCTTATAGTACATGCTCACCAAGGCTGTATTTATTTGATTAAAAATGCAATAAAAATGGTGTTATTATATTATAATTTCAAAAACTGTTTTCCATTGTAATATATTTAAAAATATAATTTATTCATGTGAAGGCCAAGCTGAATTTTCAGCAGCCATTACTCCAGTGTCACATTTGATTTGGTGCTCAAGAAACATTGCTTATTATTATCAATGTTGAAAACAGTTTTTGCTGCTTAATATTCGTTGTAAACTGAAAAAAAAAATGTTTTAGAATATTTTGATAAATAGATCAAAAGAACAATATTTATTGGAATTGTGAATTTTTTTTTTTTTTTTTTTTTTTTTACATTGTATGTCTTTACTGTCACTTTTGATCATTGCAATGCATCTTTGATTAATAAAAGATTAATAAAAAATAGTGACCCCAAACTTTTGAAACATTGCGAGTAGGACTTTGTTTTAGAACACACTTACCAGTGGGAAAATCATATTAACACAATGACTCAAGTATTAAGATAAATGACCTGTGCACAAAAGACACTCATGTTCAATAAGCAGTTACATTTTTTAATAATAATAATTAATGGAATAAAAATTTCAACACAGCACATCCAATCTCAGAATTAAGAATCAAAACAGCTTTCTTTTTTTATAATAGTGCTTTTAGTTGTATTAATTATACTGCCATCAATTATACTGTGAGCTTTTATAAATCATGCAATTGTCTGTGCAGATTGAACGTGTGAAAGCACTTTGGCAGAAGTTATTATAATGCAGTCTGCATGAATACCGGCACAGCCAGTAATAGCTACTAACCTGTTAATTCGTACTATACAATCCCACTGGTATGTTTTAAAAATGTATTTCAGTCAGTTAGTAATGGGAATTTTTTTATATTGTTTTTATTATTATTCTGCAGGTTACGCCAGTAGGTAGCGACAAGGTGTTTTGCGCAACAAACTTCCGTAGTAAAACAGGTTGCATCGCTTCTTCAGCTCTTTTAAATGTGCTACTCTAAATTTAGAGACATTTTACTCAGGATACCTTCAAAGGAGCAAGCAAAGTTACGCATAAGCGTTGCTCATCGCAAATGCAGATTGATATCGAAAAGCGTTTTACTTTTATTCTTCTTCTGAAGTCCATAGATATCGCCATCAGTCATACTTCCATTAATGCTTTCTCTGACTAAGCGGATGCAATGAGACCTGTTTTCCTGTTTGTTCATGTGACGAGCGGCACAAAGCCTCATTCAATAATGCATTCAGTCTAGTAAAAACACTGATTCATTCAGGAACAAACAAGTGACTGCCTATAGTGAGTCATTGGATAATTTATTCAACTGATTCAATCAATATTCTAAAATAGACTGAAGCAAGGAACATTTTATTCAGGCCCTCTAGTAAAGTACGTTATTTTTTTACTAGCCTAATGTTCAGGTTTTGTAAATCACTGAAGTAAGCAATTTTCTCCAGAATCACGAGAATCACAATTTCTTTTGCAAGCAAAAAATAGTGATTCTCAATTTATTCAGAATCGCGCAGCTCTAGTTTCTATCTTATAGTTTTCAGCTTATACTTTGTATCACAGGTGTGAACCATCTCTGGCCATAGCTGAATGGAGCGCAGACTAAAAAATAGGCCAAATTGAGATGTTAACCAGTACTGACTCTTACTCATTTGTCATGATGAGATGATGTACTAGACTTACACAGAAATATGACAAAGCTGCACTGTCTCACACTGCTCAGTCTTAAAAGCTCTTATTGGATGCCTCACAATTATGCTTCCCTGTGTATGAGAAGGCCGGAGAAAGTGGAAATCGAAATGTCAGATAATTTATGCAGCCCATTTCTGTTATGTAGCTGCAGCCAGGGGAAAAAAAGGGCTTTTAATAGATGGGGTCATCCCTGTGTGGGGTGGGGGATGAAAGTGCGAGCTTCTGTATATTGCACTTCTCTGAAGACAAGACGCCTTCCCAAAACAATTGCCACAAGGAATTGTCATCTTTCTTTCTTTTTCTTTCAAATTTCATATATTTTTACTACCATTTAAATAAAAGTTACTTGTCAATTGCTTCATTAGGAACTCTAATATAGTACATGGTTTAAAATGAAGTATAACATTGATCATTTGACCCTTGTTGATGTAAATGATCTGAGCAATTCAAGTCCAACTATCTACTAAAGATATTCGTTTTTACCTTTGTGGACAAGATGACGTTTAGCTAAGCCTAAAGTGTACTTTTTCTCCAGAACTTTTTGTGACAAAATGTGGATTATTCCGTGCATTAAGCCACCAAAATGGAAATATGAGGAACAAAATGGCAACGAGTCATACTGTGACATGTGCAGTTTTACCAAGAGACAGAGACTAAAAAGTATGTATTTTAGTAAGACAACATATGCAAAATATAGTTTCATGGTCAATAAAAAATCTTTATGACTAGAAAATTTCCTCATTTCATTCGGCATCAGCAGGTGTGGCATGAAGTTATTTTGGATCCTGACTTCAAATCATTCACAGTTTCTAATGCTCTTTTTCTATTCCGTGCTTTTTCTCAGCAGTGCAGCACTAAAGCCTTTCCCAGGCTGCTGTGTGACAGCCGGATCAGAGCGAGCAGTCCTGAGAACCCTGCTGTGTCAGGTAGGAAAAAACAGCAGGTCTTTTTAATTGAAAAGGGATCGAATCACCCAGTTAGCGGAGGATAGTCGAACGACTTATGTATGTACTGACAAGAGACAAGGATTGGAGCACACGCAACTATTGATCATGATCACGTAATTTATTTCCCACGGTTAATAGACTTCACACTCCCAAACCAGATTGAAGGATGTAGGACGGGGATAACAGCATAGATAGGGTCCTCACTGTATTTATGACTACTGATATGTCAGGGGGTTTCATGGTTACAACATTTAGTGAAGCACAAATGCACTGAAGCAAAATCCAGGAGAAGTGCTTCCAAACCACACTGGATATCATTATGAGTGCTCCCAAATGGAATTTTATACGCTTACATGCAAATGAATGTCCTGAAAAAGTACTTAGAAAAAGTGCCAGTCATGGCACGTACACAACTGATTTCACATTGATTAGTCTGAGTAAGTATTTTGATATTCAAGCTGCTCAATCGGAATATTTATTCTTATTAGGATAAATTTGACATACACATATAATTTGTACAATCAGTGCAGGTTAGATTATTTACAAATTGTAGTCTGTTGCAAATTCCAAATTACATGACAAAAACTGTAGTTGGTAATGTAATCCATTACATTACACATTTAACCCTTCTCCGGTCTTCGGGGTCTTTTCTGACCCCAAAGGACGTTTGCTCAAATAAAAATTTTTTTTCCCTTTGTCCAAATGGCATGAGACTTTGTACGGTGGGCAACACTCTCTAGATCTACAAATAAAACAATGAATTGGATTGATATCTGTTTTTATGTTTTTGTGACAAAAAAAGTCACACTCAGGGTCTTCAGGGTCTCTGGAGACCCCGCTTAGAAAATGGAAAAAATTCATCCTCAAAAACAGAAACAACACAGAACACGCATACAGAAATGAAGTGGCACACTTCCAACAAAGCATAAAACATCCACAATGCAAAATGATCATGCTCACACACACACACACAGGAATACATTTGTTATTGCTTGTTATTGCTGTTCACTTCATTGCATTTTGATGTTCATGTTGTGTATTTTTTACTCAATATGTAATATAACTGTTCATTTCTGTTCATTTTTATTCTGTTACAGTTAGTAACTGAAATGTAGATTAAATTTGTAGAATTATAAGAAAATCAGATGTTTGAAATAAATGATAAACTCTAAAGACTCCAACTTTTCTCTTGTTCAGGTTTGATTCTAATCATAATGTAACATCATTGAAAACAAATATTTTTTTCAGTACAAAAAAATGCTAAACTTTGACTAAATTAATTAATTTTAATTGTTATAAATGTGATTTCATAACATTTAGATATGAATCCAACTGAAAAATACTTGTGAAAAGATGTCTTTCAGTCAGTCAAATAGCACATAGCAAATAGTGGAGCTCTGCAGCCATTTACTGGTAAAAGTCTTTTATTTTTATTTTAAAACTGTATTTTCCAAAAGATGGGCAAAAATCTTACAGTAAACCATGTCAAATTATCCATGTTATCCCCACAAATGAAAGTTAGAAATTTGGGTTTTTTACAAAGTGAGTTTTACATTAAAAAAACTGATTATGTGTGAAAATCCATTAAAATAAATATTTTTTTATTTATTTATATAAATTTAAACATTATTATAAATACTCCAAAAACTGCAGAGATGTTGAGTAAAAACATTAATAAACAGAGTAAAATTACATTTGTTCTAAAAAAAAACAATTGTTTTGTTACAAAATTACATTTTGTTGCCTATGGGTCCCCAAAGACCCGTAATTCCCAAACGAAGGCCGGAGAAGGGTTAAGGTAATATAATCTGACAACTTTTTGATCACTTTTTGACCTAACTCAATTATCACATCGATTTGAATAGGATAATCCTGTATCATATTGATATAAAAACACAACAAGAAAGAAAATATAGTCCATTCTCTGATAACGACATGAAGTGCATTAAATATTACATTACGTCAGGGTTTGCCAGACTGGGGTTCATCATGGAACTGCAAGGGGTTTGTAAGTTTATTAAGTAATTAAATATTAATTATGTAAAATTAAAATGAAACAATCAAAATAAAAAATGTACTAAAAAAGAAAGGTAAAAAATATATTTTATTTGTTTAGCTGCATATAAAGTGACCATTAACCGACATCAGAGAACCATGAACGTAATTGTACTTATAAACAAAAAAATTCAAGGGGTAATAAATATATTAGGTCAAAGAGGTTCAGTTGACGAAAAAGTTGGGAATCCCTGCTTATCATGTAAATATAAAATGGCAGGAATTTGTACGTTAATGTATTTGAAAGACAAAAGCCTGCTAAAGACAGTAGCTAATACATGGTTAAATGACTCACTGAATCATAATTAAAATAATACTTCATGTGTTTGTCAGGAGTTGATTAGATATGTATTGTTGCAATGTACGATAAATATACAATAAAATTCAGCTTATGCGATAGGAGAATCAATTAATTATAATTAATATACTGCCATTGTGAGAATCAATAATCAATAAAAAAGTAACTGTAGTCTGATTACGAGTATTTTAAAACAGGATATAATCTAATTACTAAGTACTTAATCTTTTTTTAATCTTGGTTACATGAAATAAATTACTACCCACCCAGCACTGTGTACAATATAGTGAGATGCAGATTCAGTTTTCATCCCATTAATTTGAAAATCAATCTTCAAAAAATGTCAAGGAGTAGCAGACTCTTCAAATGTATTTATCTGCAACTAATCTGTGTCATATTTTGTGTAATGTCAGCAAACGTCTTGTCTTCCTGATAGATGGAAGGCCTAAGAAAAGCTGACCAGCACATCTTTTTACTTGACTCAGATATATGAATATAAATATGTGAATCATAAATCCACTCAATTAGATTGTGAGGCAAACATAAAGCTTTTATGTTTAAAGCTAGGGTTTTTCTCATGCTGTCTAGTCCTTTCCAATTTAGATTTTTTTTTGTTTGTTTGTTCAGTGAAGTGAACAAAATGTTCAGCTGACTCTTAACCTACCATTAATTTGAACACCTTTTACTGTAGAGCAACAGAAAATATGTTACTTCAACACTTCTGAAACATATTTATCAGTGGTCAATTTGAATCAATTTAAAGTTGGGATGTGACAAACAACCACATTTACATGATCGTTTGAGTGTCATCAATGCATTTCAGGTTATATTGTGAGTGGGTTGATTCACATCTGAGGATAAGTGCTAATATAATACACAGCATCTTGCCAAAAGCTATATAGCTTCAAAGAAGAAGAGTCTCATTAGCTACATATCATACCAAGGTGGCATATCCTGTAGTTTGTCTCATTAGAGCAGCCATTTAACACTGAGCCATTCGCAGAATCTGTTCAGTAACAAGAACATCTGACTCATGCCTAACCAACAACACAGAGCAAATGTCAGGTTTAGAGAGTAAATGTTTTCCGAACCAACAAGACCCATGAAGTCTTCCATTTACCAGAGACCAAAAACCTGTGTTGCTTTATGGATCATAGCATCGGCTGTGTTCTTCACATGCTTCATTTTAAGTAAAGCAAGTCTGAATGACATACAGTGTGGTCCGGATTAAATACGACTGATGGACAAAATCTCCCCAGCTGCTTTTAAAAAGACACACTAAACTCTATGGGAAAGATGGAAAACGATAAAGCAGTGCCTGTAAATGCATAGTGCCATCTAGGGGTTTTTATGTTTGAGAAATAAAAGGAACGACGCCTGAAAGACCAATTGTTAACACATAACACTCATCTTGGGAAAGAAAATGGGAAATTGAGTGCTAAAATACGTTTTTCAATAGATATGCACTTCAAATGAAGAACATCATCATCACTAACAATATCTAGGAATAATTCTAAAAATGTATCTGTATCGAATGGGAAACTAAATCATTTGTGACCATCATAGCATAGAATGTTCTCATATGGTTGTTATGAGAAAGTTCTGCAAAATGATTTTGATATCTTTTTGAGAGAAGTGACTGAGGAATTCAACTGAACCTCTTGAAGAGACTTTCTTCAACAAGAATCATTTTCGAAATGCTGCTTAGCAACAGCCCACTGGATACTTAATGAAATCCTTGAATATAAGTGATCCACTTAATAAAGGGTTCATTTATTCATGAACATCTCATAAGGTTCTGTACTGATTAAATCTAATTCAGTGATGGTCAGTAAATGCGAGAGAGGTTTCTCATGCATTGGAAATGTCTTCTTTTTACTCTTTTGACCATTTCTAGCTCAACAGGCTACCCATGTTAAAACAGCAAATATGTGAATGTATATCAACCGTATGATATGTTCTAGCCTCATGATACTGATAGACCACAAAAAAAAAATAGTGTGCCATAGTTTCTGGATATTTAATAATATACATTTGGTCTGCATTATGAACATACTGTGTTAAGTGTTTGTTCAGATTAATGGACATTTTTGTAGCCTATCAATGCTTTCTGCAACATTAACCTTCATATTATCCTATGACACTATATATAAATATATATATATAATTCAATATCGAATAACTAAATCTTAGCAACAATAAATGTTAAAGAGCTTTGGAACATAACTGGGCAAAATGTGTACAAAATGTAACTTCTGCATTTCATAAAAACAAATATGTGACTGGAGCAATCAATATGGACCAAATTTGAACATCTGTCGTAACAAATCCATTCCTCCCTACTTATGCAAAACCACCACTACAAATGCCATTGATGTTTTAGCATATCCCATTGTACCCAGACTTATAGAGAAAAGTTATAGAGAAATAGCCTGAATAAATAAATAAATAAATAAATAAATAAAATGTGAAATTGTTCAAATCCGGGTCAAATGAGACAACATACATAAATAATATCCTTTTTTTTATATAGATATTTTTATATAAATATTATTTATATATATAAAAAGAAATTATTAATAACGTCAAAAAAGCGTAGTTCTACTAACAAAAATGATTAGTATGTATAGCGTTTTCAAGACAATAGAATGGTTAAGCTTCTTCTGATGATGATGAGAGCTCGTGCTCATCTCCGTTACTGTGGAAACCAACTTCACATCCTGCTATACACAAATTCCTACCAATAGCCACACTGAAACTTCAGCACGCAAACAAACTATTCATTAGAATTGACAAAATGTATAAAAACTATGCAATCACATTTATCTAAATAAGAAAGAAGAAGACATAACTTACAGCAGTTAGTTACAGCGAAACTGTTAGCTACTTCCAGATTGTCGATGTGAGGCGTCAGCCTAAATTCAGCCGTTCCGAACTGAACCATTCCGATCCGAAACGCGCTGTATTCCTGATCAGCTCCCCTCGGAAACAAGCCCCCTGCGCGACACACCGAAATATATTGAACATAATCATACAGTTCACATGAATTTTAACAAAAATGACGCCCATTTTAAACGTAACGTACCAATTTGAACACTTGGAGAGCCTCCAGTTGACAAACCACATAAAAGGGAAATGAGACAAATCGATAAATTCTTAAACTGTTGCATCTCCACGTGTGTGTTCACCCACTGTATGAAGGAAGTATTTGTCGTATACAGTGTTCAATCAAATCCGTGACATATTGAGGCGTTGCTGGAGAATGAGAGCGGCTGCTGTCTGCAGGTGGTTCCTCTATCGCGGACTCCTGCCTCAGTCCCGCTTCTGGAGGAATAATGCAGATCTCTCTCTCTCTCTCTCTCTCTCTCTCTCTCTCTCTCTCTCTCTCTCTCTCCTCCCTCTATTCGCGCGCATTCCTATGAGTTGATGATACCTTCACTTGATACAGGAACACTGCAAATATAGCCTATACACGGTAGATCTGTTTACAAAAAACGTGCCATGTGCTTAATGTTTGTGTTAATTTTGCTTTCATAGATTTTTGAAAAACCTTAACAATTGTATTAATACAATTTGGATTAATGACACAAGTGCTAAAAATGTGGTTACCATTATATAAAATACTAAAATACTGTCCTTGAACTTTGAATACAGGTTTGAATACTTGAACACATTTTCAAAAAAGTTTTCAAGCATATTTTTCAAGGTAATTATTGAGTCATGAAGTTTGTGCTTTTTCAAAAGATGGTACAAATGTGACCTTGCCACACAAACAGCTAGCCTACCAGACACTTGTAAATTTCATTTGTACAGAGAGTCTCTCCATTGACAAGCGTTAACGTCCTTGGAGGCGGGAGCCACTCTGGATCTGCCATAACCAATCGCTAAACTAGCGCACAACATCAACGTCATCGTTCTCAGCCACTCCCTCTGTTCGGTGATTGGACCAGTTAAAATTTGACCGGAGAAAACCAGAGAATATACCGCGATCCCAGACGGAGTACTGAAGGAAAATGAAAATTGAGCGGAAGTACGTAGGAGGACCTACATCTTATGTAGTCACATGACAACAAAATGGCTTCCCCCATGTTCCATGTTGGTCACACCGCATGGATATGTATAGATGCCAGATTCCCACTTTAGACACGTCGGCACACCCACCATCTTGGAACGATCAGCGTGACATCATTGACATTTACAGTAAGAGTCTTTACTGGTAAATGACAGATAAATTACCAGTAAATGATCATGTGTGGACAGGGCCTTTTCAAAAATACAGTTAAATTGGTTCCGGCAATTTACCAAGTAAGGGAAGTTTGTATTTCAAGATAGAAGCATTTCAAGATAGTTTCCGATGACTGGCATCACAGAATTTACCTTTATTTTGTAGCTGATATGTGAATGGTCTTTTACCGGTAAAAAGCCTGCACATCTTTGCTTGTGTGAACAGCATATTTGTGTATTTACCAGTAAAGTCATTCTGGCAATTTTACAGTAATTTACCGGGATTGCTGTGTGAAAGGGGCTAATGATGCCACAACATTGCATAGCTTTTGGTTGTGAAACCACTGAGATTTATTCCTGAAGAAATGGGATAACCTTTCACAGGTGGGTTTGTTTATTTATATGTATTAATTCAATATTACAAGTTTTTAAACTAACCAAAAAAACGTTTTAATGTTGTGTTAGCTGACGCCTATATCTTGTTGTATTGTGTTAGCTTAGCAAAATCATCTGCTGAAGTCTATTGCAGATATAGATATTCATACATGCGTCTAATATGGTTGCAGACTCACAGTCAATTTCATGGATCGATGTTTTGACCGTGATAATATGGCAGACGGCATACTTACAGCGGCCAATAGAAAAAGCCAATGATGAGGCTTCTATATTTATGGGTTACACCAAGCTGACTCTGATTTTTCTGACAAAAGTTTTTCAAATATTTGTAAGATTTATTTAAACTGCTCCTCAAAGAAATAATAATAAAAAAGTGTGCCAAACATTTTTTTTGTTTTTTTGTGGGGGTTTTTACAAACTCTGGTAAAACCACTTTTTGAAGTTACTTTAATTTCCCCAGTTGAAAATTGACTTTTATGTATTCAAGATTAAAATAAAAAATAGGCTTCTTAGCTAATAGATATTCTGGTCCATTTCCCCCTTTAAAATGTGATGACTCACTGAATGAGAACAGGCGATCATAAATTAATGAATATTTTATAGTCATACAAAAAGCACTAAATGAGACAAGTTTTACCATTAATTTAGGCTAAATATAGAGAATATATCCATATAAAGACTGCAGTGTATGTAAAGAGGGCTGTATCTAGGCATTCCATAGGCCCCTCCTTTTTCAAAATAAAATTTGAATTTGTTGTATAAAATTCAAAATTGGATCTGTGCGCCCTCGAGTCATTCCCACCATTCACCCCACTTGCTACTACCCAGTACTATAATACTGGACTTCCTACATGTTGGCCAGATCTCTGATGTATAGAAGTTGCATTGCATTCAGGACCATGGACAGGTCCCTCTCACCCCCACAAAACAAATGACATGAAAAGTGATCTGATTTAATGAGCTGAAAATATAGCAACACTTCTTTTGTTTTCCCTGGATATCCATGCCTATGATGAAACAAAGTCATTAAAATTTCATGAACATTTTGCATTGCACAGCTTTGAAGAACCTCTTTTGAGACCAGTCACTACTTGTGCACTCATATGTGTGGATCAGTTTGCATGACATTTAATACACCTGTCCCAACCAATAACAGTTTGTACCTCTGTACCACAACACTTCAAGCCATAGTTTTGCAGTATACACCACAACCCCAGTCTCCGGTAAAAGGCCTGACTGCTTTCATTGCTGAATATATAATGACAATGAATCTACTACTGCTCACAGATATCTGATTGAATTTTGGGTAATGTTCTGTTTCTTCCCCCTCCTTTTAGCACAGTCCACAAGCAACACCTTAATCATCATGTCTTCCAGCTCCCAAACCTCCATGTCCCAGTTTCATTCCCCTCGGCCCATGCTCCATACTGCATGAGTTTCTATAACAAGATCCCAGGCTGCAAGGTCTTTCAGAGTTAAATTGCAAATATAAAAACTGAGCTCACTGAAGTGATAAATGGAAAATTAAATATTTCATGATGAAAAAAAAGACAATTTGTATATCTAAAGAAAGGTGAGGATAACCATAGCCCAAGAGGGGACTTTTAAACACGTTTAATCACCCAGGCTCAGGTGCAGTAACTTCTAATGACTTCACAAGCATATTTTTACTTCAATTAGTATGGCAAAAATTCCTTGGAAAATCTTATGTCTGAACGGAAAGACAGTATCATGTAATATGTTGGATCTCTGTAAACGGTTGGGTTTAGTAGATGTGTGTATGGATGCTTTTGTCGTCATCAAGCCAAACACGCTATATGTTTGCCCTATATGTGTTTGTAGAATTGAGATAAGGAGAATGTCATGTACAGTAGATGAATTACTGACAAGCAAAAACTTAAATCTAAATTATAATCTGATCCATTTAGTATATGCTGTGCATGACACATCCATGCTCTCGCTTTCTCTCTCTGTGTCTTCTGGCGCTCTTAAGAGTCCTTTTTCATGCTCATGGCTGTTTATCAAGTGGGTCGTCCTCACATTAACACATTACTCCCCTGTCCCCTCTTCTCCCCATGAATATACACATATATGAATAGAGGTCAAGCAGTGGTCAAGGAGATTGGCTGCAGGACTAATGGCCATTTTGCATGGCATGGACCTAAGTGTGCACTGAAAGAAGTTCACATGATATAGCATAATTTAGCCTATAGCTATATCACAGGCTGGTGTTATTGTCTTTAGTAGAAAATATTTGACAGGCATAATATACACATTACAAAACAGCAGCATTTATTTGAAATATAGATATTTTGTAACATTACAAATGTCTTTATTGTCAATCAATTTAATGTCTTTGCTGAATAAAATGATTAATTCATTTTTTATATCTTTTTGTTTTTTAAACATTACTCACAACAAACCTTTGAATGGTACACTCTAAAAACGTTTACTATGATTTACTAAATGTTTTACACTAAAGAAATTTAGTAAATTTTAAAGCAGTGTAATCAATTACATACACCGTATAAGCTGAACAAATGCAAGTAAAAAATTAAGTAGATCTGAGTAACTACATTTGGCACATTTACAAATAAAATTGAGTAGAAAAAATTGAAGGAAAAACATTTAAAAACCAATATTTATGAGTAATATTAACTGTTTTTATTCATGAGTAATATTAACTCTTATAGTATAACTTTAATATTAACTTTAATTCCCTCTAAACCTTTGTAAAATACTCCACACAACCACACTTATACATGACATTGGCCTTCATTGTCGATGAGTACAGCAATACAGCATATATATTACAGTTTTGACATGTATACAATATTGGCAACATTTAAACTCATGTAACAAACATTTTAGAAGTAAAAATTAAACATTTAAAAGTAATTCAAGTGTAATCAACCTGTCTGTAATCCCATTTCCACCGTATCAGCACAGTTTCTCGAGCCTGAGATGGACTCGCGGTCTGCGGGTGGACTTTGAACTTCAGACCGCCGTCCTGCGTTTCACTCATGGCTCAAAGATGCTGCAACGCGCCTGACTCCATAACCTGCCAATAAACAAACATTGCACAGTTTTAAGAACATTGTATCATCCAAATTAATTATATTCATTATATCTTAATGAATAAAGTCGTGTGCTTTGGCTTCAAAGACAGATGCCACACCTGTTTAGGTGACTCACATTGCGTCCCTGTATGTTGTTTTGCATTAAATACAATTATTTTAAGCACAGTAATGATTTTATAGATAAAATAAAACACTCAAACCTGAATCTCACAGAGGAAATGCACCAATTCTGCAACGCTGAGAAGAAGGAACTGCTCTGGAGACTGAAGAGAATTCAAACAGCCCACGCTCACTCAACCGTCGAGCCGTCGTCACGTCAGTGGGCGGGGGAGGGGTGCAGTGTTATATTCGAGTAAAGTTACTCAATTTCTTCAGTGTATGTTAAAGATTAATAATCTTGATTTGAATTAAGTAATATTTATGGTTCTTGAAACAGATCGATCTAATTCTCTTTTCTCAAATATTTTTATGGAAATTTCACCAATATATTAAGTATATTTTAAATAAATAATTGGTTATTCGAACACTAAATTCTTTTAGTGAAAAAAACTTAAATATAACTGTAAATTTGAGACAAAATTAACTGTTGGATTTTTAGTCAATTATTTTGGTATGTTCAACTCAAAACATCAAGTAAATGATATTTAGAGATTTTATTAAGTTAATAAAGTTAATTATTACTGTGATATTTACTAAGCCACTGAATTATTTTTTAGAGTGTAGAGTATCATTGAAATATTAAGTAAATATTATATTTTTATATATTACAATATATTTAGATAGAAAACTGATATATATATATATATATATATATATATATATATATATATATATATATATATATATATATATATATATACACACACACACACACACACACACACACACACACACGTAGGTCAACAATATATTTATATATATATAAAGTGAACTATAATTCAGGATTTGGTCATATTTAAGCATATGGACCTCCCCCCATGTATGTGTGCTGTAGACTGCAGCTGCTCTAATCCATGGTGACATGACATTGAGACCATAATCAGCAGTGTCACCCATGCAACATGCAGCTATACTGGTCAGAGAGAGAGAGAGAGATAGAGACAGTTGGAGAGAGTTGGGGGTTAGAGGAAAGGATGGAGAATGAAAAAGACAAAAAGAGGGAGAAAAAAAGAGTTCTCATTATCCATTTCCTCCACACATTATTCCGTCTCATTCCTGCCCTATATCCAGTTCTGTCATGCCTCCATTTGAAAGATGGCAGCCGTTTCAAACACCAAAACCAAATATATGCACACACTATATATTGTGCGCACACACTCCATATCAAACCTTATCATCAGTCTCAGCTCATGATAAAATTTGACTTCACTCTGACTTCACTCATGCGTGGATAAGAAGCAATGACACTGGAAAATTCGGCATTGGGAATATTGCTTCTAATTAATTTATTTTTTTTTTTCAGTGCCACCCGTTCTGATTTACAGATACACCTTTGAATGAAAAATTGCCAGTTTGTCTTAAATACCTAATGACATCTGCCATATTAACATCAGCTAAAGATATGTCACTATACGGAAAATGTTCTATTTAGAATATTGACGGTTTCTGTCAGGCACTTCATAAATAGATGTTCTATGGGATTATTTTATGCTTTTTGTTTTAATTTCTTATTTGTTTTTAATTTAGTTTTAATTTCTTTATCACAAGAACAAAACATTAAATAACCTGTTAAACATCAAGTATTATGCAATCATTTAAGACATTTCTCCTTATTTTTTATTTTTTTTATCAAAAACCCGGTTATCTAGAATTATTCACAGATAATCACTTATCACTCTGATTCATTCATTTTCTTATGGTTTAAAGGCTGAAATGTGAGGTTTGACATTTTGTAAAACTTTTTTTGTCAAAACTGAACGTAGTATATGTTAGTAGATAACATATGTTATTTCACCCAACCAAGAGCATTATTATTTTTATATTTATGCAAACAAAATGTGCATAGTGCTGCTAATTTTAATGCTGTAAATTTGTTTTCCGTGTAAAACTTGGTGAAATGATTTCAGTGTGTTTATTGGTACTTTTTGAACATTTGCAGACCATGATAATGATACTATAATCGTGATATGACATTTTTATACCGTTTCTAAAGGGTGCTATGTTTGGAAACTGCAAGGAAAAAGAGACTCATTCCACCCCCACATTGCCCAGTGTGTGTTCAGGTTGTATTAAGCAGTAGTCTATGTGATATAGGTTACAGAGAGAACTGACCTGTGGGGTGGGAGGACAGATAACCAGCAGGAATCAAGACAAGCTGCATGAAACAATGTGTGAGACAGCAATCATGGGGAAAACGCAGAGGCGAACGCGTGTGGGTGGGCTTGGAAACACACGCTGAGAAGTGTCACGCTCAGGCACACAACTGCAAGCTGCTGAAAATAACTTGGAGACACATTTTTGAAGAGATTTTACCTGTTTTAAGTATTAGTCGAGTCAATCGTCTATCTTCGACCGTCAATAGCCTACAGTATGTGTACCAATATATAGCCTATATATTTGTTTTTCTTATCAAGCGCATTGTAATATCAAAATCACTGACATGCATTTTAGAGTGAAACATTTCATGAGTACTGGCTTGATCAAACTGATATCCACAAGACTTACACCTCCAGGTTAGCCTGTCTAGTTGCACAGAGAGCGGCGCTACCACAGTAATTATTCAAATGACTGTGGAGGAGGATGCTCAGAGGGAAGAAATAGGCTACATATCAAGTAATTTGCCTGATAACTGAGAACTTCATAAGTATGGTCTGTGAACAGTTTTTCAACACTCTCAATCACACATTCACATGGTTTTGCATATAGTTTACTGGGCTTTACTTCACGATTGAAGTCTCTTTAGTGAGTTACTTCATAAGTTGTACCCCTAGGGGGCTCTATAGTGCATCTTAACATTTGGAAGTCTGAGGCTTTAATGAACCCTAAGTTAAACTAAAGTAGGCTACTTAAAACACACAATGGCTAATCAAAAACATGTTCTTATGAAGGAAAGAACTGGATGAGATGACTTCCTCCAGCAGTCTGAATCTAATGTGACTGCTTTAAAGGTTTCAAAAGCAGACCTGGCTCCTGACAGAGTCAACCCTGTGAGACAAGGACATATCAGTGAAATCACGCAGTTGCTGTCTCTGTGTCTGTTGCCATAGCAACTAACTAACCATTCGACACATGCTCTGCAACTCTGTGTGTATACCACAAAGATAATATGGGGGGAAAATTTGGTCAGGTTTAAGACAATTTCTTCCTGCCCGTCCCTTTTTATATACTCCAAGTTTGTTTTTGATTTATTGGCATGGCCTATTTATTGTGTGAATGTGGCAGGGAGGGGTGGGGTATTCTCCATTTACCACGCTTCATTACATTCCGGACAGATTTCATATCCCAACTAGTGCAAAGACACACGTAGGTCAACCTGCCAGTATATTTCACAGCATAATGAATACTGGTTCTTGGGTGCTGGAACAGGTCAAACCATGACACCCAGAAAGCTGTGTATTGTGTCTTCGGTTTCAAGTACATGCTAGGTCAGTAACACACATTACAAGAGATCAACAGGAACTTCCATACAGCCCATATATAGAAAAATACTAATAGTTTTCAGCTAAATTAAAGGGATAGTTCAGTAACTAGTAACTAAAATATCTAGCTACCGGCAGAAGGCCGTACGCACCGATTTACGGTGAAAGAGTAATCTCTTACCTGATGCATTATGTATTGATGAACGTGTAATTGCCGAGGATAGAGCAAAACAAAACACTGTTTATAAATTAAAAGTATAAAATGAGAATTCTTAAAGAATAATGTCACCAGGTTTCGATATAAGAGAAAAGGAGCTCGACTTTGTTGCCCAGCCCTTTTTGTTCAAACCGCGATAGGTGTCAAAGCTTTTGCTACATCCTACGTCATACATTGCATCAGAAGCTCTTATGGCACAAGTTGACTTGTGTAGGCCGTCTGCCGGAAGCTAGTTATTTTAGTTTGTAAAGTTTTAAATATGAATAATTCCAATGCAAAAGCCTCTAAAAGCCACCTGGGTCAAAAATGAGAAAACAATACTGAGTGAATGCTCTCCACACATATACACTCACCTAAAGGATTATTAGGAACACCATACTAATACTGTGTTTGACCCCTTTTCGCCTTCAGAACTGCCTTAATTCTATGTGGCATTGATTCAACAAGGTGCTGAAAGCATTCTTTAGAAATGTTGGCCCATATTGATAGGATAGCATCTTGCAGTTGATGGAGATTTGTTGGATGCACATCCAGGGCACGAAGCTCCCGTTCCACCACATCCCAAAGATGCTCTATTGGGTTGAGATCTGGTGACTGTGGGGGCCATTTTAGTACAGTGAACTCATTGTCATGTTCAAGAAACCAATTTGAAATGATTCGAGCTTTGTGACATGGTGCATTATCCTGCTGGAAGTAGCCATCAAATGATGGGTAAATGGTGGTCATAAAGGGATGGACATGGTCAGAAACAATGCTCAGGTAGGCCGTGGAATTTAAACAATGCCCAATTGGCACTAAGGGGCCTAAAGTGTGCCAAGAAAACATCCCCCACACCATTACACCACCACCACCAGCCTGCACAGTGGTAACAAGGCATGATGGATCCCAACACAGTCTCACTCCCACTCGTCACATATTGACGCTTGGTCAGGACCCCTCGTCGTCACTTTTTTACGTCCAGGGTACCCCTTGAAAGGCATTTTTCGACGTTAAGGGTACTGCAGTGATTCCAATGAGACACCTTTGGCGTCATACACAGACGTGTTGGGCATGTGAATGTTATCACGATGTAACTATTTATTGGGTTATACTTTTTCCATTATGACATGTTGGAGTATGATTCTCAATTTAATCAGCCAGCATTATTTTATTTACATTTATTGATTTGTATTTACGCTATTCAGACACGTTTGAAAGTAGCCCAACCCCGCCCCTTAACCTACCCATTTGCGTTATATGATATAAAACACAGAATATAACAGACAACATGCACACTTTATTGAAAAATGTCAAGTATTCCAACTGTTCCGAGGCCAAACGATTGATTTATGTGAAGAAAAGACCCAAAAGCGATCTGCGTTTCCATCCGCCCCGCGGCGTCATAGTGAAGACGCCACAGGCACGGCCATACCCCCCGGCGTCAGACTATAGACGAACTGGGAACTCCATTGCTTTCAATGGGAAACCTTTGCCGGTATTCTATCGGTATGAAATCTCGCTGAAGAAGTCTCATTCAGAATACATCGCGATGTTTGGCATCAGTGCACCTGGGCCACATGTTGGTGAGTAGCCATGAATGTTTGATATAAAGTATTTTCTGTCGTTATTGATCAGATTATGTTCAGTCACTGCATTATATCTTTCATTTCCACTCAGGCTTCGCTTTTCTTTGCTTTCTAAATCAACACACCTTGCTAATAGGGCGATTAAACACTGTCACGTGACGTGCTATAGACCTTTTAAACAGTTATTCATATTTAATAATAACAACTAGTGTAGTTCCAACGTGGCATTTGTAGTAGAAGCACAATAAAAACAACCTTAGTTGTAATGTGATGTTTGTTGTAAATAGACAGTAACCACAGCACTTACCATGCTTTTACCACATTGGTAGTTTTAATGTGATTTTTGTTGTAAATAGACAGTAACCACAACACTTACCATGCTTTTAATGCCTTTTAATGTAAAATCCAAATATTGTGATGTAAATAGTACTTTGTCCTGTATATAATGTATCTGTTATATATTATGACTTTTTCTCTTTTTTTTTTTTTAATCTGAAACGACCAAAAGGGCCTTTCGGACTCCGTCAGCCCATTCTTGTTCATGGAAAAGTAATGGAGAAGACCGAAAGCAGCAACAGCAAATATTTGCAATGGTAAGTATGTGTTGGTTTGAACTCTTTATCAAGCATTTGTTGTTTCTTAAACATATTCTTACAAACCCCATGGCTCAATCAGTGAGAACATATTCTTAATCATTCACAAGATTTAACAAGCTGTCAAATTCATATGATACTTGTACATATTTGTACAAATACTCATACATAATCCTGCAGCTTTTACTCCGACTCCTGCCATTGGCTACAGCCTCAATTCCTGTACATATTTATCATGATTTTTGTAAATCAGTTGCGCCCCTTCTTGGAAAGCAGTCCCAGAAAGAAAAGTTTATATTAGGTCCAATGTATTCTTTAAAATGATTACAAATTGGGCCATTGGGACCTCACCTCATGGCCTACCTCTGTTTGCAAGAGTGGAAATGCTCACATAACATCAGATATTCAATTATTTTGTCATCAGTTGCACTGCTGATAACGTCCCGTTTGCATGTAAATAATTTACGTGATCAAAAGATTAAGTGAATAATCAACATTTTTAAACAAATTCATATGTGCTACTAAAAATATACTTTTAATAATGGAAATGCACACCTATCAGTGAACTTGTTACATAAATGTATTTAACATTTAATTATGCAACACTTTTTACAGAAGGAAATCCTACAGTTATGTAAAGGGACAACATCATCATCATGTCCTGTCCTGTCCTGGGCACACTGGGCAACATGTGTCCTCCAACATATTCGATCTGTGGCCACGTTCTTCACATCTTCTCATGGAACACCTGCATTCTTCAGGTCTTCACGAAACATCTGTCTCATGTCTTCCTTGGTCTTCCCTGTCTCCTGCGTCTTCCTGGTGGTGTCCACTTCATAACTGTTTTGGGGTGTTGTTGTTTGGGCATGCGTAGGATATGTCCAGTGAGGTGCACCCTTTGCTATGTCACAGTTTCTCAAAGTCTTCACGTGGAGTACCACTCCTCCTCATGATCTCTTCGATATATGCAGAACCAATATTCATAAACTGTACTTGATGTCTGCTTATGCCTTTATCAAAAAAGCATCAGTGCTCATCAGGAGTTTTAGTAAAGGACATATTTATTGCCATCGACTTCATGATGCTATATTCCAATGTATATATCTGCATTTGTATATTTGCATATATATGCATTTGTATAAGTGTTTGTTTGAACAAATGAAGATAGTGAGAGTGAACACCTTTTGAAATCAATATGTATTCATTAAACCTTTTATTACAGTGGTATAGTATTCACTATAGTTAATGTCCACCATAACTAAATATATGGTATCATTATATCACTACCTTGCTAATGTAAATGTAACATGAATGTATTTTATTAAAGCATTTTCTTACTGAAAATGGTTAACATTTATAATAATCATTAACTATTTGAATTGGCCTTTCATTTAGTTACAATAGAAGTGAACAATAATCACAAGGATATAGTTTATATAGTTTTAAAGTTGAGAATGTAAAATGTTCTTAATGTTTTTGCCTATTTATTTCTTAAAGGCAAGAAACCAATATATTTTCAGATAAAGTTGAACCTCATTTCTTTTATTTGTACAGCAGCATGGTTATTTTATACTGTTGTGCAGTAGTTTGGCCACTACATTTGTATTTAAACTGTTTGACATTAAATATTGGAATATGCTTACAAAATTGTGTGCATTCATTATGCTTTTGTTACATTTATTTTAATTCCAAGAGTTCAGATGGTGAACAGTGGCATAAAGAAGTGATCTAATACACAGACACAGACACAGACACAGACACAGACACAGACACAGACACAGACACAGACACACACACAGACACACACACACACACACACACACACACACACACACACACACACACACACACACACACACACACACACACACACACACACACACACACACACACACACACACACACACACACACACACACACACACACACACACACACACACACACACACACACACACACACACACACACACACACACACACACACACACACACACACACACACACACACACACACACACACACACACACACACACACACACACACACACACACACACACACACACACACACACACACACACACACACACACACACACACACACACACACAGAGAGAGAGAAAGTTTTCTCTTTCATATATATCTATGCATCAGTTTAACCACACAAAGGAGATTTTTGTTTTAAAATGTGAGTTGTATTAATTAATTAGAAGAAATAAATATTTAGCAGCCTAAATATTAAATATTTAAGGATATCTCTTCAGTTGGAACCGGATGAGATCTGTCATCATTTTCCATAAATGGACAAGTAAGTGTGACGCCTCTGTTCTGCTGCGTTGTCATTGGCTAGGACTTTATCGCAGAACTCGCTGTGATTGGACTATCTTTTAACCGATATAAAACGGCGTTTCATGTTACAAAGTATGTTTTGGTGTTTTTGTTACGTTAGTAATACGTTAAGTTAACTATAAAGTGTCGCTATGTTGTGAGAAATTACTCCTTTACCGAGATCCCAACCCTAACCCTAAGCATTTCTGCACACTTCAATGAACTACAGCGCCATGTTTCCCATTGCATTGATACACTGACAAAGGTATATGGGTAATGTAGTTTAAAACGTTTAATAATGAGACAATAAATGTTAAGTAGATGACATCTTTAATGGACAACTGGATATCTAATTATGTTCATTGTGTAAACCTTTATGACATATATGAGGGGCAGGCTGAAATTTGATATTTTACTGTGAGCACTTTTAGAAAACCTTTATGCCAGCTCTCCATATCTGTCTGAAAACTGTGCCCAACATTATTTAGTAAACATAGCATAAGCAGTTGTCCTGCCAATTTTCTCTGTGATACGCTAACCAGACTTTGAGTAACAGCCATTTGAAATGTGCTTTTTTTTGCCCTTCCAGGGGCCTCCATTGGGTCCCTGAGGGCGGAAGGGCAGTACAACATACACAGATCTATTTTCCTCATCATGGACAACAAACTTTGAGTCACATTTAAATATCAGAGTATTTTCTCTTTTCTATTCTAACATCATGCTTGTATTATAGGTTTTGATGGGTATTGTGAGACCATCTGATGAAATACAGAAATATTTGTAAGAAATGTAATATAATTATTAATATTTATTTTATTTTATGGATAAACACCCATAAATATCATGGATGAACCCACAACTTGCCATTATCCAGTTTCCAGTGTAAACAAAAACTATTTAGATTTACACTTCACTATTATTATTAAATATAGGACAATGCACCATTAAGTAAAATAACAAAAGAGACATTGCCAAAATTGTATGTATTTTCACGTACCTGACATCGGTAATGTGCATGCTTTAATTTTTATTGCAGTAGTAGATGTACCTGATTTATCAACATGGATCATCGTCAGTTAAGCTTGAAGTGTTTGAAATCCTTCCCTTTATTTCACTGAAAAGTGGCATATTGTCACAGCATGCAAATGCAACTTTTTGGTGCATTGTTGTACCAAATATAATATAACCAGATGAAAAATGTTTATGTTTCAAGTAAAATAATATTGTTAATTACTTAGATAACCTAAATCAACTCATAAAATGTGTATTTACTTTAAAAACGCCACACACAATATTCACCATACTTTATCACTCAACTCTTTATTGGAGGATACAGTATACAGTTGATAAAGTAGCATAAAGAAAAATTAGATTCAAGATAAATAAAAATGGGTCTTCAAAAATACATTA
This sequence comes from Gobio gobio, assembly GCF_949357685.1. NCBI lineage: Eukaryota > Metazoa > Chordata > Actinopteri > Cypriniformes > Gobionidae > Gobio > Gobio gobio. Next base: position 32,392,913 of record NC_137109.1, on the reverse strand, counting down.
AGATCATATTAATCCATTCACAGCTGCTGAAGCCACACAAATGAGTGCCACAGAATCCCATCCAGTCAACTATGATACAGAAAACAGATTTGATATTGTGTTGAAAAATAATGATTCATTATCACAGCTAGACTGGTTTCTTGTTCTTCCCTCTATCATGTTCATGTTCTATCCTTTTCTTCTTCTTCTAAACAGTTTGCCCACTTGTACCCTATAGTGTATAATTGATAAACAGATGATGTGGTCACTGATGTGGTGTAGCCTTTTCTCAACCAGAGGAAGAAGTTGTAACATCCCATTGTCAGGCATTCTCCAGTCCTGGTCTAAAAGTAAAAGAAAAAACACAATTCAAATTAAATTTAATGTAGTCAGGTTAGCATATGTTCTGCATGATTTAAGCAGTGGTTGGCTACTCTGGGCCTCAGCATCCATTGTCCTGCAGATTTAGCTCCAACCTCAAACCCACCTGCCTATAATTATCTATAAGTAAACCTGAAGACTTTAGTTACAAATTCCAGGCATGCTCGATTAGTCTTGGAGGTAAACTCTCCATTTCAAAAGGCCCAGAGTTGCCCATTCCTAATTTAAATTTACAAAGCCGCAGTCAGTACATTATATAATATACACATTGGAGCATTATGTATATAATATTGCAGCACATAATATTAGCCAAGTACTGACAAAAAATATTTTACCCATATCAACAGCAACCTTTTAAACAGCAGATCTTTAAAAATATATTTTAGAAAGGCATGGTCTCTTCTTAGCCTTTGCCAGTGATGCTAGATGTCTTTTAAGACAACATACTGTTCTGTCACTTGTTTTAAGAGCAATACATCAATACAAGACATACCAATGGACTTGCGCACTTTTCTGCCGTCTTTGGGCACAAGATGGCCATGTTCCTTCCTCACCCTAAACAAAGGACTTATTCGATTAGCTTGCTTCGATATAAGGGTCTGGTCTTTTTTCTCTGCTGTAAAACAAGAAAGTCTCACTTACTCTATTTGCAATTACTATTGTTTTTGAAACATATAAATTAAGACAGTTACAATAAAATGAATTTACATACGATTCAGGGGAGCATTTCATGAGTAAATACTGATATACTAAAAATATTATTTACCTGATTACGGCAAGATTCACTACAACTAAGTAGTAGCTCTTGTGAGGGTTGGCTCATAAAAGTAATCTGCAAGTAATCCTGCAAAACAGAAAGAAAGGAAATTTCATTACATTGCATGCAAGTTGTGATTTCATACATAACTGTTTCTTTCTTTAAAAAGTGTTGCATAATTAAATGTTAAATACATTTATGAAACAAGTTCACTGATAGGTGTGCATTTCCATTATTAAAAGTATATTTTTAGTAGCACATATGAATTTGTTTAAAAATGTTGATTATTTACTTGATCTTTTGATCACGTAAATTATTTACATGCAAACGGGACGTTATCAGCAGTGCAACTGATGACAAAATAATAGAATATCTGATGTTATGTGAGCATTTCCACTCTTGCAAACAGAGGTAGGTCATGAGGTGAGGTCCCAATGGCCCAATTTGTAATCATTTTAAAGAATACATTGGACCTAATATAAACTTTTCTTTCTGGGACTGCTTTCCAAGAAGGGGCGCAACTGATTTACAAAAATCATGATAAATATGTACAGGAATTGAGGCTGTAGCCAATGGCAGGAGTCGGAGTAAAAGCTGCAGGATTATGTACGAGTATTTGTACAAATATGTACGAGTATCATATGAATTTGACAGCTTGTTAAATCTTGTGAATGATTAAGAATATGTTCTCACTGATTGAGCCATGGGGTTTGTAAGAATATGTTTAAGAAACAACAAATGCTTGATAAAGAGTTCAAACCAACACATACTTACCATTGCAAATATTTGCTGTTGCTGCTTTCGGTCTTCTCCATTACTTTTCCATGAACAAGAATGGGCTGACGGAGTCCGAAAGGCCCTTTTGGTCTTTTCAGGTTAAAAAAAAAAAAAAGAGAGAAAAAGTCATAATATATAACACATACATTATATACAGTACAAAGTACTATTTACATCACAATATTTGGATTTTACATGCAAAGGCATTAAAAGCATGGTAAGTGTTGTGGTTACTGTCTATTTACAACAAAAATCACATTAAAACTACCAATACTGTGGTAAAAGCATGGTAAGTGTTGTGGTAACTGTCTATTTACAACAAACATCACATTACAACTAAGGCTGTTTTTATTGTGCTTCTACTACAAATGCCACGTTGGAACTACACTAGTTGTTATTATTAAAAAAAAGGTCTATAGCACGTCACGTGACAGTGTTTAATCGCCCTATTAGCAAGGTGTGTTGATTTAGAAAGCAAAGAAAAGCGAAGCCTGAGTGGAAATGAAAGATATAATGCAGTGACTGAACATAATCTGATCAATAACGACAGAAAATACTTTATATCAAACATTCATGGCTACTCACCAACATGTGGCACACGTGCACTGATGCCAAACATCGCGATGTATTCTGAATGAGACTTCTTCAGCGAGATTTCATACCGATAGAATACCGGCAAAGGTTTCCCATTGAAAGCAATGGAGTTCCCAGTTCGTCTATAGTCTGACGCCGGGGGGTATGGCCGTGCCTGTGGCGTCTTCACTATGACGCCGTGGGGCGGATGGAAACGCAGATCGCTTTTGGGTCTTTTCTTCACATAAATCAATCGTTTGGCCTCGGAACAGTTGGAATACTTGACATTTTTCAATAAAGTGTGCATGTTGTCTGTTATATTTTGTGTTTTATATCATATAACGCAAATGGGTAGGTTAAGGGGCGGGGTTGGGCTACTTTCAAACGTGTCTGAATAGCGTAAATACAAATCAATAAATGTAAATAAAATAATGCTGGCTGATTAAATTGAGAATCATACTCCAACATGTCATAATGGAAAAAGTATAACCCAATAAATAGTTACATCGTGATAACATTCACATGCCCAACACGTCTGTGTATGACGCCAAAGGTGTCTCATTGGAATCACTGCAGTACCCTTAACGTCGAAAAATGCCTTTCAAGGGGTACCCTGGACGTAAAAAAGTGACGACGAGGGGTCCTGACCAAGCGTCAATATGTGACGAGTGGGAGTGAGACTGTGTTGATGGATCCATGTTCTCATTCTGTTTACGCCAAATTCTGACTCTACCATCTGAATGTCTCAACAGAAATCGAGAATCATCAGACCAGGCAACATTTTTCCAGTCTTCAACTGTCCAATTTTGGTGAGCTCGTTCAAATTGTAGCCTCTTTTTCCTATTTGTAGTGGAGATGAGTGGTACTCGGTGGGGTCTTCTGCTGTTGTAGCCCATCCGCCTCAAGGTTGTGCGTGTTGTGGCTTCACGAATGCTTTGCTGCATACCCTAATACAAAAATTTATTATAATTATATAAAACATATAAAAATGCTAATTTTAAAGAAAAATATGTCAGACGGACTTAGAGACGTTTGCAGCTGAAGTCTTCAGAAGGCCTTTATTAACCCTGGACTTGTATGGGTTACTTTTATGATGGATAGATGCACTTTTTTGGACTTCAAAATCAGAACCGCCATTCACTACCATTATAAAGCTTGGAAGAGCAGTGACATTTTTTTTTATATAACTCCAATTGTGTTCATCTGAAAGAAGATAGTCATACAACTTGGTTTGAGGGTGAGTAAATCATGGGATAATTTTCATTTTTTGGGTGAACTAACCCTTTAACTATGATATTATCATTTATAACACTGTAAAAATCCAACTTCTTTTTTCATCAGACACACATGTTGATTGAACTATTTAAGGTAGTAAATGTATAATTTTTAATCAATAATTTGGGAAATAATTTGTGTTTGGCCAAAATTATGAGGATGTGTACATTTAATTGTCCTTCAGTTTTAAATGATAAAACATTCATGCAGTTTTTTCGAGTCACCATTAGTATTATTAATAATGTTCTGTTCAATTGAATTTTTATATATATAACCTAAAATATATATATTTTTATATATAACCTAAACCTAAAAAGTGGACTTCAGAACCACCAGTTTTGAAAACTTAGTTTCACAGTAGTTTATTCAACCCCTTGTAACGGTGGTGGCAATAACTTTCATCAAATACTTAATGTACTTGCTGTGGACAGTGACTTTTAAGCATTTACAGACATGATCTAAAAAAACGACCTATAGGAAATGTGGGATTTTTTTGAGGGTTTTATTAGGTACATTCTTAAAAATCAGTATAGATATCATGTTTTCAAACTTTCTATAATTTGACTTTTGAAGATATAATGAGCTTGAAAGAAGATTTAGCAGGAAAAAGAGGTCACGAGTCATAGGTCATGAAGTCAGCTGGAGCCATTAGGCCATTTATTGATGGATTCACAAGCACAGATTTTTTTTTTTCTTTTTATACATTTGTTTGTCATTTCTGGAATGCTTGTAATAGGAACATCATCAAAAGACAGTTCTTATGGCAGTGTTTTTCCGTACAAATGTCTCAGCATCATTTAACAGCTGATCTGTAGGTCAAAAATAATATTAAATATTTTAATTACAATATATTAATATCCATATATTCCATTTCCACATGCAAGATAACAATTTCTATCTTTTTTGCATAAATTAAATATAGTCTGAAAATCCAACGTTTCAAGCAATGCCTTCGCTCTTTCTATTAGAAAATGTTGCTTTTATTTAACAATACTGTTGTATCCCATTGTTTCGCTCTGTACTACACAACAGTGGCATAACAGCTCCGTTTACTCTCTGAGGTAAAAATTTATATTGATCAAGACGATACGAAGAAGGGAAAACTTAGCTGAAAAAGGTTGAACTTTACACAAATCACAAATACACAGACCAGTAAATGACATTAAAGAAAAGGAAGGTGAAGGGAAAGAGCGCACGGGCATATAGATCTACGCGTTTAGCTGCCGAGGGGATGACAGGTTTAGGAGGTGCCGGCTTCTTGTTGTTTTTGGCTTGCGATTTACCCAAAGCAGCGCTGACTTCAATGGGTTTACCATAGCAGTCAAAGTTTGAGAGTTCAAAGTCCCTTGGCAAAGAGCCTACGATGCTGAAGTCATTGGTGCGCAAATCTGACTTGGAGGTGCATACCTTTTTGCACCTTGTCTCTGTCACCTGAGAGAGATAAAGAGGGAGAGAGTGAGAAAAAGATGAATAAAGAAACAACATGTCAGATCTCAGCAACATCTGGTATGATTTTTCCTGAAACGTTAAAGGGATAGTTCACCCAAAAATGAAATTCTGCCCCCATTTCCATTCATTCCCTCACCCTCATGTTGTTACAAACCTGTATGACTTATTTTCTTCAATGAAAAACAAAAGGAGCCATCTGTAAGAATGTCCAAGCTGCTCTCTGCTATACAATGAAAGCAACTGGTGACTAACAACACAACTTCCCATCCATTCATTGTAAAACAGCTTGTTCTTTCTGTTAAATATATCTAGTTTTGTGTTTCACTGACAAAAGAAAATCATACTGGTTTGGAATGACATGTGCCCAGAATAATATTTGTAATTAATGTAAGTTTTATTGATTATGCAAAAATGTATTATTATAATTATTATTACTCCAGAATACCTGTTACATGTCCAAAAAAACAAAAAAAAAAACAGTTCTATTTATTTATTTGTTATTGATCAGTAATGCTGAAATGTGAATATAGCATAGTCTAGAAAAGAAGCAAAATAAATAAATTGCAGTAAATCCTGCAATATATTTAAATGCATCCAAGAACAGAGTATATTGCTAAATGTATTTACATGCATCCAAGGGGCAGTCATGGCCTAATGGTTAGAGAGTCAGACTGGTAACCCAAATGTTGTTGATTATCAATACCAGCAGAAAATGGTTCCCTTGAGCAAGGCACCTAACCAGCGGCTATCACATGTCACTTATACACTTTTCTCAATAATATGCATTGCACATAGACTCATTTCTCAAAGAGTCTGAATACGGTTCGGTCGAAGATTCAGTCTCTCTAAACCCCTTCTTTCCACAAGCCTACTCTGCTCTGATTGGTCAGATGGCCCAGTCTGTTGTGATTGGTCTACCACTTACAGCACATGTTGGAAAAGAAAGGTCAATCAATTCCAGAGCAAGTCCTCATCTTTTTGAAATGCATGCAAAGTCGATTTGCAGCTCTGAAAACCGCATCTTCTTGATATGTTGACAACACGAACCCAAATCTTCCAGGCCTCAGCTACAACTACAGTGTTTGAGTGCGGGTTAAAGTAGATGTCGTTCACGGGGAGCCAATGAAGACCCTAGGCTGGCATTATGCAAATTTGTTGCATTGTTACGTAGGAGAACTGACAAGAACAACAAGAACTGAGATTGGAATTGCTGACAACTTATATTACACATTGCATGAAAGGTAATATTCGAAAAAGCATAATGGGGCGCTAACCTTGATAACAGGACATTTTGACTGAACCATCCCTTTAATTTCACACTCAGGTATTTTCATTTGTATAATTAGGAAATGAACAAATGATAGCTGGCAGGCGGATCATTTATGCATTATGATACTCATTCAAGCATCAGACATGGACAACTCAAACCAATTCTGATTAATTGTTTCCCTAAGAATTGTGTCCCTCATGTAGAGGCACATACACTATCTGTCTCTCTCTTTTTTATAGCATTTTCCTTTCTCTTGACACTCTGAGGTGCTGGGAAAGGGGGAGTTTGAGGACAGGCAATTATTTTGGGCTCTTCCTAAAGCCCTAACAGGGCAGAGGCAGTGTAGCGTGGCCCTCCCACGCAGGAACAACAGGAGAAGAAAAGAAGAGGTGAGAAGAAACACCTACCCTGCATCGAAATAGAACAAGACAAGCATTAAGAACTGATGTGAGCTGAAGTCCGATTCTCTCTCTCTCTCTCTCTGACTAACAGAGCAGAGGGATGTCTGGATAAGTGATGTGACTGATGGTCTAATGCCAACTTGTCTGTTGTATTAGTTCTGGATGTGTGAAAAGGGGCAGAAGCCATGCAGTGCTGGACCGCACTACTTCCCACTGGGCACACAACACTAAAACCCTCAAACAGCTTGATATATTTTCTAGTGCACAGATTTTGGAAACTGTCTGTCAAATACAGTATTGGAGCTTTCATATCCTTCTAATAAATATTGTCTGCTCAAAAGCTTTCAGCATGTCTGAACAGCCATTAGATGGCTGGAGAATCAGTGGCAGAAAACAAGCCTTGGGACGCTTCCAAACAACGCTTTAATTCAGAGCAATGAATGGGGTTTTCTTGGAGGTCAGTAACTTACAGGGGTTGTGCAAAGAGCATGTGGGTTAATTTCGGGTCAGATGTTCTTCTGGTAGCTGTCAAGGTCCAGTCTGGGAGTAAATGTGTGGCAGTGGTTGCAAACACAGTGCATCCTTAAGCCTCCCTCTGGGGCCAATTTAAAGCTTATAATAGACTTCAGCAGACCACATTATTCAGCCTATTTCTCCTGTCTGTCAGGCAACCCTTGCCTCCAAGCTCCTCTTCCAATTGTTGCTATAAAGCTGTCTGTTTTCTGAAGAACGTGAAGTACTGTGATTATCCCACCTACACTTTTGCATGCAGACCTGACATTTTAGATTATATAACTACAGGGACAGCAATGCAGCTGAACACAATAAAACAGAATTTAAACAATGATCTCTTTAAAAGGGTACAATTACCCATGGGCTGCTTAAAGGGATAGTTCACCCAAAAATGAAAATTCTGTCATCATTTACTCACCCTCAAGTTGTTCCAAACCTGTATGAGTTTCTTTGTTCTGCTGAACTCAAAAGAAGATATTTTGAAGAATGTGTTTGTAACCAAGCAGAGAGAGCAACCATTGACTACCAAAGAAGGGGAAAAAAACTATGGTAGTCAATGGTTGCTCTATCTGCTTGGTTACAAACATTCTTCAAAATATCTTATTTTGTGTTCCGCAGAATAAAGAAACTCATACAGGTTTGGAACAACATGAGGGTCAGTAAATGATGACAGAATTTTCATTTTTAGGTGAACTATCCCTTTTATCTCCGTCTCTATATTGTACTGTCATGGAATAAAACATACTTAGAATGAATACAGATGTGTCAAGTTTGTACTTCAGAATCTAAAATATAGTAAATAAAATAAATAATTAACAGAATATTATTTTATATAATTGTTAATGTTTATATATTAATTTTAATATATACACTACTATTCAAAAGTTCAGAGTCAGTAACATGTTTTAATGTTTTTGAAAGAAGTATCTTATGTTCACCAAGACTGCATTTATTTTTCATATTATTACAATTTTAATGTTTATGTTTATGGCAAAACATTAAAGGTTTCAGTGTCACATGATCCTTCAGAAATCATTCTAATATGCTGATTTGGTGCTCAATTATCATTTCTTAATATTATCAAAGTTCAAAATGGTTGTGCAGCTTAGTTTGTCTGGCTTTCACCAGACCAAACTCAATTTAAGATTGAACATTGGTCTGGGGAGTCTGCTATGTATTTTCTACTGCACAAGAGGCGTGATAAACGAGCATAAATTAAATGACTCCGTACGCAACTGGATAGTCCTTCAACCAATCAGACCACAAAAGGCTTGATAAACGAGCATAATTCAAATGACTGTATGCAACTGGATAGTGCTTCAACCAGTCAGACCACAAAAGACCCGATCAACGGGCAACGACCCATCGCTTCTCTATCCGTCATCGTGTTAAACCTGCCAATAGCGCGCCAGGTGGATAAGCCAGTCTGTTATTGGTTCCCACAACAAGGAGAAATTTAAGCATCTGAACAGTAGTGTATATTAAATATATAATTATATACATGCTTTGAGTATTTTTAAATATACATAAAAAATACAATAAATTTAAATGAAGGTAACACAAAATACTGCTACACCCCCATGATACAAATATGGTATTAGATGGTAAAACAATGGTACTTTAAGATTATGGATGTTCAAAAAAGTGATATTGCCGTGTCCAAAAACACTTTTTGGTTGCATTATGAATTGTGACAGCATACAGTATAATCATTTTGTTTAAATAGAGTCAGCTGGTTGTTTCTGACCTGTAGCGTACTGACGTGTATAGGGGTGCTTCCCATGCCATTGACAGTGTTCTTGGCAGGGGTCTTTCCCTCTGCTTTCTCTTTGGCGGCAATCTTTGCTCTCTCCGCCTCCAGCCGTTTAGGGCTGTTAAGCATCACCTGAACCACAGCATATTCGACCAGAGAGGCAAAGCCAAAGAGCAGGCAGGCAATCAGCCAGATGTCAATCGCCTTTACATAGGAGACTTTGGGCAGTTCAGAGGCCAGAGACGTGCACTCAGAAGAGAGCGAGAGCACTGACAGAATCCCTGCAGACAAAGACAGTGGTCATTAGATCAAATTAGGGGAGAGATGAGTTTATACATTGATCTGAAGTTGTTTCCAAAGATAACACTATAGCAGACTGTACAACATAATAGGAAGGCATCTGTAACAGCATTAGAACAGTGGGTAATAAATGCCATCCATGTATTTTAAGTTCTTTGTAACTGATGGTCACCTCCTTCTTTGTTTATACATTACAGTTTAAAATGAAAGATGTTTTAATGTTTCTGAAAGTCTCTTATGCACACCAAGGCTGCATTATTAAATAGATAAAAATACAGTAAAACAGTAATGTTGTGAAAATAGCATAATATTTTTTGTGGAAACCATGATGCATATTCTTAAATAAATGGAAAGTTCAAAAGTAACATTATACAGTTATTGTCTTTATTGTTAATGTCTTTTGATCAACTTGCTGAAAATAGAGAATATTACTGACAAAAAATGTGAATTATATACCTATGCCAATGCAATGATGCTTAAAGAATTTTTTTTATTATTAAAGATGCATATATATATACAGTGAGGAAAATAAGCATTTGAACACCCTGCTATTTTGCAAGTTCTCCAACTTAGAAATCATGGAGGGGTCTGAAATTGTCATCGTAGGTGCATGTCCACTGTGAGAGACATAATCTATAAAAAAAAATCCAGAAATCACAATGTATGCTTTTTTTTTACTATTTATTTGTATGATACAGCTGCAAATAAGTATTTGAACACCTGAGAAAATCAATGTTAATATTTGGTACAGTAGCCTTTGTTTGCAATTACAGAGGTCAAACATTTCCTGTAGTTTTTCACCAGGTTTGCACACACTGCAGGAGGGATTTTGGCTCACTCCTCCACACAGATCTTCTCTAGATCAGTCAGGTTTCTGGCCTGTCGCTGAGAAACACAGAGTTTGAGCTCCCTCCAAAGATTCTCTATTGGGTTTAGGTCTGGAGACTGGCTAGGCCACGCCAGAACCTTGATATGCTTCTTACAGAGCCACTCCTTGGTTATCCTGGCTGTGTGCTTCGGGTCATTGTAATGTTGGAAGACCCAGCCTTGACCCATCTTCAATGCTCTAACTGAGGGAAGGAGGTTGTTCCCCAAAATCTTGCAATACATGGCCCCAGTCATCCTCTCCTTAATACAGTGCAGTCGCCCTGTCCCATGTGCAGAAAAACACCCCCAAAGCATGATGCTACCACCCCCATGCTTCACAGCAGGGATGGTGTTCTTGGGATGGTACTCATCATTCTTCTTCCTCCAAACACGTTTAGTGGAATTATGACCAAAAAGTTCTATTTTGGTCTCATCTGACCACATGACTTTCTCCCATGACTCCTCTGGATCATCCAAAGGGTCATTGGCAAACTTAAGACGGGCCTGGACATGTGCTGGTTTAAGCAGGGGAACCTTCCGTGCCATGCATGATTTCAAACCATGACGTCTTAGTGTATTACCAACAGTAACCTTGGAAACGGTGGTCCCAGCTCTTTTCGGGTCATTGACCAGCTCCTCCCGTGTAGTTTTGGGCTGAATTCTCATCTTTCTTAGGATCATTGAGACCCCACGAGGTGAGATCTTGCATGAAGCCCCAGTCCGAGGGAGATTGACAGTCATGTTTAGCTTCTTCCATTTTCTAATGATTGCTCCAACAGTGGACCTTTTTTCACTAAGCTGCTTGGCAATTTCTCCGTAGCCCTTTCCAGCCTTGTGGAGGTGTACAATTTTGTCTCTAGTGTCTTTTGACAGCTCTTTGGTCTTGGCCATGTTAGTAGTTGGATTCTTACTGATTGTATGGGGTGGACAGGTGTCTTTATGCAGCTAACGACCTCAAACAGGTGCATCTAATTTAGGATAATAAATGGAGTGGAGGTGGACATTTTAAAGGCAGACTAACAGGTCTTTGAGGGTCATAATTCTAGCTGATAGACAGGTGTTCAAATACTTATACAAATAAATAGTTTAAAAAATCATACATTGTGATTTCTGGATTTTCTTTTTTAGATTATGTCTCTCACAGTGGACATGCACCTACGATGACAATTTCAGACCCCTCCATGATTTCTAAGTGGGAGAACTTGCAAAATAGCAGGGTGTTCAAATACTTATTTTCCTCATTGTATATATATATATATATATATATATATATATATATATATATATATATATATATATATATATATATATATATATATATATATATATATATATATATATATATATATATATATATATATATATATATATATATTTCCAAATATTTTAAAATATATTTTTTATGAGCAAGCTCACATGGAATCACACAGATGCACATCCTTGTCCCTTATGTATTTGTTCCTTATTAAACATTTTATTTGTATTTGTATTAATAATTTACAAATATTTTGAATCTTTCAGCTTATTATTATATTTTATTCAAATGTAAACTCTTTCCCTGCCAGTTCCCTTTCGTTCAGTCACTACGACGTACGTTAGTGACTAACGAATGGGGGGGTTTCGCTTAGAAGCCAATCATCTTCTTCGTATTCAACAGCGCCCAATGGCAGTGCCAATGCCATGGGCATGCGGAATTTGCATGCGTAACTCCGCCCCACCTCGTGGGTATATCAGGAAGTACGCTGGCAACATCGCATTATGTTTCTGCTTTGGAGCCAAGAGGATCTCTTCACTCCTACAAGCCTGATCTGAGTCTTCGACAGCTTTTCGAGACGAGCAGCTTTCCAGAGGCGTTGGTTTTACGGCGCGTTCCAGTGATCATCATACTGCCTGCCTGCTGATCTGCGCAGTGGTCCGCTAGACAGCTGGTGTGTGGTCCCTGGGCGCTTCGGCGTTCTCTGCGAGGCTTTCCTCTCATAAAAGAGCTTACACGTGACGCGTCCTTTTCAGGATGTCTCGTCCGTGTACTTCTGGGTGTGGTCGGTTGCTTTCCTCCTCTGATGGGCACGAACACTGTCTGGTATGTTTGGGCTTTCAGCATGCTCAGACAGCGTTCGCGGATGAGTCATGTTCTCACTGCGGGAACATGACCATCGCAATGTTGCGGTCAAGACTCCATGACCTTCGTACTGAAGTGAGAGTCCCCTCTACCACACCCCGATCTACTGAGTCCCAGAGGCCCAGTACTTCGGCTGGTGGTCAGGGTGACTTGACGGTTACGGTGTGGAACAAAGCCCCGACGCTCATGCCTCGGGCCACACCCCCGTCTTGCACATTGCAACCCGCGAGCGTTCAGATGCAGATCGCGGGGCCGGCTCCGACCCCCCCGCGCATCTCGTTTGGCGCTCCGGAGGAGGATGCGATGTCGATCACCGCATCACAAGGTGGGCTCGAGTCCTCTGGAGATGATGACTCGGCTGTGCTGCCGCCCTCGGGCGTGCCAGCATTGCCCGAGTCAGATCCAGAGCTGACAGCCATGTTGTCTCGGGCAGCCGCGAGCTTAGGGATCGAGTGGAACCCTCCACCCTGTCCCGAACGCTCAAGGCTCGACGATTGGTTTTTGGGGGCTCGCGCTGACACCCGTCAGTCCTTGCCCTCAATACCTTTCTTTCCCGAGCTGCATGAGGAACTCACGCGGTCCTGGAAGTCCCCGTTGTCTTCCCGCGACCGTTCGGTGGCTTCCTCCGCCTTCTCCGTCCTCGATGGGGCGGCAGCTAAAGGGTACACTGGGATCCCTCCAGTTGAACGTTCTGTTGCGATGCAACTGTGTCCTCAGAGCGCTTCAACCTGGCGTGGTGATCCTAAGCACCCCTCCAAAGCCTGTCGGTTCACATCAACCTTGGTGTCGAAATCGCACAGAGCCGCGGGGCAGGCTGCCGCTTCGCTGCATGCCATGGCGATCCTTCAGGTCTACCAGGCCAGGATCCTCAAGGACATGCACGAGGGTGGAGTTGATCCGGGGCTCTTAAATGAGCTGCGTGCCGCCACCGACCTCGCTCTCCGGGCGACGAAGGTGACCGCACGCTCCCTGGGTCAAGTGATGTCCACAAATGTGGTCCAGGAGCGTCACCTGTGGCTGAACCTGGCCGATATGCGGGACACCGAGCGGACCCGGTTCCTCGATGCCCCCATATCCCAGGCCGGCCTCTTCGGCGGGGCGGTTGAGGACTTCGCCCAACAGTTCTCAATCGCCCAGAAGCAGACTGAGGCAATCAAACATGTACTGCCCCGGCGGCCAGCTGCTGCCTCCACCCAGCCGCCGGCACAGTCGCCTCAGTCTGCTCCACGCCGAGGACGCCCTCCTAAGGCTCCCGCCCCTCCCACCCGGTCCAAGCAGCAGCCTTCACCCGGGCCGGGTCGCGGAGGAAGCCGTAGGAAGGCGTCCAAGTCCCCTCAGGCCGCCCCGCGCCCCGCTAAACGCCAGGCCAAGCGGCGCTCCTGAGACGGACGGCTCAGGGATGGGAAATTCTTTCGAGGAGATGGTAGCAGGACCACTCCTTCCCCCGGTGGAGGGCCGGGGGAGAATCCTTTGTTCAGCTGCTGGCCCCCGGGTCAGCAGCACCCTATGTTGGTCAAAGAAAGAATTAACACTCCCATCCCTGAGCCCACAGAGTCCGGTGATGACGGTGCGCGCCACCCACGGGTCCCGCCACTCGCATCCCACTCTGTCGCCAGCCTCCTGGCAGAGCAGACCCCAGTGGAACGTGCGTCCTTCCCTGGTCTCCTCTGTCAGGACACAGCTGTCAACCGTGCCCCCGCACCGGGACGCCCCACAGCCTCCCATGTCCGGGCCGGTGACGCTGCATCGCTGCAAGCCCACACCGGGTACGTCTGTACACCGTATGACCCCGCTGGTGCAGTTTCTGGATGTCTGGCTTCAGCTTCCAGGGCTGTCCCGCTGGGTCGAGCGGACCATCAGGCGCGGCTACGCGATTCAGTTCGCGCAGGTTCCTCCCTGCTTCCGGGGAGTCCGCTCCACCATGATCGGGGCCAACGCCCCCGTCATGCGAGCGGAGATTGCCACCCTACTGGCGAAGGGTGCGATCGAACCTGTCCCTCCAGCCGAGATGAATTGCGGGTTTTACAGCCCGTACTTCATTGTACCCAAAAAGACCGGTGGGCTACGGCCAATCCTGGACCTGCGCGTCTTGAACCGTTACCTTCACCGGTTTCCGTTCAAGATGTTGACAGCGAAACGCCTTTTCGAATGCGTTCGTCCACACGATTGGTTTGCAGCGATCGACCTGAAGGACGCCTACTTCCATGTCTCCATTTTGCCTCGACACAGACCGTTCCTACGGTTTGCTTTCGAGGGGCGGGCATATCAGTACGCGGTTCTACCATTCGGGCTATCTCTGTCCCCTCGCGTCTTTACGAAGATTGCCGAGGCAGCCCTTGCGCCCCTTCGGCAGCACGGGGTCCGCATCCTGAACTACCTCGACGACTGGCTCATACTGGGTCCCTCTCGAGAGCAGGTTTGCGGACACAGAGATTTGGTGCTCCATCACCTAGCCCGTCTGGGCCTTCGGGTCAACTGGGAGAAGAGCAAACTTTGCCCCGCGCAGAGGATCTCTTTTCTCGGTATGGATATCGACTCGGTCGCCATGTGCGCGCAGCTTTCGAGCGAGCGCGCACAGTCTCTGCTGACTTCCCTTCGACAACTCGAGGGCAAGAGTGCGGTTCCACTGAAACACTTTCAGAGGCTCCTGGGGCATATGGCATCTGCAGCCGCGGTAACGCCGCTCGGATTGCTTCATATGAGACCGCTTCAGCACTGGCTACGCGATCGAGTCCCGAGATGGGCATGGCGGTCTGGCACGCTCCGGGTCCCAGTGACCCGGGCCTGCTTACAGACACTCACCCCGTGGTCGAACCTCAAGTTTCTACGGACCGGAGTGTCCTTAGAACGAGCTTCCCGGCATGTTGTTGTGACAACAGATGCATCATCCACGGGCTGGGGTGCCATGTGCAATGGACAAGCAGCCGCGGGCTCCTGGACAGGACCCCAGCGCCTTCTGCATGTCAATTGCCTCGAGTTACTGGCTGTACGGTTCGCCCTGCACCGCTTCCGAGCGTTGCTGAAGGGTCAACATGTGCTAGTCAGGACAGACAACACGGCCGTAGTAGGTTACATCAACCACCAGGGCGGTCTACGCTCCCACCGTATGTCTCAACTCGCCCGCCATCTCATTTTGTGGAGTCAGAAGCGCCTGAGGTCCCTTCGTGCTGTCCACATCCCTGGAGACCTGAACTGTGCAGCCGACGAGCTCTCACGGTTTCAGCCTCTCCCCGGAGAGTGGAGACTCCACCCCCAGACGATCCAGCTGATATGGGAACGGTTCGGCGACGCACAGGTAGATCTGTTTGCCTCCCAGGACTCTTCCCATTGCTCCCTGTATTATTCCCTGACCGAGGGCACCCTCGGCACGGATGCACTGGCGCACAGCTGGCCGTCAGGGCTACGCAAGTATGCGTTTCCCCCAGTGAGCCTTCTTGCACGGGTACTGTGCAAGATCAGGGAGGACAAGGAGCAGGTCGTCTTGGTCGCCCCGCTTTGGCACGGCCAGACCTGGTTCCCAGAACTCTTACTCCTTGCGACAGCCCCTCCCTGGCCTATTCCTCTGAGACCGGACCTCCTTACTCAGAGACGGGGCACCTTTTGGCACCCGCGTCCAGCGTTCTGGAAGCTCCACGTGTGGCTTCTGGACGGGACACGGTAGGTTTGAGTAGCCTTCCACCTGCGGTGGTCGCTACCATCACTTCCGCTAGAGCTGAGTCTCTCGACGTCTCTACGCGTTGAAGTGGAACCTCTTCGTCACATGATGCTCTTCCCGCCAAGAAGACCCCTGGAAATGCCCGATCGGGTCCGTGCTATCGTTTCTCCAGGAGGGGGTGGAGCGAAGGCTGTCTCCCTCCACCCTTAAAGTGTACGTGGCCGCAATATCTGCCTACCACGATCTCCTGGGAGACAAAAAGGTAAGTCAGCACGACCTGATCATCAGGTTCCTGAGGGGGGCGAGGAGACTGAATCCTCCTCGCTCTCCTCTCGTTCCCTCTTGGGACCTCTCAGTAGTCTTAAGTGCTCTGCAGAGGCCTCCCTTTGAGCCTTTGCGGTCGGCCGAGATTAAGTTCTTGTCTATGAAGACGGCTCTGCTGACCGCATTGGCCTCGCTTAAGAGGGTCGGGGACCTGCAAGCATTTTCGGTTGACGAAGCGTGCCTTGAGTTCGGGCCGGCTAACTCTCACGTGATCCTGAGACCCCGGCCCGGATATGTGCCCAAGGTTCCTACCACTCCGTTCCGAGATCAGGTGGTGAACCTGCAAGCGCTGCCTTTGGAGGAGGCAGACCCAGCCTTGGCATTGCTCTGTCCAGTACGCGCTCTCCGCGCCTACGTAGACATGACGCAGTGTTTCAGGACCTCAGACCAGCTCTTTGTCTGTTATGGTGGAGAGCGGAAGGGAAGCGCTCTCTCAAAGCAGAGGTTGTCTCACTGGATAGTGGACACCATTGTTTTGGCATACCAGCAGCAAGGCCGACCATGTCCCCTTGGTGTGAGGGCACACTCCACCCGGAGTGTGGCCTCCTCTTGGGCTCTAGCGCATGGCGCCTCGCTAACAGACATCTGCAGAGCTGCAGGCTGGGCGACACCCAACACATTCGCCAGATTCTACAATCTCCGAGTGGAGCCAGTGTCCGACTATGTACTCGCCCCTACGGGTGGCCGGTAATGGGCCAGGCTCAGGTGTCTTCGCTTGCTCGCCATTCCACTCCCAGGACTGGATACGTGCGATATTTTCCTCAGGTGAGCTCCCCGAGAGCCCTGAGCTCCTCCAGCACTGCTTACGCCCACATCAGTTCAGTCTGCCCTTTCGAGCCCAGACCCTCATGTCCGGCCAGGTGCTCCGTGTGCATGGTTCCCCTCCGGCGACCCCCACACGAGTATTCCCACCGTAAGCCTCCTCAGTGAGCAGGTGTCTTTCCCTTGGCAAGTCCCTGCCACCCCTAGGGTTAAAAATCCACCTTCGGCTGGTACCCTAGAGATCTTCCACATGCAACCCTCAGCGGGTCATATGTGTATTCTCTAAGTCCTCCCTACGGTAGGCATCTTGGCATTCCCTCACTGGGATATGCTTCCCAGTGTACCTTGGTATTCCTGTGATAAGTGGGAGTCCTACGGCCTTAAGTGGCAGGTCTCACACTTACGCAGGGCACTGGATGACAGTTGAGTGGCGTTGTTGAATAGGATCCCCCATTCGTTAGTCACTAACGTACGTCGTAGTGACTGAACGAAAGGGAACGTCTCGGTTACGTATGTAACCCTCGTTCCCTGAGGAGGGAACGGAGACGTACGTTTCCTTTGCCACGTCAGCTGTGCTGCCTGGAACGCGGAGTTCAGTCTTGGCTCCTGCAGCAGTAACATAATGCGATGTTGCCAGCGTACTTCCTGATATACCCACGAGGTGGGGCGGAGTTACGCATGCAAATTCCGCATGCCCATGGCATTGGCACTGCCATTGGGCGCTGTTGAATACGAAGAAGATGATTGGCTTCTAAGCGAAACCCCCCCATTCGTTAGTCACTAACGTACGTCTCCGTTCCCTCCTCAGGGAACGAGGGTTACATACGTAACCGAGACGTTTTCCAGGTCAAGTTTCCAGTCAGCGCCAGCCTTTTTGATAATTTTCACAAAAATGTCATGGCCCCCAGAATATTTTGTTCTATTCTAGACTCATGCATTCGTTTTTTAATCAACACTTGAATGTGGATATATTTAATAAAAAAACATTTTGAACAAAAATCTGAAAAAATCTATTTTTTGTCAAAGACTTCCTGTAAATTAAGTTTAAATGCGTGAATAAACTAAGCTATTAGGCTAATCAGGTATCTGTATGCTATGCTTGTACATAAGCTAACTAACAAAAACATTAATGTTCATTATAACGTAGTTCAAACAGCCTTTATCATAACATGATTTTGTAGGAATTGTAATCAGGTGCTAAAGAAATTATCTATTAAAATTAATTTGAGCCAAATGGATCGCTTGGAGTAACAGAGACCCAATTTCGAGAAGGACCCTGATTTGTCACCACGCCGTTCAGAAGATGTGTAATAGCGCCCCCTAACATATAACAGAGAAAACATAGATTGCGGGAAAATGCTGTCAATGGCGCGGAAAGAGTTAAATATTTAAATTTATTCTGCAGATTTCCCCACAAAGTTTGTGTATCAGTAGATTCCATATAACCCTGTGTATAATCAAAATGACACACACACATACAAACCAAACACTCACAAACTGCATAAAATGACTGACCTGAAATGGTATCAGACCATGGACAGTGGCATTTTGAGATGATACTTGATGTAATCACGTTATACTGCGACAAGGACAACAGTTTGGACAGAATGGTGGTGGTATGGCATCACCAATGGAATCGCAAAAAAATCCAATTGTAACCAAATCACGGCAGAGGATTTGCAGACATTTTGTAATGTCCACCCATGAAACAGAACAGGATAAGCATGTTCCAAGAAAACAGTACATGCATTTATCAGCAATATCAGGCTATACTTGGAAAACACAAGAAATTGTCACACGGCATCTCGTGTAATCTTCATCGCATCTCAGATAATCTTCTTTCACTGACCTCTGTGGTTCCAATAGTGAAAAATGTCTGTTGCCTACAGCTGATGCGGATGGAAATATCCTGGACATGCATTACATTTCCTTGGAGATGCCTTTAGGTAAGCAATTGATGAAAAGAAGCTAGTGCTGTAGGGGATAAAAACGATCACCCTAAACCTCCTGCACTGATGTGAAATGAGCAGCATTGAAAAGATTCATTGGTGGATGTTATATTGGTGAAAACGGGGAATGAAAAATGTAAAGGATGGGGTTGTTTATGGGGGTACAGGACTCCACAGAGACATGAGATGAGGTGCTGATGCATGTGGCAGGACTGATGATTGGAAAAAGTACCCAGAGGCACACGGGCAGCGCTGGCGTCAGGGTTGATCCAAAAGGAGAGCCAGGAGAGGACGACGATGAGCAGGGTGGGCGCATACACACCCATCATGTAGAAGCCCACCTGCCTCCTCAGAGTAAAAATCACCTCCACACACGTGTAGTAGCCTATCATACAACAGTTCAAAAGGTTGCTTTAAATGGACAAACACGTACATTTATTGTGGAATCGCATCTAATGGCTACCTCTTCAACTAGACCGGAGAGAGAGCTTATGCACACATTTAGTGCCATTCATGAAAAGTGAAAAGCTTTTACCTGTCCCTGCGTAGAACTTGGTGCAGTTGCCATATTCAATGTCCTCTTGTTTAATATCGAATTGAGGCAGAGCAATCTCTTCCATCTGTACGGGGTCACCAGACTGCCACATGAACTGCAGGTCATCTGTAGTATAGCCAACTACACACACACACACACAGAAATTAATAATAACACTACAAATAACAATAATACCTGTGGTTCTAGCTTCATACGTCAGAGATTTAAATATGCTTTTCTATGACTTTTGAGTCCTCGAGATTACGAAATAAGGATTTTTTTTTTAACATTATTTAGGCACACTTTCTAGCCAATTAAATATTATTAATGAAATATATCATTACATTTTTAATGAAATATAAGCAGTTGTTCCTTATGGCTGAATTGTGCTGTTTAACAACACCTAAGTAAAACTATTGTATGTTTTTTTTTTTTTTTTGTCAGTGCGACATTAAATGCAATATAGACTATGGATACTTTACATTTTCCTTTCCTTTTTTTTTCTTTTTTTTGATATGACAAATTTTCTTGACCTTTTTAGGTCTAGTAAAATTGAAAATTCCTTCATATTTCCAAGTTTTTCATGTCTGTGGGAACTCTTAAGTTTTGTAATTATTTATTTTTTTTAACTTCTATTATATTCTTCTAAATACTTAATTATCTTATTCATATTTACATACAGCTCTCAAGCTGCATTTTGCATCGCTGGGTGTCCATGGGGAAGAGAGTCAAGTCCAGTGGACAAGAGAGGGTCACGGACAACCTGTAAAGAGAAACGATACATTTAAGACAATGAATCATGCAGCAGCTTGGTTAGTTTGAATCAGGGTAGTAATTTGGAATGAGGCATTTTATTTTATTTTTATGACCAACTGTTTGTGGACACCTGAACAGCATACCCATTTGAGCTTGTTAAATGTTTAATTTCAAAACCATGGACAGTAAAATTGAAAAATAACAGATTCCACTGACTGCATTTGAAGCTTCATGCTGAAACATTCACTTATATATTCAGCAACCTTGCAAAGATTTTTTGCGAAGACTATTTTATCACCAGATTGCATCACTTGAAAGTCAATCCAAATTTAACCAATTTCATAGATGCCGCAGATATTAAATGTCTTTCCCAACAGTAGAATAAATTCTTCATAGAGTTCCCTTTTTGTGCACAGCATTCACACCCAGGCATATTTATTTAAAACACCATTAACACATGAAAGCTTTTTGGTTTTCTATCATAATCTGACAAGCACAGTCTCAGATGCAGCAAAGAGCTACTTTTTGCACCAGCGGGGCCACACAGCACTTGAGTGCAAGGCAAGCAACTGAAGCGCCGTGCCAAGATATTTTTGTAAAGGCCTGGGAGAGGTTAGAGAGAATGAACGCTTCCTTCTAAGATCTGTTTTTGTTTAAGATGTATCTTTATGGTGTGTTATACAAATTATCGGAGAGGAAGAGAGAGACAAGGGTTAAGATGTAAGATGGGGTCAGGCGGGAAAAGACAGAGGGACAAACAAAGATGCAAAATAAAGATTCCCCTTGAAAACAAACATTGTATCCATCATAATATCCTGCTCCAAACAATATTTAGCAGCAAAAAAAAAAATAATTGCTATGTATTAAGTGGCAAAAAGCAGTTTCCAGGAAGGTGACTTTATCCAATGTCCAACAAACTGACTAAAGCATATAACATATGATATTATTCTGACATAAATAAATATATATGTGAAAATAATTTTATATGTACTTGTTTTATACAATTTGGTGTTTATATACACTATATTGCCAAAAGTATGGGGACACCCCTCCAAATCATTGAATTAAGATGTTCCAATCACTTCCATGGCCACAGGTGTATAAAATCAAGCACATATATCCAGGACTCTAGAGCAGTGGACACGTGCTCTCTGGAGTGACGAATCACACTTCTCTGTCTGGCAATCCGATGGACGAGTCTGGGGTTGGCGGTTGCCAGGAGAACGGTAATTGCCTGACTGCATTGTGCCAAGTGTAAAGTTTGGTGGAGGGGGGATTATGGTGTGGGGTTGTTTTTCAGGGGTTGGGCTTGGCCCCTTAGTTCCAGTAAAAGGAACTCTTAATGCTTCAGCAATTTGGACAATTTCATGCTCCCCTTTTTGTTCCAATTTGACTGCACACCAGTGCACAAAGCAGGTCCATAAAGACATGGATGAGCAAGTTTGGTGTGGAGGAACTTGACTGGCCTGCACAAAGTCCTAACCTCAACCCGATAGGTCACCTTTGGGATGAATTAGAGCGGAAATTGCGAGCCAGGCCTTCTCGTCCAACATCAGTGCCTGACCTCACAAATGCGCTTCTAAGAAAGGTTAAAAATTCTCATAAACACACTCCTAAACCTTGTGTAAAGTCTTCCCAGAAGAGTTGAAGCTGTTATAGCTGCAAAGGGTGGGCCAACTCCATATGTGTAATATGACATATGTATAGTGTCAATGGTATAAATAAATAAATAAATAAATAAATAAATAAATAAATAAATAAATAAATAAATAAATAAATAAATAAATAAATAAATAAATCCTTTCACAAATGACATGTAAGCATGTTCCGAAACAAAAATATTAAATAATTTTTCTCCAGTATACTGGAAGCTCGGAAAGAATAGGTTATGGAGCAAAGGGATAAGAAGGGCTATAAGGTGTGTCATTGAGAAAAAGAGATAAGAAAGACATTAAAAAAGGTAATGTACATATAAGGAGGAAGTTGAAGGTCAATGGACGAGTAAAGGCAGAATTAGTTTCAGGGAGGTATAATACGAAATAAACACTCTTGTTTCTTTTTGAAAGACTCTCATTAAGACAGTAATCCCTTGCCACACACATACCCAGAGACAGAGCAAGGCATCCTGGGCCAATGCCAAAAGTGAGAAAGGGCTCACTGAAGACCACCCAGCTCAAGCGGTGATATGGGTGGCATGGAAAAACACTATGAAAAAATACATTTGCCTCAGACATAACAGAACAAAACGTGATGCTCTTAGAAACACTTCACATCCAGACTGAAATGGCTCTGTGCCAGTGTTTAGATTTTATCTTTACGCTAAACTGGACCATGTCCAATGCACGGCTGGTATGGTGATCACAGTAACAACTCACATTTGTTTAAAGCATACGACCTGTGGAATTGTTTACCTTTATAAATACCTGTTTGTTTAATTCTGTTTTCTATCAAATCTGTTTTGATAAGCCTTTACTAAAAATAAAAAAAAAATCTACAGGGCAGATCTACTGCAGGTGTGGTCACTGACTTCTAGAAGACACTGAGAGATTCATTCACTCAGCAGGATCTGTAGATAAAGCCATGGAAAGATAATGACTAGAGGTGTCCACCACTACTAAAGGACTGCACTTTCACATGGGATCAGATTACACATGGGATTACAGCAGGAGGAGCTGTAATTTAGGTGTCAGTGGTGAAGTGAAATTCTAGGGTCAACAGATGTATCAAATCTCCGATTGTCAGATCACTTTAAGTCCCCTGAGGTTTATTAAAAGCATTAAGAAGAGCTCCTAGGAGGGTTCAATCACTATGCTCCCTGTCATTCAAACATGTACTTTATGATACTTTGAGTTTTGTTGTATCAATACTCAAATTTGTATGGAAGCCTATTTCTGTCTCAGAGTAATATATGTATATAGGTAATAAGGTATTTTTGTCTTCTCATTGAGTTAATTCATTGCAATTTGTAATCCCACAATGTGACTTTATATACACAAACATTCTAATATAAGTTTTTTTTAAATTAAAATAAATATTTTGAATCATCATAAAAAAATTATCAAAAGTGATAGTAAAGAATTTCATATTTTTACAAAAAGATTACATAAAATTTGTTCTTTTGATCAGAATCTGTTCTCGGCTTCCACATAAATATTAATCAACATAACTGTTTTCAACTGTGATTATAAAAATAAATGTCTCTTGACAACCAAATCCGCATATTAGAATGGATTCTGTAGGATCATGTGACTGACGACTTTATTTATTATTATTTATTTATTATATTTGTATTTTTTAATCAAATAAATGCAGCCTTGATGAGCATAATAGACTTATTTCCAAAACATTACAAAATACAACCTCACACTTTTGTGACTTAATTTCTCACAGTGTGGACATTGTATCTTATTTTAAACTGTGTATCACAATTGTATATATTATCTCTCGGAAACAGGCTTCCATGAATTTATGAACCTGGCTGACACATTAATTTCAACACCTTCCGATTAAACTCCTGCCTGGTAATTTGTTCCACTTTAAAAGGCCTTGACATCTGATAAACTCTTGTGTCTGCTGTGGTAAATAATGTGAGTAGGTGTTACCAGCATTTAGACCTCATT
Organism: Gobio gobio; assembly: GCF_949357685.1. Lineage (NCBI taxonomy): Eukaryota > Metazoa > Chordata > Actinopteri > Cypriniformes > Gobionidae > Gobio > Gobio gobio. The sequence goes on along the minus strand of NC_137109.1, from coordinate 32,368,898 downwards.
TGTCACCATCCACAAAGACAGGTTGGGTGCTTTGCAGGAAGAGAGCATTAAAGTTCACCTCATGCTGATGAGTACATCTCCGTTTCTGAAGATAAAGAGCAGGATGTTCTCCTGAGTAACGTCATGAAAATTAGCACTCTTTTCGTTGGCAAAGAAAAGATCGGGTTTCCAGAGGCATTTGAACATCTTTGGGTCAACGGTGAGCGAGTCCGACTTGAAGTCCTGAGGAAGTCGGAGCCTGGGGTCGTTCCAGCGCTGTCTCAAGAAGATGTTGACACGATAGTCCTATAAAATACAGGCCCAAATATCCATTAAAGTTTACACAAATCTGTTGAACTGAATCAAACCTAAAAAAAAATCAACTATTTTGTGACACCAAAAACTTGATTCTGAGTGGGTGGGCGGTAGTTAGGAGGGCTGACACCTGTCTTTGTGTTAGGTGACAGGAACTGTGAGAAGCCTTGCCTTGGACACAAAAACAGCACATTAGTCCTTAGGGTGTCAGAGGAGCCCAGGTGTCTTAGGCATCGTCATGGCAACCAGCATTTCTCACGACCTCTGAGTGATGTTTTAAAAAACGCTTGTCTCTGAAGTATCTAGGCTCCAATAAAGGCTGGCATTGAAGTCGCACAGCTGCGACGCTCAGAGCTGCTCCTATTTACATTTCCATCTATCGCAAACATCAGAGGCGTGCAGCGGGTGCTGCAATGAGGGCTTGCGCTGTATATGAACACCTACACTGGGGAAAAGACAGGGTTCGTTAAGTCAGATTGGCCCCAGCTTCCCTGCCGGCTTGCGTGAGCAAAAGTCTTTGAAGTGGCATTTTCTAGTGGAGCTTGTTTTGCTAGCACTGATACTGTGAAGACAGATGACATGCCAAATAAAATGGCCACACTACAGCTGCACTACTGAGTCAAGTGAATTTGGTTCCTAAGTGTTTTTCGGGTGTTGTCTCTGCGTGTATGATTCACATCTTGGTATGTCCTGTTTTTAGTTCAGTGCTCTGACCAGAAACATTCAGGATGTATTACACACACCATGGATGGCATTGTGTCATATTTACAAGTGTTGTTTTGTCAGACTTGTCCAAATGTTAATAAAGTGCTAAATAAGCTGTGGTGGGCAAAGTGGCCTGTTTCTTACTAGTTAGGTCTCTGGAGAGGTTATGAATAGCCTTTTTGTATTTCTGCCTCATGCCACCTGTGCATATTAAAGTTAACCACAGCAGAATGATGCAACAACAAAGTGGGACCTTATTTCCAATGCCTGGTGTCACGCAATGCTCCTGTAGAACTGACTGCAAACTATATTCAACCTATGACACCATGCAGTGCTGGGCAAAAAACACAGCCCTCTGATGTCTTTCCAGGGGAAATATTTTCTCCAGAGGTGATCTAAGACACTCTGGCATGATGGGTTGTTTATGGGTGTCACTGCTCATAAAGAGCCAGACGTGAGATTGTGGGGTCTGGAGCTGATTTTTACCCCTGGTGGAGTGTTAAGTAAACATAGTGAGCCCAAAATAAAGCACACAGTCATGAATCCAATCATCTGTCTGGTAGGAGTTTCCCCTGAAAATCGGACATTTTTAAAACTACACTTTGCTATTGTTTTTGTTGTTGTTTTACAGACTTATCTGTGTTCTTTCGATCTAATTATTGATTTTAGCATCAATGACATTTAAAAAAACAGAAGATGAAAATAAATAGTGAAAGTAAGAAAAGAAAACAGCAGAATACAACTGAGGAAAATATATGGTCAAAAGTTGGACAACAAAAGGTAGAGCATCCAAAATTGCATACTTCCCTACTATATAGTAGGCGAAAAACAGTATGTGACAAAAGAAGTACAGTATGTCTGAATTCACAGTACTCATAAAGAGTATTGTCAGAAAGTAACTGTATGACCTTATGCATATGATGGACACTTTACTATCCCATGAGGCAACAGGAGAGGATTTGTGAATGGCAGTAAAGCGACGCAACTGACGCTGGTATCACATGATAAGGGCAAAATGACGAATACAGTACGTCCTTTTTACATTCATACTGCACACATTCATAGAACATACTTTTTTAGGAGTCGTGAATTAATTACTTACTCAAAATAAGTTCCTACTCAAGAGAGTATGCGATTTCGGACACAGTCAATGTGTCATCAAAAATTGTGAATAATTGATATGACAAATGCCACTTTTTAACAGATTTCTGTCCAACTTCTTTTGATAATCATATCAATATTCCGGGCACTTTACAAAGAAATTGATTGATTGGACAGGCCCGTAGCCAGCCTAGTGAAAGGGGGAGGGGGTTCTTTTTTCCAAAAAGTGTACCTTTTTCACATAATATTTACTACAATGTTGTCAAATTACTAAACAATATCATGTACCACCTTTTTCAGTCCAAACACACTGTTATTTGGCATTGATAATTAAAACTTCCCCACAAAGTTTAAATCACAAATTCACATGACAAAACTAGAAGCATGTTTGTTCCCTTTCAGTCGGTCACGTTCGACGTACGTCAGAACTGACCGACGAATTGGGATCTGTCTTCAGAGACCAATCTACTTTGAGTGTATTAGAAACGAGCCAATTGTATTGGCATGCGGTCCACGCACCGCCCCGCAACGCGGGTATAAATACGGAAGTGGAGTACCGCATATTGCTTATAACTTCGGAGCCAAACAGTTTGCTGTATCAAGCTGTTTCTGTGAAGAGTGTTTAAATGAGTCTCGAGGAGGATCGCTCTCTTACCTGGGTGCTGGTGTGACGCTCGCGAGTCAGCGAGTGGCCGCTGCAACATACACTTGTTCCTGTGTTGGTTGGCTGGGCGTTTCCATTCTTTGAGTGCTCACACGCAGGCTAGTAATCGGACTGCTGTGAGCCGCGGTCATCTCCCTGAGTGCTTCAGCACTTCTAAAAGAGCATTTTCTTCTAAAAAGAGCAACACGGTTTGACCCTGCGTCTTTTTCAAGATGTCATTCAAACAGTGTGTTTCTGGATGCGGTTGTTTCCTGTCCTCATTTGACGGAATCAGATTCAGAGTTGACAGCCATGCTTTCCTGGGTGGCTGCCTGGATGTGCATCGGAAAATTTTAGCAGTGTGGAACTATTTGGTGTCAAAATATGGAACACCAAAAGGGCCATAATCTGTATAAATTTTTTCCCTCTCTCACTGCCCTCTGTCCTGCATGCACAAGGGTAGTCCCGACCCAGGGGTTATGCAGGAACTGCGTGCGGTGATGGACCTCACTCTCCGGGTGACGGAAGTCACTGCACGCTCCCTGGGTCAGGCGATGTCCACACTAGTGGTCCAGGAAGCTGGGTCTAAACCTGGCAGATATGCGGGAGCCTGACAAAGTTCGGTTCCTCAAAGCCCCTGTCTGTCAGGCTGGCCTCTTCGGCGACGCCATCGAGAACTTCGCCCAGCAGTTCTTGGTGGCCAAGAAGCAGATGGAGGTGGAAAAAAAAACATCCTGCCCCGACGACCAGCTGCTGCCTCCACCCAGTCGTCGGCCGCAGCGCCTCCATCTGCTTGTCGCTGTGTCCACCTCCGCCCCTGCTAAGCCAAGCAGCAGCCTCCACCCAGACAGCAGGTGACCTGGCGCAAGGGAGGCGCCCAACCCATCCAGGGTCCCGCGAAGTCCGCTGGCAAACACAAGGGCAAGCGGCCCTGAAACGGGCAGCCCAGCAAGAGGGGAACTGCTCAGGGAGACGGTGTCCACACCCCTCCCTCCCCCGGAGGGGGACCGGGGGTTGAATATTTTTCGGTCTCTGTCCTGCCGCTGGCTCTCCGGAGTCCAGCGGTACCCACGTTCTCAGAGCAGTTTCGCTGGCTCATCCGTACTATCAGACTCGGCTACGCGATTCAGTTCGCGATTCCTTCGGGCTGTCCCTGTTGCCCCGCGTCTTCACGAAAGTCGTGGAGGCAGCCATTGTTCCACTCCGAGAATACGGCGTTCGCATCCTCAACTATCTCGACGACTGGCTTAGACATGCCCAGTCTCGAGAGCAGTTGTGCGAACACAGGGGCCTGGTGCTCCGTCACCTCAGCCTGTTTGGCCTTTGGGTCAACCGAGAGAAGAGCAAACTCTGTCCCACGCAGAGGATCTCTTGTCTCGGCATGGAGCTGGATTCGGTCAACCGGACTGTGCGCCTCACAGAGGAGCTGGTCCAGTCAGTGTTGAACTGCTTGAATACGTTCAAAATTCTTTCAGAGGCTCCTGGGGCATATGGCATCTGCAGCCGTGATAACGGCGCTCGGATTGCTTCATATGAGACCGCTTCAACGCTGGCTACACGACCGAGTCCCCAGATAGGCGTGGCAGAGCGGCAAGTGCCAGGTCTCAGTTACCCCGTACTGTCACCAAACTTTCAGCCCGTGGTCAGACCCTTCGTTTCAACGGGCGGGAGTGCCCTTAGAACAAGTGTCCAGGCATGCCGTGGTCTTCACGGATGCCTCGTCCACGGGCTGGGGGGCCACGTACAATGGGCATGCAGTTTTGGGTCTGTGGACGGGGCCCCAGCTGGATTGGCATATCAATTGCCTAGAGCTTCAGGCGGTACGTCTTGCCCTGGCCCGGCTCAAGAAGCCGCTTCAGGGCCAACACGTACTGGTCCGTACGGACAGCACTGCGGCCGTTGCGTACATCAACCAACAGGGTGGTCTATGCTCCCGTTGCATGCTCCGGCTCACCCGCCATCTGCTCCTGTGGAGTCAGAAGCATCTGAGGTTGCTTCGGGCCATTCACATCCCTGCTGTGCTGAACTAGACAGCCGATGAGCTCTCTCGTCAGTCCACACTTCCGGGAGAGTGGCGACTTCACCTCTACGAGCCGACCGGCGCCTCTATACTCTGAAGTGGAACCTGTTCATTGACTGGTGTTCTTCCCGCCGCGAAGACCCCTGAAGGTGTTCAATCAACGTTGTGCTTTCCTTCCTGCAGGATGGGTTGGAGCGAAGGCTGTCTCCCTCCACCCTTAAAGTGTATGTTGCAGCGATAGTGGCTTATCACGATGCAGTAGCTGATAAGTCCATTGGGAAGCACGACTTGATCGTCAGGTTCCTTAGAGGTGCGAGGAGACTAAATCCTCCTCGTTCATCCTCGGGAACCCTCTTGGGATTTAGCCCTGGTGCTCAGAGCACTTCAGGGTCCTCCATTCGAGCCTTTGTAGTCTGTAGAGCTAAACATCCTGTCCATGAAGACAGTGCTCCTGATTGTGTTGGCCTCAATCAAGAGGGTAGGGGACCTGCATGCACTTTCGGTCAACGAATCGTACCTAGAATTTGGACCGGCTGATTCTCACGTCATCCTGAGACCCCGGCCCAGATACGTGCCCAAGGTTCCTACCACTCCCTTTCGGGACCAGGTAGTGAACCTGCAAGCGCTGCCCACGGAGGAGGCAGACCCAGCCCTGGCTTTATGTCCCGCCCATGCTCTTCGCGCTTACATCGACCGGACTCAAAGCTTTAGGACCTCAGAGCAGCTCTTCGTCTGTTACTGAGGCCAGCAGAAGGGAAAGGCTATCTCCAAGCAAAGGTTAGCCCACTGGAAAGTGGATGCTATCGTCTTAGCGTCCCAATCGCAAGACGTGCCTTGCCCGTTCGGGCTGCGAGCGCACTCCACAAGGAGTGTAGCTTCCTCCTGGGCGTTGGCTCAAGGCACCTCGGCTGACAGACATTTGTAGCGCTGCGGGCTGGGCGACACCTAACACATTCGCTAGATTCTATAGCCTCCATGTGAGGCTGGTTTCTTCCCGTGTACTCGCCTCCAACGGCCGGTAGACGCGAAGTACCCGTTCCTGTGTCGGCTTGCAACGCCACTCCCGCTTCTGGCCAGATCCGTGCGTTTATCTTCTCCAGTTGTGTTCCCCAGAAATGGTGAACCCTGTCAAGCTCCTCTGTCACCCCTTAGGTGTCTGACGCCAGGCCTGCACCCGTATGCTTGTGGAACGTGTGTGTAGGCTGGGTTCCATATGTGTTGGTTCCCTCTCGGCGACCCCATATGTGTTTCTCCACGGTACCAGCTACCCTCCTCGGCTAGTCCCGTGTCTTTCCCTTGACAGAGCCCGCTCTGTCGTCTCTGGGTGTGTTCTTTCCCCCCTGGAACCAGGTTGGATCCACCCCAGAGACTGCCATATGTTGCACTACCCTGCTAGGTTAGTCCTTATGAGTATTCTCCACCTCTCCTCCTTAGGAGGACGGGGCTCCGCAGCGGTCTATCTCGTGAGACGGGCACGCTTTCCCAGCGTTATCCAGTAGTCACGCTGAGTGGGTTTTGCAGGAACAGCAGTGACTGACCTTCCCTGGCGGGAGCCCTGACTCCCACTCCAACATAGGAGTGGTCCAGCGAGCTCAGGCAGGGCGCTGGAAGGGCCAGCATCCCTGGCGTGTTGGTAGGGATCCCAATTCGTCGGTCAGTTCCGATGTACGTCGAACATGACCGACTGAAAGGGAACGTCTCGGTTACGTATGTAACCCTCGTTCCCCTACGTCCCGTCGCCAGGTGCTGTGCTTCTGCTGAAGGGCCGAGTCACTTCTTCGGCTCCTCAGTTGGAAAAGCAATATGCGGTACTCCACTTCTGTATTTATACCCGCGGTGCGTGGACCGCATGCCAATACAATTGGCTCGTTTCTAATACACTCGAAGTAGATTGGTCTCTGAAGACAGATCTCAATTCGTCTGTCAGTACGTCTCCGTTCCCTCCTTCAGGGAACGAGGGTTACATACATAAACGAGACGCTTCATGTTGTGAAACATGAAGTTTTGAACAAGTCACTAAATTTACATTAACAAAGGTGCTTTAATTATGTGGCCTATAGGCTACTTTGCTGCGCACACACACACACCCTAGTTAGTTAGGGGGGTTCGGGGGCATTCTCCCCCTAGAAAATTTTGATTTCTCTGATCTACATATGTGCATTTTAAGACGTTTGAATGCCAAAAAAATTATGAGAAATGGCTTTAAAACTAAGTCAGTGGGCAGTAACTTATTTGTCAATTCCTACTCTCTCCTCATCTCCATCACTCTTTCTTTTTCTCTCATTCTCTTTATCTTGCCCTCTCTTCCCCTCCTACAGCAGTCAACAAAACATAGGGTCAATTTATATTTAGAATATTTTTTATTAATCACTTTCTAAGATTTTTTGTAAAAATTAATTCACAATATGTACACATTCATTATTAATCGTATGCATAATATCAAGAAAACGGATTCGTATCCGACTCTCACATTGACAGTTGCTAATGATTACATTAAATTATATATTATATACCTATTTCATTTTAAATTAAAAATAAGACAAAGGTTTATTAGTTTGCCTGAGTATTTTTATCGGTAGTTTAACATTTAATTCCTAAAACAGCTGCCAAATATGAAATGTTTAATTTAGCTACTTACATCTTATCTCGCACTTTATGAGCGTTTACTGAAGTGTCGCGCTGTAATTTGCGCTCAGCACTGTCAGTGAACATAAAGCCCGCCTACTTTGTTTTGATTGGTCCTCTTAAATATTTTTATGTTGGCGAGTGGTGACAGACCGCGCAGGCAGCTCAGATGAGAAGATCTTGGTGCTGTGCAATATCTGCTGCATTAAAGTAATACTATAGGCAATTATTTCACAACATTTATAGCCTACACATCGGAAAAATAGAGGTCCGGATTCGAATTATTGGCCGTCATTACTTAAAATAACACCTGTTTATTACAAAAAAAACTAACTTCAATTCTGGACCTTTGGCAGTTAGGGGTGGTTCGTTCAAACCCCCCGAACCCCCCCTGCCTACGGGCATGTTGGAAATAACTTGCCCTGACTGGATTTTGTCATTACATTACAGTGTAAATATTTTGGTTTTAAAATGGCAAATGTTGAGAAAATATGTAAATAATTATATACACTCCCTTTCAGAAGATGGGGTCAGTAAGATTTTAAAAGAAATACTACCTTTATTTAGCATTAAAGTGATCAAAAGTGATAGTAAAGACTTTCATTTCTAATTTAGAAATGCTGTTATTTTGAACTTTCTATTTATCCAAGAATCCCGCAAAATTTTCAAATGTATCACAGTTAACAAAATTATGAAGCAACATAACTGTTTTCAACATTGATAATAATAAGAAATGGATGTGCATAAAAGTGATACCATAGTGGTCTCTTGGATGGACCCAAAGCTGTTGATGAAAATGTTCACACGATCCTCAACAGGAATACCTGAAAACAAAACAAACACAAACAAAGTGCAGATATCAGCACAGCACGTCAATAACATATATCAAACAAGACGCCCCAAAAGTCATTCTAACATTTTTAGCAGTGCACTTTCTCACAGACTATTATGGGTAACATTAACTATTTGGTTTATACCATGAAGCATATGTTTGCACTTTATATATACTACATGGAAAGCATGGCATTATAGGAAAATGCTCCAACTACTGCTATTCCTATTCCCAAGATGATTATGTTGACTTTAATGACTGCCAGGAGCTTTCATCTCATTCAGATATGAAGAGCAGCTGGCTGGCCATAGAGACTAATAACACTGAATCATACAGTGAGCTCTTAACACTCAGACCACATCAAGGCCCACGTTTACACTGAATGCCAGAGAGCAGGAGGCTACAGAGGTTCTCACTCTTTACAACTTGCTTCATTATATCTGGAACGGCTGCCAACAGTAGCATAACCTAGAATTATCCATCTGCCACAATGTATATACATGCAATAAAACATGATTTGTTATTTAATAATTGTATATAAATATATCTATTTACAGGAGGGCATGCCAACGTGCAAAACTAACAAGTGAACAAGAAAAGGCCAAATATAAGTAAACAGTACAAACAGAAGAACATATTAATACTAGCAAAAGAAAAAAACTTTGAATGTTGTCTTGAAAAAGCCTTGTCTAAAAATGTGAAGAGATATTTGAAGTTTGATGATCCTTGTGCTGTTTGAATACAATTTGAAGATTTTTAAGTCTGAAAGTCACATGGATGCAAGAGTGTTCTGTGTGGTTGCTGGGCAGTTGCAATGTGGTTGCTAGGGGATTCTGGGTTGTTGCTAGGCTGTTGCTGAGGTAGGCGGTTCTTATGACGTTTTGAGTGTTAGCTAGGCAGTTGTTAGGGGGTTCTCGATGGTTGGTAGGGCATTGGCAGGTGGTTGCAAGAGCATTCTGAGAGGTTGCTGGGCAGTGTGGTGGCTTCTGGAGTGTTGCTAAATAGACAGATAGATGTCATGTGACAGATAGACGTGACAACCTCTTTTTAATAATTATTGTTAGGCTGTTGCTAGGCACTTTTTTTCTAGGTGGTTGCTATGGGATTCTAGTTGTTACTAGACTGATCTGAGATGTTCTGGGCTAGTGGTAGGCAGTTGCTAGGGTGTTCTGAGTTGTTTCTAGGTCACTGGTAAGTGGTCTCTAGTTGGCTGCTAAAGTTCTGGTGGTAGCTAGGCAGTTGTTCGGGGGTGCTAGGTGGTTGCTATAATGTTTCTAAGAAGGTGCTAGGGTGTTTTGGGTGGCTTCTGGGGTGTTGCTAGATAGACAGATAGTTGGGATAGATAAGACAATGTCTTGATAATAATTATAAATATTTATTAGGAGCACTTGGCTAGTACCAGGCGGATTGGAGCCCGTTTTGCCTTCAGAACTGCCTTAATTTTTCATGGCATAGATTCAACATGGTGCTGAAATCATTCCTCAGAGATTTTGGTCCATATTGACATGATAGCAGATTTCAGATACACAGTTGCTACAGATTTGTCGGCGGCACATCCATGATGTGAATCTCCCGTTCCACCACATGCCAAAGGTGCTCTATTGGATTGAGACTGGTGACTATAGAGGTCACTTGAGTTTAGTGAACTCACTGTCATGTTCAAGAAACCTGTTTCAGTTTTTTTTTTTTTGTGATATGGCGTGTTATCCTGCTTAAAGTAGCCATCAGAAAATGGGTCCACTGTGGTCATAAAGGGATGGGTCAGCAACAATACTCAGGTAGGCTGTGGTGTTTAAACGAGGCTCAATTGGTACTAAGGGGCTCAATGTGCCAGGAAAATATTCCCCACACCATTACACCACCATCACCAGCCTGAATGTTAATACAAGGCAGGATGCATCTGCGCTTTCATGTGGTTTATCCCAAGTTCTGACCCTAGCATCTGAATGTCACAGGAAATATCAAGAATCATTAGACCAGGCAACATTTTTCCAAACTTCTATTGTTATTTTGGTGAGCCTACAGGGTTGTATTGTGCGAAAATTGTTGCCTCAGACAGGAGTGGAACCTGATGTGGTTTTCTGTTGTGTTATGCGTTCAGAGATACTCTTCTGCAAACTTTGGTTGTAACAAGTGGTTATTTGAGTTACTGTTCCTTTTCTATTAGTTCAAACCAGTCTGGCCATTCTCCTCTGACCTCTGGAATCAAAAAGACATTTTCACCCATAAAACTCACTGGATATTTTCTCTTTTTCTGACCATTCTCTGTAAACCCTATGGTTGTGTGTTAAAATCGCAGTAGATCTGCAGTTTCTGAAATACTCAGACCAAGCCGTCTGGCACCAACAACCATGTCACATCCAAAGTCACTTAAATCACCTTTCTTCCCCATTCTGATGCTCAGTTTGAACTTCATCAGATCGTTTTAACCATGTCTATTTGCGTTAACAAGCAGTTGAACAGGTGTACCTAATAATGAGGCAGGTGAGTGTATATAGGCATACAAATTATTATTGTGTTGGTTCCCCTTTTGCTACCCAAACAGCCCTTACCCGTCGGGGCATGGACTCCACTAGACCCCTGAAGGTGTGCTGTTTTATCCGGCACCAAGATGTCAGCAGCAGATCCTTTAAGTTCTGTATGTTGCAAGGTGGGGCCTCCATGAATCGGACTTGTTTGTTTAGCACATCCCAGAGATACTCGATTGGATTGAGATCTGGGGAATTTGGAGGCAAAGTCAACACCTCAAATTCGTTGTGCTCCTCAAACCATTTCTGAACCATTTTTGCTTTGTGGCAGTGTGCATTATCCTGCTGAAAGAGGCCACAGCCACCAGGGAATACCATTTTCATGAAAGGGTGTACATGGTCTGCAACAATGCTTAGGTAGGTGGTAAATGTCAAAGTAACATCCACATGGATGACAGGACCTTCCCCGCAGAACATTGCCCAAAGCATCACACTGCCTCTGCCAGCTTGTATTCTTCCCATAGTGCATTTGATGCCATGTGTTCCCAGGTAAGAGACACACACGCACCGGGCCATCCACGTGATGTAAAAAAACATGATTCATCAGACCAGGCCACCTTCTTCCATTGCTCAGTGGTCCAGTTCTGATGCTCACCTGCCCACTGTTGGTGCTTTCGGAGGTGGACAGGGGTCAGCATGAGCACCCTGAATGGTCTGCGGTTATGCAGCCCCATAAGCAACAGATTATGATGCACTGTGTATTCTGACACCTTGCTATCAGAACCAGTATTAACTTCTTGAGCAATTTGAGCCCCAATAGGTTGTCCACTTGTCCTTGGACCAATTTTGATAGATACTGACCACTGCAGCCCGGGAACACCCCACAAGAGCTGCAGTTTTGGAGATGCCCTGACTTAGTCGTCTAGCCATCACAATTTGACCCTTGTCAAACTCCTTGCGCTTGCCCATTTTTCCTAGTACCATTATAGGCATTGCAAGGGTAGTTGAAGTAGCCTACTGACCTTTGAAGTTGGGTCGGATTCTTGGGTCATAGGTGACCAAAAGTCTATTAAGGATGTTGCTGGTGGTGTTTGCTGGAACCCGTGCCAGGTCCTCTGATGACAGCTGCCTAAAGGGACCAAAGAAAAAGAGTGTTATAGGTCATATAAGTCATGCTCATGTTTAAAAATTCAGTCATCTGTTTATTAAAATGTAATTTCATTTTTGTGAAGGACAGATAGTTACATACAGCCATTACATGCAACCATTAGCTCCAATGTTGACTACTCAGAAAGTCAACATAATGTATAGAATAATACAGAGGCAATGTTTAATAAAAAATGTAAAAAAGAAAGAAATAATACACTTACGACGGACAATAAACCTGTTTTCCTTTCTTCTTTCCTTTCTTAGCAGATTTTTCTTTGGTGAATCCTCCTTCCATCCAGAGACAGATGATAAGCAACAAGAAAATCACCTTCATGTTACAGCAACTTACCTTAGCCTGGAAGAGAAACAACACATACAATAAGAGCAAATAATGCAGTAAAAAAACACACACACACAAGTATACATATAGTATATTACATGCATTATACTATTATTGTTTTTAAATTGCATATCATGACAGTAGTCTTTGTAATGAACAATGCATTGGCACATTATGTCACTATTTTACAGTTAGAAAAAAACAATTCTGATATTAGTCTTTGTTCAAAGACATTTTATAAGCAGAGCACTAATATTCCCAGGCTTTCAATGGATAACAACGTCCTTTCTCAGAGGACACACAGGCTGTCTTAGAGACTGATGGCCTGTTGGCTCAGGAAATGTGGTTCTGTTGTATCCGTGACCGCTTTAAAAATGGTTATGGGTGTCTGTCACTGTGGGTGGTCTAACAATGTGTTTCTACAGTAAAGCACATTGTTTCCACAAATTATATAGGACAATTAATGAATTTACTATGAAAAATTAATAATTTTTCCCCATGTAAACCGTGCTTTAGATACAAAACCGTAATTAGTATCCTTGCATGTACATCAAAAGAAAATATCCAAGATTACTGAATTTAAAATGACTGAATATAAAATACCTTTGCGAAGACACAGTTAGCATGCCTAGTAGTTTGAAATACGCCAAACACTGACCTATTCAACAATGTACACATGCACAGTCCTACTGTAAAACACAACCATCGATGATTGTCCAAAATGTAGAGGAGAGGAAGCAACTGGAAAAATCAGCACGAGGAATTCCCCTCTGAGGAACGCTGCCAGAAAACTCCCCTGTCTAGACTCTTCCACCCTCCACCTCTGGAGGCCTGATTCTACGCCAGTGCATTGATCATCATCTTAAATGAAACAGGCCAGTGTTCACGCACACTCCTCCAATCTCTCACTCATTCCATCACTATTATTATCACCAGATGCTCGTGTTTCTCTTTCACATCTCTCCAGATCTCTCAATCTCTTTCTTGCTCTCATTCCCTTTCTTTTCCCTGATTCAGCGGTCATGGCAATTTGAGTTTAATGTTCCTCCTTGGAAAGACACACACAAACACTGACTGCAGGTCTACATATGAAGCACAGAAATTCAAGTAGTGGGATATAATGTTTTACTATGGAAGGCAATTTAAGGGAAGGAGAGACATGGTTTTGCTTTATTTCCACAATAGACTAAATCTATGTAAACTTGACCCTTATTCAATTGAAACAACCCTCTTTTTTGGCTGTGTGCCCCTAGTAAGTCTGACTGCTTCATTCACAACTTAAAAAAAAAAAACACTCTGTTCTACTTGTTCACATGATGCTCATTTTTCATATCATGATCTCTGACCTACAACAAAGATCTATAGTTTCCTAAGGAAAAGCAGATAAATGATGTATTAGAGGTGACTGGGGTGGAAAATATATTGTATTATGTTCAGTATATTAATTTAGGCCTGCTGTACTTCACACAATATGCTACAACATAAAATCTAAATCAGAAGTTTAAACCAACTATTAATCATGAAGGTTCCATAGTAGTAGCATTAAAAAGATAAATATTTATAAAATACAAATCTAATTAAACCGAATAAAATATCAATATAAATTCATTTTATAATAATATGTATAATACAAAAAAATTATATATATTAGTAAAAAACGCAAGTATTTGCCTATCGAACAAAATTACGAAAAATATAGATAGAGAAATACAATTGCCCACTTAAATAATTAATAAACAAACACACACATTCATTATACATTAAGGTTATTTTTTCAGTAATAAAATAAATTCATAATTAGGCTCATATTACATAATTTTAGCCTGACAGATGATACCCATATTGTCAAATATCATCACAATCTCACATTGTGCCCATATTTTATGTCCATGCAAATGCGTAAAGGTATAACAACGACCTGTGGATGCCTTGAGCATCAAGTTGAAGAAGTTGCATTGAGGCGTGATAGAAAATAAAGCGGGTTACGGCAGCATATGGGGAAGAGGGAAAACAGCAACAGCATCCTCCATGACGACGAGGGGGTTGGGATGATGATGATGAGGGAAATACAACACAGAATGACAGCAAATACGCGCGTCGCGCCTCCCCCCATTCATCATTCACATTTAAAACGCCCGGTCGCGCTTTCTTTATATTAAGACTTGTGTTTTCACTCACCATTTCAAGATAGTAACGGTTGTTGTTCCACAGATTCGATCCAGTCGTGCTGAGAGTGCAATCGGTCGTTAAAGAGCCTTCATGACCAGTCGCCGTCTATATCGTTCCCTCGGTCAGCGCGAATCGTCGTTCATTACGACGGCGTTTCCCGGCTGTTTTTCCTATCTTTTTTCAATTCTAATAACCTGAAAAGATTCTATATTCCCGCTGTCCTATTGCATTGGTAAAGGGTTGCCAAGATGGAGCCTTGTGTGTGCACCTGTCATGCAACATGCGCAGTAGCAGGCTGTACAAGGACAGAATTAATCACACAGCATCACTGGAATGCAAGGCCATCACACTCGCTCTGCCATTTCAGCACAAGTCGACCCCCGAAAATGATTATCACACATTTCGTATTGTGTCTATATGGTGCTTGAAATTGTGCTTCTGTGAGAGAAAAGAACAGAAAGAATACATGCAAAAAAGAATTGAACTCAGAGCTGTTTGTAAAAAGGAATAAATGCCAAATGCAATAAATAAAAAGAGTTCAAAAGAACAAAATAAGAACTTTTGTGTAATTTTGTGTATGTGTAAATAATTTAAAGCTTAATACTGCATGTTATACATGTTCCTAACTGAATGAATGGTGCCTTTTTATGCTTAAGTAACAAGCAAAGTAAAACACAAGTGTGCCAGCCAACAGACACAAGGTGTGGATGTCTGTATTTTTAAGCTCATCGAGACGTACGTAGAGGTCGAAGGAACCGGCTGCCCTGGGTGGAATGTAGCCATCAGGTACAGTCCCAAACTGAGGCTAAATACACTCATTCTCTCAGAGCAAAGTCAAACACTATTACTTCCTCAAAAGACAACACAAACATTAAGATGTGAACCAAAAGCAAAGCTCAGACACATTTCTCTCCCATGCAGATACTCTCCAAGGGTCTTGGGTGAATGGTGTTTGGATTAAGTGAGAATGAAAACATAGACATTCACAAATTTCCACAGGGCACTCTGGTGTTTAGCAGAGGTCCAAAGACCTCAGGCTATGTTCATATGAATTATACGCAATACTATACCTTTGTCAGGACAATGGACGTCTTAGTCTCTGCTTTTTATTGTAGCGGAGTAGAACGTATTATGACTGATTAATACCGGTTGAATTAAAACCCCCACAATAAATGACCAAGAACAAAGGGAGGCTTGTTTTCAGAAAACGTTCAATGTTTGGCCAAGAGCCACCTAGCTGATGGACAATGCAGCACCGGTCCAAAAATATGTCAGTACATTCTAGCAAATCGAATGTGGTATTATATCTGGCATGCAGACTCCACTTCGCTATCAGTCTCCACACACCCCTGTGCTGACACATTCCTCGTTTCAAATGAAAATAAAAGCAGGGGTGAAGGTACCACTTGGCTTTCTCAAAGACACTTCTTTTTGCTGTATGATGGTGTGTAGCTCTCAAGAGGTGATTGACAAGTATTCCAGGAAGACCCGGATGGAGAATAACTGGGACTCGGGGTCATTCATCACATACATGGCCACTAAACAGAATGAGAAATGACATCTAAGAAAGGGACTGTCATGTTTTCCGGCAGACAGGAAGTTGTATAGAGAGGTGAAACGGCCTTCCTATTGTTTTACCTATACAGTAAATTGTGAGTTTAAAAAAGTTAGTGTTGACTGAGAAGTGTAAGAAACGACAGGAAGCTTATTAATAAATCTGTATATCACAGATCTATGTCTCACTTCCCTGACAATGTCTATTTCAAGGATTTACAAGGATTCTCTTGCCAGAAAAGCTGTGCTAGGAGCATTACTCATCCTATATAGACTCTCACTCATTCCCTTTACAGCATCTTTATCTGATCAAATCTATCAAGTTTATCTGTCTAGTGAAGTATGGAGTGTGATAATTCCTTAGGTCATAATTGCAGCTTAACAAGAGATTGTTTTAACTTTTACTTTCTCTTTTTATGTCTCTTGGAACAGACCCAAGTGAATCAAAGTGAGCAGGTCAATACCCTTTTTCTCTCATTGGAACAGGACCAAATCACAGGCTAGAAGCAATTTACAAGGAGAGAATTTACTCACCTGACAAATTACATGGAACTTTAACA
The DNA here is from genome assembly GCF_949357685.1 of Gobio gobio. Lineage (NCBI taxonomy): Eukaryota > Metazoa > Chordata > Actinopteri > Cypriniformes > Gobionidae > Gobio > Gobio gobio. The sequence continues at coordinate 32,352,438 of NC_137109.1, read as the reverse complement.
GCTACAAATGTTCAGTACTGTACAAATAGACATCAGATGTTAAATACAACAGGATTTAAGGAAAAAATCTTTATGGTTTTACCGTGACAAACATGTCTGTAAGCCAAAATACCTTAAACGTGACATATCATAGTTTTTTAAAACATTTAATTGAAATAAAATGTAAATATTAGATTATAAACTAGAAATAACTGAAATAAAAGTTTAATGGTGTGGTTGATTATGATTTCGCTGTTTGAGCATAAACAACATCTGCAAAGTTACAACGCTCAAAGTTCAAAGCAAAGAGAGATATTTTCTTGAAATGCTTTTTAAGGACGACAACAAAAGGGTGGTAGGGACTACACAAGCTTCCTCCTGGGTTAGTGACATCACTAACCCTAAAATTTACATAAACCCTGCCCCCGGGGAACACACAACAAAGAGGGTGAGATTATCATGACAGAATATGCTAATCAATGACTTGAAGATAGTTAAATCCACATCAGCCACATAAATTCATCAACTAACCATTCAGAAACGTCCTGTTGCATTCTACATGTTGGCACTTCTTTTTGAGTCCCTCCATCATTGTCCAACTCTGGTTTGAACATAAAAGGCTGAACAGGTTCACATACACACTCTGGGGACATCAGGGACTTATTATACATCTTGTAAAAAGGGGCAATCAACCACCCCTTTAAGACGAAGTACTAAAATGAATAAAACTGAAATAAATTATAGCTAAATTATAGCTAAATAGAAATATTTTTAGAAACAAAATTACTCAAATTAAAACCAAAATATAAAAGATCATTCAAAACATTATTTATACTAGTATATAAATAATATATAACATGTGTCATTATCATGTCCATTACTACTGGTGATGCGATTCAATCCATGTATTATTCATTCAGTCATCATTTTTTCAAAAAAACATTCTGGGATAGAAAAATTAATAAACAGCTTGAATATTTGATCTCTACGTGTGGGAGGGAATGAAACGGCCCTTTCCTCTGATTGGTCAGCTGAAGATCAAACCATGCAGTCATTTCCATGCAGCAGAATAAAAGTCCTCCTCAGTTGCAGTTGTACGGATTCTTTTTCTCACCAAACAATCAGACTAATGAATAGCTTGACACAAAAACCGTATCGGGGCAGAGCATAGACAGGGCTTTCTTCTGTGTAGACATAAACTCACCTATGGCTAATCCTACACATTTCAGAGAAATAGGTTTAGGTGTTTATTTCAGAAATATTGCATCTTCTCCCGTACATTGCCCATTAGTCTACTTATTTGACAGAGAAAATAAAACACACCGTTTTGTTTGGCATCACTTAATACCAAAGTCCCTTTAAGACCAGTCATTTCACTTGGCGGCCATCTTTGAAACGCTTCTCATCTCTTTGAATGGGGAAGCAGCAAATTCTCCAAAATCGTTCAAGCTTACGATTAAATTTTATATTTGAAATCACCAATGAAATATGACAACAACTGTCTCATAAATTGTGTTGATAAATGCTCGAATCATGTCAAAAAATAATAATTTCAGCCTGGAAAAAGCTAATGTGCATGCACAATCCTAAACTTGCGTCTCAGAACACTGCCTGTTTCTATAGCAACAAGAACTGCAGTGACAGGATGACTTTACTAATCAACGATTGGCTCTTTCATTTAGAAGGCGGGGCTTATTCGCCATATTGGGTGCTGCACTTTCTCCCATTCATAAGTCATCGGAGTGCACTGTCTTCCTATATAAAGTCTTTGTTAATGCTCAATATTAATGAAATAAACTCAGCAAAAACAATGTTATGACTGCTGCATATTTACTTACTGGTTTGCGCTTCACTTTGTTTATCTGCTTAGAGATTAACCCTGAGAAAAAGATGAAATGTAGTTGCAATAAACGTGTTAAGAGTCTGTGCAACTGCAGCTGAGGAGGACTATAGACCCTTTTCACAGACTGTGATGATAACGGTCATCAATATCGTAAATCCTGCAACGTTTTTTGTATTTTCAATTTATTTGCACTCACCTAAAGGATTATTAGGAACACCATACTAATACTGTGTTTGACCCCCTTTCGCCTTCAGAACTGCCTTAATTCTACGTGGCATTGATTCAACAAAGTGCTGAAAGCATTCTTTAGAAATGTTTGCCCATATTGATAGTATAGCATCTTGCAGTTGTGCAGTCTTGCACATCCAGGGCACGAAGCTCCCGTTCCAACACATCCCAAAGATGCTCTATTGGGTTGAGATCTGGTGACTGTGGGGGCCATTTTAGTACAGTGAACTCATTGTCATGTTCAAGAAACCAATTTGAAATGATTCGAGCTTTGTGACATGGTGCATTATCCTGCTGGAAGTAGCCATCAAAGGATGGGTAAATGGTGGTCATAAAGGGATGGACATGGTCAGAAACAATGCTCAGGTAGGCCGTGGCATTTAAACCATGCCCAATTGGCACTAAGGGGCCTAAAGTGTGCCAAGAAAACATCCCCCACACCATTACACCACCACCACCAGCCTGCACAGTGGTGACAAGGCATGATGCATCCATGTTCTCATTCTGTTTACGCCAAATTCTGACTCTACCATCTGAATGTCTCAACAGAAATCGAGACTCATCAGACCAGGCAACATTTTTCCAGTCTTCAACTGTCCAATTTTGGTGAGCTTGTGCAAATTGTAGCCTCTTTTTCCTATTTGTAGTGGAGATGAGTGGTACCCGGTGGGGTCTTCTGCTGTTGTAGCCCATCTGCCTCAAGGTTGTGTGTGTTGTGGCTTCACAAATGCATTGCTGCATACCTCGGTTGTAACGAGTGGTTATTTCAGTCAAAGTTGCTCTTCTATCAGCTTGAATCAGTCGGCCCATTCTCCTCTGACCTCTAGCATCAACAAGGCATTTTCGCCCACAGGACTGCCGCATACTGGATGTTTTTCCCTTTTCACACCATTCTTTGTAAACCCTAGAAATGGTTGTGCGTGAAAATCCCAGTAACTGAGCAGATTGTGAAATACTCAGACCGGCCCGTCTGGCAGCAACAACCATGCCATGCTCAAAATTGCTTAAATCACCTTTCTTTCCCATTCTGACGTTCAGTTTGGAGTTCAGGAGATTGTCTTGACCAGGACCACACCCCTAAATGCATTGAAGCAACTGCCATGTGATTGGTTGATTAGATAATTGCATTAATGAGAAATTGAACAGGTGTTCCTAATAATCCTTTAGGTGAGTATATTTAAATATATATATATTTATATATATATATATAATGTACATTTATAACACTAATACTTTGTATTTTATTACTTTTGCATCAAATTACAAAAAACAAGTTACTGCTGCTGTGAGGGTGTTTCTAATAAAGCGTCTATTGGAGTGATGGTAAGAATGACATCTTACTCTATTTTCACTGCCGTTATCAATCTCACTCTATTTTTTCCCTCTTTTTGAAAGTTGTGAAATCACTATTGTGGCATTTTTCTTTTGCTGTTTGAGCAAATGGGCACACAAAAAAAAATATTTAATGTATTCTCTCATTCACAGCTATAATATTTAACCCAACTATGACGACTTCCGCTCTGAGAAACCCGGAAATGTGAAAAGGGTCTATTAATACGCTGCGTGGAAATAACGGTGCGGTTTGATCTTTGGCTGACCAATCAGAGGAAAGGGGTGTTTCATTCCCTCCCACGTGTAGAGATCGAATATTTAAGCTGTTTTTGAAATTTTCTACCCCACAACGAAAAATCAAGCTGAATTCTTGTTTTTTAATTTTGTTAAAAAAAAATGAAAAAAACGAAAAAGGATCCATTTTCAATTTTTTTTTACTTTCAATATTAAATAAAAAATGACTGAACGAATGATACACAGGCTGCGTCCGAAAACCTAGGCAGCTAACTTGTTGCCTCACTGCCTTATCAGACAATGGCTTGTAAGGCAGCGTTTGTGCATGAAGGCACCTCACAAAACTAATTTCGGACAGACTTCTTAGGCATTGTAAACGTTTAATGATCTATAGCAAAACAGAGAGAGCTTTGGTGAGAAATAAACAAATATTGAATAACTACATTAGTAATTTCCCACTAGAAATTACATAAGAAGTGGAAAATGTAGGTAAAAAAACTTACATTTACACACAAACTGACCAGTAAACACAACTTTCGGATGCCATCTTTTTTCCCCAGCTCAACTGTCACAGAATGGAAAGCACAGGATTTTGGGATATCAAAGGCAGCGAAGGATACATAAAAGCTGCCTTCGAAAATTTATCAGATTAAGCTATCTCAGGAGACAGGAAGTGAAGTTAACATTAGATTCGGACATGCCTTGATGCCTTCCTGCCTTGAAATGTGTCCTCCGAAGGCAGCATTTTGCAGGTTTCGGATGCAGCCACATTGTCAATTCCCGTTTTGGTCCAATCTTACGTTTCACATACTGCATGGTGAATACTGCACTGGATTGAAGGTGACACAACGTTTGTTTCATTTAGTTTCCTCTATGACCTCATTGCAAACAAACAAAGATTGTGTTTTTGCTAATGCTACTGCCGGATGCTAACTCAGTATTTGCTGGCCAGGCTGACCACAGTGACCTCTTCATCCAATCCACAAATATCAGCCTTGTTTGTAATTTCACTATTTATCTACTGTAGATTCAATATCAAAGGGACTCACAGGACCACCATGAAAGCATAAAACACTGTAGTGTCTCGAACAAGGCAAAATAGCAATCTACTGAAACCCCTCCCCCATATACAGACAGAGGGAGAGATTCTTTCTGGCAGAGGTGCTGACATCTGCTGTAGGTTTTGGGATGGAATATGATACTCTCCCATAGTCTGCACATGACCTCCAGTCTGGCAGCACCACATACTGCACCTTTCCATTTTCTGTTGCTGAGGGATCCATACGCAATATTTCCTGCATGCCTAGAGGTAAATACTTCTACAAAAAAAAAAAAAAAGCTAAAATAAAGCATTGCATACTGTACCATTTTACTGTACCATGTACCATGTGCCATGACTCTGTCAAAATTAATGTTTGCAATTCGCTTTGTCCAATACCTTCCATACACCTAAAACTAGAAATCGATATCACCACTATATATATGCCAAAACAAATATGCAACAATACAATATAGCAAACTTAGAAATCTGATCATGTCAGCTAGATTGAGATCTTCAGCTTCCACATGCTCCTGGTTTCATATTTTTTCCCTTCCCTTTTGTAGTGGTCTGGGCCTGAAAGTGAATTGCTTTGCCATTGCATCATTTGTCTGGGAGAATCATTTCAATGTGTGCCCTTCTCTGATTGTTTAGTCTGCCATATAAATCTACACCTAACAGGCACGTAAGGAACACGTTGACAACAGGGAGATGAGATTAACCACATGAAAAGACCTTTATGGGTTGATGCTTTGAGAAGGGAGAAGGAAATAACTTACACAAGGGGAGTAAGTGCACTGTCTGCAACTTTGATTTGACAAATTAAGAGGTCTTTAGCATTTCCCTTAAGATGCTTTAGGCATTGTTCTGACTTCACAATGATGAAATGCCAAACAAAATGATGAAAAGATTTAGACATGAGGACCGACACAGGCCACGACTTGTGATAATAATAGTGTTAGGCCTTGTTCCAAATGGTCACACCCGTTCAGGAAGCCTTTCCATAAACATGTGAAGCAGTCATGAACTAATGATTAATGCATCTTCAAGACCTTTTGCAGGGCAACCTAAAATCGGCCAACCAACAGTACAAATGAGAAAACAATTTTTTTTTTATGTTTTAGTATCTGCATCCTAATTCCTGTACTTCCAGAGTGTGATGACAAACTTACGGGTATTCCAGAAAGCAGGGGGCAACCAAAAGTTGAGGTTATCCGCTTACTTACCCTTAAACATACCCATGTATGTCACATAACCTGCTTTCTGGAATACACCCCTGGTGTGTAACATGTTACCATTGTACTACAACAACTGTGAAGATAATTTAGTATAATTTTTGAGAACAACTTTCTTGTGATCTTTAACACAGATCTGATAACACAGATATGTATGCTCTGATCGCTTTTTTTTCTTTGGTAAATCTGTAATCTACACACATTTTGTATTTTCTTAGATTTATTTACAGTCTTATGTAACACATTCACTGCCTCTGGTGCCATTGTGTTTGTGACAAAAGTTGTCTACCATTTTAAATAAATAAATAAAAGTACTTATATCAATGCTTCTTTGTCAAGCCTTCCTTTTATTTGTTTATTTATTTATTATATATTTTTTCACTCTGGACAGAACACCACCTACATAATTTTTACACAGCCCTATAAAATGTATACAAAATCATTTAAATTAAGAAATCTTAAACATGTTCATCATAGAAGTATTTTTCGTGTATTTTTGAACAGTTTAGATCAACAGGCATTATGGGACCATCTCTCTCTCTCTCTCTCTCTCTCTCTCTCTCTCTCTCTCTCTCACACACACACACACACACACACACACACACATATATACTTGTGTGGCGGTGGAAATGTGAGAAATATATTTCACTCCTAAGCGACTGCAGCGGCAGCACCAGCAGCAGCTTGTGAATGGTCCCCGCCTCTCCGGGGAGTTTCCTCCACGGGGAACTTTTACTTTATGTGCAGCACCTGTTGTGTCGCCAGTCGGCCGTCTGCGCTCGCTAAACACTAGGAACCACCTCAAGACTTCATTTCCTTCTGAAAGTTGGACGCGCAAATCTACAAGTGGCGTTTTACCCAGAGTCGGTCGCGTTACTTGAATGGACTATTAGTGTTTGCAAGGAACAGGTCTAACACTTAGCAAACAAACAAAAGTATGTTTCGCGTGTAAGCAGATCTTAATTCACAGCCGTGCACGTCTCCAACTGTCCTCTTGAACACTCGTGTTTAGGCGAACAGGTGTGCGCTCACTAAGTTAACAGCAATTAATGCTCTTTGCTCAGATGCCTCTCGGGAAACTTTACACAAAGAAGTAAGAAACTCTGCCCGGTCAGGATTATGTGGACTTTACTTTACGCGTGCCTCTTACAGATGTGTCCAAAGTTGGATACGCGTCCCACGAACAATTTTTCTGCATGGTGATTGAAACAACACATACTAAGTGCCTATAAGCACCGACAGACACCTTTAATCCAAATGATTCCATTGCTTCTCTTGATTCTTATATCGTCTCTTCATCAGCATGAGTCGGTGGCGGAATCAAGTCACATCAGCAAGATTCACCACGCCAGCACTAAAGAGCAAAATGGTAAGTTCAGAGAGTCATCGCATGATCTTTTTCTCTTGTTGGGGTGCGTGAGACTTCTGATAATGCTTTACAACTAAACGTAGTTTTTACCTTTTGAATGGCCATGGCAAGCTTTTTTAACATTTATTCCTTAACTAGTCTTTCATTTTACCGAAAAAAATATAGCTAGTAAAATAAGAAATGTTATTCATATTTATCTCATTTATTATACCAGAGCCTAATATTTATGTACTAGCAAAGCTGTAATACATGGATAACTATTGGTGTACTAGTAAAACAATTAGAAAACATAGATAGTTGATATCTAACCATATCCTCATAGAAAAAAATTGTTTACAATAGAGACTATTATCAAAGTAACATGCTGATGTCTGATGAATAATTAGCCTACCATTCAATCAAGCGACTATTTAGATGAGCTGGGTAGATTCAGGTTGATTGGGTCACCCCCCCCCCCCCCAAGTCATCTCAATGGCAAAAAAGTGTCACTCTACTTGTCACTAATGGAATAAGTAACAGTACTAGTATCCAATAAATAGTTGGTAAAAATTTAAAAATATACTCTATATAAAAAACGTATACTCTTATTTATAGATATTATCTATAAATAAAGTATACTCTAGTCACTATTGGATTGAATTACCTATTAATGTAACAGAATAGCAAAAATGGGTTAAATTACATGTTAAAACAGCTTGCCATAATGTCTACAATTTATGGGGTTCACACGGCATTATGCTTGGTAGGAAGTTGAAGTTACCTTTGGCTTTCATGTGCATGAAACGCACATCTGTATGTGTATTTAAGAGGAAAAAAAATCTCTGGGTAACCGGGTCCCCTGGGAGGGATTTCTCTCTGATCACAGAAAGACTCCATTCATGAAGCGTGGGGTGCCCTGGGGCCATGCAATTTGCTTTCCTCTTAATCCCACCAAAACTCACAGGTGAACTAAAAAAAATCAGAATGATAAAAAATAAAGCAAAAGTTTCCATTTAACTTTGCTCTGAAACTATAAGCTCAGTGTTATAAAGCAGGCGTTGGTGGGGACAGGCAAACTGTCGCTCATTTCGGACCATTAACAAAATGTAAACTACTACTTTTGTTGACTTAGGCGAGGGAGCGCCCCTTACTGTGTCAGGGGTGAAGCAGAGTGGAAACATCTTGCATTTAAACGCCTTCCCTGGGCCTAGTATCAGAGCTTTCATTGTGTTATCATTCTTTCTATAAACTGTGGAAAATGCATAACATGTCTACTGGGAAGCCATGTTTATATGGAAAATATACTTTGTTTTTTTGTTTGGAATTGTTTGGAAGTCTTTGAAAGTACGAAAACCTTCTCAGAAGACTGTAAAATCTTAACATCCTTGTCTATTAAAAAGGTAGGCTTAATTGAATTGGCACTTCTGATGCAGTACTTATCTATTCCTTTTAGGTCAGAGTTGCGTGCCAGGGAAGACCCTTGTGATTGCCATTTGATCGGGGTCTTTGGCTGTAATACCACCTTTATTCCCCAGTGACTTAAGAATGAAGGTGAATTGGTAGTGTGCTCTGCCAAGGGTTTCTGAACGGAGACTCTTGTTCTCTGGCTCTCTTTAATTGCCAAAACAGTAGATGCTCTGTCGCAGCCATCTCTCGTTGGTGTTGATTGAGGCAGTTCTTCACCACTGATCTGATGCTGGTTTTATTTCGCAGCTGCAGTGTGAGGTTAAGGTCAGGTTAAAAAGCTACTTGACCAACTTTTTCAGGTTAACCTCAATAGAGAGCTTGCCAGCCCACAGTTCACTGAGCTGTTCATCCATCTCATGAAGGCTTTTCTGAACACTTGAGTTCTTTTGGTTCAATGGTTTTCATACAAATTGATGGGAGTTGGAGGATGTATGAGTAGGAGGATGAAAGATGTTTCCAGTGCTCTGTCCACACAAATGAGTCAAATGGCAATATCCACACTGGCCTGACCTTTAAAAACTGATTCATGAAATCATTATAACTGACCGTTGCTGAAGTTTAGTCCATTTACAGTAGAGGCATGTCCAGGGTGTACTTCAATATCAAGGGTGTAATCTTGTATATCAATGTCTTCCATAAGCCATATTCAAAGTCATTATTGTGGTAAATGAGGAAATCAAATGATGAAAATGCTTAGAGTTGTTCAGTTAGGTGGAAATAATCCACAACAATCCATTGCATCCTCAAAGGGGGCATTCTTTCATTATATTTATCGTCATTATTCTTTTTTTATTTGATCTTTTCAATGTTTTATTTTTTGCTTTTGTTTTAATTTGCTTTTTAGCTTATTGCGCTTTGCTTTTTAGGGCGTGTTACATTTTATTGGATTTTATTTTATTTGCATTGTGTTTTAGGCATCATGCCCAATTATTTTTAGACATTAAGTTAATAACAGTTCTAAACTTTTTAATGCATTGGCTCTTTCAATATGAATGGCTCATTACTCATTCTATGCTGTCTGCTCTCAATAAATGTGGTTTGTCAGGTCAGAGGACAAAATTGAATTGGTGAATTTTTAGTGCGTTACATTTGAACTAATTTAACATGTTAAATTGCCAGTTGTTCAAGGACCATATAACTTTGAATCTGAGAACAGAAAATGAATGGCTGTTTACTCATCTTAAAATCCCCATTTATTTTCATATTCTAACATCTAAATGAATTTATTTTAGAATTTAGATTAACAGAGGTCTTAAATGTTATTGATATCTAAGTTTATTATATGAATGTTATCAGCTTTAACTAGATGCATCAAGCTAAAAATTAGAAAGAATCCTGAACTAGTGAGTAGTTGCTCATTAACCCTTGTTGCAACAGAGTCCTACCCTAATAATGACAGAACTACAAAAACTTGTACCATAGTCACTTAGCAGTTTAGCCATGTCCATAAGTCAGATCTATGGCAATGGAGTGGGTTCAGAAAGCCGCTCCAGTTCTCTAATGGTGCCAGATTATCCGCCATTAATCTGCTGTAACCCCATTGACATCCCAGGCAGAGACGTGTGAGAGTCAGCCTCAGTAACAACCGAATGCCTCGCAAGGCTCTGCATTACTGGATTACTTAGTTGGGAATGGGGTTAATGTGGTCCACCAGCTAACTGGGAAATGTAGCCTGCCTCACAATCCGACAAGTGGTGGGTGTGTAATGATTAAAGTCTAGAATTGCTTGAATGCTCGCAAGAAACACTTCATGGTGCAGAGTTTAAATCTAATTCTTAATAACTATATTTTTCTTCCTATCAGCTATGCTAAGGTTATTATGGAATTTCATACTCCTTATGCAGCTTGAAGATATAGTTCACTTTAAATTGAAAATGTACTCGCCCTCATTATTAATATTTTCAGTAATTTTGTTCTTTGTTTTTGTCATTTAAAACAAAACAAAAAAATGTATACTGTATGTCCAATGTCCATAAAGTTAGTTTTTGTTATTTTAGTGCATAAAGGTAAATGAAAATGAGAAATCGGGCCTTGGCAACTAGCTGAAATAAAAGTATAAATAAAAGTTTTATATTTTTATATTACACAAACTTATAATAACCCTGCCATCGTGTCATTCCAAACCAAAATACATATTTTGAAAAATGTCTCTGTTTTGTGTTTTTGGACATGCAATGAAAGCTGTAATGTTTGTTTTGAACCCCATTGATTGGCATAGTTTGGGTAAATTAGATTTTGTTTTTAAAAAAAATTTGAATTTATACTGTAGGACTTGTGGAGACATTAATAAAAACTGAAATTTAAAACTACATACTTAATCCATTCCTCAAAGGAGAACAACATATTGTAGGTATTACCTTTGTTTTAAAGGCTTCAGAAGGAAGTGTTTCCCAGAACTCCGAGACTGTGTTGCAGCTGGCAGTATTCTTGCTTGGCAAACCTCTACATTACTAGCTTGTTGTGTTAAGAAGTTTCCATGGCATTTGAAGTTTATATACTGCGATTTGTGAATTGTGTATACACTGTAGCGACTGGCAAACTTAAACCAAAAGGATTTTCAATGCCCAGTAGTCCAATGAAAAATAAAGCTAGCTTTCTAGCACACACACACACGACAAATGACTCCCTGTTAAAGTAAGAGTTTACCCCAGTCCTTTTTCACCAAGCCCTTCTGGCTGTAATACTGTAGGCATTGAAGTTTGCTGTCAATCGGCACGCTGTACCCTGCCAATGCCAGAGTTTCAAAAGCTCAATGGGGACTGCGCTTTTTCATTGAAACCTTTCAGACTTAAAGAGAAAAAAAGCTCTGGGAAGTTGAAGACATTATTTATGCAATACTGCACAGTTTGTTTAAAGGGTAAGTCTCTTCTGTAACCTGTCTAGAACAGAAGATTGCATGGTTGGGATGTCCATGTTTTTGCTTTCAGCACACTTGAAAGGCAATGCGACAGATTTGGTAAGTAAGCAAGTCAATGCTTGTCTAATGTTTGTCATGACGGACAGTGAGTGTACATTCCTAACCCAAACAGAGCTCCAATTTAAAGGGATCAGCAGCAGGGCAATGGAGTTCCTCTGTGGAACTGGGTCATAGCCTTGGATTTTTTTTCCCCTCCTGTAATTTCATGGCCTTTCTGTCCTCTGGCCTGGCACCTGTGCAATCATCAACTTTATACCCATAATCCTGTGAATGATATGTCCTCCTGTTTCAGTTAAATATGAGGTCAAGAAATCCATGGCTTGTGCACTGAAATGGTCACTGTCTGCAAGACCTCAGTAGTGGTGTCCATCTACCCTAAGGAGATTTGGGTCTGCTAACTCTGCTTTGCCCATAGAATTCAGTCTGATTTTGCAGATAGTTTTATTCAAAACAGTTTACAGTGCTTTTCATTAAGCTTTGCCTGAGAAACGAACCCATGACCTCGGTGTTGCTTGTGCTGATAGTGGGATTGGTAATAATAATAATAATTTTTACCTTTTAAAGGGGTGAACTGCATTTATAGGCCTGGGTTCACAGACAAAGCTTAGATTAAGCCAGGATTAGGCCTTAGTTTAATTAGGACATTTAAGTAGCTTTTATAAACGTTACTGGTGTGCCAGTCATTTGACAAGTATGTCAGTGCAAGTTCCTTTGTTAAAAGCATTTTAGTCTAGGACTAGGCTTATGCCTTGTTTGTAAAACCGTGGGATAATGTTATCAAGATTTTAACATAAACATCAAAGTGATAAGCTATCTTGTTTTTGACCCTCTCTAAACAGTGTTTTGTTGGGTGTGCCAATTCAAGACTCGGAAACAGTTTTGCATATTTAAAATAATTTTCAACGTCAACACCATTGCACGGGTGGAAGTGTTTTGAAAACTTCTGATCTTGAAAAATATCTTGTTTAATAGTTGAAACATTTGGCAACAATGTGAAACATTTATGCAAATTACATGTGCTTTTAAGTCTTGGTTGTGGCAAATAAAGTTTAAGTACTTGAAGTTACCACAGTTATACTTGACAAAGGATGACTTATGATTGATTGATTGATTGATTGATTGATTGTACTAAGAATGAATGAACTAAGATAAATCCTTTCATATGTGTCGTGTTTTCAAATAAAATGAAATGTGTTGTAATGTAATTACTGATGACAAAACAGAAGATGTGTTCTGGATTACAGCGAATGGCTTGGATCAAAACAATAACAAAAGCAGCGTTCTCTACGTGCTTGGTTCTGTGTCTGATAATCCAACGCATTAAACCTATAATTGTAATAGCAAATCACAAATTTTACACAGTTTAACTGCGGCCCTACTGTATAAATACTCGGTACATATCAAACAAAACACGGTTACTCACACTTGTGTGTTGTGAAATTACTATCAGAACCAATGTAGTTGGTACTGCCTCATCTTTTATTTTCAGTCATGAAGCGAACAAACTATCAGTGTCTTCCTGACAGCTAACTGGAACTTCATTAAAACAAAGTTAATCCCATATTTTCTTAATGTCAGGATCAGAAGGATGGCAATGCAAAGACAGTTGTTGTTTTTTGTCACACTATATGACAATAATAATGTGACAATCCAAAATGAGTAATTTTTTTAGATTAGTTTGAATAAAAGCTGTTTTTTGATTCACAAAACTTGAATTCTGAAACTTGCAGGATATTTTTATAGTGCAATGACCTTGTATGTCAACAAGTAGATCAAGGTAAATTTCTCAATTTATGGCCCTTTTAAATATTTATCTATTTGCATACAATAACCGTTGAAGGCATTTAGTCCACTACTTCTACTGTAAGACCATAGGCATCAGATTTAAAATACTGTAATTGTGCTATAGCTGCTTCCTCCTGTCTGCTTACCTCTAATTTTTGATGATTTATGCAGTGATAAGCTATATCGTCTAGGAGTTTGTAATGCTTTCTTGGCCCTAGGCAAGTCAAGTTGTAATGCTGAGCCCAGAGACTTTCAAAAGCAGTAAATCTCAAATTGATTTGACAACCATGATATCGTAGAGTTCTTCTCTTTTTAATTCAAAGCGTTTTTTTTTTTCTCCTGTCAGAAAGTGTTCTCTTTAAATCTCTGTTTTATTGCATATGTGTGTGTATGTAAGTATAACGTTCAAAAGTTTGAAATTAGATTTTTTTACAAATTTGAATGTCAGATGTGACAGTATAAAGACTTTCATATTAAAATACTGTTTCAGATAAATGCTGTACTTTTGAACTTACTATTCATCAAAGTAACCAATCAGGGTTTTCACAAAAATATTTAAAAAATGGTTCTTTTGAGCACAAAAACGGCTTATTAGAATGTTTTCTGAAGGATCATGTGACACCAAAGACTTGAGTAATTCAGCAGAAAATTCAGCTTTTGCCATCACAGGAATTAATTTATTAAAATGGAAAAGTTATATTGTAATATTTCATAATACTATGTTTTTACTAGCTTTTAAACAGTAATGTTTATGTATGAAAACAATGCTTTAAAAAGCCAAGTTCCAGCACTGACACTGACCATGACTTTATTGACTATCTGCACTTGTCTAGACTGGAGGAGCTGAACACTGCAGCCTCAGGTCCAGCTTAACTTGTGCCATTAATGCCTGTCAATCACCCCGTGACAACAACACTTCCTCAAGCATTTACTCATCCCTCACTTTGTCTCTTTGCTCCCTTTTTTTTATTCATCCTACCGGTCACCCCCAGACAGTTTGAAGACCAATGTATCAGCACTTTTTAATAAACAAAGTCATGCAGCCCATAACAGCCGCTAGTGACTATAGTGTAACAAAAACCCTCAATATTGTACGGTATAGTGAAAGTTAAGTAATTTGTGTGGAATGCTGGTTAAGTTAGACTGGGTTTAGTCACCCCCACCAAAAACGTGCCCCCCAGAGTTTAATCCTGTGTGCTGAAACAAGTAGATAACCTGTAACTGTTTCTGAAGGCTAGTGCTCTGCCGGAACAGATAATTCTATGCTCTTAGGCGTAAACTGTCTGTGGATATTGCCTGTTTTCAGAGCAAACCGAATTCCAAAGGCCTTAGACTTTTGGCAGCAGGTAAATGTGATGACTTGACCTTGGTTCCTATCTCTTCAAGGCATGTCTACATACCTTGGCAGATGTCAGCACTTGCTGTCAGAGAGGTATTTTGGAAGTGCCCCCTCCCTTTTAAGTTCTTACTTATCTTGCTTTGTCTCTACTACCTGTGTGACAAAATATATGCATACATTTATATAAATATATGTATACATATTTTTTGTAGCCTACTGCTGCACACAATGCATTTTGCTTTAGAGGTAGAGTTGTATACCATGAGCATCTATTGGGCTATATTTTTAAGTATCCATGCTTTGTTTTCTAACCCCATTTTTCTTTTTGATAGATTGACTAAAAATATACTTTGTGAGTGCGCACAATATTGACTAGCTCGCTAATTTTCCCTCTTTTGTTTTTTGGGTGTAGTCAGAAATCATACAAAATACCTTCCTCTGAAACATGTTAAATGATACGACTGATTCATGGAGTGAGTCTGTTTTGGGCATTATTAATAGAAAAAAGAAAAAACACACCAGGCTCTAGATTGTGTTAATATCCAGGCATTGTTTTATACGACACACAGTAGCTTGCATCTGGAAGAATAATTATTCTAGCTGTTTTCTTGGCTTTAATACGGTAATTATTACCGAAGTGACAAGTCCAAAGTCTTTTTAGTAAAGTTTTACCAATATCCTGTCTTGTTACCTTGGCTAACCTGCCTATTTTAGACATGACTCTGAAATTCACTCATTACTGCATCCTATCGTCTCCTCGGCATGTTTATGACTGGGGAAGGAAATCACTAGACGATCACCAGCCCACTCACCAATACACACTCTATTAGCCAAATGATATGGTGTTTTTGTGCTGTGGGTTTGAAATGAGGAAATATTTTGCTGTCAACACCACACCACTGTGGTGACATGACCTCCGTCAGCCTTTCTCAGAAGGTCCCTGCTGACCCTGGGCTGTTGTTTTGCTCGAAAGGTTGAGAATCCTCAGTCCTCCACTTTGAATGGTGTGAAAAAGGCTGTGGCCACTGAGGATTCACTGAAGACAGATTATATGGTAACATAGAAATGGAAATGTATAGTCTGTTTTAGAGAAATGGCATGGCTGAGAGAAACATTTGGATTATGCTGTACTATCAGTGATGTGACATGGTAGGTAGTGCAAGAGGTCCAATGTGTTGCATGATGGTGCTTATGTACAGACGACCAAAGTCTAGGTTCCGAATCCCACCCACCCCACTGCTTTTTTTATAGTCTCTGCCCATCTTGGTGTCAAAGTCATAAGAATCCATTCAAGATGGTAAAAGGAATTCCTAAACTTAGACATAAAGCCACACCCCTAACCCGCCACCTTTGGCATTTCTTACTATAGCAGTGGTTCTTGACCTTTTATTTTTAAGGCCCCCTGTTTTCCACAACAATATTCAAAAGCCCTATGATTTTCCTAGTTGGTCATGATTTGGTGAATAACGATAAGGATAAAGATTTTAAAAAAGATTTTTGCTCACAATTTCTACCCTGTAAGATATTCTATATCATGGCATAACTATAATGTATGTTTTTTATAGAAATATTGTAATGGCATCTATAAATCACACTTTTAAAATTAGACTAGCTTACATTTCCAGGGCTTTCAAACCATGTGAACCCTGTTTCTTCAAAAGAAAATAAATATATTTACTTTTTTTTTTTTTTTCATGTTTTGGCTTGATTAACCTTTTTTGGTTAAAAATGATCCAACATTTTGAATTTGAGAGAGTACATAACCAGCCAGTGCTGAAACTATTTTCTTACCTTAGCCCGATTCACAACAGTACGCTTGTAATAGTGTTAATTTGAGTGGTACTGGTAGGATTTCAGCGGGAAATTCGAGCATGTCTTTGTGTCATTACGTCACATCTGTATAAAGGAGTCCAGCTAGTGGGCTATATTGCATGTGAGGATGCTGCAGGTGGCGGATGATTTATAGCATTTTATCACAGCAGCTGGATTAAATAAACGTATCATTTTGATGGCGGATTAGAAAGGTCCAAACAACAATCATCACTGACAACTGGAGATTCACCCGGAGTCAAATGCAAAAGATTAGACTGTACGGAAATTGAAAAAATTCGACATGTAATGCTAAAATACACGTATGCAATGCTGATGATGTTAAAATGAACAATTTGAGAACAAAGTATAACAATAATAATAATTTGCACGGTTTGATGTGAAATGAGCTAAGTGATCGTTAGATTTAATCACCGTTGGTCGCACGATTTATTAAGTTAATCTTTATTTATTAAGTTAATCATTATGTTAATCTGTTAATGCTCGCAAGAAACACTTCATGGTGCAGAGTTTAAATCTAATTCTTAATAACTATATTTTTCTTCCTATCAGCTATGCTAAGGTTATTATGGAATTTCATACTCCTTATGCAGCTTGAAGATATAGTTCACTTTAAATTGAAAATGTACTCGCCCTCATTATTAATATTTTCAGTAATTTTGTTCTTTGTTTTTGTCATTTAAAACAAAACAAAAAAATGTATACTGTATGTCCAATGTCCATAAAGTTAGTTTTTGTTATTTTAGTGCATAAAGGTAAATGAAAATGAGAAATCGGGCCTTGGCAACTAGCTGAAATAAAAGTATAAATAAAAGTTTTATATTTTTATATTACACAAACTTATAATAACCCTGCCATCGTGTCATTCCAAACCAAAATACATATTTTGAAAAATGTCTCTGTTTTGTGTTTTTGGACATGCAATGAAAGCTGTAATGTTTGTTTTGAACCCCATTGATTGGCATAGTTTGGGTAAATTAGATTTTGTTTTTAAAAAAAATTTGAATTTATACTGTAGGACTTGTGGAGACATTAATAAAAACTGAAATTTAAAACTACATACTTAATCCATTCCTCAAAGGAGAACAACATATTGTAGGTATTACCTTTGTTTTAAAGGCTTCAGAAGGAAGTGTTTCCCAGAACTCCGAGACTGTGTTGCAGCTGGCAGTATTCTTGCTTGGCAAACCTCTACATTACTAGCTTGTTGTGTTAAGAAGTTTCCATGGCATTTGAAGTTTATATACTGCGATTTGTGAATTGTGTATACACTGTAGCGACTGGCAAACTTAAACCAAAAGGATTTTCAATGCCCAGTAGTCCAATGAAAAATAAAGCTAGCTTTCTAGCACACACACACACACACACACACGACAAATGACTCCCTGTTAAAGTAAGAGTTTACCCCAGTCCTTTTTCACCAAGCCCTTCTGGCTGTAATACTGTAGGCATTGAAGTTTGCTGTCAATCGGCACGCTGTACCCTGCCAATGCCAGAGTTTCAAAAGCTCAATGGGGACTGCGCTTTTTCATTGAAACCTTTCAGACTTAAAGAGAAAAAAAGCTCTGGGAAGTTGAAGACATTATTTATGCAATACTGCACAGTTTGTTTAAAGGGTAAGTCTCTTCTGTAACCTGTCTAGAACAGAAGATTGCATGGTTGGGATGTCCATGTTTTTGCTTTCAGCACACTTGAAAGGCAATGCGACAGATTTGGTAAGTAAGCAAGTCAATGCTTGTCTAATGTTTGTCATGACGGACAGTGAGTGTACATTCCTAACCCAAACAGAGCTCCAATTTAAAGGGATCAGCAGCAGGGCAATGGAGTTCCTCTGTGGAACTGGGTCATAGCCTTGGATTTTTTTTCCCCTCCTGTAATTTCATGGCCTTTCTGTCCTCTGGCCTGGCACCTGTGCAATCATCAACTTTATACCCATAATCCTGTGAATGATATGTCCTCCTGTTTCAGTTAAATATGAGGTCAAGAAATCCATGGCTTGTGCACTGAAATGGTCACTGTCTGCAAGACCTCAGTAGTGGTGTCCATCTACCCTAAGGAGATTTGGGTCTGCTAACTCTGCTTTGCCCATAGAATTCAGTCTGATTTTGCAGATAGTTTTATTCAAAACAGTTTACAGTGCTTTTCATTAAGCTTTGCCTGAGAAACGAACCCATGACCTCGGTGTTGCTTGTGCTGATAGTGGGATTGGTAATAATAATAATAATTTTTACCTTTTAAAGGGGTGAACTGCATTTATAGGCCTGGGTTCACAGACAAAGCTTAGATTAAGCCAGGATTAGGCCTTAGTTTAATTAGGACATTTAAGTAGCTTTTATAAACGTTACTGGTGTGCCAGTCATTTGACAAGTATGTCAGTGCAAGTTCCTTTGTTAAAAGCATTTTAGTCTAGGACTAGGCTTATGCCTTGTTTGTAAAACCGTGGGATAATGTTATCAAGATTTTAACATAAACATCAAAGTGATAAGCTATCTTGTTTTTGACCCTCTCTAAACAGTGTTTTGTTGGGTGTGCCAATTCAAGACTCGGAAACAGTTTTGCATATTTAAAATAATTTTCAACGTCAACACCATTGCACGGGTGGAAGTGTTTTGAAAACTTCTGATCTTGAAAAATATCTTGTTTAATAGTTGAAACATTTGGCAACAATGTGAAACATTTATGCAAATTACATGTGCTTTTAAGTCTTGGTTGTGGCAAATAAAGTTTAAGTACTTGAAGTTACCACAGTTATACTTGACAAAGGATGACTTATGATTGATTGATTGATTGATTGATTGATTGTACTAAGAATGAATGAACTAAGATAAATCCTTTCATATGTGTCGTGTTTTCAAATAAAATGAAATGTGTTGTAATGTAATTACTGATGACAAAACAGAAGATGTGTTCTGGATTACAGCGAATGGCTTGGATCAAAACAATAACAAAAGCAGCGTTCTCTACGTGCTTGGTTCTGTGTCTGATAATCCAACGCATTAAACCTATAATTGTAATAGCAAATCACAAATTTTACACAGTTTAACTGCGGCCCTACTGTATAAATACTCGGTACATATCAAACAAAACACGGTTACTCACACTTGTGTGTTGTGAAATTACTATCAGAACCAATGTAGTTGGTACTGCCTCATCTTTTATTTTCAGTCATGAAGCGAACAAACTATCAGTGTCTTCCTGACAGCTAACTGGAACTTCATTAAAACAAAGTTAATCCCATATTTTCTTAATGTCAGGATCAGAAGGATGGCAATGCAAAGACAGTTGTTGTTTTTTGTCACACTATATGACAATAATAATGTGACAATCCAAAATGAGTAATTTTTTTAGATTAGTTTGAATAAAAGCTGTTTTTTGATTCACAAAACTTGAATTCTGAAACTTGCAGGATATTTTTATAGTGCAATGACCTTGTATGTCAACAAGTAGATCAAGGTAAATTTCTCAATTTATGGCCCTTTTAAATATTTATCTATTTGCATACAATAACCGTTGAAGGCATTTAGTCCACTACTTCTACTGTAAGACCATAGGCATCAGATTTAAAATACTGTAATTGTGCTATAGCTGCTTCCTCCTGTCTGCTTACCTCTAATTTTTGATGATTTATGCAGTGATAAGCTATATCGTCTAGGAGTTTGTAATGCTTTCTTGGCCCTAGGCAAGTCAAGTTGTAATGCTGAGCCCAGAGACTTTCAAAAGCAGTAAATCTCAAATTGATTTGACAACCATGATATCGTAGAGTTCTTCTCTTTTTAATTCAAAGCGTTTTTTTTTTTCTCCTGTCAGAAAGTGTTCTCTTTAAATCTCTGTTTTATTGCATATGTGTGTGTATGTAAGTATAACGTTCAAAAGTTTGAAATTAGATTTTTTTACAAATTTGAATGTCAGATGTGACAGTATAAAGACTTTCATATTAAAATACTGTTTCAGATAAATGCTGTACTTTTGAACTTACTATTCATCAAAGTAACCAATCAGGGTTTTCACAAAAATATTTAAAAAATGGTTCTTTTGAGCACAAAAACGGCTTATTAGAATGTTTTCTGAAGGATCATGTGACACCAAAGACTTGAGTAATTCAGCAGAAAATTCAGCTTTTGCCATCACAGGAATTAATTTATTAAAATGGAAAAGTTATATTGTAATATTTCATAATACTATGTTTTTACTAGCTTTTAAACAGTAATGTTTATGTATGAAAACAATGCTTTAAAAAGCCAAGTTCCAGCACTGACACTGACCATGACTTTATTGACTATCTGCACTTGTCTAGACTGGAGGAGCTGAACACTGCAGCCTCAGGTCCAGCTTAACTTGTGCCATTAATGCCTGTCAATCACCCCGTGACAACAACACTTCCTCAAGCATTTACTCATCCCTCACTTTGTCTCTTTGCTCCCTTTTTTTTATTCATCCTACCGGTCACCCCCAGACAGTTTGAAGACCAATGTATCAGCACTTTTTAATAAACAAAGTCATGCAGCCCATAACAGCCGCTAGTGACTATAGTGTAACAAAAACCCTCAATATTGTACGGTATAGTGAAAGTTAAGTAATTTGTGTGGAATGCTGGTTAAGTTAGACTGGGTTTAGTCACCCCCACCAAAAACGTGCCCCCCAGAGTTTAATCCTGTGTGCTGAAACAAGTAGATAACCTGTAACTGTTTCTGAAGGCTAGTGCTCTGCCGGAACAGATAATTCTATGCTCTTAGGCGTAAACTGTCTGTGGATATTGCCTGTTTTCAGAGCAAACCGAATTCCAAAGGCCTTAGACTTTTGGCAGCAGGTAAATGTGATGACTTGACCTTGGTTCCTATCTCTTCAAGGCATGTCTACATACCTTGGCAGATGTCAGCACTTGCTGTCAGAGAGGTATTTTGGAAGTGCCCCCTCCCTTTTAAGTTCTTACTTATCTTGCTTTGTCTCTACTACCTGTGTGACAAAATATATGCATACATTTATATAAATATATGTATACATATTTTTTGTAGCCTACTGCTGCACACAATGCATTTTGCTTTAGAGGTAGAGTTGTATACCATGAGCATCTATTGGGCTATATTTTTAAGTATCCATGCTTTGTTTTCTAACCCCATTTTTCTTTTTGATAGATTGACTAAAAATATACTTTGTGAGTGCGCACAATATTGACTAGCTCGCTAATTTTCCCTCTTTTGTTTTTTGGGTGTAGTCAGAAATCATACAAAATACCTTCCTCTGAAACATGTTAAATGATACGACTGATTCATGGAGTGAGTCTGTTTTGGGCATTATTAATAGAAAAAAGAAAAAACACACCAGGCTCTAGATTGTGTTAATATCCAGGCATTGTTTTATACGACACACAGTAGCTTGCATCTGGAAGAATAATTATTCTAGCTGTTTTCTTGGCTTTAATACGGTAATTATTACCGAAGTGACAAGTCCAAAGTCTTTTTAGTAAAGTTTTACCAATATCCTGTCTTGTTACCTTGGCTAACCTGCCTATTTTAGACATGACTCTGAAATTCACTCATTACTGCATCCTATCGTCTCCTCGGCATGTTTATGACTGGGGAAGGAAATCACTAGACGATCACCAGCCCACTCACCAATACACACTCTATTAGCCAAATGATATGGTGTTTTTGTGCTGTGGGTTTGAAATGAGGAAATATTTTGCTGTCAACACCACACCACTGTGGTGACATGACCTCCGTCAGCCTTTCTCAGAAGGTCCCTGCTGACCCTGGGCTGTTGTTTTGCTCGAAAGGTTGAGAATCCTCAGTCCTCCACTTTGAATGGTGTGAAAAAGGCTGTGGCCACTGAGGATTCACTGAAGACAGATTATATGGTAACATAGAAATGGAAATGTATAGTCTGTTTTAGAGAAATGGCATGGCTGAGAGAAACATTTGGATTATGCTGTACTATCAGTGATGTGACATGGTAGGTAGTGCAAGAGGTCCAATGTGTTGCATGATGGTGCTTATGTACAGACGACCAAAGTCTAGGTTCCGAATCCCACCCACCCCACTGCTTTTTTTATAGTCTCTGCCCATCTTGGTGTCAAAGTCATAAGAATCCATTCAAGATGGTAAAAGGAATTCCTAAACTTAGACATAAAGCCACACCCCTAACCCGCCACCTTTGGCATTTCTTACTATAGCAGTGGTTCTTGACCTTTTATTTTTAAGGCCCCCTGTTTTCCACAACAATATTCAAAAGCCCTATGATTTTCCTAGTTGGTCATGATTTGGTGAATAACGATAAGGATAAAGATTTTAAAAAAGATTTTTGCTCACAATTTCTACCCTGTAAGATATTCTATATCATGGCATAACTATAATGTATGTTTTTTATAGAAATATTGTAATGGCATCTATAAATCACACTTTTAAAATTAGACTAGCTTACATTTCCAGGGCTTTCAAACCATGTGAACCCTGTTTCTTCAAAAGAAAATAAATATATTTACTTTTTTTTTTTTTTTCATGTTTTGGCTTGATTAACCTTTTTTGGTTAAAAATGATCCAACATTTTGAATTTGAGAGAGTACATAACCAGCCAGTGCTGAAACTATTTTCTTACCTTAGCCCGATTCACAACAGTACGCTTGTAATAGTGTTAATTTGAGTGGTACTGGTAGGATTTCAGCGGGAAATTCGAGCATGTCTTTGTGTCATTACGTCACATCTGTATAAAGGAGTCCAGCTAGTGGGCTATATTGCATGTGAGGATGCTGCAGGTGGCGGATGATTTATAGCATTTTATCACAGCAGCTGGATTAAATAAACGTATCATTTTGATGGCGGATTAGAAAGGTCCAAACAACAATCATCACTGACAACTGGAGATTCACCCGGAGTCAAATGCAAAAGATTAGACTGTACGGAAATTGAAAAAATTCGACATGTAATGCTAAAATACACGTATGCAATGCTGATGATGTTAAAATGAACAATTTGAGAACAAAGTATAACAATAATAATAATTTGCACGGTTTGATGTGAAATGAGCTAAGTGATCGTTAGATTTAATCACCGTTGGTCGCACGATTTATTGTAATGCTTTTTTCCCTCAGATGGTCAGCGCAAAAGTGGCAGACATGTTACTTGTTCAATGACATTTTCCGGCGACATACTCCAAGATGTAGAATCTGTGATTCTAAAGTACAGTATCCACACCAGTGCGGTGACTGACAGCCACACACACCTCAAAGCTTTAGATTCATCCCCGCTGAGGAGCCGTGCCGATGCACAACCCACGTAAAGATGATAATTCAGCAAATAACTGCAATTGCAGGTTTCAAAGAGGCAAAACTTACGGACTGCATCTTTAACAAGCGTTAAAATATTTCAAGTCATTTTGAGGCCCTCCTGGAAGTTTGTTGAGGCCTATTGGGTCCCGGCCCCTGGTTGAGAACCTCTGAGCTTACAGGGATTGGATGAGAAGGCCCAAAGCAGCCAAGACCACCCTGTTACTTTTCACTTTCATTTTATGGAAAAGAGTGCCTTGCGCATTTCTGCTAAATAACCATGTTGTGTCTCATGGAAAAGAATATAATGAGGGTGAGTAAAAGATAACATTTTTAATTTTTGGTTAGCTATCCCTTTAACATTTGTCTATTTTAAGAAACATCATTTATGATAAATAGAGTGCGTTTGATTAGTAATTGCTCATGCAGAACTTTCTCTGATTTCTCTGAAACCGTAATCAGATGTGTTGGAATGTGGCATCCAACAGCTTCATCGTTATTCTGTCAGTGGTACGCTGCTCGCCGGTGAAATATGGACGTTATGCTATTTGAAATCGGGAAAAAGTGGCAGCACACCTGTCGTGGTACTCGCTGGCTGAGCACCAGTCCCCCCATGCCGAACAGATTGCATTATGTTTCCTTGCACATGCTGCGATTTGATATACGACAGTGTGCCAGTCGCACACCCTAGTGTGTGTAACTCAATCACACATAGTATTCGGAGAATGTCTGGCTTTTTGCCGGAGCACAAATAGGTTCTCAGCGCACACACTCGCACAGATGCTGGTGTCAGGCGTGGCACTTTGGTTCTCCCTGGAGACTGGAGATCTATTTCCCAGCCTACAGATGGAGGAGCAGCAGCAGTCTGGCTGTCAGCTGAGATGGACTCCATTTGTGATTTATAGCTATAGGAATGCAAGGCCAGATTCAGGAAAATCTGCTTGGACTGCCACTGAATCTTTTAACGTATTGGCTTTGTAGTGCTGTAAGTCTAATTCCTTCATGCAAGCTGGAGCCTATACGCTGACTTTATTAGGGGTTTTGAATGACTCGCGCTGTCTTTTCTCATCTGATAGTGACATAATCAGTCCCAGTGGATGAAGGATGCTGAATATGCATTTAGAACCCCATTAATTTAATGGCCAATCCCTAATGGGCTGTTAAATTCTCATTGGCTTGTGACATAGTAGGACCATGGCATTGATAAGTGAAATGCATGATGGTACTGACAAAAAGGCGGCTTCCAGGAGTGGTGTGTATTCATAATGGACCATGCTTTTCTTTCTTTTTTTTTCTCCCTCCATCTCTGTGTCTAGCTGTCATACATGTCTAATGGGGAGGTGGATGAGCAGAAAGGTGTGTCAGAACAATTGAGGTGAGAAAAGGTGGGATAAATCAGGCTTAAAGCACAAAAAGTGAAATTGTCTCGCCCCCCTTGCATCGGACATCTGTTCAAAAGCCTATTAGCTCCTCGGAATGACAGCACTAATTCAGGCCGGAAGCCCCACCGGCTAATGAGATGCCAGGCACAGCTCTCATTCATCTCTGTGCCACCGCTGAGTGCGTGTGCATGTTTCACATTGCATCAGTCACCAATTCAAGAGACCATCTCTGTCCCCACACCTGTGGCAGTAATGATAGAAATTAACTGTTAAAGTGACCCTTTCAGTTAATTTGGCAATGTTGCCATTTCCGTTCTCCTGCAATGCACCTGTGCTCACCTCATAACTAAACACCTGGTTTATATGCCCATACTTGCAGAAACCAGGTGCAGTATTGTGCTGAAATGTTTTTTAAGGTGTTTATTTTATTTCATCATGGATGGTTTAGTGTGGTGTTTTGCATATTTCAATCACGACATGCAGGATGCTTTTGAGAAATAAGGGTATTTTGGAGTGTCTTTTTTTTTACTTGCACAATTAATCAAAGGCCTCTTTCACATTTGAGATCGATAAACACAATCAAGATGGGATTAAAGAGATTAGGAGGTTTAAAGCTATTTTTTGATGGTCTGGAATACTTCTTATATGAAAACTATTTAAACATACCAGGGCAGTATTCCAGAAAGCAAGGTTATCTTACCGTCACCTATACCTTGAACTCTCGGTTGATTAACCCAAACCTTGCTTACTCGAGGTACGCTGGTTCCAAAAACGCGTGCGGGAGTAAATTCAGGCAACTCCGAGTATGTTCCCAGTTAACACTCAAGACATTCTCAACAGAGCAACAGACGCGCCATTCTATTTCCTCCTCCTTTTGTTTACTGGCGATTTACATTCTTGGTGCACATCATCTATTTCGTGGTTGTGCAGTGTATATATATTTTTTTCAATATTTAAGTTATTCACTGAAAATAAGGATTATATAATTATATTGTTTGTTTGATGCTGATTAATTGAATGCAGATCCATGTGTGAGATGACAATAAACTAAATAATACACATATTTGAACTGAATTAAGATTTAAACATTACCTTGTTATAATAGTGCTTTAGAATTTCGAATGAATATTAGTGACATATGTCTCACAACCTGCTTTCTGAAATACCCCCCTGGGCTTGCATGTGTATAAACATATTGACAGAGCCAATTTCTTATTAAAGTCTTAAAGTTTTAAATAAAGAAGCTAAAAGCAGGAAACAGGAGGTAAGTAAAAATGCTAATTCATCAGTTTGGTTTCCAACTCTACTGAAAAAAACATTTACACATTATGGAAACACAACCTGTTTTCAAAATGTTTGAATTCACACTTCTGTGTATTAAGATATTTATAATGACAGCAGAAGAGTTGTATGTGATGTTATTTATAAATCCCCTTAAAATTAAGTACATTGTCATGAAAACGTACCCTTTAAGTTAAGGTTTTTTTTTTTTTTACTGTTTAATTGGGTGGTTTGGGAATCTATCAGTCACAGATGATTGAGAATTTGTTTTGTTATCTGTCAACACTAACAGCAAGCGTCTGACAGATCAAGGCACTCAGATGCCTAATGGTGTGTAAAGGCTGTTAAAATGCAATCAGACACAAAGTGTTTAGGTTATTTATTTATATAAACCATTTTATCTTTTATTCTGAAGCAGCAGATTCAGGAAAACATTACAATAAAAAAATGTTCCAAGCTTTTATTATTCTGTCCATAGGTTTTTAATTGGTCTTAAATCATTTTCTATTGGTCCGCTGTGCACATTAGGGAACCTTTTAATGTGCTTTGCATTATGTGATTTACTTGCATTTGCTGTATAACTGCAGTGCAGATTTATTTCAAATGTAATTTTGCAGTTTGGATCTGTGTGGAGAAAAAAAAAATCCACTTCAGGTTCATGGAACTAGGAAATCACCCCTCAAATGTACTTTGTAGCCTACATCATCCATCAAAAAGTTCACTTGGTTCATTGTAAAAGTCTGGACCATCTTCCAGTGGTATGCATGCATGCTTGAGCAAGCAGGAGTCAGTGAATGTGAACGGTATATGTGTGCACATGTGTTTTCGTGTATATTTAGCCATTAGCTGGGTTGGATTGTTAAATGCTTTTAGCAGTGTCTGATCCTCCCTCATGAAATGGGATGCTTATTTTGAAGACTGTATTTAGTACAGACTTTCAGTATTTAAGAGCTATAACGTATTTGCACCACTAGGGATTTAATGGTTTATTTGTTTATCTGCCTAGAAATGCATATATTTTCTTTGGCTCTGCATCTTATATGTTAAACAAGTAGCTAGCATACACCAACAGCTGGGGATTGCATGTCTCAACGTGTGATGGTAATGAACAGTAAATACAGTATTTAAAGCCCTTATCTGTATCTTGGCTGTTTACCTTATAAATACTCAAGATCGCATAACAAACAAAAAAACACTTTACAAGATGTCAGTTATTATAGCATCTTTCTTTTTCTTTTACAAATCTTGTCAAACGTTTAGTTTGGTTAAAAGATTTCTAGTATAGATTAGTCCCTAAAAGGATATGGTGATGAATATGAGATTGGAGGGGGGAAAAAATATTTCAATGCGTTTTTGTTCTCTCGCTGAAGTTTTGTTCCCCAAGAAACTTTGCTTTTCACCAAGACACTTTGCATTCACTCACAAAGAACTCAAAAGGTTTACGAGTGAACACACCGTTTCTTGGAGAATGCAAAGAGTTTGTGAGTGAATCCAAAGGTTCTCGGGAGAACGCAAACTATTCAAAAGCATTGAAATATAATTTTTCCTCCCATCTATGTCCCTTTAGGGGCTCTGTAGATTAGATAATAAATACAAGAGCTAAAAATAATTCAATTTGTTACAAAAATTACAGCTTTGTTCGGTTTTATCAGAATTTCCTAGCCATAATCTGTTCTTTCTATCCATATTCACCCAAAAATGAAAATAGTTACTGTCATTCACCCTTATGTTGTTCCAACCCCATATGGGACTCAATTTTTTTTGGTTTAACACTGACTTCAATTGTATGGACACAAAAATAGACATTTCTCAAAATATCTTATGTTTCACAGAAGAAAAATTCATACAGGTGTAGAATGACATGAGTAAATTTATTTTTTTGAACTATTCCTTTAAGAAAATACTGCATAATTATGGCCCATCAGATATCAATTTCTTTAGGGCTGTTTGCATGAAATGGTCTTGGTTTCAAAGACAGCTAGATGGAGTACAACACAGTCATGGAGCAGACTGTAGAGTCTTATACAGCAGTTTGTTGTTTGTCAAGAATCTTAAGTGAATTTAAAATGTGTTTTGAGATGAACAGTGTTATTGGGGAGAGTAACGCACGCACACACACAGCACCCGAAATCACAGATGGGATTACAAAAAGCCCCACAGCCATTCCACAAGAGAACCAGCACAGCTGTGGTAGAAAGAAAAAAAAACCTTTAAGAGAAGATGTATTGTGTCTGAGTTTGGTGTTGGGCCAAATACAGATGTCTGTTTGTTTGTGTGTTTAAGAGAGGTTGCAATAAAGATTTAGTGGAAAGGTGAGCATTTGCTCTTAGCAGCAGACATGGAATTCATCTCTTGTGGCAGCTGGTGTGTCGTCTCTAGCCAGCGATTTCTGCTATTATATGAAAGTTTATCCTCAGAAGATTTTCACACTGGCAGGTCAGTATGAGATTAGAGGGGTTTCAAGACATAAATGTGGCCACCCACCCTGATGAGAATGGATTCCCGACTAAGCATGAGCTGGTTTGTGTGGTGAAAACTCAGAAGCTGACACATGGCCCTTAATTAGCTCAGTTGCTAGTAAAGGCATTTCCAGACATGTAGTACATTTTTGTTGTTTCAAAACTGGGACAAAATTGCACTCTGGTCCAACGGCCAGGGGTTTTTGGCCCACTGAATAACTTGGTCTAAGGTGGGCCAACTGGGGCTTGAGGAGTGGTCATGAACTGGGTCAGGAGCGGGTCAACACCACTGCTCAAAGCATAACAGTATATAGTGAGACAGAAGAGATTATAGAAATGCTCATTCTTTCTTTAAAAATGTGGTGTAAATGTATTTTTTTTATCAATATGTTCCTAAATGTGTAAGGCTTTGAAATTAAAAGCCTTAATGGAGTTTTTATGCATTCCTGTGATCAAAAATAAAAAAAATTGAAGTAGTATGTGTTCTCTTTTTGTGTAATAAATATAAATACGGTTTGATTCAGCATGGTTTATGTACACTTCTGACACAATAATAAATTACTGTGACTGTAGCATTTTATTTATAGCGTAAATCATTGGTCAAACATTGATGAGAGTTTTAAGTCTTAAGTAAAGATCAAACGAAAGTTTTCAGTCAGCTAGCTTCCCTATGCTGGTGAAATGGGATTATGTGACAACGTTCTTAAGTGGTGTGTTAAGAGTGGGTTAAGAGTGGGTGGAAACGTAGCTTGATTTTGGCCTCTGTGCTCGTCTGCTTGAGGTCCGAGGCTATTTGCCCCTCCTGGCTCGTTGTTAGCCCTAGCTCGCACTGGCAAAAGCGAATAATGTTGCACAAAGCCACATTTCAAAAGTGTCAAAATGGTAAAATAGGCAGATATATTTAAGATAATGAATTAACTTTTGTTAATACTAATATAATATGTAATATAAATTGGGCATACATTTGTTAAATGATTGTAGAATAAGAAAGATTGTTTTACTTTTCAAGTTAAGCACTTTATTTTTTTTTATTTTCATTTCAGATTTTCTCCCTTTTGTATATCTAATTTCAGCAAATGCATATTAGTTATTCAAAATATACTGTAGTTACATATGTATGTCACAATATTCCATGTCAGTGCATTTTGTATTTTTTGATTAGGTGTTACTGTGACTGATCAACAGATTTCTCCTATAATTATTATAGGGAATATATCATATGCATAGGGACATTTTTTGGGGATTGTTTATTCTGCTAAGTCAGAATACATTCTCAGCAAAAGTGAAGTGAGGTGTATCCGAGTATTCAAATATAGCCATGGTATAACCAATATCATAAACGTAAAAAAAAAAAAAATGTATATCTATTGTATTCTACACAAACATCTTTACAAATGAAAGTGTTTAGTGTAACAGACCTTGAAATGTTATAAAAATATCCACCGGCAGTTTATAAAGTTGAATTTATCAAAAATGTTATTAGCCAGTAAAACAAAAATGTTTAAAACCACCAATAACAAGAATGCTTCCCTTTATAAGGAAGGATGCGGTTAAACTGAGCCTACATTTTATGAGAGGACCCAATAGCTACCTGTCATGGATACACTATTATTCTGATTGCTGACTCTTTTGTGCTATTTCACAGATGATGTCATGTCTAATTCAAGGCCCTTCTGGTTAAAGCTAAGTAACAGAGAACCAAAGCCATGTCTAACTATGTAAACAGAGCTCTGTGGTGAAAGTAAGCACGAGGCAGGCAGTACACCAGAAATTCATTAGAGAATAATACGCACACATGTTTTGCTTAATTGAAGACCTCACCAAATTGTTAAAGGATGTGGTCTACATGCAATATGAGCAAGGTGTGTGTGTGTGTGTGTGGCCAGAACCACAAACACAAGTATGCAACCAGCTAATGTGTTGGAAGAGTTTAATTTCAGTTTGTTTTACACACACAAATGGACACACTTTTTTTTTGAGAAAAGCCACTGAGATATTTTAGCAGTGTTGGTCCTACTATTGTTGGCTAGATTTAACAGGGACATTTGCTCTTCAAACTTTGTCTGAAATGGGTAGTTAGGCTAAAAAGAGTAGATTGTTTAGCAAATCCCTTTTGTTGCCACTTGTAGCACCAAAATTAAACCTGCGTAAAGGGATGGTTCATCCAAAAATTTAAATAATTGACTTGCCCTCATGTCATTGCAAACCTGTATGGCTGATTTTACATACAGTGAAAGTTAATGGGATCCAATGTTTTTCTGAATATATTTTGTGTTCCACAGCAGAAAGTCATACAGGATGTGATGACATGATGGTGAGTAATTTATGACAAATGTATTTTTGATTGAAGTATCTCTTTCACAAATTTCAGTGATTTTTAATTTTTTTTTAATACTCAAAATAATAATAACAGTGCTTAACTTTACCCTACCAGTGTTTTAACTTTACCCTACCAGACATAATTTTACTTTGCCTACAAAAACAAGTCTTCATAGAACAGAGGTGAACGGTAGATCACCATAATGGTTGTGGGAATCAGCATGACTTACAGTGTCTCACCGCTCCACATGCTTTTATTTTCCCAGTTGTTGCTGTTAATTTTAGAACTGGCATAAAGCGTGAGTAAAGTGGTCTTGAAGGAAAAAGTCACACCATGATGATACTTGATCTGATAATCATTTTAACAGTGATGTGCTCAAGCTCACAGTCAGTATAAACCACATGAAGTGAGACATTTGAAAAAGCTTACGAAGGGAGACAGAGGGAACAGTCATGCTCACTTCAGAATCAAATTTCCTGTTGGGCAAGTGCTTCCCAAACACATTGGTACACATACTCGCATTCACTAACCCACCCACCAAGTGGGTTAGTTCAGTGTCGATGTTTGGCCATACGATAGCATGTGCGGATGTTACAGAGCTCTCAGAGAGGACGTGTTAATGGATGAGCCTCATTCTGTGAGCTGTGGAGAGGGAAGGTTTTGGTGGCCTGTTTGGATCTTAATCAGGTCTTGGTGAAGTGCCTGCGGGATTCTGTTACTCCGCATGTGATGACACAACAGCAACCTTATGCTTGCACAGCATTTAAAAGGATTTAGTTTAGCCAAGCTTCACTTGAACTTGCTCTTTACCACAATTTATTTGTAAAAAGACAGATATATATATACAATTTGTCATACTGTATGGGTAACCACTGAACGTTACTTTTAAAAGGTTTTCTTTCGTGGAACACAAAAGGAGAAGTTTAGCTTAATGTTTGCCTCTGCTCTTTTCCTTACAATGAAAGTAAATGGTGACCAAGAACTTGCAGATTACCAAAAGCAACAATCTAATATAACAATATGTCTTTTGGAGCCATACAATAGCTTTGGGAAAGGAACGGACTGAATTGTGGTCCGTTTTTTTTTACGCTAAACTATTGAATGAAACACCTGGAATGTAGTGCACCAGTTGTATGAACTTCTTCTAAATATTTTTTTTATAATGCTGTTGAGCTGCACACAAGAAAATCATTGATAATAAACCAATGGGACGGTGTGTACATAGTGAGCTGTCTCTTTAAGAGGCCAATGGCACTATGAAATGACATGCAACATCTTTATTGTTAGATCATTATTGGGGAGGTGTCTGTTAGCGTCAAAGAGATTGGAGTGTGATTTGTGACCTGTGTTGAAAAGGACTTGTGTGTGCGACTGCAATTGTCATGGGGATCAGTCATGCTGCCAATCACTTGCCTATTGATTTTGACCTTGACTGAAACCTTGACATTTTTCTGCTCATTGCAGGAGGTCTAGAAGACAGACAGATGATGCTGTAATTACAGAACGGATGCGCAATATTTAAAATGAAAGGTCTGATGCATTTGCATGACCTTATACAATGTCTGGTTGGCAAGCCTCATCTTTGTAAGCTTTTGAACGTAAACACTCATTTGTGGAAAGAATTTAATATATTGGGGAAAAGGTTTGCCACTTAACTGATGCTAAATGTCCGACAGGAACAGAGCAATTCATTGAGTCAAAGCATCAAACTCCTGTGGTGAGTCTCCATACGGAGCATCTGCACGGCAGATTGAAACATTCCAAATAAGTCAACGCTTTTGAAGCCAAATTATTTTTTAATGGTATGATAAATTCCTATGCTGCATTCCCCTCACTTGTCTCTCCCCCCTCACTCTCCTTTTCTATCCTTTTTCTGTGCTTCCCAACTGTAAACCTTAAAGCAATAAATATGAAAAAGCCAGAACTGGAATTTACAGCACCTGTAGTTACCGCCGCAAACCCTTAATCATGAGCAGATGTAGGAGCGACTTAAAAGCAGGGGGGTAAAATCAGCATGCACAGGGGGGAGAATGGTAAGCGTGGGGTACAGTTTCACCAGCCGGCTGCAGTCAGCTCCCGACATATGGGGGATTAAAACACAGACAGCGCCTGAACAAGTCCCTTGGAATCAGAAACATTAGCACTTTATGTTGTTAAATGCTGTTATGGCTCAAGCGTAGATCTCCAGCATGAACTTTCTAGAGTGAAATGAATAAGGACATCAAGGCCTTCTGCCAGACAACTGGGAAATATGAATTGAGTGAAATATAGTGCTATTATGCCAAATTTCCAACAAGATGTTTGAAATAGTTTTTAGGTGCTCAATTGATTGTAATGCTCGTTCTGGTGTGCAGTTTCTGAACCCCAAACATATTTTAACCTGATCGGAGTGAACTGCAAAAAGCAGTAGGCTGGAGCTTTGATTTAAGTGGGCTTACTGCAACAGACCATTCAAAAGTAACGTTTTCCTCACTCCCTTTCTCTTTTATGGAAGTCTACATGTTTAGTGTGCTTTTCTAAATGTGCATTGTCAAATTAAAAGGATCGTTCATCCAAAATATTATTTATGTTGCTCCTGTGGAACATAAAGATATTCTGAAGAATGTCTCATTGTGTCTATAATGAAAGTCAGTGGGGTCCAGTTTTGTTTGAAAAAAATACATTTCAAAATACATTTCATTCCTTTTTAAGTCTCCTTTGTGGTCAATTTAAGCATTATTAAATGTTGCATGTGTATGATATAATGCATCGTACAGAGTTTTAGACTGTCA
The DNA here is from genome assembly GCF_949357685.1 of Gobio gobio. Classification (NCBI taxonomy): domain Eukaryota; kingdom Metazoa; phylum Chordata; class Actinopteri; order Cypriniformes; family Gobionidae; genus Gobio; species Gobio gobio. The sequence continues at coordinate 32,318,391 of NC_137109.1, read as the reverse complement.
CTTTGTGTCAAAGAGGAATATGTTTCTCTGTTTTTGTTTTTATTTATGCACTTGCCCACATCCAGACGCACTCGCATGTGTCTGTGCCGTCTTTGTTTCTACCGCTGCCAGGTTAATATTTAAACCCCGGGCTCAGTCAGAGGTCTAACATGTGAACAAGGCACAATGGTAGCACTGTGAGCCCTTATTTATTCATGCTCAGCTTCCTACCTTAATCAGTGTAGCGTTCTCCTCAGGAGAGGGGTAAGAGGGGAAAAAAAGAGAAGTGGGTCAAGGAAAAGTCATGTTTGAGGTAATGTACCCAAGGGGCCAGCCTCTGATCATTATATGACATTATTTAACCCAGAGATGAGGTCATCTCAAAGCACAGACACAGAACCTCTCTCAATCCCTACTAAGCCTAAATTTCAAAAATCAAACAAGGCAAGTTTTAGTGACAAGGCTGAGGTTCAGTATCTAATGACATTACTGGATTTGTGCACTTCATGTTTGGGGTGTTTAAAGCAAGCATTACAAAAATGATGTCAAACAATACACCTCTCCTCAACCCCCCACCCCTTTTTCAGAGGCATGCAGCGGTTTATAATCACCCTGTTCTGTTTTAAGAGCTCATTCGTTAAACTGATTGTAAAATTCACTGGTCCCTGTTTAAGTATCGTCATAATGTATGCTGCAAGTAATGCTGCGGTCTTTTAAAAAAAAATGTTTTTAATGGAAAATCTTAATGCAGAACAGGCCTTTCTGACTCTTTGGTCAGTAGTCTTATTGGGATTTACTAAAACAGCACCATTTGTAGTTCATACAGAATTTGTAGTTCATACAGAATTCAATCAAATTGATTTTACAAATCCATATCTCTGTTTGCAGACAACTAAAATCATTTTTTGACAAGGATATTTTAGTCTAGGAAATTGTCCATACATAGATCATAGTCCATAAATGAAAGGTAATGTTAATTAAAGGTGTCATGAACCGGCTTTTTTTTTTTTTTTTTTTTTTTTATACTGTTGTCTGAGGTCAACTTATGACGTTTGTGTGATTTTTTTATTTTTTTTTATTTTTTTTTATTTTTTTTTTATTTATTTATTTATTTATTTTTTTTTTTTTAATTAATTTTTTATTTTTTTTTTACATTCAAAAACATTATAATGAATAAGTAATAGGCTATTTTCTACCTTGGTTTTGAGGCTCTCTGAAAAACACTCGGATTTGATGGGCGTGCCGCACTGAACACTTGGAAGTAAATGCCTACGGCTAGGATTGGATAAGATTTGCATATTTAATGAGCTTCAGCTACCGTCTGTCCCAGGAATCGTCTGGGGGAAATGCTCAGAGGAAAATATCAAACAAACACAATGATTAAAACTCCCACTCACTCACACCCACTCACTCGCTCGGGCACCCACTCACTCGCGTGGACACACACACACACACACACACACACACACACACACACACACACACTCACACTCACACTCACACTCACACTCACACTCACACTCACACTCACACTCACACTCTCTCACACACACACTCTCTCACACACACACTCCCTCACATTCCGCAGACACACACACTCGCACGGACGCGGAGACACACACTCGGGCCTGGCCCATAACGTTACAAGTCCGATCAGGAGTGAACCAATTCAACACCACCTTCTCCACCCTGTGACAGCGTGCTAAGGTATGAAATCAATATATTTCAAACGATCTGTAATGTTATGCAAAACTAACACATAAAAAAAGATGTTTTAGCCTACTCACATACGTGTGTGTTCAGAAGGAAGCTTATGCAAGGATGATCCTTAGCTCACGAGTTGGTGGGCGGGGCTACAGAAGTATATTTATCTGTAGAGGCGGCGTCTAGGTCCTATTACGTAAGAGATCCACATATTCTGAGAGCTCTCGTTTTCTGGGCCTGGTGTCAATAAAAGCTTTTCTTTGACTAATAAGGACATTTTCGACTCTGAAACTTACAGGATATTCTTATATTACCATGACCTTTTGTATATCAAAAGCTCAAGGGAAAGTTGATTTCTCAGTTCATCACCCCTTTAATAAATGTTGCATCCTGTTTACCACCTTGAAATTGGAATGTACACTCACCTAAAGGATTATTAGGAACACCATACTAATTCTGTGTTTGACCCCCTTTCACCTTCAGAACTGCCTTAATTCTAAGTGGCATTGATTCAACAAGGTGCTGAAAGCATTCTTTAGAAATGTTGGCCCATATTGATAGTATAGCATCTTGCAGTTGATGGAGATCCAGGGCACGAAGCTCCCGTTCCACCACATCCCAAAGATGCTCTATTGGGTTGAGATCTGGTGACTGTGGGGGCCATTTTAGTACAGTGAACTCATTGTCATGTTCAAGAAACCAATTTGAAATGATTCGAGCTTTGTGACATGGTGCATTATCCTGCTGGAAGTAGCCATCAGAGGATGGGTACATGGTGGTCATAAAGGGATGGACATGGTCAGAAGCAATGCTCCGGTGGGCCGTAGCATTTAAACCATGCCCAATTGGCACTAAGGGGCCTAAAGTCTGCCAAGAAAACATCCCCCACACCATTACACCACCACCACCACCAGCCTGCACAGTGGTAACAAGGCATGATGGATCCATGTTCTCATTCTGTTTACGCCAAATTCTGACTCTACCATCTGAATGTCTCAACAGAAATCGAGACTCATCAGACCAGGCAATATTTTTCCAGTCTTCAACTGTCCAATTTTGGTGAGCTTGTGGAAATTGTAGCCTCTTTTTCCTATTTGTAGTGGAGATGAGTGGTACCCGGTGGGGTCTTCTGCTGTTGTGGCTTCACAAATGCTTTGCTGCATACCTCGGTTGTAACGAGTGGTTATTTCAGTCAAAGTTGCTCTTCTATCAGCTTGAATCAGTCGGCCCATTCTCCTCTGACCTCTAGCATCAACAAGGTATTTTCGCCCACAGGACTGCCGCATACTGGATGTTTTTCCCTTTTCACACCATTCTTTGTAAACCCTACAAATGGTTGTGCGTGAAAATCCCAGTAACTGAGCAGATTGTGAAATACTCAGACCGGCCCGTCTGGCAGCAACAACCATGCCACGCTCAAAATTGCTTAAATCATCTTTCTTTCCCATTCTGACATTCAGTTTGGAGTTCAGGAGATTGTCTCGACCAGGACCACACCCCTAAATGCATTGAAGCAACTGCCATGTGATTGGTTGATTAGATAATTGCATTAATGAGAAATTGATCAGGTGTTCCTAATAATCCTTTAGGGGAGTGTATTTGTAATTATAAAATGGCTAGTTCCAGTCCTTGATTCAGATTGGTCAATAGCTGTGTTTTATTCACGATAAAACACGGCTATGACCGCCTCATCCAACGGTTCTGTGTATTACTACACAACACTCTTGGCAATGTAAACGTATGTTTGTCCTCATTGATATTGTTCATTGAAGCTTACTGTATTATGTAGAGTATTGTGTGTCTGTCAGAGAGAGCAAGTGTATTACATGCATTTAGATATAGCATTTTCCTTCAGATCAGTCCTATTTTCATAATAAAAAATCATTTTGAATGTCTGCTAAGATATATCGTCTATTAGCATGGGTTTCCAGTGCCCTGACACTGACAGCGCTAGTCAAAGAATTTGTCAGTTGTGTCTTGCTCGGTGTTTACAACGAGTTTCAGTTATTTTACTATAAAATTCTTCGCTACTGACTGACTCACTCATTTGATACATTTATTTTTTGGCTTTAATTTTTGTATTGTGTGGTAACCATTTTATAAAAGTAATAAGGTACTTGAATTGGATTGGTATTCTGTATTTAATTCTGAATGATGCTGATCCCCCTGATTGAAGCCCATGAGGCGGATGATCCATATCTCTTCCAGTAAGAGACCAGCTACATCTGCTCAGGTTACATTAGCGTTTTGAGAACAGGAATGCACCTTATCCCTCCTTCCAAGAACTTCTATCAACTTACAATCATGGGCCTCAATAAGAGAGGGTCTGCCTTCACACCACAAATCTAAGAGAATTATAAACATTAATACCGAGCTTGACAAGAAGCTGTCAGTCAGCTGGGCAAATGCTGTAACATGCTGAGGAAAGGCTCTTTCTTTCTCATTTCAAGGGACTTCAAAGACATTGGCAGCTGCAGCCAAATCATGATCTGTTTATATAACTGAGTCCATAAAGGGTTTAGGCTTGTGCTGCAAACAGATCTGAGGTGTTCAACACTGTTCCGTGGGCCTCGGGCTCTTTTGTTTGGATAAGTTTCACACAAAATGCTCCTCAACTCCGGAGAACATGAGCGATCTTGCTTTGCCTCCCTAACATTGACAAGGGTGTCTATTCTTCAAGTGGGCAATAGTTTGCGGGGAATGCCATGTTTCTGCGTGTCAAGCACAGTTTTTTTTTAGGATGTGCACAAAGTTTGTCTGTTCAACCGGGACTTGTGTATTGTCTTTCACATCTCCTCCCTGGAGTGCATTTAATCACAACATGAGAAAGAGACATCAAAGCAGCCCCTGTCATGTTTACAGAGAGAAATTATATCACTCGTCTTTTCTTTTTTTACACTGTAAATTTTTCCTCCTGCCTATTATAAACAAGTCACACAGAGTCTTAGTCAGACATATTGAATTTTGATGATCTAAACAGATTCTTTTTTTATCTCCCTCTCTTTCTCTGTTCTCCTCCTTCCTTCAGTTACGGATGTCATAGTGATCTGATTTCTATCTCTTGTGGTTGCAGACACACCTCAGGGGTTAAAGCTGTTCCCCAGAACTTTCCAAAACCCCATTGGTTCAGTCATTACTCTTCCAGTGACTCCTGAAACATCATTCAGCATTAACTGCTGCTTGTGATGGGACCTGTCATCTAGACTGTGGAGGGATAAATAAGTAATTTGCCAATCCTAATATATAAAAAAGCAGAAGATAGAAAAAGATCACATTCATGGTGGATATTTGCCAAATCTACCTCCTCAAAAATGAAAATTATAATTCACTCACCCTCATGTTGTTGCAAACATGTATAACTTACTTACTTTCTGTGAATGTTGTTTTGGTTTTTTTTCCATAAAAGTTAATGTTTTTTTCATTACTTTTGAAGGTGAATAGTTCTGGTGTGTCAGATAGACAGGGAAGAGCATTATAGATGTTGTACCGTCACCGTAACCGATCAAGATACCTATTGACACTGTGGCTTTGCCACACAACACACAAGTGTGTGTGTGTGTGTGTGTGTGTGTGTGTGTGTGTGTGTGTGTGTGTGTGTGTGTGTGTGTGTGTGTGTGCGTGCGCGTGTTCTGGGACTGGAGTGTGAAAGAAAATCTGTGTGCATTTCCCCTGGGTGGGCTCTGAATGTGACAGGCCTGTAAAACCAGCACTGGTGTTGCATTTCAACAGCTGTCTGTTTGAATCAAACATCTTTTCTGAACCTAGTACAACAGGATAAGATAGATTTCAATCCACTTTCGGAATTCAATAACATTTTATTGGACGGGAAACAAGCATACCTTTCTAAGAATCCTTTCTACCCATTTTGGAACAAGTATTTTCAGGCTGGTTCTTTATTAGTTCTTTTTGCTGTGATGTAACTCTTGTGAAATGTTGGCTAAAGTGCATCAGCACATGTAAAAATACTTGTAGGCTTTTCTTACCCCACTTAACCCTGGCTTAACATTCTTTTAAAACCCAGTTAAAGGCTCGTTTTTACTTTAGGTTAGCCAGTGATTCACACTTCTTTTGACCCTGGAATGTGAAATGTGAATGTTAAAATTATACACCGATCAGGCATAACATTATGACCTTCCTAATATTGTGTTGGTCCCGCTTTTGCTGCCAAAACGGCCCTGACCCGTCGAGGCATGGACTCCACTAGACCCCTGAAAGTGTGCTGTGATATCTGGCACCAAGATGTTTGCAGCAGATCCTGTTAGTCCTGTAAGTTGCGAGGTGGGGCCTCCATGGATCGGACTTGTTTGTTCAGCACATCCCACAGATGCTCGATTTCACTCTGACTGGTCTGCAGCAATACAGCCCCATTCGCAACAAACTGTGATGCACTGTGTATTCTGACACCTTTCTATCATTATATCTATTAACTTCTTGAGCAATTTGAGCTAAAGTAGCTCGTCTGTTTGATCGGACCACTGTTCCGTCATTGGACCAATTTTGATAGATACTGACCACTGCAGACTGGCAACATCCCATAAGACCTGCAGTTCTGGAGATGCTCTGACCCAGTGTTCTATCCATCATAATTTGGCCTTTGTCAAACTCACTCAAATCCTTACACTTGCCTTTTTTTCCTGCTTCTAACACAACAGCTTTGAGGACAAAATGTTCACTTGCTGTCTAAAAAATCCCACCCACTAACAGGTGCCACGATGAAGAGAAAAGCATTAAACATTAAATGTAATGGGCTATCATAAATTGAATAATTTAATGGCATCATAAATAGTGGTTATCTTATTTAATATTCATTCACTTTTGTACATTCACACAACTTTTTTGAGTTTCAGTGTCAAGGAAACCATTAATGTTGAACAATGGTAGCAAACCACCAGACTTAACAAGTGCAGATAAGCATGGTGAAATTTTCACTGATGGGCAAGTGGTTTTTAGAACTGATTGTGTGGTTGTTGTACTTGTCCAATCAATGTTTTTAACCTCATTTAATGTATGCAGAGTGTGACATTGAATCTTGACTATAGGAATAATTACAAACCCAGATTAACAGTGAGAAGTGTGGATTAAGAGTTAAAGGTGCAATGGGTGATGGAAATTTTAACCTGCTAGCATTGAAAGCATACAATCGCACCCACCTCCAAAACACATGAATGCACACAGACCAGAAGCGAGACGACTATTATTAATTTACGTTGTGTCATTCACCGGTGAGAATTTTACAGAACAATGAGTATAAGTATATAAAGAAGTTTTTAAATGGAATTAGATGCAACAATTTTTCGGTTGTGTAGCTAGCAAAACGTGCCGTTGTGTAATAATTCTTGCATGACAGGGTTTCCACAATGAGAGTCTGCTTGGCTCATAGATCCTTTGCCAGTGTAGGTTCAGAAGGAAAGTTAGGTTGTTGGTGTTTGCCTGCCATTCTCGCTCTGTCTGCACAACGTACATGAACACGCTGATGATGTATGATGTCTGCGTGAACAGGCTGTGCAGTAGTATGCAAACACGCGTTGACTAACACATGCTATTATTTAATTCGGACCGAATGCAATGATTAAACGAACATTTTATGGTCCTATTCTTCCACAGATTATGTATATTTATAAAAATAAATTTAGACCGCTTAACATAGTGATTACTTTCAGGATATGAGGAGACTTTCAACCAGCATAACAAAAATGTTTCTGTAAAGAATCACCAACTGCACCTTCAAGAATGTCTCGGTCTCTGTTTCAAGTGAAAAGCTTGTCAGCATTGTGTTCTAGGAGCTCATTTCACTTTCCTAGCAACGTGTTTTTTATTTGTGCTGTATTAAGGAAGCCATTGTAGTTTTTTCCTCTAGGGAGGCAAAACTATGTCAATCCTGTCATAACAGTAGCAAGTGAATCAGTATGTAATCATTTTTGAACGTTAAACACAACTTAAAGTCATGACAAACCTCTGTTGCCCTGCTAGACCAGAATCACTGAGCTCAAAATTACTTACGTTTTCTTCTTCGCCTTGGATTTCTCTGAACTGTTAAACTATCAGAGCTCTTAGAGGTACAATTGATTGTAGCAGAACCATCTGTATTGGTAGACTTCACAAGTTTCCACCACCCAAACAATGTTTTTCGACCTAGCTTTAATTCTTATCTTACTGTTACAACCAGGAATGTCATTTCCAGCTGTCGTGTCACTATAAATAACACTTTATAGCTACTGATTCATCTTTCTTATCTGAATCTATAATGGAAAACTATTCTGGTGAAGCAACATCCAAGCACAATATTGCTTTGATACACAGAGGTTCATTAAGAGTAGGCTGTGTTAGCAAATAGTAGAACATCATTCTGCTGGTTTTATGGTTTTGACATTGCAAAATCATTTCCATAGTTTCCTTTTATCACTCCCTTAATGTGATTATCAGGTTTGCAGTCAATAAATGCTCAATAAAAACAGAAGTCTTGAGTTTGTATCATCCTTGCATGTTATAATCAATTATTTAGCATTCACACAATACACTGCATAATCTATATTTGTGATGCAGTAGAAGCTAAATCCAGTTTGGTGGTAATTTGCATTAAAAAAAAGGAAAATAACTTTTCACAAATGACTGTGACCGGTTCTTTCTCCGCTTTGGTGAGTTATGCAGGTTCAAAATGTACTAATAAACCTTTCTTTTCTCTTGTGAAGGAGTGCATGAGTCTCAACACGAGAAGGTCCTCAGTGTCACCGGGGATGGAATTATTCAAAGTCCTGACTTCCCCAACACGTATCCCCGGAATACAGTTATAGTGTGGCGGCTGGTGGCAGTCACAGAAACTTCCAGGATCCAGCTGACCTTTGATCCGCGCTTTGGCCTGGAGGACGCAGAGGACGACATTTGCAAGTAAGAAACCCTGACCCTTTGGTCACTTGCTAAGTCTCACATGCACAATTAGAGAAGGAGACAATATTTTAACATTATATTGTTATTATTATTATTAATGAAGGTGGTAGTTTCAATTGGAAAAAATACATTGATATTTATTAAATATTTATGCATTCTGTTTTTGAACTCAAAATGCAAATTTTCTGTAGTACCTGACAATTTTTTAAAAATGGTTCTTCAGGGATGTGACCATCTAGTACAAGCCAAAGCTGACAGTTGATTTAAACAGGCGGGTTTCAATATAGCATCAAGGCTGGAACGAAACTGTAGAGATGAGGTGATTTAGAAGATTTGAGAGCTTGAAAAATTCCCAAGTGCTTCCTTTGAGGCGCTCAAATATTTGCTTAGTGTTATGCGACAAATCAGCACTACTAAACAAGCAGCATCAGGCATCCATTGCACTCTCTTGACAGGGTCAGACGTAAGATAAAGCACCCATATACAATGAAGCAGTATAAGTGTATGTGGGAAGGGAGGGAGGATTACAGTGGAGATGTATGTGCTTGTTGTGACCACGTCCATTTTTTAAGATTTAGAGTCGAAAGGAGGCCATTTGGGAGATTGGCTGTGCTGCAAGAAGGCTGATGAATAATGAAAAGCCCACCCCTAGAGTGATTATGTTCTGTTATATATTTATTTTCTCCATGACTGATACAGTGACATAAAGAACAGCCCTTTCGGCTTTGTGCATATTTAGTTCCAAGTCTCCTATGTAACTCCACAGCATCTGTTTGAGATTCTGGAGGCGCATGCAAACCCAGACGTACACATACACGCAGTGTAGGTCACACACAGCTCAGCCAGCCAATCCACATTTAAGACCCTTTCAATTATAGGCTAGCTTTCCTTCCTTCCTTCCTTCCTTCCTTCCAGGCCTCTGTCCATGCCTCTGTTTTGCTGGATGGTGCAATCGATTGCAGACGTGCACATCTGTGCATTTTTACTTCCCAGAATCTAAATGATGACCTTCCCATAGCTGGTGGTTTCATGTGGAAAAAATGCTTGTAGACCTCTGCCAGTTATTGATGATAAAAGTGTTTTTCTGTCTTAATGTCCTCTTGACTTGTGGACATTACCTGTGAAAGGTTCCTCATTGTCTGCAAGCCTCATGATTTGTGATAGTGCTCTTGTAATTAAACAAGTTAAATCAGTATAGTTTTATTTCTTGTCAATAATCAATTAGATCATGTGAATTTCGAATGGGAACTCGCACTGTGCCTAGGACACTAATGGGGAACAAATGCCCACTCTGCCATGCTGAAGGAATGAGTGCTGTATGGCTAACATATATCAATAACTTGAACTGAACTGATCCGGAGTAACAGTTCCCCATCCTAGGGCCAGAAACCCAGGCTACATTGGGCAGCTTAGCTCAGGGCCTTGTACTCAAATAATAACTTAAAGGGAATATGGCCAAAGATAAAAAATATATCCTGCCAGTTGCAAGTGAGTGGAGGCGCCCTTTTATACTCTGCTCGCACCAGTAGTGACGTCATAGGCTGTCGCCGACCAATGTTATTGTCGTGTTTTGACACATGCTTCAGACACCGGTCATGCTGAAGGCATTCTCCATTAGTGTCCTAGGACGCAGTCTGAGTTCCCATTTGAAAGGGAACTCTGTAGTCTTGCCCACTGCATGTATAGCACCTCCTAGTGGCTTTATGTTAGCGGTACATTAACACCGCTTTGGTTAGTCTTATTGATCTTAGTCTTATAAAAATTCAACAAACTGCCATTCGCAATCCATTTGCTTACATAATGAGATTTTTAAATACACTTGTATTCCTATTGCTTTATGCTAATTGGTTTAAATTGTCCAATTGCATGTGGCCTAAGTGATGTCAGGTGATCAGGAAAGCAAAGTTGTTTACTTGGATTAAAAGACCAAGATAGCATATGAAGTAATCAGCATCCATTGATATTTTTTTTTTTCATATTGACTTAACTATAAATATGCTTTATTCCCTGCTCATAGACATATCATACCGATAGGTGAACATGACAAGAAAACTTTGCCCAGAATGCCCACATTGATGCTATGAATCTGTGCACGCTTGTCCATTTTATTTAAATCAGTTGCTGTGACCTTGAGGAACGTGTAGGGTTGGAGTTTTGCTGTGAGTTTGAGTGTATTTGACCTGGAAAGAGTTTGTGTGTGTGTGTGTTTGTGTCATCTGTGTTCATGTATATGTTTTATATACATAACTAGCAGGCATGCGGTGACTTGGTCTGTAATAATGCATTACTGTTACAATCATGAAGTCATTATTGAGGGATGGTACATGCACTCACTCACAACTTTAATATACAGTCACCAAAGGCACTTTTTCCCCTTCACATTCACAGCACACAGCATGCAACTTACCCCTTAGCACAACATCCATGCTGTTCTCCTTTTACTGCTTTTCAATATATGGTTGTTAAATATTTTAAAGGCATTAATACACATTGGTATGATGATCTTATGCCAGTTAATGAAGAAAGAATCCCCTTCTGTTTGGATCGAATCAAAGCACTGGGCTGGAATAAACTGTAATAAAGCTGCATGCTGAATCCTATCATGCTGCCTCCAGCAAAGCCCAGCCCAGAGCCGACAGGCCACTACAGACAGCTCTCATCATCCTGTGTGTTTGTTCAGACCGATAGGAAAACTGGGCCAGATTTTCTGTACTACTTAGGAAATTTTACAATGTTGGTTCTGTCTTTTGATGAAAAGCTGAAAAGTGTTGAAAGGACATATAAGAAATAAGTATCAGTCATCGCAACGATTAGGAATTTGAATTGTGATCAACAGTACATTTTTTTAATGCACATGAATATTTGTCATTGAAGTCTGTTGAACAATTTTGATAGGACATTTTCATCTCTACAGACTGTATTTGTTATAGAATAAAGAATCATCATAGTTTAATCTGTAGCAGAGGTTCTCAAACTGTGAACCACTGACTTAAATACATGATTCTGATAACACCAACTTTTAATTAATGATTGGTGAAATATTGAGGTAACATTAGTGTTACTGTTGTCTTCTGAAGTTTCCTATGAAGCATGAGGGAGAAATATCAGCTTTTGTTATGAAGTACACTTTCATCAAGATTTTATTGTATTTAAATTTTTTAAAGAAATTAAGAATTTTATTCAGCTAGGATGCTGTAAGAATAGTAAGAATCCTGAAAAAAACTGTTTCCACAAAGATTTTCAACATTTGATGATCAGAAATGTTTCTTGAGCATCAAATCAGCATTAGAATGATTTCTGAAGGATCATGTGACACTGAAAATTCAGCTTTGACATCACTGTAATAGTTAGCAGTACTATTATGTAATTTATTCCTATGTAAAATAACTTTCCATTTTTATTATTTTCTATTTTATTGAATGTTTGTATTGTATATTTGATCAAATAAATGCAGCCTAAGAACATAAGAGACTACTTTTAACCCCAAACTTTATTAATATATTTCACCATAATCTACAGCACAACTTTTTTAATGAGGTTACTTACTCATCCTCTCTGTTAATGAATGAAAGTAAACGATGTTATTAAGCACAAAGTGTTGTTTCTTTATAATGAGCTATTAGCTGAAATTTCATTGTGGCTTGTTTTTAAGTTAAGCACCCAGTGCTTTTTCACCCAGTTTTCTGATGCTGTGCAATATTTTCTAAAAGATATCTGCTGCTCTTTCATGCTTCTGTCCTACTTGAGCTTCTGTGGAGTGAATGTATGCATGTAAACCTGGTAACAGTGAAATCGCATTACATTATTGATGAGCCATCTGCCTAAAGTGTTACTGGGAATGAGACAAACCCCTCTGCTTAATGGTCTGCTTAAAGAAATATAGAGGAAAAACGTTGATAGTATGTTATATTCGATACCTAACGCGTGATGCATGTGATGTTTTTTTTAGTGTTTTTTTTTTTTGTATTATACACACCGATCAGGCATAACATTATGATTGGTTCATCAGACCAGGCCACCTTCTTCCATTGCTCCGTGGTCCAGTTCTTATGCACACTGTTGGCACTTTCGGTGGACAGGGGTCAGCATTAGGTTAGGTCAACTTTATTATCTCCAAGGGGCAATTTGTTTCACAGCCAGCAGTAATCTATAAAATCAACAATACCAAACAAACACACAACAACACGACACACAAGAGCAAAAGTCTTGAATAATTAAAAAAAAAATGAATGGCAGCTGGTACAAAGGATTTTTTAATCTATTAGTCCTACAAAGTGGTAAATAATATCTGTGAGTAGAAGGTAACAACTTAAAAACATCCTGCAAGGGATGGCTGGCATCTCTCATCATTAACTCAGCCTTCCTCTGAGTCCTGGCTTTATACAAACAATTTAAATCATTCAGACTTGTGCCAACAATACCACACACTTTAACAATGCCCTGTAATCTATTTCTGTTTTTGAGATTAAGTGACCCATACCAACACACAAATTAAAAAGTAATAACAGACTCAATAAAACAAGAATAAAACGTTTTCATAAAAGTACTGTCCACATTAAAACCACAAATCTTCTGTAAAAAAAATACATACGCTGGTGGGCTTTCTTGCACACAGCATCCACATGAGCCTCAAAACTCAACTTTTCATCTATTACAGTACCAAGGTATTTAAATTGATGCACAATCTCAACAGCATGATCATTAATAACCACAGGAGAGATGGCTGTAGGATTCTTCCTAAAATCTATAATCTCATTGGTTTTAGATATATTGATGTCCAAAAAGGACAAATTGCAGCAAAGATCTCATCACCACAGAAGTAAACAAGAAGATAAAGGTTTTTTAGAGTTTAGAAACATTTTGATAGTTAAGGTGGGTGTGGCTTCAGCCATTTGGTCTTCTGGCAATATGTGCATATGGGAGAGTGAATAAATGTAAATTCCCATTGTTAACATGTGTTTCCATTTGAGTCAGGTATGCATCTTTCACTCTTTAGGCTACTTCAGAGTATTTGATGTTATGTATGGATTATCTTTGAATTGATTATGTAATTGGCATTATACATTTACCTGACTGTTAATAAATTGTTACATTTTGATCTATTCTGACTTACTCTGGAATTATTAATTATCTCTAGTAGATTACGAAACGGGTATAATTTCAAAAAAGGGTTAAACAGAATAATTAAATGTGCAACTATCTATTAAATATAAATGACCAAACAACCAATTGGCATTCTAACCTAAATTCGAAATTATGATAAATGGAGTCAGATAAAAGATTAATTGAAATTAAATCCCTTTTGCCCAGCTGAAAAGACAGAACACGCAGCAACCTTTGCCCGCGATCGTTTCCTCCATTGGAACGATTTCAGCGGGCTTACATTATTAAGGAGGGAAACAATCACTGAATCATCCGCAAACGTAATGATATGACGCCTCTCTAGTTGCGTCTGACACTCATTGGTATAAAGCACAAATAAAAGAGGTGAAAGAACACATCCTTGCGGTGACCCAGTAGAAGAAAAAAGTACATCAGATAAAACACAATTTACCTTCACACGTTGAGACCTATTGGTAAATAAAAAAATCCATCAGCAAACATATAAATCCAAAATCAATATTATGAACACTTTAACCTTTCTGCTAAGATATGAGGTTGGATACAATTAAAGGCTGATGAAAAATCAATAAAAATTAAACGTACAAAAGTTTTTGCGCCCTCAAGGTGTGCCAAAATCATGTTTAATAGGGTACATATTGCATCATCAACACCCCTGTCTGACCTGTAGGCAAAGTGAAGCGGATCTAGACCATGGCCTGTACCACGGTCAAAAGCGCATCCTTCACAATCTTCTCGAAGATTTCCATTATCAGAGACGTAAGTGCTACTGGCCTGTACTCATTTAAAGATTTTTGTACATTATTCTTAGGCACTGGTACAATAATAGACTCCTTCCAAAGACGAGGAACTTTATGAAGGCTCAATGACATTCTAAAAATAAAACAAAAAATATCTGCCAGTAGTTCCGCAAAATGCTTAAGAATGACCTCCAATACCATCCGGGCCAGGACTTTTCCTCTCTTACACCCCGAAAAAGTTTTAAAACCGTATCCTTATCAACATTAACGCTATTCTGCTCCAGAGCAGCATTGTTAAAAACAGCCAATTCCTGACTAAAATTATAACTATTAAAACGATTATAAAAAACATTCAGATCATTAGAAAGATCAAAATCGAGCCTCCCATCAAAAGAAATGAGATTTTTTTAGAATGCATCCCCATCATGGATTTCACCCCCTCCCGTGCAAGATGTGAATTTCCGGTACGTAGCATATCCTCCACTTTATCCTTATAATCAAGCCTTGCCAGTTTAAGTTCTTTTTTTAACTTGGTTTCGTAGAACCTTATATATGTGATATATATATATATGAGTCACATCACCTTGATTAAAACAAATATTTCTCTGGATAGTTGTATATTTTTTTTTTTTTTAAGATTTAGTGACCCATGGTTTATTATTTTGGTAAATGCAAATTTCTTACCTTGGAATGACAAGAGTCTCACAAAAAGTAATATAAGCTGACACAGTCTCTGTAAGTTCATCTAAATCAGCACAAGCATCAGTAAACACATCCAGATCTGTGCAACTAAAAGAGTCCTGGAGACAATTTATAGATTCCGCCGACCACACCGGAACTAAATTACATTCCGGCTTAGTTTTCTTCAGGACAGATTTGTATAAAGGAACCAAGTACGCAACATTATGATCAGATGTACCTAAGGGAGCTTTACAAAATGATTTATGCTCCTTTTACAGATCCATAACAATGATCCAAACATTTCATATAACGTGTAAAACAGGTTACATACTGATAAAAACCACACTGGGATTTCCCCATTTTACAATGATTAAAATCACCCATAATAAGGTTTGGTGCGTCCGGCGATATCACTTGAAGCCTTTGCACAGTTTTAACGATAATTCGGGTTGCCGTATCAGCATTAGCTCTCGGATGAATATACACGAACGGAACAAAAATCTGCGGGAACTCCCTTGGTAAGTAATAGGGTCGTAGGGATACAGATAAAAGTTCAATGTCAGGTGAACATAATGTCTCCCTAATGACCACTGTATTACACCAACTTTTGTTAATATAAAGAAATAATCCTCCACCTTGTGATTCACCCGTCACAGTTGGATCTCTGTCCAAACGATAGGGTTCCCCAAGTCTTGTTCCTTGAGCCATGTTTCTGTGAGAGCGAGAAGACATGCTCCACTATATTCCTTCAGGAACTTAACATTTGCCCGAAGCTCATCCAGTTCATCCGGCTCCCCCTCTTCCTCACCCCTTTCGGCTTGGATACCCATTTTCGGTTTGCCGCGGTAGAATCCGACTGGATAACCTCTGCTGGAAACGCCACCAGGGGATCCACAGTGCCCTGTCCAGAGTTACGTAGTAGTAGGAGGTACTCGCGGCTATACTGCAGAGGTTCACGAAGCTCGCATAAAACACTCAAAAAGTGGCAAAAAAACATTAAAAAAAGAAAAAGCCTGTTATATTTAAAAGTCTTTTGTTTTAAGCGAAAAAACAAACAAACAGCACAAACTGCGCACAAGCTTCCCGAACTGCTGCTGCGTGTTGCCATGCACAGCGCCACTCTTTGCCACAGACTAGTCAGGGTGCCCAGGGTATTTATGTCTATATGTCTACTGTTTCCCCCCCAAATCTATACTTGCACACCTGGTTGAACTAGATTATGCATTTTTGCACTAAAGTCAGTCAAGTCAAGTTAATTCACATTTATTTATATACTGTAGCACTTTTTACACAGTAACGCCGCATTCACACGGGGCGTCGGCGTCAACGCTTCTCGTTTACTTTGAATGGGTGACGTCATGCGTTGCCGAACTGAATTGTGGGTTCCGTCGCGGCGCTTCACTCGCGTTGCAAGCGGCAAAAGTTGAAGATTTCTCAACTTTTCAAGCGCCAACGCAGGCGTCATCCAATCAGATCACCCTATGCAAATATCCTAGAGCAGACGCTAGCCAATCGCGTTCGTTTAAAACACCGGTGAATGAAGAGTGAATGAAGAGTAAAGAACGATCTAAAATGGAGGAAAAGCTAATAATTGCGGTGGATAATCACCCGGTCCTTTACTACCAATCATTATTTACATACCGGGACACAAACTGGAGAGACCAGGCCTGGAAGGAGGTGGCAGAGACGGTTGGAGAATCTGGAATGTATCATGCTTGTATTCCGTCCGTGTACTCTGTTTATCATTGAATGACAGCAGCATATCATATCATGTGTGGCTCAAATAGGCGCTATCCCCCAGCCAAATGAGGAATCAAATATTAAAGTGATCAGTTTTCATACACAAAATAGTCTCACAGACTAGCTGTCAAAAAAGGCGCTTTTTTTGTGTTGTGTTGTGGTCCAAGCGGCAAGTAATGTGATTAGCTGTTGTGACGGTCGCGTCAGGCACCAAGCTTCAGCCACGCCCTCCATCAAGCGTTGACGCCGAAGCCCTGTGTGAATGCGGCGTAATGGGCATCCTGACTAGTCTGTGGCTATGCAGCCCCATTCGCAATAAACTGTGAAGCACTGTATTCTGACACTTTTCTATCAGAACCAGCATTAACTTCTTGAGCAATCGTCTTGTAGCTCGTCTGTTTGATCGGACCACATGGGCATGCCTTCACTCCCCACGTGCATCAATGAGGCTTGGCCCATGACCCTGTCGCTGGTTCACCACTGTTCCTTCCTTGGTTCCTTCAATTTGGCCCTTGTCAAACTCGCTCAAAGTGTTATGCTTGCTCCTTTTTCCTGCTTCTAACATCAACTTTGAGGACAAAATTTTCACTTGCTGCCTAATATATCCCATCCACTAACAAGTGCCGTGATGAAGAGATAATCCGTGTTATTCACTTCACCTGCTATCAGATTCAGCCCTCAGATCTTTTGCTTCGTGTTGTGGCTTAGTGAAAATCATACCTGAATGTGTCAGAAATTCAGGTGTCCAGTGTCCGTTTAACCAGCAAGTGTCTTTTACTTTCTTTCTTTTTTTTCAAACCGAGAATAGATTTGGGGGTAAAAACAGTAGACATATAGACATAAATAGACACAATAGACACATTGAATTATTACAATTTAAAATGCAGACATTACACTAGTCGTCAACATTTGAAATTGAAATATTTTGTAATGTTATAAATATATAAATTTATAGATGGATGGATGGATAGATGGATAGATAATTTTAGCATTATATACTCACTTGCATGTGCCTGTCAGTGAATATGTAGCTTTATGTCCAATTTGTAATTTTGCCCTCTGCCAATTGCAGTCACATTGGGAAAACAACAATTTTGCAAACATCTTTGCATTCTTACCATAATTCCTTTAGTTAACCAAGGCTAAAGCAGTTTATAGACAGTTTAAATAAATGATGCTATTACTTCAGCAGGTGCTGTTCA
The DNA here is from genome assembly GCF_949357685.1 of Gobio gobio. Classification (NCBI taxonomy): domain Eukaryota; kingdom Metazoa; phylum Chordata; class Actinopteri; order Cypriniformes; family Gobionidae; genus Gobio; species Gobio gobio. The sequence goes on along the minus strand of NC_137109.1, from coordinate 32,300,339 downwards.
TTCTTAGACTGGTCCCTCCTGTGTCAGTATGTGAATTTGATGTAAAGTGGTAAAGTACATGCATGTAATAACCAGTTCAATCTGTGCTCATTTTAGGAGTAAATTTAATTTTATCATTTGATTAGGTGTGATTTTTTTTTAATTTTCCCCCGAAGTAGATGCAAAACAATCCTTCAGCTTTGTTGCGATTTTGGATAGCTGAGTAATCCCCAGAATCCAATATGTTTTTAGACAATTATAATAACAGATAGATTTAGCTCTCATGTTCTCTGTGGACTGCAGTTCCATCAGGGTGATTGAGATAATACACTTAGCCATGCTTCATTTTATAGCTTATTCAGTTCATTGAATGCTTGTGAGAATGGATTTCTAGGTCACAGCTATTGTAGCTTATATAAAGCCTAATGCGTTAGCATATTAGCTTGAGATCAAATACAGATAAATATAATTTATGAGCTTACATGTCCGTAGTCCTCCTTTTAATCTCATTCACTCTTCACTCTCTCAAGCGTTTTAGAATTTTTCTTTCGCTCTGTATCCCCCCCCCCCCCCCCCCCGCTCTACTTTTCCCATCTTTCTTTGCTGCCTTTGTTTAAATGTCTGTGTAATAGTGTCTCTGTAAATAGCTTCATTGCCATAGTTCCCTGTGTAGGCCTTCAAAGAATTAGACCTACACTTAGATGCCTCGTAGCCATTAGCCTTCGCTCACACCCGATGATGAGGGACAGTTATGAATTAACTATATAGTTGTGACAGAGCAGTGTCAACCTCCCCTCAGATCTTCTCTCACTAGCCGTTTCCCCTCGTTCAGGCAAGTGACAGAAGCTGCCTGGTGGCCAACAGGAAGGACATGATGCTGGATTTATGGCAGTGGCGATGAGGCACAATTAGCATTAGGTGTGCATCATCACATGCTTCTGGCAGGATGATGATGGCACACTAGGAGCGTTTCTCGCAAACTTCAGACTTGCATCCTTGGTAGTTCAGACTTGCCAAGTTCAGCTCGGGAGAACGAACTCCCGAAGAAGGGAGGATGCAAGAACGGTAATTTTGCAAATGGAACAGCAGCGTTCATGATAGCCTTGCTGAGCTCGCTCTGGCTACTCCGGTTATCTCTGTATGTATTTTAGGCAACAATAAAACAAAATATGTTCTAAAACACCACTCTGCTTCTTAATTATTTTATTTTTTTAAACATATTAATAGCTACACAAATGTGGTTGATGCAACGAGTACAATTGTTTATCTTCATTGCATGTGTATTTATAACAAAACAAATGTGGTTCAGGCAATATGTGCATATGTACTATGATTATCTTCACTATAATACAATTGGATATGACATAAAACACAACCCTTTTGTCAGTTTTAATGATCAATAATAGCCATTATAAAAGTATAAGTAAAAGGTATAAGAAGCTATACAATAAGAAATAAAGCAAGAATTCAGTCAAACATCCAAAGTCAGCACTCTAGTAGGCTACAATGGTAAAATAAAATAATAAATATATAAAGTTATGAAACTTCACTTTGCCCTCAGCCAAAATGATTTGCCTATAGGGAACAAATTATAGATTCATAAGACCAAAGAACGCCTGTTAGGTCTACACGAGATGAATTATATCTCATGTTTGACCACTACAGATACATCAGAGCCAGCGGCAAACGTCAGAAGGACTAGCCGAGGTAAGGCTTCTCTCGGCGGGGTTAATGAGCTCGGAGCACCCAGTGATCGACTGAATCTCACAACGTCAGATAAAATAGGCGCTATCTTTATAAACAAACCACAGATTTGAGCTTTAAACAACTACATTCTCGCCTGAAAAACTCTTAAAACTACATTTTGTGACAATAACAGTAGTATTTTTAAATTACGTGGGTTTTCTCATCAGCTATTGACACTTGCTGGTTGGTACAAGATGCATTCTGGGATACCTGGCTGTCTCGAGTCCGCACAAGTCACACATCGATGCATAAAAGGGTCAGAGCAAGAACACATCCGGGGATTTGAACTGTACTTGGCTTGAACTTTGAATTGGAACAGTACTTGGGCAGCGACTGATGACATTTCACAGGTCCACAAGAACACAAGTACAGACAAGAAAGCATATTGAGAAACGGCCTAGGGCTGCGTCCGAAAATGTAGGCAGCTGACTTGTTGCCTCGCTGCCTTATCAGGCAATTACTTTGTAGGCAGCATTTGTGCATGAAGGTACCTCACCAAAACAGACTTCTGAGGCAGTGTAACGGTTTAGCAAAATAAAGCGAGCTTTAGTGGTAGCTAAGCAAATATTTAATTACTACAATAGTAATTTTGCACTAGAAATTACATCAGAAGTGGAAAACATTGGTCAAAAACGTGCATTTATGCATAAACTGACCACCAACTGGCCCACGCACAGGATTGTGGGATATCAAAGGTAGCGAAGAATGCATCTATGCTGCCTTCAAAAATCGATCAGATGAGACATGTTTTTGTGCCTTCCTATTAACCTCCAACATCCACATTTATCAACATCCAATGACATGTATCCAAAGGACTCTTTTATTGTTGTTAATTGTCACAAAATCAGAGACCCTTCTCTTGAAATTCGATCATAATCCGATTTCTCCTACCCAACCACCCAGATTGATGTTAATACCATTAATCTCTGTACTAAAACAGTGTGTTTTCTGTTGTAGGTATGATTATGTGGAGGTGGAGGAGCCTGTTGGAGGGATAGTGTTGGGTCGTTGGTGTGGCTCACAGATGGTTCCAGGGCCCCAGGTATCCAAGGGGAACCAGATCCTGATCCGCTTCGTCTCTGATGAATACTTTCCCTCAGACCCAGGATTCTGCATCCGTTACACTTTGCTTCAACAGGTAAGAAATGACTCACGCACCATGTTTTTCCTTGTGTAATGCTTATGCAACATTTATTGAGAGGGCCGGCTGCGTTTTTGTTGAAAACCATTTTATTAATCCCTAATGGCCCAGTGCTAAATTATCTGAAATACACAGTGTGCAAAAGATAATTAGCTGTTTATGAGAAATACTGTGAGCTTTGTTGAAAAGAGATATGTACTTGAACAAACTGGGGACAAAAAAGAAAAGGATCTTAAAACTAAAAACATACTTCCATTTGATATTTTACGATGCATCTGTTGTTGTAATCACCATCCCTTTCCTCTGAAATGACCTGGCAACCTTAAATGGCACTTACTAAGTTGGAAATTTCAAGTTCTAATCATATTCCTACCTCAGAGACCTTCTCCTCAATGTTTCACTTTATGTGGTGGTGAAAACCACAGCGGGGCGTGCTACGGTGTTTTCCACCTTGGCCTTGGTTCAGATTTCTCCCTTTAATTTACACCCTGACAGGCGTCACACGGCACATTTGAAAAGGATTATTCCCCTGAAATGATTTAATAGACATGCTTGCCTTTGATGTGTGATGCCTGTCAAAGTTTTATGACTCCACTTTCCCTTGCATTTGTTTACTGAGCCTTCAGAGCGTGTCTGAACGCTTTGCTACGTTGCGCGAAATTTGCTCTCATTGTATTCCAATGAACAAAGGTGTGCTTTATCTCCTTCTGGTAGATAATGACTGCATCTATTCTGTTGAAACATAATTATTGTAGTGTTAATTGTGGTAAGTTAGGTCACCAAAATTAGACAGGACAAATGTGGCTGTGGATGATGAAAAGGCAAAGAAAACTGCATATGGCACTTCTATATGCCATTTTCCTTCTGAACTGGTGCTTTTTCATTGAAATTGCTGATGCCGATCTGCAAGTCTTTTTCAGAACTGACCTGCTTTTCTGTTGATTTGAACGATGATGGAACCGACTGTGCTCTTACAAAACCTGCCGACAAACAAACATTGCACATCACTTTCTTTGCTTGCGAGCTTTAGGAGTTTTGAGAACATATTTTAATATCCAATCACAAAGATATACACTATACAGTTTTTTCTATATACTGTACGTTTTTACAAAAGATTTTTTTACCTGAAAAAATATTCTGCAGCACAACCGTTTTCAGCATTAATGATAATAAGAAATGTTTCTTGAGCAGCATATCATCATATTATCTCTAAAGGATCATGTGATACTGAAGACTGGAGTATCTGAAAATATATTAAAACAGAAACTATTGTTATTTTATCATTTTTACTGTATTTTCTAATCAAATAAATGCACACTTGGTTGAGCATAAGATACTTCAGACCCCATTTGAACGGCAGTGTAAATGAAATTCATATCAATCAATTCACACATTATTAGTACCTAATTTTATTTATGCAATGTGACATGAAGGAACAAGATGTCTGTCAACTCGATGCGTCCTCACCACATTGATTTATAATTAGAATTGTTTCGTTTTGTGATCAATTTTTTTGTTTCCTCCTTGCATGACTGAGTTGTTGTGGTTTTGAAAACTTTATGCATTATCTATACCTTCTCAGCCTCTGAGCAACTAAATGGTGTGTTTTTCTTTGAGCAGTGCTCTATTATTGCAGAGGAGGTGGTGTGTTATGGCTGCTTTCTGGACACAGAGCTTGCATCTGAGGTGCGGCTGAATCAAGCTCTATTTATAGTGTTTGTGGAGGAGGATGTCAAGCTGGAACCTACAATTCAAACACTGACTCCTCCAGCCCTGACTCACAGTGCACCGTTTTTGTTTTCTTCCTCACCAAACATTGGTATTCAGGAGGCTTTTGGACGGTAGTTGCGTTTTGAGCGTTGCGTGCCCGTGTGCATCAAAGAGTTCGAAATATTCTTTTGGCATAATTTCGGAAAGTGTGTGGCAGAACATCTTCCACAAACCAAAAACAAGTCATTTGTACTTTTAATGAAGCTTTGTTTGACAGTCCTATAAATATTGCTATTTTGACATGGCAATTATGTGAGCATGTTTCTTGTAATACATTGTTAAATACCAGGTGGATACAATTTCATAGTAAAATTAAAAAATACACATGAAACTCCTTTTCTAGCTCTTAAATGCTTAAAAGAGCCTTTATTTATTTATCTTCAGTGCTGTTAAAGTCAGGTTCTCTCTGGTAGCATGCCTTAATACCTAGTTTAATTTGCACATCACACACCACCTACTGTCAACTAAATTATATAAAACCGGAGTGGTGTTAATGATAATTTAGTAGGAATCTTCTTTGGATTCCCTTACAAGGGCTGATTAAGTATGTTTCTGTTTGTCTCTCTCTCTTTTTTTTTGGACTGAATAATTCAAAATGTGTGACCTTCTTGAGTACTTTACCTTGGTAGGCCTGTGGGTTTCAAACTGGAAAAGTGTGCAAGAAAAAGAAAAAGCTTTATCAATTTTTTTTATATGGCAAATTTAAATTTTGGAATATTTATTATGAAAATGTTTACAAATGAATTTGAATTAAATAAAAAAATGATAATATTGGGTGGAAGAATTTGTATTTGTTAATATTGAGCCAATAAGTAGCCTACATATTCTTCAGATAATATTTTAATTATCACAATTCTTATTTAATCTATCACAACGTATAAATGGGTCCGTTTGCACAAAAATATAGCTGCTTTTACATTTTATAAAGGGAGTCATTTGGGGGTACTTGACATGTAAAAGTTTGAAAACCTCTGGCATAGGCTATTGCTTTTACCATATTTTATCCATCTGGCTTGTGCAAATGTATTATAAGTCTGCTAAGGAATTGATTTTATAATCAGCCTCCTTTTTTTGTGTAATGAAAGGAGCTGAACATTTCTCAAACTATAAACCTGGATGAAATATCAATAAAACCGAACTACACAAACAGATAAAGTGGGAATGCTGATCTCTGCAATTTTCTGACCGTATCCAGTTTATGTGGCCTACAGTTATTGTCTGTTGAGCAACACCGTGTAACAACATCAAAGTAATGCATCGTGGAAGTGTTCATTTGCCTGACTTCACAAATCCAGTGCACTTCTCATAAAACACTTAATGGTGTAATTATAGTGTTTACCCTGTGTTTATAGCTCAATTTCTTTTTCATTATTTCCTTTGCTGTCCATACCTTGTTTAAGGTTCTGCATTTAGTCCCACTTATGACACAATTTAGGGAAATGAGTGGCCTAGCCGGCTGGCTGTTGGCTTTGTACACCGTGGCAATGGGCTGCCCTGTTAGAACAGCCAAATTCTGTTTCTCTGTGGTCAACCTCAGCTACTGGAAACCCAGGATCACGGGGGCAGCTCTGCACTTTGTTTAAACAAGCAATCACTCCCCTTCACCACTTCCACGAGAGAAGGGGGAAAATAAGCTCCAGCTGCAATTCTCAGGAAGAGAGTTTGGGAACTGGTAAGGGTTTTGAGGGAAGAGGTCATTAAGACGGCACCTAGCTGGAAATAAGAAAAGTTTTGTGATTATCATGGGAGTCAGGAACTGGACTGCAGCTTTTAGCTCCCAGCTTGATTTCATAGATGTTTCCCCCCTTTAACCTGAAAAATGCCTTTTGCATGTGCTTTCTGATTTCTACTGGCTAAATATCTAGTTCAGTCATGAAACCCTAGAGGGCGCAGGCTGAGGTCTCAAACAAAGGTGAGATCTGTTTCTTGCCAAACAGAGTAACAGGTTTGATAAGGACCAAAAGTGAAACATGGTTGCTGAGGCTAAACCAAGTTCAGGCCAGGTTTTTTTTATAAACCATTTTAAATTGGCAACAGCTTCTCTTCAAAAGAGAGAGGTTAACATGCAGTGTGAACAGTATGCACTTGTATATAAGAACCTTTGTAGTTGCCACTTGTTTTTAAAGTAATTGTAGATGGCGGTTATGTTGGCCTCTCAGCAGCATTTGTTCAGGACAACCACATGGATTATTAAATTACATAAGACGTATAATTTCAAACACAATACCTATTCAAAATTCAGAGTTAGATGTGTGGAAATGACTCCAGTCACTTCATTTCTCTTCTCCTCTTCTTACAACCACTGTGTATGATTGGCATGCCACCAAGCATGGCCTTCACCAAAATATGTCCACAGTGAATCACGTGCATTTTTGAGTGAGACCACTGCGCTGTTATTTGGTTTTCTACAGAACTGACTGCTCCAATGTGTGTTCTGACGGGCTACTGGCAGACATCTGAGTCTGTGCGCTCATGTCCATCTGGTAAGCCATTTTCCTGGTAGTCTAATAGAACCCCACAACCTGCAAGCCATTTGAAACATCATGTTGTCATACTGCACAACATCCATGAGGCCATTATTTTTCAGATAATATTTTACCTTAAAATCAATGCATCTGTTATGAAATGTGATGACATACAAGAGGAATATGTGGGAGGAAAGGTACGTTATGACTGATTTTGTATTTTAAATGTAATTAAGTTCCTGGATATGTAAACCTTATTCGTCAATTTAAAAGCTACTCTGAGGTCCTTTAGAGGACAAAAAAGTCAGTGTCAAAAACTGTCATAAAAATTTGAAGCTTGGGAGCACAGACTTAAGTTTGGTCTCATTTTAAAGAAGACCCTTGGCAGATTATTGTTGAAGTAAAAAAAAAAAAAGTTTAAACAGTGAAACAAAATGCATTAAAGTTTATGAAAATTATTTATGAGCATTGTTTAATATAAAATATATATTCAATGAAACGTGTTGAACTCTAAAACTGCAAGAGAATCAAAGCCATGCATCTAATGATGTGTTCTAAATTTGAGTTTGATATATCAAAAAATGAGCCTTTAGGAAGAGCTTTTCAGTTCCAATTAGATGCCAGCAGAGCTCCACTGGTACACAGACTTTTTCCTCTCTCAAATATTACATGCGGGCACACACACACACACACACACACACAATATTTTTACTACACACATACAAACCTCACTCTGACCTCCATACCAACACTCCCACATAATTTATATCTGCATAATTTATCCAATTGGCTCTATAGCATGCTAAAGCGAGTGTTTTCTTTACAGGCCAAACCTGAGAAAATGGCAATATCTGGTAAAAAATAGTAAACATTTTAACAAAGACTGCATCACTTTGTAGTTAAATGGCCCAGGGATTAAAAATTGGGTTTCAATTGGGACATTTTTGTCCTTAAGGTCTATTTTGTGTACCTAATGTAAAATAGATTTATTAAATGAAATGGGGTGAAATGGTAAAATTCAAATACAAAATAAACACAAAATTAACCAAAATGTGTGCAGTTGGCATTAACACAGGTAAAATTATAAAAAATAAATAGACAAAAGGGAAAAACCAAAAATGTCCAAGGGTTAAGTTCTTAATTTTAAATGGACGCACGCACTCAGTATTTCCTCATTTAAAAAGTTGAACCCAAATAAATTAATGTCTGTGTGAATAGTCCATTTATATCATGGCATTATTTAGTAAGTACACCCTTCAAATATGTTTTAAAGTCAGACTATACCTACATAATAGAATTCTAAAGAATGGGGAAAGAATTGTCTTTTTTTGGTAAATTTCAATATATGATTCCGTGTTTTATGTTCGAAAGTCTCCTAAAAGTCTTGTCTTGTAAGCAAAGTTGCACAAGCGCTGTTTTATCCACCTCAGAAGGGACGTTTGGCTATGGCTTTAAAGAACAGGGCTCAGAGGATCTTTAATTGACAGATTGAAAGAGTGCCTCACATTCACAAGCTGTTAATGGTTTCCATTCCCCACCGCTGACCAGTGCCAAAACTGGAAGCCAGTTTTCTGCATTGGAGGATATGTGAATGTACAGGTTTAAGGAGGTAGTTGTAACTGCTCTTGAGAGCTTACAACAAAAAAATGATTAAAAACATTCTGATGTGTGCAGTTGATTTACATTTTCAGTGAATTATGACTAAAGATATATTAAAGTTCACGTCAGATGCGAGTGAAAGTAATGGTGACTAGGTGTTCAGGGAGTCAGATGTTAATTCACTAAAGCATTCATTAGAATGATTCAAATAGGTCACTTGGGAGTTCCTGAGTCCTTTTGAACAATTCAAAGGACAATAAAATAACTGGCTCATTAGATTCATACATTTGTGAATCTGACCAAGCTGTTTGTTTTTGCATGAGGACAAGGCAATGCAACGTGTTTTCTTTGTTTTATTTTGAAGGACACTATTCTTTTACTCCTCACATTCATGTGGGTTTATATATAAAAAGTATTATTTTGGTTTCTTAAATATTAGTGACATCAAACTAAGAAATACTAAAGAAGGCTTTTCATTCCTTCCCATTATGTGCACATGCAGTATTCTTGTACTTGACAGCATGTTTCCAGTGCTTGACTCCGATGCTCTCAATCAGTCTTGGTGACCTCATTTACCACTTTGTCGATTTTTATCACTATAGAAATCACAGGCCCTCCATTGGCACCTTGTCCTTTACACAATGGTAACCATGCCAACTCACTCCTCACTTGTTACCTGGTTTTAGAGTGTGGCATTGGACGTGTCATTCATAGGGGGATTATGTTAGTATGCCTGAATTAAGCTTCTGGAAAAAGGACATGCTGACAGATCCCACAGCACCCAAGGCAGTGGAGCAGAGTTGAAATGAGTGCAGAAATGTGGCTTCCTGCAGGTTGCCCAACCCCATAGGTATCAGTGTTGCTCCCCTGGCATACATTACATCATTAACCCTTAAATGCATTAGTGTTTCGCCAATCATTATTACATATTTCGGGTCTTTAGAGACCCGGATCTATATCTAACTAGGATGGATCTCTACCTGTTGCGATAATATAAAACTCTCCTGATATTAGAGTAACAATTACAGAAGAATAAAATAAAGCATATGTTGTTACCCTTCGGAGCTCCGTTCCGTTTGAGCTAGGGATGCACCGAATTCAGATTTTTGGGGTTCGGCCGAATACCGAATCCTACTCCCACCTCATCCCAAAGTAAACAACTTCCACAGCAGTGTATGCTATTGACCGTTTAAAGGTGGGGTAGGTAAGTCTGATCTAAAACACTTTTGTCCAAATTTGTTTAAACTGTCTTTATATGTCAATACATAATTAAAATGTAAGTACTCTGAAAAAGAGAGTATAAAAATCGAGTGACTCTAGACTTTTTAATCTGCAATAAACACCGCTCATTATTTTCGTTCGGGCCGAATCAAGTGATTGGCTTGGGCGACTGTCACTCTCTCTCGCTACCATGGCTACCGCCGCTTTTGCTACAGGATCTGCCCACATGCGCGCGTCCCACTGTTGCCAAGTCGGGCTACTTCAGACACTGTTGCCGCGGCTGTTTTTCATGTCCGCGGGTTGAAGCGACCCCAATTATGTGATGTTTTGCCCCGGGATTTGCGAATTTTAGCAGGCAGCCCTACCAAGAAGACACATATTTTACCCCCCAAATGCGATTTTTACCGGAGAAACATGATTGGGCTTGTTTTGGGCTAGTTTTGAGTAGCATTTGGGCGGATTTTGTTGTGAAAACCTGGCAACCCTAGCGCACCCGTTTGAGTTCAAGAGGCTGCATTTCTGCTGGACAGGTAATCTTTCATTTTGATTATACATTTTTTTGGTTTATATTTTCATGAAGCATGTCTCACTAGCACACGTAGCTGCCTAATATAGCTAACATAACATTACTTAGCATAAAGTTACAATGTTATACACTTAGCGAGCCATTAGTAGAGATGATAAATACTCAATATGCTTAGCTCAAGTTGATCGCTGTCGTGTTGAATTTCGCAAAATGTAACTTTAGATAACAAAATGCATGTGTAAACACCGCACACCGCATACCGCACACCGCAGTACACCGCATCCAGGAACTTTTTTTAGAACTAGGTTAGCTTTAGCTACTACCCTCTGTCTGAACTCTTTTACCATGTTCACCGGGAACTTTACCTGCACGTTTATTTCGGCCCTTGGTTTGTTTTTATATACTCTACCAGTGTTTACATCTTGTATCTGTGTGTGTCGTAGACACTGTGTTGTGTGTGTATTTTAAACTTTACCAGTATCGTTATTCTAACTTGAGAGTGAGTACTAAAATACATCTTATTTGTTTATATTCATAATGATAAAGTTAGATTTTTTATTACATGTGATTCTGACATAATGTCACTACATGCACTCCGCTCCTTCTCCGCTCGTCTCAGGTAAATAATGCGTCTTCCAGCTGAGCAGTCGGCGTGGCGCGTTCATGTGTTTTGGGGGCGTGGCTTTGGAAAGAGCCCAGAAGGGAGAAGGTGGAGTGAATGGAAATAATGAGCTGTCTTTAAAACAGTCGTGAGAGGTCTACAGGCACTCAATTTTCATACTTTCTTTTTCAGAGTACTTACATTTTAATTATGTATTGATATATAAAGAAACTTTAAACAAATTTGGAAAAAAAGTTTTTTAACCAAATTAGATTAGATTAGATTCAACTTTATTGTCATTACACAAGTACAAGTACAAGGCAACGAAATGCAGTTTAGGTCTAACCAGAAGTGCAATAGCAGCAAGTGCAGGATATACAATGGATGCGTAAGGGCAGGACATGGATATGTACTGAATATGTATAAATATGTATAAATAGAGAGACGTTATTACTATAAACAGAACTGAATTTACAGGTGAATATGTACAGTGAATAAATATACAGATGGCTATTAATATAAACAGAATTTACAGGTGAATATGTACTATGAATACAATATACAGATGGCTATTACTATAAACAGAATTTTACAGATAGAGGTATACAATAATATGTTAGGCTAATATGAGGAATAGCAGTGGATTAGGGTAGTGCAATAAATTATGGACAGAGCTATCCGGAAAAAAAAAGTGTAAAGTGCAGTGGAAAGTGGTTGCATATTACATTTAGAAGTACAGTGCAAAAATGCAAATGTAAACATTGGTACTATAAATACAGTCGGCAGTGCAAATGAGCATAATCCAGTTAAGATATGGCAGTGCAAGATGCATATGTAAACAGTTGTTACTGTGATAAACAGTCGGTAGTGCAAATAACAAAGTGAAGGAAGATGTGAGGTAGGAGAGTTATCAGTTTATGAGGGAAGTGGATCAACGGGGGTTTGAGTTCAATAAAGAGACAGCTCTGGGGAAAAAACTGTTCTTTAGTCTGCTGGTCCTGGTCCGGTGGATCCTGAAACGCCTGCCGGAGGGCAGGAGAGAAAACAGTCTGTGGGCTGGGTGAGAGGAGTCCTTGAGGATGCTGCGAGCTCGATGCAGGCAGCGTTTCCTCTGGATGTGCTCGATGGCAGGTAGTGGAGTCCCTGTGATGCGCTGGGCAGTTTTCACCACCCGCTGCAGTGCCTTGCGCTCCGCAACAGAGCAGCTCCCATACCACACTGCCACACAGTTGGTCAGGATGCTTTCTATTGCGCAGCGATAGAAGTTCACCAGGATAGCCGAGGAGAGCTGATTCTTCCTCAGTGTCCTCAGGAAGAAGAGGCGCTGGTGAGCCTTCTTGACCAGGCTGGAGGTGTTGGTCGTCCACGACATGTCCGCCGAGATGTGGATCCCCAGGAACTTGAAACTGGAGACACGCTCAACAGCCATTCCATTGATGTGGATGGTGTCGTGTGTGCCTCTTGACTCCTTCCTGAAGTCCACGATGAGCTCCTTCGTTTTGGTGGTGTTGAGGAGCAGGTTATTATCAGTGCACCATGTGGCCAGGTGCTGGATCTCCTCCCTGTAGGCAGTCTCATCGTTGTTGCTGATGAGCCTGATCACCGTAGTGTCGTCCGCAAACTTGACGATAGAATTAGATCCATACACAGGCTTGCAGTCGGCGGTGAAGAGGGAGTAGAGAAACGGGCTTAGCACACAGCCCTGTGGTACACCAGTGTTGAGTGTGATGGATGTGGAGCAGGTGAATCCTGAACGAACATTCTGGGGTCTGTCAGTTAGGAAGTCCAAAATCCAGTTACACATTGAAGTGTTGATGCCCAGGTCTCCAAGTTTGGCTATTAACTTGGTTGGGATGACAGTGTTGAATGCTGAGCTGAAGTCAACAAACAGCATGCGTGCGTAAGTGTTTTTATTGTCCAGGTGAGTGAGCACAGAGTGCAGTGCCATGGAAACGGCATCCTCTGTGCTCCTATTGCTGCGGTAGGCAAACTGGTGTGAGTCCAATGTGGATGGTAGAGAGTCTTTTAGGTGTTCCAGGACCAGCCGCTCAAAGCACTTCATGACGATGGGTGTGAGTGCTACAGGGCGGTAGTCATTAGGGCACCTCGGGTTAGAGTGTTTTGGCACTGGCACAATGGAAGTGCGTTTAAAGCATGAAGGTACAGCTGCTTGGGCAAGAGACAGGTTGAAAATGTATGTAAAAACCCCAGCGAGCTGCTCCGCACATGCCCTGAGCACACGTCCAGGGATGTTGTCTGGTCCAGCAGCCTTGTGTGCGCTGATCCGGCTCAGTGCCTTGCAGACATCTGTGGAGGAGAGTGTGATTGGTGGGTGGTCATCTGAGGGTTTGAGCTTGGTGGCAGTTTCTCTGTTGTCTCTTTCAAAACGAGCATAAAAGTAATTTAGCTCGTTCAGGAAGTTGACATCAGTGGCTGCGGGGGTGGAGTGGGTGGGTTTGTAGTCACTGATGGCCTGAATGCCCTGCCACATGCGTCGAGGGTCAGAGTTGGAAAAGTGACCCTCTATCTTTAGCTTGTAGCAGTGCTTGGCCTGTTTGATGCCCCTCTTCAGGTTTGCCCTGGACGTACTGTAGGCTTGTGCATCACCTGATCTGAAGGCAGTATTGCGTGACTTCAGCAGGAGTCGAACTTCCCTGTTCATCCAAGGCTTCTGATTAGGGTATGTGGTGATCTGTTTCTGGGTTGTAACACTGTCGATGGTGGTATTGATATGATCCAATACAGAGGAGGTGTAGAAGTCAATGTCCGTGTGAGCGCCACTGGTGGCTTGAGAAGCAAACATACTCCAGTCTGTGTTTAGAAACCTTTCCTGGAGTGTGGAGTCTGCCCCCGCAGGCCACACCTTGATGGTCTTTACTGATGGCTTCACACGGTTGATGAGGGGTGAATATTTGGGTGATAGAAACAAAGAGAGGTGGTCTGACTGTCCCAGGTGGGGGAGGGGTGTCGCAACGTAAGCTCCAGCCATGTTTGTATATACATGGTCTAAGGTTTTGTTTCCTCTGGTGTGGCAGGAAACATGCTGGTGAAACTTGGGTAGCACTGACTTTAGGTTTGAATGATTAAAGTCACCTGCAACAATAAACGCAGCTTCCGGGTGATCAGTCTGTTGTTTACTGATGGCTGCGTGAAGTTCTTTCATAGCAAGCTTGGCATCAGCATCCGGGGGAATATAGGCTGCAGTGATAATAGTGGAGGTGAACTCCCGCGGTAGATAAAACGGTCTACATTTAACCATGAGAAACTCCAGGTTAGCTGAACAATGACTCCCAACAATAGCAGAGTTTGTGCACCAAGCTTTGTTAATCTAAATGCACAATCCACCCCCTCTGCTCTTCCCGGAGCCATCTAGTGTTCTATCCGCCCGGAGTGTGTGGCGTCCCGCTAGCTCAATAGCGGTGTCCGGTATTCCGCTGTTTAACCAGGTTTCAGTGAAGATTAGGACGTTACAGTTCAAAAGTTTCTTACTGTGTGTAATGCTGAGTCGAATCTCCTCCATTTTGTTCACTAGCGATCGTACATTGGCAAGGAAAATGCTGGGTAAAGAGAGCCGGTAAGGAGTTAGCCTTAGCTTAGCTCTTAGACCTCCACGCTTACCCCGCCTTTGTTTACGATCACAGCGCCACCTTCTAGCACTTCCGCCCGGCCGGGCAGAGCGCATCGCCTCGGGCGTCCTAGCGATCTCAGGAAGGAGTTGAAGATTGTCCATAAAACTGTCGGAAATTCGCAAACCAATATCCAAAAGCTCACAACGGGTGTATGATGTAAAAGCACAACTGTTCTGTACGAACAGACCCGAGATGAACAAGAAAAATACCGCAAAATTGCAGAATCTGGAGAGACGCTGAGCCTCGCGATCTACTCGCGCCGCCATCTTGGTCACAAGTTCAAAATCCTACCTACCCTACCTTTAACCGTTAACCTGTGGGACCATTTTGACAGAAAAATACAGCATTAGGACAAGCTCCTGACTGGTGGAAAGCAAATGAATGGCGCTTCCCGAGGCTGGCCACTCTAGCGAGGCGTTCTCTCTGTATTCCCGGGACATCAGTGCCATCTGAAACCTTGTTTAAGGCTTTTCGTGGTGTGGTTTTGGTCAAGTTTACTAAAGTAAACATTGTCACATATGTTCTACTCGCCGCTATTTCCTGATGGTTTATAGAACAATTACTCCGAGCCGCGCTCTGTCGTTTCAAACAACAACACAGCGGGGAGCGCAGGGGGCGCGCGCGCAGTCAGAGGCTCGCGCTGAGGAGACCGAGGGATTGAGAGGTTGTTTTCTGCTGTGGGTTTAACTGTCAACAGACTGCTCTCCAGACTAACCCACATCACTTGTTACTTAAAAAAAAAAAAAAAACATACAAGTTGTGGATTGAGGTAAGCCTGCTACCTGAAGTTGCTGCATTTTGGCTGCTGTCAGTATTCCTTCATGCACAACTCGTATTCTTTTGGATGTTTCATATGCAAATGTTTTAACAGCGGCTATTGTTTAAGGTCCTTGCCACCCCGAGACAAATGGGCATTGCAAATTGAACATGTAGCTCGACTTGAATCGCCTTTCTTTTGAATTAAAGTACTGCCACGTTTTCTGTGCACGAGTTCCATTTTCACTTTCTCACAGCCGACTGGATTCGAACGGTCCACCTAGTAAACACCTTTCCGTAGCCTAATCAATGGCGGCGTCATTACGTTCGACCAGCATAGTGCAAACCTAGGGTTCAAATTTCTGGAAAAAAAAATGGAAAAAAAATTCTGAGGTTCGGCAGAAACCGAACCCTGTCTCAAAGCCCAATATTCGGCCGAATCCGAATCCTGGATTCGGTGAATCCCTAGTTTGAGCAAATGTTTTATACCATCATCACGGTCCTCGTCAAAGCTCATTTCCCGGTACATTAAGCATCTGGCTCATATTCGCCATATCAAACATTATTCTCAAAACCATCTTTTTCAACATCTTCTGAATCAAAATTTTTATTGCTGACAGCTTCTTTACCAGATCCACCATCAAGTGACAGTGACACTAATATTTGATTGCGTTCAGTACTTGCTCTGGAGTAAATTGCTAAGCAATTTCAAGTTTTGCTGATGATACTTCATACTCATTTTTTGTTTGTTTTTGTTGTCTGCCTGCGTTAATGAGTGAAACGTCACTTCATCACTATGTATCAGACATACATTCACTTATTCAGTCATCAAAGATTCAGTTGTTGTGCAGAAAAAATATACTTACACTTTTACACACCTCGGGTCTTTAGCGACCCTATACATTTTTTACAAACAATGAATGGGAAAACAGGGATTCCATTTATAATCTGTTTCCTTGTTATATTTTTTATAATTAATTGATTGAGGAATAAGAAGGCTGATCTCTAACTTTAAAAAAAATTAATGAAGAGGAGGGTAGTGAATGATGTCCATGGTCACAAAAGACCCGAGGTATGCATTTAATGGTTAAGTGTGTGTTCGAGTTCAAACAAGGTGGACTGGTTAATTGAGCCTGTAGATAAGCCAGTGTCAAACATTAACTCGTCTAGAAAAACCATGCAATCCCTTATTAACTGGTCCTTTGGAAATACAAAAGCTCAAATTGTGTGCGCAATATAGAAATAAATGTTGAAGTTATTTCCAACAAGAGATGCATCAAGAGGTTGGATATGAATTTCTTTCTTCTGCTGAACATAAAGGATTGATGGGTTGATGGGCCCCATACTTTTTCCATACTATGAAAGAGTTTGGTTAACCATATTCTTCAAAATATCATCTCTTTTTAAATTAATACAGGTTTGGAACTTGAGGGTGAGTAAATGATGACAGAATTTTTATTATTGGGTGAACTATCCCTTTAAGTGATATTTACCTTGGTTTTGCTTTGTCTCTTCACACATCACAGCTAATCATGTGAAATTAAAGCATTAAACAATTCAGAAAAAAAATAAACCAGGGTGCTGCAGAACACTTTTAAACATGTTAAAAATGAAATGTCCCCTATAGAGTGGCTGCACTACCACTGATTTCTTGTTTGTTTGTGTGTTCAGAAACAGTCGGAGCCCGAGGCCCCTGCAGTGATGTCTGAATGGATGCAGAGTGTGGATGTTCTGAGGGAAACTGTAGCTGGTTTTAGCACAATGGAGGAAGTGATGAAATACCTGGAGCCGGATCGCTGGCAGGTGGACATGGAGGATCTCTACAAGCCAACCTGGCAGGTGGTGGGCAAATCGTTCTTCCATCAAAAGAAATCCAAAGGTAAAGATACTGTATTTGGAAGTACTTGACGTCAATTGAAATATTGGAAAAAATTTATTTAAATCTGCTGTCTATTTTTGTTTGAGTAGGAGTGGTGGACCTGAACCTGCTTCGTGAGGAGGTTCGGCTTTACAGTTGCACTCCACGGAACTTTTCCGTCTCATTGCGTGAGGAGCTAAAAAGGACGGATGCCATCTTCTGGCCCAGCTGCCTGCTGGTGAAGCGCTGTGGGGGGAACTGTGCATGCTGCTCTTACAACTGCTATGATTGCCAGTGCTCGCCTACGAAGGTGGTCAAAAAATACCATGAGGTAAGCAAAGATCAGAAGGCCTTCCATTACACTCTACATTTCACATTTCACTAGTAGCTTCTTATATGGATAAAAAAAACAGATGCATCTCACACATTTCTGCAAATTACAATTTAACGTAATTTTGATGTTGATAATTTCAGATTATGACGAGGTGGCACATGTCCAACAATTAAATATTGGCATAATATATTCCAAATACTCTTAAGGGTTTTTTTTTTTATACAGTATATAGGACATGACAGCATGTCATCTGCAAGTCTAACCCAAATGAGGTATAGCACTATAATTAAAACCTATTTTCTATTAGGGCACTTACTTAATGTATTATTTCTAACAATTAATAATTATATAATCTATTTGTTCTCCAAACCGCTTGTCCTTTGTATGGTTGCGGGGATGCTGGAGAATATAAATATATATTTATAAAAAAAAATATATAAAACAATAATGCATCTAAATGTATTTATATCTATTTAGATACATCTATTTATTATTCATGTGTTCATGTTCATGTTTATTATATATTTATATTTAAATGCATTGGATATATTAATATAAATGTTTGTGGCACATTTAATTTGAGTTGGTTCTAAAATATATCCTGAATTAAGAGAAAATGTAAGTGCAAATCATGAAATGTACATTGTCAGTGAATGAGACCCTTTGAGTGAAAATGGTAAAGTTATTATATGTTTTAAGTGCTTAAATAATTTCTGTTTCTGTCTATCTGTGTCTATATTTGTCTTGTTGTGCAGGTTCTGATGCTGAAACACAGGGCAGGGGGTCGGGGACTGCAAAAGACTCTAACGGATGTCCCCCTGGAGCACCATGAGGAATGTAGCTGTGTGTGTAAAAATGACTCAGACTAAAGTTGTCCCAATGAAAGAGAGCTACACTGGCCCCCCACAGACTCACCCAGGGAAATATGTCTTGCTTTGTGCATACATGAGCGAAAGAGTTTTTACCCTGACGTTGCAAACTAATGAAACCCAGCGCTGGATATCTTTTTTTATCTTGACTTATCTAAGCCTGCGGTTCCATTGGGTTTGGGCTCGCAAATCCATAAAGAATTGACCTATGAAGAAGTTTCCATTGGGCCTATGATAGCGTGGAGTATTTGGAGGAAAATCGGACAGGGTCTTGCTTCTCTATCTGTATGTGGAGGTTTGTGAACAATGTGCATATGTACATTTGTGAGTCTCTTTTTTTTGTCTGTGTTTGAGTGCATGTTTAGAGCTGTGCCGGTTCAGGAAATGAGGTATTCCAGGAAAATTAGAGAGCCTGAAGTGAGGTTGCTATTACTTGGGGGAACAAGTGGATCTGCCGTGTTCTTTTACAAAAAAAAATTTCTTTACTTATTTTTCTACAACTTAAATATCAAAGGACCTTGACTATGCATCCACTTTCAGCGATCCAAGGACATTTTTGAGGTGGCATGGACATTCTCCTCAATAGCATCCCAAAGAAATTGATTACACAGTGTCATAAACCAGCACTGCGTCGCCTACTCATCAGTGAATTGAAATTAGACATTTTCATTAATAATTCATAAAGAATATTCCAGGAAAGATAAGGATGTCCATCTTTTTTAAACCAGAGCTGAGCGGACATGTTCGCATTTTTTTGCTCATTTACTATGAACTAGACTCTAATAAGAGTGACTCCATTCAAGGGAGAACACTAAAATACAAAAGTGAATCTTGTGTAAATGCATTTAAAATTGTGATTTGTTGACTTTTCCTATGTCATTACTGTTTTTGGTACGAAGATTTTGGCATGTAAGAATCATTTTTCCCCTTTCATAATCACTGTAGTATTTTCAGTATTAGTCACTCTTTTGTAGAAACATTCATTGTGGGGGTTTTTTAAATAGTTGTTTTATTTGAGTAATAAGATCATTATTTTGACTGGAGACAAAATATTCTGAAAACTGTTAGATGTTCATGTAAATAGACTTTTTAGAAGTTAAAGGGACATAGAACTGCCAGTAACATATTCCTCTACCATTAAACGATTAAATAAATTGTTGTGGTTTTTCCAAATGGCTCTTAAAGCATTGGTTTGTTCAAGTAAGCTGCAGTTGTCACAAAATACAAAGCACTGTCAGGGAACCCTATAGCCATGAACTATTAACTGCTATCTGTCTTCAGCCATTGAGAGCTTAATTAGATGTAAAAGATGTATCTCTGCATTAATACAGTGATCTTGCTCACACGTTTGCTTTTCAAGAGTAAAATCATGTGACTGACAGTATTACTCTCGACATTCCTTGAATAGTGACATTATGCATTTAATTTCCTTGTTTGTTTGTTTTTGGAGGGGGGGGTCACATCTGCATGGAGATGATGATGTGAATGCTGAAACAATATAACAAAATATGACATTGGTGTAAAATTAATACAATGTGATTTACTGGGAAAAGGAGCTGAGTTAACAAGACATGCAGCATTATTCACATATTTTGAATCTGCCTTAAATGACCTTCTCTGCTGTCATTTTGTCAGAATATTATTCTTTGATGTAATATTTTTGTCACTTGTTTTCATACTTTGATCACAGATTCCTCACACTTGGCAACCCAATTTAACAAGCCACCTACTGTAAGCAGGCTTTGAGATCATCTTTGTCAGAATGCACAAAAATGAGCCTTTCTTCTTTTAGAGGGGATGAGAATCTGGATTTTGTTGATGTGTCATGTTGGAAGTGAGAGAAGTCGCTTGATGTTGTTAAACTGCACACGGAAATGAAAATTATGAAGTTTCTCTTCATGAGACTCATTTATGGTTCTGAGAGATGCTAAAGAATTCTTGGTAACAAGTGTTCCTCGTCATCTCTGGATGGTTTACATTGAAATGTATGTCAGTTCAGATCATTGTCAGATTTCTATGTAACAGGTAATCTTAAAAGTGATGCTTGTAGAATTTTTTTTCCCTGTGTTAAAATACTTCATCTTAATTTGGAGAGACTTAGCCATCCATGGGTTGATCTCCCTGAAAAATTTAAACACAGCGGTTCTGTTACGTTATCAAAGCTATTGCTTTGTTTTTTTTTGAGCATTCTGACCAACCTGACATACATTCAATGAAATGGGCAGGGTTATTTTTTTTGTCTGACCAGTGGCAGATGCAGGAGTGCTTCAGAAAATTTGAAAATAGGCAGTTGAAAGTCATATTTTTGCAATTCAGTTTGGTCACATTAGTGGTGTGGAAATTATACACTTTACTGTTAATACTTTGTACAAGGTCATTAGAGTTATTACTTCATGAGCGTAATAACATGATGACTCTTAATATACATTAGTACAGAGGTCCGTTTACTTTCTACAGGCTAGGGAATTTCCCTGTCACAGTTAATGGTAAAAAGGATGGCTGAAAATGTATGAGATTGTCTGGGAACAAAGCATTAATGTATTTAACCAGATGTGCGTATATGAGTATTGCACTGTGCTGTGGGCTTGGTCTTATTTAGATAATTACAGGGTGGTTGCTCTGTGGCTTTCCAGGAACTGGCTATGGTTTTTGGGTAAAGTAATGACCTGACATCTGAGTGGCATTAATCAATGATGAGGATAGTTTGCCTTTCCACTGCTTGTCATTGTGATGCAGTCACGTTTTAGATAAACATGCCTTTTTTTGGCTTCTTAAAAGAAGTTCACCAATGCTGCATTTATTTGATCTAAAATACAAAAGTAATAGTGAATTATTATTGCAATTTAAATAAACTTTTCTATTTTAATATTTTAAAATGTAATTTATTCCTAATGAAGCTGAATTTTCAGCATCATTACTCCAGTCTTCAGTGTCACATGATTCTTCAGAAATCAGTATTATATGCTGATATTGTTGCTCAAGAAATATTTACTATTATTATCAATGTTGAAAACAGTTGGGCTGCTTAAGTTGTTTTTTTGTGGAAAGCATGTTACTTTTTATTAGTAGTCTTTGATGAATAAAGTTCAAACAGCATGTATTTGAAATTGCAATCGTATGTAACATGTCTCTCACTTTTGATGAATTTCATGCATCCTCTCTGAATAAAAGTATGTTTCTTTAAAACTAAAATCTTACTGATCTAAACTTTTAAATGGTATAAACACATTCTTTTTTACATCCAGACTAACACAGTTGACTATATATATAATTTACCTAGATTGCATACATTGCAAAAAAATTGTCTAACAAAGAAAAAAAATTATATTATGATCTTGCCTGTTTTATATACATGTGTATTTATATAAGTCGAAACAAAGTTCAGTTTCCATCAAGAAACCGCATGCCCACTGAAAAACATTTATTCCACAAGTCCAAGCTGTATTTGCACTAAAAGTAACAGTCAGATGTGGTTTGATTCCCTTTAGCACTGAATATTCATAACTCTTAAAAGCAGGGTCCGTAATCTCTTTCTAGAACATCCAGTGCTTTTACCACACAAAACATTACAATTACATTGTCTCACACATCGTGTGTGTGCGTGTGTTAGGGTTGATAACAAGCTTATTCCGAAGGGGCAGGGAAAAGGCCATTTGTCTTGGAAAACCTTAATCTGTCATGTCCAATTAGAACAGATAGAGGGCAAAGTGTAGACTGTACTGCATTTGCCTCTAGTCTTTGAATAATACATGTACTTCATGGCCACATGTATACGTATTCAGGGTCCTGCAAGGTTAATACATCTAATGCTGTTTTCCTAATCTAAACTAAGTTAATATAAGTGAGCTTTGACTTTCTGAAGTGATGTTGTAGACAATGGCAGAGCGGTCAAGGCCACACTGTATAATCCACTGTGTGTCGCACATGTGAGTGAAAATCACATTTTCCTCAGGTGATGGGTTATGGTTTGGTTAAATCTCAAGGAGCTGACGTGATGCAGCAATATAAAACTTTGAAATTGTGGTTCCAGTCCTGCTACATTATCATTTAAATTTGCCTTGACTGAAATACCTTAATAGAAACGATATGATTTAATCAATAAACAAGTTTTTACATATGCCTTAAAGTCGACATATAACTAAAGTTGCGGTAATCTTTTCTTTAAGCAGCACAACTGTTTTAAACATTGGTGAGAATAATTAAGAAGAAAAGTTTCTTGAGCACTATACCAGAATATTCCAGTGATTTCTGAAGGATCATGTGACACTGAAAACTGGAGTAATGATGCTGATAGTATGTAATAGTAGATTGCTGATTGTTAATGATTGCAGTCTTGGTGAGTATGAGTATCTTGACCGACCTCAAACTTTACAGTCATGTAGATGCCAAAAAAGTAGAATCACAAATTAGTATGTAAATATTATGATGACACCATCAGTACCAGTCATATTTAAATGGCAGATCATTTTATCATTAGAAAAAAAATTAACACTTTAGTTTGGGGACCAATTCTCACTGTTAAAGGGTTAGTCCACTAATCATTAATTATTCACCCTCATGTTGTTCCAAAGAAAGTTCCAAAAAAGTTAATAAAGAGATCGTAAAACTAATCCATAAGAATAAGACACAAGCTTCCGCAAGAACCAATGAGGTTCATTCATTTAATCTGTTCGTCATATAAAGCGATCGTGTCTTTTCAGAAAATTTGGACTAAACCACTCAATTCTTATGGGTTAATTTTACGATCTTGAAGCCTTAAAGTGATACTTATATCTGACAATGGAGAGTGCAGAATTGGCTCAGATTTTATTAAAAAGATCTTCATTTGTGTTCTGAAGAGTTTACAGGTTTGGAACCTGTAAATTATGACAATTTACATTTTTAGGTGAGCTAACCCTTTAACTAGATGCTCATATTACTACTATATTGGCAGTTTATTAGTATATTTAAAGAACATATTGATGCCTTATTCTGCATGACCATATTCTACATCCCTTAATTCTACCCCATGCCTAAATGTAACCACTACTACCTTACTTACTACCTATTAATAAGAAGCAAATTAGTTTGAGACAAAAGTCATAGTTAATAATGTGCTCTCCAAAACAAGTGTGACCAGAAAAACTAATTGCACACCAAAGGCTGAAAATGTCTACATGGAAACTAAATAAAACGTTACGCTTTAAAACATTTGAGCTGGATTAATTGCTGAAGCTCAGTGTTTAATGCTTAAGGGTTTTCAAAAAACTCCTAACCAGAATGTTTGAGGAATATCAATGCAGCGTTGCCTTTAAGCACTACAATAAAGATCCCACATACATAGCAATTTATTTGTGTTAACAGTTGTAGATCAATCAAGTGGGCTTGGGATGATTATATCCTGGGGTTTAAAGATCTCTGTTAATGAGAAGGTCTTAAGTCTGATGAAAAAAAAGAGGTTTTGCTTCAGAAACTAGGCAAATGCACATAACGGTCAACTAAAAACAGGAGAAGCCTCATTTTGATAGTTTATAATTGCTTGTGTAACTAAACAGACCTGTTCAGTAGGCCTATAGTCAAAGCTAAAATAGTCCCTATGCAACTGTGAATGTCTATTGCCACCGTGACGTATCAATATGCAACTAGAAAGAAAAAAAAAGCATTAAAGGGATGGTTCATAGTCATCATTTACTCGCCCTCAAATTGTTCCAAACCTGTATGAATTTATTTCTTCTGCTGAACACAAAGGAAGATATCTGGAAGAATGTTTGTAACCAAGCAGATCTTGCCCCCCTACTATAGTGGGGAGAAAAGTATTTTTGGTTGGATCTGCTTGGTTACAAACATTGTTCCAGATATCTTCCTTTGTGTTCAACAAAACAAAGAAACGTATACAGGTTTGGACCAAATTTACCATGATTAAATTATGAAAGAATCTTCATTTTTGGGTGAACTATCCCTTTAATGGATCTTCGTTGCATGGCTGGTAGTAACTTACTTCATATGTGACAGAGCAGCTTCTGCATAGAGCTTCAGCTTTACTTTGCAATGTGCTGATGCATGTTCTCATGCACACATTCTCATAATAAACACCTGTGTAGAGGGCTGAGCTGGACCCACTATGAATGAGCCAAGGCTACAATAATGCCCTTCAATTGAAGGGGTCATTTTTAAGAAACACTGCCACTTCTGCCTTAAGCTTAAAACTGATTCATTTTTCATCTTAAGATATGGGCTACATTGGGACTGTCAAAATTAACTTAACGTTTAACACAACTAACACAGCATCACAGAATGCTGCTTCAGACAGTGCTTGAATGGACAAAAACACACAAAAGTTTGCCTGTTTTGTCGAATGTCCTTGCAAGAACCATCTTAAAGTCTTAAATGAACGTAAAGAGTTTTGAGAAAATAGGATGTGTGTCAGATCCGTGTCATGAGCATCAGGTCGTAAAGTGACAGCAGCCTAATAAACCTGCTTATGTATGTCAAGGTTAAGAGAGAAAAAAGACAAAAAATCACTCACTGCTGTTGATGGAATAACTTTTGTAGCTTTAAAAACGATTAATATATATAAATAAAATAAGGAAAAATTTCATAGAGAAAATTTCAGTAGCAGTATTGGCATCAGTGATACAGGCCTTATTTCATAAAAACATGCCATTAAACAAATATTGAATGTAGGCTAAATATAGGCTACTGTCTTTATTTCTTAATTTGGAGATTAACTGTGAAATCATTATAATATATTAACTTTAATGTTAGGTGCAATTAACAGAAAAATGTGTGATTTAGTTAATATATTTTTACAGTTTTGTGTAGTTTTTTTGGTTAGCATGAAATACAAAAATATTGAATGTGAAAAAAAAATTATTTAAGTTTTTTTTTATAAAAACCTAAACTAAGTGATCATACTGGAATTTATGAATTCAAAGTCAAATTATAAGCAATCATTTTTCAAATGTAATGACCCTTAATTTTTCATGGACAAACTATTCTCAATTTGTATTTTTTCCCACAAAATATTTTTGATCTTGAATACCATAACGCTTCACTTATCAGTAAAAAAAAAACCTTACTGCGCCATTATGTCTGGCAAGGTAATGCAATGCACCAAAAAGTGGATGTGAATAAGTTGCCTGGTGCCTGATCTCGCACATTCACACATTTTCTTCCCCATATGGCCCTTAGGCTCAGAGAGGTCAGCCTCGCTCACTCCACAAGATTCATGGATAATCAGTCTAGAGAAAGTCCCTGTTGAGCTGATTCTACTGGACACTTACAGTCCTCTGACACTGACAGATGCTGTTTCACCCTTACACACAATATGCATAGTGCTGACCAGAGAGTACGTACTCTGCTTACCCTGCTGCTATTTAATAAAAGTAACTTTCAGAAATAAAGTGAATGACTGCATAGAGAGGGCAAAAAAACTCTTCTAAATGTAGTCACTACACTTTAGATCCATGAATAAAATGTAAATGGGTAAAAAATGTAGACATAAACTACTGCTATGCCTTCATCTAATGCTCTGAATAAGTGGCTTTCAAATAATATCACAAAAACACACACATAACTGAAAAGAGACCCTATGTGAACGAATGTAGCCTCAGATGAATGAGATCTAATCATATTTATTATTTTTTCCAAAGAGGAACCTCCACTTAACCACAACTTCCTTGATGGTATTTTCACCCCAGGCCATCATTTATCCCCCTTTGCCTATTCCACTGACATGACTGGTAAGGATTTTATATTTACATGTAGTTCTACTGCGTGTAAAAACAAAAGAGAGAAAAAAAAGGCTTTTAATTGGAAAAGGACAAGGTTAAATCTGTCTCCACTTGACAAAGGATATAAACACATTCACTATAAACACTATATTATCACCCATCATTATTCAAAGTTGGATATACTGTATAGTACATCCTGAATACATGCGTAAATCAATATATACTGTATAGTATACAGCACAATTGAAACAACTGTTTGCATCATTGAATCATTTTCCTGTTTAGCTGATTGAAACAATTTGTATTGTATAAAGCACTAAAGGTAACTTGACTTAACTATAGCAAATATCGGCTTTGTGATTATTATATATAATATCCAACTTTATCCGCACAGTACAGTACACACATTAAGGAATATGTGATTTATAGCAAATCTCAATTGCTTGACTTTTTTCAACGCATTTATATAAATTTGGATATAAAATACAAATACAATTTATTCATGTCTTTATATACCAAAAATACTGTTATTAATAATTAATTATCATCATTCATGTAAAATTGAGCTAGGATACAAAGAACCCTACACAGGACATTTTATTGAGAGCTTTTTATTGACCTTGGACTGTGCCTTGAATCCGGTCTTTGTAACAACGGAGAAACATACAGCACAGTGTAGCTAAAGAAATCATGAGAAGGTGGAGCTGAAGCCTGGAAAATGTTCACTTCTTCAAGAAAAAAAACTTCATTATTGAATTCGACTTTTGGACATCGCTGTCAAATGAGTCAGTTTTGCAATTACTCATGCTTGTATAAGAACAATGTTTTATTCAGACCACCCAAATCCACGGAGGTCATTTTAGAAGCAGCCCAAATGATGAGAACATAATTCCAACCCTTCAGTTCTCCTTCCCTTAAATGGGGAAAACTAATCAGAGAACACCTGAGAGAGACAGAATGCTAGAAAGCAAGTGACCCTGTGTCTTAACATTGTGTAGTTTGACCCTAGCCGCCCTGCATTCGTGTTTTAGCCTGCACAGTACCCGGCATTACAAACACACCATCTCTTTGTTAGTCATACAGACCTAATGGCGCTGGAGAATGGTGCAGGCTTCCTCCATTTTCCCCTCATTCCTCTTTGACCTTACTGAAAATAGGGTCACAAACCACATGTAAAGACTTCCATATTACAAGTCAGCAGTCCACAAAATGTGCCATTCACATCTAAACACCACTTTCCAGGCTCTCTAATCCACATCAGTGATGTGGTTGTTCAGAGAAGCGAGAAAAAGGGGGAAGAGAGGAGAAGAAAAAACAACAGCTGGGGTCAGTTTACTCTTTAATGGTTGAAGGTTTACAAATTTAGGAAACCACTGATGCCTAACACAGTGGAAGGATCTCATTTTGAAAAGGAGAAGTTTCCGCCCTTTTCCAAGCCAGCTCCTGGAAAGTTTTAACTAGACGTCCCTCTTCATTAGGAGACTTCCCTGTGAATACACCATGTACATTCAGCACCCATTGCCCCAGCTGGAGTCTAATGTGAGGAAAATGTCTGTTTGTCTTGGCATGGGGACGACGCATCGCATGGCATACATAGGGTGTTAGTCTGCCTTTATAGCTCCCGTGCTCTTTGTAAACTGCCGAAACGGAAGGAAGGCTCATAGTAAACCCCTTCAATCCTCCTGTGTTAAATAATCTCAAATATTTACTCCTTTCATTTAAAAAAAGGTATTAGGTGAATATGACAGCCAAACTATTGAAATTAATTTGGGGAACAAGCCATGTATTATAGCAGGATCAATAAATCCTTAATGTGTGTAAGGACGCTCAGGTCATTGTCAGGCTGGCTCTAACCGAATCTGCTGACTTTTCACATTTTCTGAATTTTGGTTATACTGTATATAACTGGGGCCTGATGGTATAATCATTTTTAATCATTATATTTAAAAAAATATATATATATATAAACCAAAAAGTTCTACACATCATGTGTTTTCTTATTATATATATATATATATATATATATATATAATAAGAAAACACATGATGTGTAGAACTTTTTGGTTTTGGTAATACATAAATTTTAC
The DNA here is from genome assembly GCF_949357685.1 of Gobio gobio. Lineage (NCBI taxonomy): Eukaryota > Metazoa > Chordata > Actinopteri > Cypriniformes > Gobionidae > Gobio > Gobio gobio. The sequence continues at coordinate 32,272,046 of NC_137109.1, read as the reverse complement.
TTTTACCTTTTACTTTACTTTCACTTTATTATTAGTTTGCCCATGTTTGAGTTTTGTTTGTTTGTATACGCCATTGTGTATTGTATGATAAATACTGTGATGTTTTCTGAACGACTCTATTGTAAACTATTCAAATACAGATTTTGCAAATGTAAACACTTATTTAACTCATAAATTCAAGTATGTTTAAGAGGTGTAATCAAGTAAAAAGTAGCATAAAAGAGGAATAAAATTACCTCTCCTCTTTATATAATACAGTACATAACTTTCAAAATGTGCAACTTTTGAAACACGGTGTACTCAATGTGATATTTGTTTATTTACACTTAATTCTATTACACATACTGTACTTCATTCTAATTGGTCGATCTTTATATTCAGTGGTCTCGCAACTGAAACCTGTGGACATCAACTTTAATGTTAATATTATTGTAATAATGTTACAGTGTTCATCTCATTGCTGCGCTGATTATTTTGTACATTGTGATGGACTATTTTGTCTTAGCAGAAGCTTTAAAATATAAAGATTATAAAATAATTTCTCAAATTATTGAGTAGCCATGTAATAAACAGCATGACAAGCCTGTCAATATTGTGAATGAAACGCATAGTATACTGAGTGGTTTTATGCATTATCCCTTATTTATTATATCTTTATTTCTGACCAAAATGGCAGCATTATCCATTTTTTGTGATCTCAGTCATGTTTTAGGTCAACGTACACCCATCTCTTGCTCTCCCTCTTTCTCTGTGGGAGTCTGAACAGGGTGGAACTTGCTTGACTTCACTCAGATGGCCTCTGTCCAAGGCAAACGGTCTAGATTCTCCAAGGCAGGGTGCTGCTCTGGGATGCCATTGACCTAAATCACTGGTCCGCTCCATGGTAAGAGGTTACAAAGCCTCACAATGCCTCTTTGAATTAGTTCGAACACTAGCGGAGTCTTTAGCTGATGTATACCTCCAAGCATTTGACAGCCTCGCCTTCTTATACTGTATATCAGGGTTGTGTCCAGTTTCATCAAGAACAGAAAGTATCTGCATATAAACACTGTGTCTCAGAATTTCAAAGCATCTGTTAACAGTATTTCTGAGCTCTTTGATGATAAATTGTAAGGCTTTGTAGTAAAAAACTTTGATGGTTTCTACAGATTGTATATTTGGAATAGTTTTTAAAAGTTCTTTGTAATATCAGATGCCTCTTTTCTCTGTGCTGTCTCACATAATACCTCTCAGCACACTTGATTCCACGGTCTTTTATTGCAAATCAAACTTCTCAGTCTACTCTCAGCAGGCCTTTGAAGTCTGTCTTCCATTTGTAAGATCAAACAGCTCAATATAAAAGAATTACCATGTGGTCATGTTAGAAAAGTTATCTATGTGCATTACCTAACTTCCAGCAACATACTCTGGAGTTTGGTGTGATGGTCACAGACATTCAAACAGTTTCTGCTGTAGGTTTGGTCAATGTTCAGCATTTCTGGCTCGCATTAAAGCTGTCGGTTCAGTCGGGGAGTTTGTAATCGAACCCAATAGGGTCTCCTTTGCCCATCTGGAGCTTCTATTTCTTAAATTCTTTCACTTTATTTTAAAAAGAAGTCTCATGTCGACAGTACACAGCTCATAACTGCACAGTGAGAAAGCCCATAACAGTCAGGTAAAATTGTCCCTTTGTTGGCTTTGAAACTCTTTGTCCAGCAGTATCTGGAGATCTGATAAAGGGCTTTTAGAAAAGAGATTGCAAATTGTACTCCAACGTATAGGCCGACTCTCCACACTGGCCTTAAGACACAGAGAATCATGTGGAAGTTAACAATGTCCCCCAAGTCATGAAAAAAGGTAATATCTCATGTCAGCTGCAGCCAGTCAGACAGCCTAATGGCAGACATTTATTCTGGGTGGGAAAATAGTCTCATTTCTTCTGGATTTATGTTGACTGCTAGGAGCAAGTCAAACTGTGCTGTTTTAATGCAGAGCCATATTGCATCTAGAATAAATAAGACAAATGGACTTGGGTGCATAGTACACAATTGCTGGTCATTATGCTCCAAATTACATCATTTCATTTGACAGAGTCATAATGCAAATGAAAAATATTTGTGGTTGTAGCAGTGGTGCAACACAAGCAGCATCAGAAAGATGACCTTGAGGATTGTTTTTACGTTTGGGGACCATGGGGGAAACGAAACATTTCCTCCTTTCAAAACAAGTAAGATTTTGAAATAAACAGATCACAAATACGTCAAATTTTCCCTGACAAGCAAATGGCACAAAATGGATGGTATCTTTTTATCCTAGAATAATCAGGCACCCTAATTGTTCTTTGACTCCCCACCATCCCCACCTCCCAACCTAAAATCCCCCCCAAAGAGAAGATGGAAAGCAGGATGTGCCAGGGATTGTGTGAGATCAGACTGTTCAAGGCTGTCAGTGAGAGACAAATGAGTCATTCCGATTCTTATTCATGTTGAGGTTTGATGATAGAGCTGATGGAGGAACTCTCAGAGGAGGGATAGTAGTGTGCTGTGAAGACCCTGGTTTCTACTTAAAATACAAGCTGAAAGCCGGATCAGATTCATGCACGTCACTTTGATTCAGTTCTCATGACATTCAAAGCAGTATATCATGTACAGTTCAGCCTGGTGTCGGTTGGCTCTGAGATTTAGCTGAAGGTAAAGCACTGCCCAGGAAATGTTATGAGGCTGTTAACTGTCACTGAATGATAAAAAAAATATATATATTTTTTTTATTTGTTTTATTTTTTATATTAGAAAAAAATTGTTATTTTTTGATACACTGTAAAAAAAAAATCTGGTCTCCAATTGAAAATTTTATATTGAGCGATCACATCTAAAATTTTCAGTTGGCCAAATTTAATTTCTTGAATTTTAATTGAATTAAATTGCATCAATTCACAGAAATTCAATTTGGCCAACTGAAAAATTTAGATGTGGTCTGAATTTTGTTTACAGTGTAGAATCACAGAAAGAAAAAAACATGTTTGGGGTTTTAAGTTTTATGTTCGCCAAAGCCGCATTTATTTGATTAGAAATACAGTAAAAACAGTAATAATGTGGAATATTATTACAATTTAAAATAACTGTTTTCTATTTTAATGTATTTTAAATGTCATTTATTCCTGTGATGACAAAGCTGGAATTTGTGCAGTCATTACTTTCACTCCTTTCTAATATGTTGAATTGGTTTTTAAGAAACATTTCTTTTTATTATCAATATTGAAAACAGTTGTGCTGCTGAATATTTTTGTGTAAGCCAAACTTTTTTTCATGATACTTTGATGAATAGAAAATAAAAAAACAGCATTTATTTTGTAAAAATGTAAAAGTTTTTAACTGACTTTTGATCAGTGTAATACATCCTGCATATGAATACTGTTTTAAAAAAAATCATATTAACCCCAAAGTTTTGACAGAAAGCTTTATTTACTTAAACCTTTTAGCAGCCTTAAAACTGCTGCAGTTTACAAAACGTATTCACAGGATTTTTACATGAACAAAACCGTATTGGGAGTTATCATAACACAGAATGACTGTGCCCTTTTCTTGCAGCAATTAAAGAATAGACATACTAATTATCACTTCTTGATGAAATATGTTAATGTTTACCTTTGTGTTAATTCTGGTAGCATTACTCCAGGGGAAAACACTGTGGTTCAATATAACACAATTTTTTGTGATTGGTCTGTATTAGAAAAAAAGTAGTAATTGCAGGTCCACATGCTAATGCTTCTGACTGTAAAAGGAAATTGCCAGAAAAGCATAAAAGTGCAGGCCAAACCCCAGGAGAAGAGTGAAGTGGAAGGCAAATATAAATTAGAGGATAGCGTGAAAGAGCATGCATGGGCTATAAGAACATCTGCATGTCCAGCCTAGCCACAATGTCTTTCCAGCATGCAACGGGCTCAGATGGGTTGCTTCACTTTTACCATCCTTTGTTTGTTGCCCAACTGCTGAATTTAACTTATGGCTAACCATTCGATAACAGCTATTCCGAGGGTCTTTAATGTCTTCTCAAGCTGTTCAAATGTGCAGCACATGTGACCAGTTTCTGATTCTCATTCTTCTCTTCTTTCCTCTAACAGAGCTTGAAGACGCCCACAGCTGGCATGGATGGCCTATTTCCATTAGAGGTGCCAACCAGTTGTGAACAATGCCAGGGCTGAGGAAGATCAAAGTGATGGCACTCCTAGGGCACGGGTCACCAGAGGAACAGACTGCTCACACTACAATGAGATGTGTGGGAATACACTTGTGTGTTGATGTGTCGAGTGTGTGTTCATTCTCTTTGATTTTGATACAACCGATTAACACTGTTCCCTGGTGATTTTCATTTAGATCAAAAGAATCTAGCCCAAACAAAACATCTGCTACAAAATACCAAAACAATTTTCCTTCCCCTCCTCTCAAGCTGGACATCCTAGCAGATCCACACACACCGCACCCAGCTAGTCACAGCTGCACTCTTTGAATTACTGCTCATTATTATGTTTCAATAACTTACTATTATTATTATTGTATTATATACAGATTCCCAAAGAGAGACAGGAAACAACTGGATAGAAGAGAGGGGAATGGAATCAGGAAAGGACCACAAACCTAGCCTCAAACTTGGGTCGTCCGAAGCTTTGTAGCTCCATAAGCCAGAGCGTATAGCCCATGGAATAGCATAGTATTCTTACTATTTTTTGTACTGTTGTCTGTGCAGGAAGAAAAATCAGTAAATAAAAAAATCACTATATACTATTCTGGTTTGTTTGCCAACTGCCCAAAATTGCCAAATATATACACTCACCTAAAGGATTATTAGGAACACCATACTAATAGTGTGTTTGACCCCCTTTCGCCTTCAGAACTGCCTTAATTCTACGTGGCATTGATTCAACAAGGTGCTGAAAGCATTCTTTAGAAATGTTGGCCCATATTGATAGGATAGCATCTTGCAGTTGATGGAGATTTGTGGGATGCACATCCAGGGCACGAAGCTCCCGTTCCACCACATCCCAAAGATGCTCTATTGGGTTGAGATCTGGTGACTGTGGGGGCCATTTTAGTACAGTGAACTCATTGTCATGTTCAAGAAACCAATTTGAAATGATTCGAGCTTTGTGACATGGTGCATTATCCTGCTGGAAGTAGCCATCAGAGGATGGGTACATGGTGGTCATAAAGGGATGGACATGGTCAGAAACAATGCTCAGGTAGGCCGTGGCTTTTAAACGATGCCTAATTGGCACTAAGGGGCCTAAAGTGTGCAAAGAAAACATCCCCCACACCATTACACCACCACCACCAGCCTGCACAGTGGTAACAAGGCATGATGGATCCATGTTCTCATTCTGTTTACGCCAAATTCTGACTCTACCATCTGAATGTCTCAACAGAAATAGAGACTCATCAGACCAGGCAACATTTTTCCAGTCTTCAACTGTCCAATTTTGGCTAGCTCGTGCAAATTGTATCCTCTTTTTCCTATTTGTAGTGGAGATGAGTGGTACCCGGTGGGGTCTTCTGCTGTTGTAGCCCATCGTCTCAAGGTTGTGTGTGTTGTGGCTTCACAAATGCTTTGCTGCATACCTCGGTTGTAACGAGTGGTTATTTCAGTCAAAGTTGCTCTTCTATTAGCTTGAATCAGTCGGCCCATTCTCCTTTGACCTATAGCATCAACAAGGCATTTTCGCCCACAGGACTGCCGCATACTGGATGTTTTTCCCTTTTCACACCATTCTTTGTAAACCCTAGAAATGGTTGTGCGTGAAAATCCCAGTAACTGAGCAGATTGTGAAATACTCAGACCGGCCCGTCTGGCAGCAACAACCATGCCATGCTCAAAATTGCTTAAATCACCTTTCTTTCCCATTCTGACTCAGTTTGGAGTTCAGGAGATTGTCTTGACCAGGACCACACCCCTAAATGCATTGAAGCAACTGCCATGTGATTGGTTGATTAGATTGAACAGGTGTTCCTAATAATCCTTTAGGTGAGTGTGTGTTTATATATATATATATATATATATATATATATATATTATTATTATTATTATTATTATTATAAAACGGCTAGTTCCAGTCCTTGATTCTGATTGGTCAATAACTATGTTTTATTCACAATAAAACACGGCTATGACCGGTTTACCCAACAGTTCTGTGTATCAATGCACAAAACCCTTAGAAACCACTCTTAGCTACATAAACATGCTTGTTCTCACTGATATTGTTCATTGAAGCTTATTGTATTATGTAGAGTATTATGAGAGAGAGAGCGAGTGAGCGAGTGTATTACCAGCATTTAGATATAGCATTGTCCACTGCGATATCTTGTCCTTTTAACAGTTTCCAGTGCCCTGACACTGACAGAGCTAGTTAAAGCATTTGCCAGCTGCAGCTTGCTCCTAGTGATGTGTTGTTCATTTTGAACGAATCTTTAATATGACTCGAGAACAACGGGTTGTCTCAAAGAGCGATTAGTTCATTTCGTGTTGACTGCGCATGCGCAACATCCAATATGTTCTGTACAGGAAACAGAATTGATTAGTTCACCAGTCTCGAGTCTTCGGGTTTGAGTCATTCGTTCATCAAGTCCCAGACCCATAGGCAAGGCTATGCAGTCTCCGGAAACAGAAAAGATTAGTTCATCTCTCGAGTCTTCTCGTTCGAAACGTTCGTTCAAATCCCCATAGGCTGAATGCAGAAACAGTCCATCTGTTGAGTCTCATTCTTTTGTCATGTGACGTGACAGCCGTGTTGGATACAGAAATTTGTTAATTCCTTTACAGTCTATGGTTAATTCACAATTCCTTACAAACAAGTGAGTAGTTTTTTTTATGTTTGTTTAGTTCAGTTTTTTTTAGCTAGTTTAATTGAATTTCCTATGAAGCCTGGACACATTGGGTTGTTCAGAACGGATAGGCATAACAAATGTTTATTGCAAATATCTTCTGATGATTTTATAATAATAAATATATTACAACATGCAGTCAATAATACGACTGTAATGTTGTATATGTTGCGAGACACTGAACAGGGAAGCGGTCACATGAAAAAAGAACGAATGACTTGAACGAACGACTTTTCAGTTTCCGGTGACTGTATAGCCTTGCATATGGGTCTGGGACTTGATGAACGAATGACTCAAACCCGAAGACTGGTGAACTAATCAATTCTGTTTCCGGACGCATGTGTGAGGCTGTCACGGCCTAGATCAGACATGATGACGGAACGGCTCAAACCCGAAGACACGAGAGGTGAACTAAACTTTCCAGGGAACAGAAGTGATTAATGTGAAGTGACAAAAGAAAGAACGATTTGGATCGGGAGGTGAGGTGAACTAACAGACTGCATACATAGACTGAAGCAAGCTAAGCAATTAGTTAATAATTTATTTCTCAAAGTTTGGCCATGGCTGCATTAGCTTATAGTTTATTTTCTATTCCAAAAGTACTAAATGTGTTGAAAAATTTAGTATTTTAACATTTTAATTAGATTCTGCTGAAATGAACAAAATTACTTGAAAAAAGATTCGTTCATTTTGCTGAACGAGATTCAAAGATCCGAGTCAGTAAAATGATCCGAACTTCCCACTACTACTTGCTCCGTGTTCACAGCCATTTTTAGTCCTTTCAATATAAAAGTCTTCGCTACTGACTGACTCAAGACTGTCTTTGCCACCATCTAGAGGCATAATAATGTAACTTTTGTTGCTGTTCACAGTCAGGGACTGTTAATTCCAGTGCTTTTAGTGATTTTACTTCATGAAAGTTACATTGACACATATTCTTTTGATTTAATATTTGTATTGTGTGGTAACCATTGTATAAAAGCAATAAGGTACTCAAGGCTAGTGCTGTATCGTGAATAAAGGCCATTACATACCCTGCAAGAACAGGGATAAGGGACAGAGAATGAAGATCATTTTGTTTTCGCAGCCTTTGTTTGGGAGTTCTCGCAGCTTGTTCTCGACACATCATCTAAGCAGAACTTCTTGTGGGTGTACGAGAACTATTGTGTGATTGGTCAGAAATTTAAAGTGGGCGGGGTTAACGCAGAGAAACCTGTTCGGCACCTGCTTTTTTCGTGAAGTATGGAATGTCCTGGCAAGAACGAATTTTCTTCTTGTTCTTGCCATCACGAGAAAACGACAAATTTTCTGTTCTTGCGGAGTATGTACCAAGCTTAAGTCAAGGCTGAAGGGATTGCAGGCACTCCATTCGCCCTTCAGTCCTGACTTATTCATGATACAGCACAGCCTCTCATGCCTTATTGCGTATATAATAGTTTCAGCAATAATGAGAAAGACTCTAAATTTGTTAACAAAATCCCTAAACTGGCAACTCTGATCATTAACCGTTGCACCGTATCTTGCTGCTCTTTCAGCATCTTGTGCATGAGCGCCGTGCTTTTAAGATGCAGTGTTAAGTTAAGTGTTGTTCAACATTTAAAAACTTGGCTCAAAGCATTGCATATTCCATTCTTTTCCACTGCATCGTGCGTTTTTTTTTCTAGCAAAATCACATTCTGTGTGACCAGCCAGCAACGGTGCATTCAAGTATACGTTTTAGCAGATTTTCTTACAAAGAAATTGGTTTGTTTTTGGGCCTGTCCTCACCCCTGAATACATTTTATTTATTATTTTTCCGTATTTCTTTTCACAAACAAGATCCAAAGCCATGTTCTATAGCTTTCTGTATTTTTATGTTACATTCCAGTCCCTTAATGGGCCATTGTTTTCGGTACATGCATTCCCTGGAAATCAAACCCACAACCTCAGCCATGCTTTACAAAGAGAGCTACAGGACTGCCCTCATGTTAGAACCCTTATGGTATGATGAGTAAACCATTTACACTTTATAAAGTAAGACAGCTGAGTTGCATGTAGCGTATAGCAACAGGAAAATCTGACCACCCACTCATCACATTGTCTAGACCCAAGATTTGATCAAAGCTGTCATAACACTTGAGCTTTGAGGGTGTGGCTGCCATAACATAAAACATATAAGACAGAAATTAAACTGGGATATGAAAAGGAAAGACAAAAAGGAGGAGAGTAGAAAAAGAGGCGACCAAGCATGACAGAATCTGAGCTAGGAAATGACGAAATTGTTGCAGTCCCATATGTTAGGCATTCAGTATAATGAGCTGTGGTTACAAATGCTTATGCAGAATATCAGGTTCTATTTCAGTGCTCTTTTAAATGTTAAATCATTAAATCTGTGTTACTCAGTCAGTGTATCATATATTCTGTATAATTCTGTCTGTTCTGTTGATCTAACAACAATTTTTTTTTCTCAGAGTAGCCTAGAGACTAGGGGCGTTTCCTCCGAGGAGGCAAGGTTATGATTGGATATGAAACATGGTTCTTGCGATAAATCCCCGCCTCCTTTTTTGTGCATGTTCCGCATTCACGAATCATTCTGAATGAACAAAATAATGCTGTTAATGGGAAGACTGATTAAAAAGTAATTAAACAACTCACCCAGATAGATATATCTATGTATTAAAGACATGCGATAACACTCATTGTAACATAAGATGCAGCCAATGTGTCTCTGATTCTGTAATCTCACTAAATTATTTCCTAGTTTTATTATATTAGACCCATGCAGTAATCATAATGTATATGCTGATTGAATGATGTAGCCTCGGGTATAGAGAATGGAATTGGAAACTATAAAGTCTGATTTTAAGTCAAATTTGCAGTCACATAAATTCCATAACAATCTGAACATAAAATGCTTCCTGTTAGTCATTTCAAAGGAGGTTATTTTAATTTCACAGCCATTGTTTTGCTTTTCTCTTCGGTTTATGATGTCAATGAGTAACAAATAACTTAACTTGTTAAATCTTGATTACACATAATTACCAACCTTGTATCATTAAATCCTCCTAATTATTTATTTTCTTTTAAATGAAACGTCCGAGGTATGATTAGAGTTTTGAGTAGGGAGTTAGCCGCCTGTGGCTCTTGGCTCCTTTCCATCTCTTCAGTATGAGATGAATGATTCTGCTTCAAAGGCAGCAGTAAGGAGATGATTTCTTTTCAGCTCGACCCTCATAATGCTAAACCTGCAGTATGATCTTCGCTGGCCAACTCATTTTGATTGGCATTCTTGTCCTTTTATGCATAGCTCAAAACTAAAGGCTAACAGTCCATGCATCTATTAATATGAATTTCTTTTCATAGTGGTTTATGTTTTTATGGATTTATGAGACTTGATGTTGCCATCTGTTTTACTGTATTATGGATATGCCTATTAATTGGATTTTGTTTGTGGTACCAATAGAAAATATAACAGTTTCTATAAACTGTCTCACTGTGAGTACATTAACTTTACAAATACAATTAGTTTACAATTAGCATTTAATGAGACTTGATGATGGAAGCTTTATTCTTAATTTGTCAGCTTTATAATTCTCTCTAGTCTTCATGACCCCTCATTGGATCAACATTAGTATCCTCATCTGTCACAGCTTAATCTAGTCTGGGCAGTTTGTCAAGTATGCACAGCCCAAATTAATCTCTGTGAGAGAATAATCTTTCATTTTTATATAGTGCTGGTCAATTTGTGTGTGTCTTTGGTCACAGATACTGGCAACCATTAGTTGCTGATGAAACAACTTTGGATAAATGCAGTAGCACATACCTGGTAACTGCATAATTGAGTTACTCACAACTGTATATTGTTGAAATTATTGCTAAGAGAAAAATATTCAGTTACAATGAACAAAACAATCGGCCTAATAGCAAGAGGAGCACCACAATTGGTCTATTAGAGTACTTTTAAAAGGATATGCCATTCAACTGTACGATATGGGAAGCGTTTGTGTCAAAACTGAAGTATACTTTAAGCTTCACGGTAGTGAACATTAGAAAATATCTGACCACTATGCAGCAATCAAAATCAAGCATTCCATTACACTAAAATGTAGCTAGTTCTAAAAATTATTTTCCAATATTTGCAAATATACTATCGCAAAGTGCAAAATCATGCTGAAGATCAGGTAGAAGCTGCTTTGTGACATGATATGTAAGTTGATCAAGGGGTAGACAGATGCTGCACATCTTTAAGTTGGCAATTATGGTGCACATTAATGAACCCTGGAATGGCAGACAGAGGTCTACTATCTCAGTCCAAGGTCAGTAATGAAAGCTTCTCTCGTCAATGGTACAGTATAGCACATTTTAAATAGGTGTGATCAGGTTTGACCTTGCCTTATAGTTAGTGAGTTCGGAGCCTATGGGATGGAAGGAAAAATAATATTCCAATGCTTTTGTGTTCGCTTGCAAAACTTTTGCGTCCCCTCAAGAAATGTTGTGTACTCACAAAACTATTGCGTTCCCCCAAGGAAGTTTGTGTTTGCTTGCAAAATGATTGCGTTCCCCAAGAACCTTCCTTATATTATATCTTTTTTGCATTTTGCAAGCAAACACAACATTTCTCTGGGGATGCAAACCGTCACGAGTGACTGCAAAAGCATTTAAATGTAATTTATAGGGGCTCCATGTTATTCAGTTGGTTTTAGAGTATAGAGTTCAGAAAGCTACTGTGTTGAAAATGTGAAGTCCAATGAGATACCATACTCATAAATTAATAAACAGCATAAAAATTCAGTCAGATTAGGAAGAGTGTGCCCCTTTTTTATAGAAGAACAATGTTATGACCATGTGAGCTGTGATCGGTTCTTCTCTGAAATCCTATTTAAATGCAAGTGCTTCCCTCGTACATTAATCAATCCATGTTTGGTAACTGGAAAAGGGATTTCGAAATGGATTGAATATTTCTTTTGTTTGCCTATGCCACTTCTGAATGGATTGACACTCCTGTCTATATTCCCCGACCCAGGAGAGATTGATTGTGCAGTCTGGATAATAGAGTTCTAAAATGAAAGGCTTTATTTCGCTCTTTCTGCCAAAGGCATTTCTGAGTCTGGCAGGGCATCAGCTGTGCTTTACAGCCACTGGCTATTTCAGTGGCAGTATTGTTATACAACCTTATCCAGAGATACGCCTGCCCTCTTTATTTCAGGGGATATGGAGCTCAAGTAAGACACCAGGCAAAGTACCATTTCTAGAAGCTACTGTTATCGTATTTGTCTGACTTTGTCGCTCATATCTGCAGTATCCTTCTACGAATCTCTATGAACATTTTGATCCAGCTACATCTAAAGAGTCTCTGTGATAAATTTAGATTCTTTGTTATTAGGGAACATTGAGCTCTAAAAGTTTTAATATCACAGGCACTGAGTATTTTTGGCAATGGATGCAGATGGTTTGCTTTTGGCTGGGCCTCAGTAAAGGACAGTTAAGTGCAAAGTTATTTACTAGGCCTCTCGGCACATTGTCAGATCTTACATTAACTCTGCTAAGATACAATTTACTCCTGGCAAGAACAACTTATGTCTCTTCTGACTTAAAATGCTCTTTTATATTCAGAAACAACAGGAAGCAATGAATATAAAACTCCATCAACACTATATCTTGCATTCTAAAGAACATTCAGAAATAATAATGTCTATTAGCGTAGTTTCCATCCAATATCATAATTGAACGTTTGTGGCATTCCACCTTATTATTCTTTTTCTTTCATAAATAATTCAGTTGTTTTGTATCCTGAACAGTTTACGTATTTTATCTGTTAGCAAGTGGTGAAATCTGTGACAAATACATTCCTGGAAAGTATAAATAGTTTTTCTATTATTCAAATAAATTTCATTCCCAAAATGTAATGGTACAGTTTTTTGAGTACAGTTATGCACCTCAATGTTATGCACTGTCATCACCCCAATGCATTATGAGGTAATTTTTCTAGTGTATGTATATAAAATATCACAGAAGTCATTTTGCAGTCATTTTGCAGCCCTGTCTATGGGAGCAATGTGCAACATTTAACAGTGGCTGTTGGTAATGGTGGTTATTGGGGGGTAAATGTATTCTCTGTGCAGAGGTATGACAGTGATGAAGTATTCCTTTCCTCCCAGCTGGCTTGGCAGCATTGCTAACACCTGGATGATCAAACTCTTAACTGGGTCATCTCTACGGGGAGCAGCACAAGTGGCCACTTACCTCATTAGAGCTCCCTCTCATTTTCAAGCCTTCATCTCTCTTTTCCCCTTCCACAACACTGTATTTGGCAGTCAAAAGCGGGTTGTAAAATAAAGAGGGAAAAGGCCAATGATAAGGTGTAAGAATTCTGAAATCACAAAGTACTTGAATGTTAGATAGCATTTTTTTTGTATTAAAGGTAGACTGTGCAATAGTTATGCAAATATTTTGGTTATGCTTCGGCGCTGTGTGACTGTGCGGATGAATATGACCCTTTACAATAGGTAATGTTTCACAATGGACTGCATATGGCTATTTAACTGTTCAATAAAATACCTTACTCACCTGTTGAGTAATAAAAATGTCATCACCATGTCGCTTTTACAACATTTCAAATCCCTCAGTTCTTGGCATCTACGAAAAGCCAAGTCAATGTTGATTCTCATTTTATTACGAGCTCTGTTGCATTCTCTTTTTGCCAGCAGACTCTCCTCTGTTGTGCGTGTTTTTTAAATGGGTGATTCCCCGGAGGTTCAAGGTTTAGCGTGCCCCATGTCAACCTCTCTCGCTCGTTGTGACTACTAACCTATGCCACTCCCTCACCATATGTGCCAAAGTAGCCAGAGCAACTTTTCTCTATTATGGATATGATGTCGAGAAAACCATCTTGTGTGATAGGCTACTTGGTTACCAACGAGACAACTGCTAGAGCAAAAAGATGTGTGAATTTCCTGTCAAGAAAATTATTTAATGATAATTTTGTAAAATTATGCAAAATAGATGGGTTGGAATGTGGTGGAAAAGACAATTGTTGGTTCAGAAGTATGACGTCTCCAATACCCACCCAAATGTAAAATTAGGTGTATTATATGTATATTGTATTTTATGCAAACTGTGGTGGCGAAAATATGAAGCCTTCATACTAATCTTCATACACTATTGACCATTTTAAGAAGAATATTAGAAGAACTACTGAACCTCAAACCATTTTAAGCATGGAACATGCAACCAGAATCCCTTCTCTCTTTTAAAATTTGAGTTCTGGAGGTGGATCAAAGGAGGAGTGATGTGGAGCTTTTCTTTGTCCTCCCTCCCTCCCTCTCTCTCTCTCTCTCTCTCTCTCTCTGCCTCTCCTTCTCTCAGGGGCTTTTGACAGTGCATGATAAATAATGGAAGTCATATGTAGCCTAGGGCTACACAGAACACAGCATCCGTGAAATCAAGACTCCCAGATCAAAAGATTAAAATGTGGAAACTAGTCATGGAAAACACACCAACATTAATGACTGTGTGAGCATTTGTGTGTGCGTGCTTCTTATATGATATGGCAATCAACATGTGAATATTTTGACTATTGTTGATTCATAGATTGATTCATCCACTAAGATTGTGAAATGTGATTGGCTATGCTACATCAATCTTATGCTTCAATAGACAATTCCATTATCTTTGGATGCCATGAAAAACCTTTCCTCCCTCCCTTTCAGTGGCTTCTGAACTCCCAAACCCATGATTAGTGCAAAGCCAGGACAGATTTTTCTCGACCCTTGTGGCCATTCCATGTACTTCAACAGCAATCTTTATCAACACTATTTGTAGATGATTAACTTCTGTCTTTTTAAAGAGCATTCAAAAATGATTGGAAACAATACTATAATAATAAGGAAACTAATAGTATCTGTGGTGTCTGTCAAAAGTTAGTAAGCAGCAATAAAGCACATGAGACAGGATTAGCGAACTTCTTCCATCTTGGGCTGCGTTTAAATACAATTTCTATGCCCTTCCCTCGCTAACTTCTCTCTGTCTCGTTCTCTCGGATGTACGTCATTGCTTACGTTGCACGAGTGCCCACTACTGGCGAAACCCTTGAAATGTGTTTAAATTGATCCCTTGGACTCTGCTATGGAGCTGATTTATATATTTTTTTTCCTTATGAATTTGTTTTATGCACCATTCTATAGGCCTGTATGTATACTTGGGCTGGTAAAATTTTTTATATAAACAAATATTAATTGAACATAATATATTTATATTAAATATAATGCCTATTAAAAAACAGAAACGAAAATGATAATACAATAAGCTATTTTTTTTTAAGTCAGCTTAAGGTATAGCTACAAGTATTAAATGCAGTAAAATTTTGAAAAGGAAAAGTTCACTCCTGCTGGTAAACACTTTTGTACTGCCATTGGTCCGTGGCGATAACATAATAGGGGTGTGCACTGAGGCTCCGCCTTTTTTTTACTTCTGTTGAAATGAGACACTGACACTGTTTTCCATGTTTAATACTGTAAAGTTGCTTGTTTTGTTTTATCTATTGTATATATAAATGCTATATAAATAAATATGATGTGACTTTACTGGAGTGCCAAATTGCAGAGCTTGTGCAAACATATCCACGTTGCAATGATCAGATGCTTTTTTTCCCATTTTTGTTGTCTGTGATTATTTTGATATTGAGAGGAAAGCTCGCAGTACATTTACATATTCATCTAAACGTTTGCTCTCAGCAGTGTGGACGGTGGTGTCGGGATGTTCACTTACAGTATATCGCTGCTCACATATTTCAAACTTCTTTTCACCCCTAAGCGAAGAATGGTTTAAAATGGAGTTGGTCCACCCTTTGCAGCTATAACAGCTTCAAATCTTCTGGGAAGGCTTTCCACAAGGTTTAGGAGTGTGTTTATGGGAATTTTTGACCATTTCACTGATGTTGGACGAGAAGGCCTGTCTTGCAGTCTCCTCTCTGCTTCATCCCAAAAGTGTTCTATCGGGTGTCTTGTTTTGTCTTAGTTTGTTATATATGTTGCAGTCTTAAATTAGGAGACCTACAACTAGTACCGAACAAACTTGAAGCTTTTACTCGATAATGTGCAGCCGTATTCACTTATTACATACAACTGGCGCCCAGACAATCACCCACAGCAACCTGTCGCACTGTAAAATAGTGTTGCAAATATTCAGTTTACATGAATATTACAATAATTTAAAAAACACATTAAGTCATTAAGTATATATATATAGCCTCTAAGTCCATCTGACGTTTTTCTTGAAAATAAGCATTTTTGTCAGGCTTCTATGTATAGATTTCTACCTAAATACCGCAACTTCTGAATGGGCTAAGGCTGGGATTGTGGGTTTGAAGTTAAAGTATTTTATGAACGTATAGGCTACTATATGCGGCGAGCATTCACTCAGTATCGTTCTCTCATTTTTGACCCAAGTGGCTTTTAGAGGCTTTTGCATCTGAACTCTTCATACATACACACACACACACACACATATATATATATATATATATATATATATATATATATATATGAATATATGAATATATATATATATTCAAACTATTGAAACATTACTCTAGCATAAACACAGAGGCTGCTGCACTTTACAACTTCTCAACACCTTACACTTAATGTAGCACACTATGCAAAAATAACTGGGAACAAAGTGTCCATTATTCTAAGGCAGCCCATACCAGATCTTAGATTCCGTTTCTCTCATAGGAGCAGCGATCCAAATCCATTTATTTGATCCAAAATATAGCAAAAACAGTATTATTGTGAAATAGTTTTAACATTTAATTTACAATTTAACTGTTTTCTATTTGAATATATTTTAGAATGCAATTTATTTCTGTGATGTAAATCTGAATTTTCAGCATCATTACTCCAGTCTTCAGGGTCACATAATCCTTCAGAAATCATTCTAAAATGATGATTTGCTGCTCAACTAACATTTATGATTATTATCAGTGTTGAAAACAGTTGTGTAAAAACATTTTCACAATTATTTAATGAATAGAAAGTTCAAAAGAACAGCATTTATCTGAAATATAAAGCTTTTGCAACATTAAATGTCTATAGTCACTTGATCAATTTAATGCATCCTTGCTGAATAAAAGTGTTTTTTTGTTTGTTTTGTTTTTAATATTACAGCTTTTTTATATATAACAAATGCAGCCTTGGTGAGAAGAGATTTCTTTAAAAACATTTAAAAAAATCTTACAGTCCAAATAACTTTATATATATATTCATTAGGAATAAAATAAATAGGCTTACACGAAATATGTTTCACTTAAATGAACACATTAACAAAACAAAAAACTGTACAAGTGTAGGCTGCACAAGTTAAATTATTGTTATTTTTTTTTTATAAATTAAATAATTTCTTTTTATTGTGAGTGTATATGTTACAAGTACACAGGAGGCAGACACAGATGTTAACAGGTAAGGGTAGTTTATTAGACCACAGTAGAGCAGGTGTTGTGGAGCAGGTGAGTAAACCGGTTGTTGGTAGATTAGAAGGTGATACGAGAGAGAGAGAGTTACTGTCTTTTGTTTTGTAGATGGAAGGACGCTGGAGCCTGGAGGTCGCTGGAGACTGGAGATCGTTGGAGACTGTAGATCGCTGGAGCACTGAGGGACGGACAGGAACACACCCACACAGCAGACAAGGAACACGGAAGGAAGGAGACACGCTGGAGACAGGTAAGTATCAGTAGTAGAGTCCTTGAGGTAAGCATAGCCTGAAGTATATGCGAACGAGACCAGACGTGGAGTGCTGTGTGGTTGTGAGTCTTGTAGTGCTGGTGATGAGTGTGGTGATGAGGTGCAGGTGATGGTGATCAGTACTCTGGGGAAGGAGTGCGCTGTGATTGGTGGAGGGTGGAACCTGACGTGTCTGTGACAGTACCCCCCCCTCCACGACCTGCTCCAGAGGGCCGAGAACCCCGACGCCGTGGTGGACGTCCTCTACCCCGCGGAGCTGGCTTCTCAGGATGACTGTCGTGAAAGGTCTGGAGTAAACTGGGATCTAAAATGTCGTTCCTTGGGACCCAGGAACATTCCTCGGGACCCTCGGGTTCGGCGGGAACTACGTCAGGTCCTGTGGGATAAACAGAGGAGTGGTGAGCTTTCAGCAGTGAGACATGAAAAGTGGGATGTATACGATACCCTTGTGGCAGACGGAGTTGATAGGTGACTGGATTGACCTGCTTGGTGATGGGGAATGGGCCAATGAACCTGGGACTCAGCTTTTTGCAAGGCAGACGCATTCTGATATCTCTGGTAGATAGCCACACCAGCTGACCAGGCTGGAAGACAGGGGTGTCAGAACGTCGGAGATCAGCTACCATCCTGCGTCTGCGCAGGGCCCGTTGCAACTGATGGTGGGCTGAGTCCCAGACCCTCTCGCTCTCTCGGAACCAGTAGTCCACTGCAGGAACGTCGGAGGGTTCCCCATCCCAGGGGAACAGTGGAGGTTGAAAGCCGAGTACGCACTGGAACGGGGTGAGTCCTGTGGTCGACTGTCTCAGAGAGTTTTGGGCGCACTCGGCCCAACCCAGGAACTGGTTCCAAGAGTCCTGGTGGTCATGACAGAAGGTACGTAGGAAGCGGCCAATTTCCTGTACCTTCCTTTCCGTCTGCCCGTTTGACTGTGGATGATACCCCGACGTCAGGCTAACGGCCACACCTAGGAGTGAGAAGAACGATCTCCATACTCTGGATATGAACTGGGGACCTCTGTCTGATACAATGTCCTCTGGTACTCCGAAGTATCTAAAAACTTGGTTGAAGAGTGTCTCAGCTGTTTCCATGGCAGTAGGCAGACCCGGGAGTGGGATCAGATGACAAGATTTAGAGAAACGATCTACCACTACTAGAATGGTGGTATTACCGTCTGAGACCGGCAGGTCAGTGATGAAATCTACTCCTAGGTGTGACCATGGGCGTTCTGGAACGGGCAGAGGAAGGAGTTTACCAGCTGGAAGATGACGCGGAGACTTGGAAATGGCACACTACCTACAGCCCTGCACGTACCTTCTGACATCCTTAGCCATCCCTGGCCACCAGAAGCGTTCTTTTAGCAACGAGAGGGTTTCATTGACCCCCGGGTGACCAGTACCAAGTGACGTGTGAGCCGAGTGAATGGTGGGAGTGCGTCGTGTCCGAGTGAGGTACAGCAAGCCAGGTGGACAGCCCGGCGGAGGGTTCGTGGAGGCATTGGAGGAGGGGATGGTTTCTTCGGACCAGGTAATAGGACTTACGATGAGGGAGCTTGGAATAATGGTTCTGGTTCTTCGGTCTGTTCGTCAGGAGCATGCAGACGGGAGAGAGCATCAGCTTTAAGATTCTTGGTACCGGGACGATAGGAGATGGTGTAATTGAAACGGGAGAAAAACATAGCCCAACGGGCTTGTCTGGGGTTTAGTCTCTTGGCTGATCGAAGATACTCAAGGTTTTTGTGATCTGTTAGCACCAGGAACGCATGTTTGGCTCCCTCCAACCAATGCCTCCACTCTTCCAAGGCAAGCTTGACTGCAAGGAGTTCCCTGTCACCGATGGAGTAGTTGACTTCTGCCGGGCTGAGCTTGCGGGAGAAGAAGGCGCATGGATGGAGTCTACTGGGCGTCCCCTGCTGCTGCGATAACACCGCTCCCACTCCGGTTGTGGAAGCATCCACCTCCACGACGAAGGGCCTTTCCGGGTCTGGATGGATTAGTAGGGGAGCGGTGGTGAAGGCTTTCTTGAGTTGGCTGAAGGCGTTGGTGGCTGCCGGGGTCCAGGACAGAGACTTGGGCTTATTGCGTAACATACTGGTGAGTGGATGAGTTATAGAGCTGTAACCTTTGATGAATCGTCTGTAGAAATTGGAGAAACCTAGGAAGCGTTGGAGTTCTTTTATGGTAGTGGGTTCTGGCCAGGTTGTGATGGACTCCACCTTCCTCTCGTCCATCCGGATGCCACTGTGATCTATGTGGTATCCCAGGAAGGAAACGGATGCTTGGTGGAAAGAACACTTTTCGGCCTTGAGGAACAGATGGAACTGACGTAGACGGTTGAGGACCTCCGCAACGTGTTGGCGATGTTCGGCCTGGCTCCGGGAGTAGATGAGGATGTCGTCGATGTAGACTAGGACGAATCGATGGAGAAACTCCCGGAGCACCTCATGGATGAAATCCTGGAATACGGAGGGGGCGTTTACCAATCCATACGGCATGACGAGGTATTCATAGTGTCCAGTAGGGGTAATAAAGGCAGTCTTCCACTCGTCCCCCTCACGTATCCGGATGAGATTGTACGCGCTGCGGATGTCCAACTTGGTGAACACAGTGGCACCACGGAGATGTTCGAGGGCTGCTGGGACGAGAGGAAGGGGATACCGGAACTTAACAGTGATTTTGTTGAGGGAACGATAATCGATGCATGGCCCCATGCCTCCGTCCTTTTTTGCCACAAAGAAGAAGCTGGATGCAGCAGGGGAAGTAGACGGCCTGATGTAACCTTGGGCGAGGGCTTCCTGGATGTATTCCTCCATGGCCTTCTCCTCCGGGATGGATAGTGGGTATATCTTACCCCTTGGTACTGGTTCACCCGGAAGCAGGTCGATGGCACAGTCCCATGGCCGGTGTGGAGGCAGCTTGGAAGCCCGTTGCGGGCAGAAGACATCGCTGAAGGGGAAGTAACACTTGGGGACATCGACAGAGCGTTGTTCAACTGGACTTTCGATGGATGTGGCACAGAGAGTCAGATCAGGCAGAGACGAGGATGGAAGAGGAAGTTAAGTTAGACATTGAGAGAAGCAAGTGTCGCCCCACTTCAGGATTTTGCCCGTCTTCCAGGAGATGGTAGGGTTGTGCTGCTCCAACCAGGGGCGCCCCAGAACCACGTCAGCAGTCGAATCCTCCAGAACCAGCATGTGAGCCTCTTCCCGGTGTAAAAGCCCTACTTGGAGAGTGACTGGTCCAGCCACGGTACGGACGTGCTTGCGACTGAGGGGTCTTCCGGTTATTGAGCTGATCCTGTAGGTGGTCGGAGACGGAGTGGTCTTGAGGCGTAACTTGCAGCAGATGGCACCGGAGAGGAAGTTGCCGGCTGACCCCGAGTCGAGGAGCGCGACCACTGAAAGGGAGACATTAGCGGCAGTAAGGGTGACGACAGTGGTGAGTGGTTTCATTTTATGATCAGCAGGAATAATGGCACTCACCATGGGTCTCGGAGGTCGTGTGGGGCATGCAGCTATGACATGCCCAGGCTCACCACAATACAGGCAGAGACGTTGGGTCAGCCGACGGCGGCATTCTTCAGGGGTTAGTCGGGTTCTCTAACTCCATGGGTTCGTGGGCTGGTTCTGGGGTGCTGACGGGTTTGGATCGGCGGAAGGGCACGTTGAAGGGATACTGGTCCTGGTGCTCTTGGATGCACGCCTGCATGCGAGTGGCGCAGCGAACGGAATGCTGGATGAACTTCTCAAGGCCGATGGAGTCCTCGCATGCAGTGAGATGCAGCCGTACCCGAGGTTCCAATCCTTGCAGAAATGTTGTTATCAGCGCCTGTTCATTCCATCCGCTGACTGCTGCAAGCGTTCTGAATTGCAAAGCATAATCGTAAATAGACATGGATCCCTGTTTTAAATTATAAAGTTTCTCACCAGCTGAAGAATCTGTGATCGGTTTTCCAAACACTTCCCGGAAGTGGGAAATAAACGCTGCGTATGATTGCGTTACCGCACCCTGTTGTGACCAGATGGAATCGGCCCACATTAATGCTTTGCCGCTGAGCTGAGAGATAATGAAGACGATCTTGGAAGTGTCGCTCGGGTACAAGTGCGGCTGCATCTCCAGGACCAGTGTGCATTGCAGCAGGAAGCCGCTGCAATTCTCCGCCGATCCTGAGTAGGGCGCCGGTTTGGCCATGGGACTAGCATACGGAGGTAGTGAAGGAGGGTTGTTGACAGATGGGTTAGTGTTCGCTGGTGCAGGTGAATGAACAGTAACTGGAGTGGGTTGTGGAGGAAATGTACGCCAAAGCGCATCTACCAATTCCTGGAATGGATCCGGTTGGCTCATACTGGGTCTTCGGTATGGTCCGGTCTTCTGTTACAAGTACACAGGAGGCAGACACAGATGTTAACAGGTAAGGGTAGTTTATTAGACCACAGTAGAGCAGGTGTTGTGGAGCAGGTGAGTAAACCGGTTGTTGGTAGATTAGAAGGTGATACGAGAGAGAGAGAGTTACTGTCTTTTGTTTTGTAGATGGAAGGACGCTGGAGCCTGGAGGTCGCTGGAGACTGTAGATCGCTGGAGTACTGAGGGACGGACAGGAACACACCCACACAGCAGACAAGGAACACGGAAGGAAGGAGACATGCTGGAGACAGGTAAGTATCAGTAGTAGAGTCCTTGAGGTAAGCATAGCCTGAAGTATATGCGAACAAGACCGGACGTGGAGTGCTGTGTGGTTGTGAGTCTTGTAGTGCTGGTGATGAGTGTGGTGATGAGGTGCAGGTGATGGTGATCAGTACTCTGGGGAAGGAGTGCGCTGTGATTGGTGGAGGGTGGAACCTGACGTGTCTGTGACAGTATACAAATAAAAGTAAACCAGCAGTTTCTTTTTTTTTTCCCTCAACACAGTTTTGACTGATATTTAGCATACCTTAACCATGCTGCCGCAAACGTTTTAAAAATAGCCTGAAAAAAATAACTGTACAAATGAATAAATTAAAAGAATACCCTAGGCTACTTGTTCAAAATAAAACATATAGCCTGCATGTTTTTTCGAAACCCTGTTAGCATAATTACACGGCATTAAAGTTAAATTATTTAAAATTATTTAGCAGGACCCCGATTTCGGTCTTGCTAAAAATCTTTTTCTTGCCACTAGCCATTCTCAAGTAAAGAATGTGGACATTGAATGGTGCTCTTTTATATGCTAGTGATATTAATTAGGGGGCGTTTACAAGGCGGAGATCTGAAACCCTTCAGCTGCACACAATTTCAAGATAATTTGTGATTTATATATTTCACATGCGAAAGAGAGGCGCACACACGTTTTTTTGTGCATACGCTCGTTTTTTTGAAATCACACATTTCAGAAATGATCTTAGATCAAACGTAGGACAGTTTCTACACAACATTTTATAAATGAGGCCTTTGGAACGTGCCAACTGACAATTTCAGGTAGGAGCTGATTGTTGATGGTAGGCAGTATGAATCGCAGTCTGCGACTCATGAGAAGCTGGGCAGGCGACTTGAAGTTGTCAACAGGTGTATTTCTATACTCTAACAAACTGAGATGGGGATCTTTCCTGTCCGTATTGGATCGATTTTGCGATCTGCACAGTCTTCTCAGCCAAACAATTGCTCTGGGGGTAATAGGGGCTAGTGGTGGTATGCGCGAAACCCCGGAATGCAATTTGAGTTTGAGTTTGCTGATGACAGAAGTTCTAACATTTAATCCAAACAGACACAATTATTATTAAATATAAAATTCTTTATTTAAAACATTGCAAGTGCTTTAACTTAAACATGTACATGTGTGGAAAAAGTTCATTTTAAAACATCCTAGAATCAAATCTTATTTTAAGAAAATCATGTATAAAAGCAATCAGAGTGCATTCTATGTCACTTATTTTACATTTTATTTACATTTATGCATTTGACAGACGCGTTTATCCAAAGCGTCTTGCATTGCATTCAAGATACACATTTTACATTTTGTCAGTTCTTGCTTTCCCTGGGAATTGAACCCATGACCTTGGCGTTACTAGCGCCACACTCTATTGTTTGAGCTACAATTTTAAAAACTCTGCAGAAAATAGTTGAAGAATACTGTAACTTTGGTGCAAAATACTCATATACATGAATAAAATATAAACATAAAAAGCAAATTAATTCTGAAAGTATACACAAGTTTCATGTCTGTACCGATCTGTGCCATCTTGCACATTTGATGATTTCAAACAGGAACCAGGATTCTGCTCCATTATGGCAAGAAGAAGTCCCTCTAGATAAGAATTATATAAAGTTAGTCATACAATTTGAGTATACACAAACTTTTTACACTGTTGGAATTTAATCATTATTAAAATAATAATCCCATTACAATTCATCATAATGGTAAAATAGTATATTATGCACAGTTAACACTTTGAGGTACACCTAGCTAAACGTATGCTGTCTAGTCTAATCCAGTCCTGCAATGGCTTCATGAAGATGTGAAATGAAATGTTCAGTTTTTGTTTTAGTTGGTGATTCAATGCTATGAATATTTTGAATAATGTACTTTGTAGTGATGCTGAACCTGACTGCATATTACAGAGAGGTGTTTCTGTTATTTAGCTTAACCAAATTGATATAAAGTATCAAAGAAAACTGTCAGTACATAATAGTAGCAGCACAAACTACATGCTCCAAAAAAAGTCATATTCCTGAATCACCTCAACACGATTTCACAAACTATTTAATCAAAAACAACAATGTAACCTTTTATTGCAGGATGGATTACATGTATACTGCATTAGCTTTAGTTAGGTATCCTCAAACTTAATGCTGCATTCACACGGGGGCGTCAACGTTAACGCTTCTCATTTACTTTGACTTTTTTAACCGGCATGACGCCCTGTGTGAATGCAGCGCAAGTGTCTGTGTACATTACATATCCTATTAAAAAAGTGTCTCACCTAGTCCAAGTTTTTCCATTCAAACTCCATTAGGTGGCGAAGGCAGGATGACACTCTGTTGTTGATTACAGTTGTCTTCCTGTTAACAACTTCTCCAGTCTTCCGACTCACTCCGGTTTTGGTGGTGCATCTTGTTCCCTCCTTAAGAGAAAATTAAGTGAGAGAATAAAGATATTTTAAATTTCATCACCCTTCGTGCCTTTGCTTTAAATGTTTTTGGTAACACTTTAGAATAATGGTCCGTCATTAAACGGATAGTTCACCTAAAAAAAAACAAAAAACAACAACAATAAAAAAGTAAATTCTGTCATTTACTCGCCCTCAAGTTGTTCTAAACCTTTTAAAGAATGTTTGTAACCAAACAATTTTGAGGCACCATTCAGTTCCATAGTAGGAAAAAATTACTATAGAAGTGAATGGTGCCTCAATCTGTTAGGTTACAAACATTCTTCATCTTCTTTTGTGTTCAGAAGAACAAAGAAATGTATTCAGGTTTAGAACAACATGAGCAACATTATTCTAAAGTTGTGCCATGTTTTTTTCATAAATTATATTTCATCTGTCAAAATCATCCAAAAATTGTCCAGGACTGCTTAAATTCCAGAA
The DNA here is from genome assembly GCF_949357685.1 of Gobio gobio. Classification (NCBI taxonomy): domain Eukaryota; kingdom Metazoa; phylum Chordata; class Actinopteri; order Cypriniformes; family Gobionidae; genus Gobio; species Gobio gobio. The sequence continues at coordinate 32,246,919 of NC_137109.1, read as the reverse complement.
AATAAAATTATATTCTGTCAATCCTGGACAAACACAGTTTTGGATTATTTTAGTATAACGTTAATATAATTTATGAAAAAATGGCTAGTTACAGCTAAAAAGAAGTTGAAAAACTAAATCATTTTGTGATTCAGTTAAACAGACCTGACTAAAACATACAAGAAAAACATTGAATTAACAGTAATATGTGGAGAAACAAAGAGGGGTAACGTTACTTACCGTTGTATGAGTTCCAGTGTCACACAGCACAGGCAGGCTCCTGGTATTCTTATCTAAAATGTAAAGTAAATCATGTCAATCCAAATGTAAAATTTGATAAAGAAACAAAAAAGACATTGTTTTTTCTCCAGTGACCAACGTTAACTACACGCTGACAGATAATATCTCATTAGCAAAGTTACTTGACTTAATGTTAATGTAATCTTTGCTTGTTAACGACGTTATTTTCGCAACTAAGTTAGCGGCCAATGTTAATTTACTAACTAACTTCGTCCTAATGTAAGCTTAATATGCTCAATAAACAAAATCTTCATTTTATTGGTAAGGTTTATTCAATAAACTCACTAAGTCTTTTTAAAAATAAAACGTTAACGTTACCTCAGTTTTTAGCACCAAAGCTGAAGCAAATAATAACCTAACGTTATCAGTATTGTCCGTGCCGTGAGCTCTCTCCTTGGCTCGGGCAAAACTTACGACGCTGCACTGGTTCCTAATCTAATTCAATAAACTCCTTTTTTTAAATAAAACATTAGGTTTACCTCAGTTTTTAGCACCAAAGCTTAAGCAAATGATAACCTAACGTTATCTAAAGTATGTTGTCCGTGCCGTGCCCGTGAGCTCTCTCCTCGGGCAAAACTTACGACGCTGCACTGGTTCCTAATCTAATTCAATAAACTCGTTTTTAAAAAATTAAACATTAGGTTTAAGTTACCTCAGTTTTATCACCAATGCTGACAAGCTAAAATTGGGGTGCAGACAACCGCGGCTAGTTCAAATCACACTTACCGTGCTTGTTTGCCGTTCTCAAGGGGTTGAAAAAATCTTCGCAGGGTGTCCGGACACAGCTCATATGTTCTCTGGAACCGTGAGCTCTCTTCTCTCGGGTGAAACTTTCAATGCTGCACTGATGGTTCCTAATATAAATCTAAAACAAATCCTGTCGATCCCAATTGTGCCAAAGAGGCCGTTGTGGTAAATACAGTATTATACTTTATTTTTTTTAAATACAGGAAATCACTGTATTTGGTGTCTAACGTCACAGAAAATTCCCATGATGCAACGGGAATTACAGTTATTTACTGTAAAGAGAATTTACAGTATTATACTGGGTGATATATAGTAAATAACTGTACAAATTACAGAAATGTCTAACAGTGCAGTGAGACTGTGCTTGGTCGGTGTGAGATTTCACTGAGCTATTAGTCTATTATATGTGTGCAGTGGAATGACATTTACCTGTGCTCCGGTGTCCAACTTGAAACTAACTTTAAGTTGCTACGTTTTTTTCTTTTCCCATCAGTGTGTTTGCAAATGCTTGTTCTGTGTCAAAAAAACTCTGCATTTGGGTCTTCCTCATCATGAAAAGCCTCTTTGCTCACTACATGAACACTCCTTTTGAGAGCAGAACAACACACTTTGACAAAGTGATTGCGTTTTCTGCATTTGCCACATTGTTTACCTTTAACAGGGCATTTCTCAGAAGGACCGTGAGCCTGGTTGCCACAGTAACCGCAAGTTCTGCCGCGCTCCGCGACGTCATTGCTGCTCCAATGCAAAGCTTTCATTCTAGCTTTTGCTGTTTGCTTCTGTGACTCTTTCTGGGTTGTGACTGCATGCACTGCTTGATCACGGGGGATGTATGCGCTGTTTAGCAAACGTTTTGAGCTGAGCTTGTGCAACTTTGTGTGATCTGGCTATGTCCATGGCCTTGTCTAGCGTTGACTCAGAGCCGACGCTCAGCAGCTTCTCACGCACTCGCGGAGAGTGAATGCCAAACACGGTGTGATCTCTCACCATTTCCTCGCTGTCTGCATAAATCTTTCGCTAATAGTCTTAGTTCAGTAACAAATTGCTCAACTTTAGTTGACTCCTTGAATTGGTTAATGAAATTTGTATCTGGCGAAAATTGTGTTCATTTTTGGCATCACATACGCTTCGTACTTGTCATTGTATGTCAGCGTCCAGGTGTTGAAGATATCTCTTCCTTTCTCTCCTATCCACAGGAGCAAATAACTGCACTCTGCATCTACACCCATTTTCTTCAATGGACCCGCAAACATGAGCTCTGCATGCTGTCTGAACATACATCTAGACCGGACAAAGACAATAGAACCCATTATAATCAGTGATACTACTCTGGATGAAGCATGACACTACACAACACAATAAAAACCCAGACAGTAAACTGATGCCTCATTCTATTTCTGACGTACTGCAAGCTCTTGCGCTACATCTGTAAAGGGCAAATGTACTTGCAATGGTCTGTCATGTCCAGTGTAGACAGCTGTTGTGGCATGACTCGATAATGGCCACGTCCAGTTTAACCCTCTGGGGGCCTCATGAAAACAATTTTTTTAATGAGATCGGTGCCATCCGGTGGACACATTGAGCATTTTTATCACACAATAGCACATTTTTACCACTATAGTGGATCTTGCATTTTATAAAAAAAATATAAAAAAATCGTAGCTTCATCGGAATGGTCTGAAACTTGGTGACTTTATTGGTACTTGGTATATGAACACCCACAAAAATTGGGTACAGGATTTGAAAAGTCTAAGTGGTCGTAAAAAAAGTCACATTCAGGACCTTCGGGTCAAAAATGACCCCCATAGGAAATTAATGGGAAATTAGTTTTTTTCTGCATACAATCTACAAATCAGCCAGGATGCAGAAAAAAAGGACTCAACAGTGAAGGGTGAATCTCTAAAACATCAAGAGTGCAAAACAGACAAAAAACCTCACACACACACACACACACTTATACACACAAAAACACATGCACACACAAATTAACGCATGCCATTACAAAAGCTAATTGTGTTTTTGTGTGTGTGTGTGAGTTTTTTTGTCTGTTTTGCATTCTTGATGTTTTAGAGATTCACCCCTTCACTGTTGAGTCCTTTTTTTCTGCATCCTGGCTGATTTGTAGATTGTATGCACAAAAAAACTCTGTATTTTCATATTTTTGCCAATTTCCCATTCATTTCCTATGGGGGTCATCATAGTGTGACTATTTTTTTTACGACCACTTAGACTTTTCAAATCCTGTCCCCAATTTTTTGTGTGTTCATATACCAAGTACCAATAAAGTCACCAAGTTTTTGACCATTCCGATGAAGCTGCGATTTTTAACATTTAAAAAAAAAAAAAAAATTGGGGTCAGAAATGACCGAAGACCCCCTGAGGGTTAAACCCAGTGTAACAGCGGTCAGTAGTTCAGATTCTGGTGTGCTGATATTTGTGTGCAGCCCAACTTACCTAGCCTAGAAATCTAGATGCACCCTAGCCCAGTGTAACAGTGTAAATCTAATTTGCAGCCAGGGTAGTCTAGCAAACCTAGTCTAGGTTTGGCCGTGACTCTGGAAGACTTGGAGTTAAGCTTTTCTTTGAGAAAAGAACAAAGAATGGCACTGAAGTCATCCGAAATCGCATATTTCCCTATTATAGTAGTCAAAAAACGGTGTGACAAAAGAAGTAAATAAATAAGCATGTGCAGAGATGTATAAAGTACTAGAGACACATACTTGAGTAAAAGTACAAGTTCCTTATCAAAAAAGTGACTTGAGTAGAAGTTGAAGTGCTCTTTAAGCACCACACTTAAGTAGAAGTACTAAAGTATTCAACATTTTTTGTACTTAAGTATTGCAAGTAGTTTATTTAAAAATGTACTACTCAAGTACTGAAAGTAAAAGTACAAGTATTGTGTTATGTAGTTATTAAAGAAAGTAGTCAAAAGTTTGAACATCATATTGTTTTTATTATTTCAAATGATTAAGCTAAAGGACAATCTCAATGTTGGTAGGTAATTTTTCTACATATTGTCATATAAATAAACTGAAAATACTGTAGTTCATTAAGATTAAATCTTACTATAACCACTCTTACTAAAAAAAATGGGGTAAGCACACTTATATTCTCATTTCAAGAGGTGTTCTGAGTAAATGATTTGTTTGCAACACTTTACAATATGGTTTGATTTGTTAACATTACATTAGGTAATGTATTAGACTAATAACTAACATGAACTAACCATGATCAATACATTTCGTCCCCTTGGAATTATAAGGTTCTATCTGACATTGTTGTCAAAATTGAGTTATTCACATATTCTTATTCTGTGACAACTTCTTTACATTATGTGATGTTGTTTTTTAAGTTTTAAGTTTTTTGGAACTTTTTATTTAGAAAATAAAAAGGTTCTTTCTACACAGTCAAATGGAATGCAAAAAACTTTAAAGCTCAATATCTCCAAACCAGTCAGAATGCAGATAGAACCTTATAATTCCAAGGTGGCGATTTGTTACTGTATTTATTAATCTTTGTTAATCTTAGTTAATAAAAATACAGCTGTTCGTTGTTTGTATATGTTACTTCACAGTGCACATTAACTATGTAAACAAATAGAGAGCAATTTGAGCGCAAGACGCTTGTGTTGTTTTAAAGACAGTGAATGCGCGCTCGCTGGGCTCTCTCGCGCTCTCTCTCTCGCGCGCTCTCTCTCGCACTCTCGCGCGCGCTCTCTCTCTCTCATGCGCGGTAATGTGGGTTTGGAATGGAATGATTCGTAACATTTTTATAATTGTAACGAGTAACGATGCAGCACATAAAAAAAAATATCGGAGTAAAAGTATTAAACTCATCGAAGATATGTACTGAAGTAAAAGTGGAAGTAGGAGAGAAAAATAATACTCTAGTAAAGTACAGATACTGCCTTTTAGTACTTAAGTACAGTAGTGAAGTAGTTCAACTTGGTTACTATACATCTCTGATCATGTGTTAATGTATGATTCATGAAAAACTAAACCATTTATTAATGATTACTGAATCAGCAACTAATAAAGAGTAAGGAAGATGTGTTCAGAGTTTTGCCGACCAGATACGGCGAAGGTTTAATCTATCAACTAGCTCCGCTTCACCTTCTTCGTTGCTCTGGTTGGTTTTAGCGCTATCCTATTGCGTGCAGGGGGAATTTGAAAGACAACCGTTTATCGGATTGAGCCCTGCCAATGGTGTGTTCCCAGATCTTGATGTGGCCCTGTCCCAAATGGCCCCCTAAACACTCGCACCCTAAACCTCTGAGTCCACACTTTCGTGACGTAACGCCGCTTTGACTGTCAGGAAGAAGTCTGCTGCAGAGCAAACCCTTCTGAAACCTAAAATGACTAAATGGGACACTTAAAGTCTTATGGACTTAACGGACACGCGTACGCGGCAGCCATTTTGTCGTAGCACAAGACCGAAAGTGCATATAAAGTGTGCCATTTGCCTACACTGGTGCGAGCTCCACATCAGAGTTCTTCCCGAAAGTGTCACACAAGTGCCAACTCATAGGAAGACTGCAAGTGTTTAGGGTGCAATTTGAGTCAGCAACACTTCAAAATAGTAGTCACAATATTATTCACTAAAGAATACATTATCATTCCTATCCATTATGCTATAATTCTACTGATGGGAGAGGAGATTGTTGGAAAGAGGTTGAATCACTCAGGTTAGTATAAAAAATTTAAGCAACAAAGTCTACTTTTCAGTTTCTGAATTCAGTATCTGAAGTGAACAGTATCAAAGTTCCTTTCAAGGAAAGTCTGTTCACTCTGCGGCCATATTTGCAACTCCTCTGGGCTATTTCAGGCATCCCTTTGAATGGGGGAAATCTTTAAAAAACTGCTTGCCAAACTTAAATAACATATCAAGTCAGCAACAAAATTTGACATGAGCTGTCCCATAAATGTTGTTTCTTATGCTCAAATAGCGTTTGAAAAAAAGCTTATTCTTCGCATGATTTTTCCCCCAAACTACTTCACCAGAAATCCCGCCCTGCAGCTAATTTCATTGGTTAAGTTTACAGTGACGGGTAGGTTTAGGGATGAGTGATTGGTGTAGGCAGTCAGTACTATGATTGACATGAGCAATAAAATCCCAAGAATCGTGTGCAGAGTGGAGTTTCCGCTGGCCTGGGATCACACTTCTTTTTCTGGCAAGACCAGCCAATGCGCATGTGCAGTCCTAAGCACGAGTCTCAGGTTTCTATGGGAACCGGAGTTTCTAATGGCAGCTGCAGTGACGCAATAACTTTACCAATCAGCGAGCGGATTTTTAAAGGTGTCATGAACTGGCTTTTAAAAAAATGTTATACTGTTGTCTGAGGTCTACTTGAGACGTTCGGTGGTTTTTACATTCAAAAACATGAATAAGAATAGGCTATTTTCTGCCATGGTTTTGAGGCTCTCTCAAGGCACGGTCGGTTTTGATGGGCGTGCCGAACTGAAGACTTGGAAGTAAACGACCACGGCTAGGATTGGATAAGCTTTGCATATTTATTGAAATTCGGCTCCCACATGAGTACGCGTGAGACATTGTTTTGAAAGTGTGTGACAAACGGCAACCAGAACACCGGAACAAACACAATGATTTATCGCTCATCCACCCGCAATTAATATGAATTTTATTTTATATTACTTGGCCCGCCCCATCGGTGGATATACGCACGCGCCAACGTTGCAGACAGCATGATCAAAACTTCAGCGATTTTTTTTTTTTTTCAAACATCAAGTCAAGAGAGTGAACGCACATCAAGAAAGGAATGTTATTTAACTATTTATGATGATATGTATTGGTAGCCTGTCTGGAAAACACATAGCTTTGGGCATTGGGCTGCCCTGTGACAGTGGTAAGTTATGTTTAGTTAGACATGTACACAATGTAACATTGTATTTGATCTGTAACAATGCAATACTATCATATATAAAACATTTTTACTCACATTAGTGATTAGCGTCATGCATTCATGTAATATCATCCTGTCTGCAAATCCAGTCTCTTATTTACAAACGAATCCGGTGAAATGAACACCCGTGCAATGTCTTCCCCACGTGAGCTGGAACTTCATTAAAAATAAAGTTTAACCACTCATTCCTAATATTATAATCCGAAGGAAGCTTATGCAGGGACTGTGTTCTTCCACAACCAGGCACAGCGCAATGTATTACTCTCTTCGGCATGTTTATAGCTTGGTAGCGCAATCCATTTAGCTCCACGAGTCGGTGGGCGGGGCTACAGAAGCAGGCGTACATATTTATCTGTAGAGGCAGCGTTTCTGCATCCTATTACGTCAGTTGTCGACATATTCTGAGAGCTCTCGTTTGCTGGGCCTGGTGTCAATAAAAGCATTTATTTGCCTAACAAGGAAGTTTTCAGCTTTGAAACTTACAGGATATTCTTATATCACGATGAACTTTTATATATCAAAGGCTCAAGGGAAAGTTGATTTCTCAGTTCATCACCCCTTTAACTTAGAAGGCGGCACGTATTCCATGCGTTGCAGTTTCTCCCACTCATAAGTTATATGAGTGCAGAATCTATCAGTCTTTGAGAGTATCAAGTTTTGTTGTTTAAACTAGGTAAACGGTTATGCTTGTTTCTTTTAGAATGATGAGAAGCATTTCATAAAAATAAAAAAGAACCTGAAAAGTATTTTTTGTTATTATTTATTTCTTTATTTTAAATATGTGAGTTCACCCTCAAGAGACAATTAGCCTACATTTCAATTCTAACGGCTTTCTAGGAGAGGAAATCTATTTAAAACTCCCCTTTTTCTGTATTTAGGTTTCTTAACTTAAAACGTGTGAGGAAAACATCACAGCTTTGTTCAAACAGAAAGAGAAAAAAAATCCTAAAACTGGTGGTCTACCTCAAAGGCACTCAGTGAGACATACTGCCACTCAGAGGACATGGGCAAAACTGTGCTTTGTTTATTGATCGCAGGGGCGTTGCTGGAATGTTCACAAGATTCGGTTGAATGGGGTCTTTTAAAGGTTGTTATTGACCATTGAACACATCTAGATTTATTATCCACATTACGATAGGGCCTTATGTTAACATTGCATGTCAGGTTGCGGAGTGTATTTGTATGTGCATGCTGATGGGTGAATATGCAGAACTTAACCTCCATTTTTTAAAACATCATGTTTTCAGTTGTAAGCAGAATATGAATCACATTTTTCCTGAAGTGACACTGTGTTGTGTGTGTGTGTGTGTGTGTGTGTGTATAGGTGTGCGCTCTGACATTTCAAACAGAGCTGAGGAGTGTGTGGTGATGTGGGAGGCTGTGTCACTTTTTTTTCTTCACCCACACCATCATCTACACAGCCAAACCATGTCTGGGTAACCATTGTGGAATCCCTGTTGCATAGCAACACATCTCCAACACATTCCAGACAAGTGTTACTTCTGTTTTGCAGCAGCCTATTCAAGTCTCTCCTTGGTACTGCTTGTTCTGTAAGCATGATGAAATGCTGAGCACTTTAACAAAAAAAAACATTAAGACCTTGGTTCACCACAAATTTTATGTTAATCATATATAGTGAATGGTATTTAATGCATACCGATTGCACTTGCAAGTGTGGTAAGTGACCTTGTTGTGAATAACTATGATATTAATCTCATTCTTCCTAATACTGACTGAAGTTGATTTATATCAAGATAGGCATGTGTTATCGTAGAGAGACTGTCAATCAGTTTGAGAGTGCCAGAGAGAGCTCATCAAATATATTCATGATGAAGAAGAAAGGTGATGAAGATGAATGGTGAAATGTTAGAAATAATCAGATGTGTAGTTGTCACAAACGACCTCTGGAGTGTGTGACAGCTGACACAGAAAGCACTGTGTAGTTTAGGAATTAACTAAACTTGTTCTATCTATCTATCTATCTATCTATCTATCTATCTATCTATCTGTCTATCTGTCTATCTGTCTATCTGTCTATCTGTCTGTCTGTCTGTCTGTCTGTCAATCATTTTTCTTTGCAGGCACTTTGGTACATTTCTTGAATCATCTCTAACATTTGCAAACCAGTAAATGCATTTCTCAAAACAATTGTACAAACAGCACCACACTGTGGATTACATACAAAAGCGTGTAACTTGCTCAAAATCCTTAGTTCATCTCTCAAAAGTAAGTATGTATGCCAATAAACGTATCAGTGCCATCAGAATGACAAGTCCTTGTGTCATTGTTCACAAACAAGACAGTCAAAATGTTTAGCCACGTTGTCAGTAGAACCGTGTACTCTGTCAGTATATTGCATGATAAACTATGGCTATGATTTTGATGACAATGATTTGAAAATGCACAAGACATGCACATAACATAATGCACATAATATAGTATACTGGTTCTCTATTGAATAGTCTTATCCCTGAAACCATCTTAGTTCTCAATAGCTCAGAGATGCATGAAGAACAACACGGAAACAAACAGGGTCAACAGCCATGAAGAAGAAGAGGATTAAGGATCTGTGGTGGAAGGGTGGAAGAGTACGTAGGCAAAACAGAGGAAGAGGGAGATAAGGCAAAGGATGAAGGCATATTTCTGAAGAAATAAGAAACACTGTTGTGGACCATGTTCTCAATCATGACCTTATAATGGCTGAAGCGGGTCGAAAGGTAGAGCCGAATGTTAAGAGAACAACCATTTCCTCAATCATTCAAGCATTTCGTAACAGATATGGCTTTCAACAATGTGCACTGTACTCTAATACTGTATACTTACTGTAATGCTTCATAATATTACAGTAGCATATTGCCCTTTTTACAGTATATAGTAAATACACAGAAATGTATACACATACTATATCACACAAACACACATACACATGTATGCAAATATGTGTTTGTCTTTTTCTTTCATATATTGATGATTTATGAAGGATCATGTGACACTTTGCCATTACATTTTTTGTAAATATATTAAAATAGAAAACAGTTGTTTTAAAATATAATAGTTCACAATATTATGTGTTTACTGTATTTTGATCAAATAAATGCTGCCTTGGTAAGAGACTTTAAAGAATCGTACTAAGCATTAAAAAATCTTTCCAATCCCAAACTTTGAAAGGTCAAGCACTTTTATCTTAAGATTTCTCATGATATGGCAACTGTAATTCTAAGGTATGTTATAATACATTTTTTGGTAAAAAGAAAAAATCTTTTAAATAATATAATAGGCTATGTGTTTTCTCAAAGTTTAAATTATATAATTTTCTCTATTTTTTTTCTCAAAAGCACTTGAAAGAGTTTGTATACACGATCTTAGTTCTGCACCAACCTTGACATTTTTGTTACTAATGAGTCCATTGATTTTCAGTTTTAGTTCTGTCAATATGAAGCAGTGGAGCAGGTAGCAGACAAGGTTTGTGCTTGTGTGAATGAGAAGCCTTCTGGATATGGATACATATACACACATCACGTCCAGGTTACTGACCTGGGCTGTGTTTCCCAAAAGCATTGTGAGCCCAAGTTGATCATGGAGACCATTGCCACCAATTTTCTTTACAATCAACTTAGCTCACGATGTGTTTGGGAAACGCAGCCATTCTATCCTTTTATTTCCTCTTGAGGCTCTTAACATTATTGCAATAGTGAGAGTTATATTTTATTTTCCTTCGAATGTACAGTTTTAAAGTGATTTGTGTTTCGGCAGAAGAATATTCTTTCATTAACAATCTCTATTGGTGTATGAAAAGGGAATGCATCTTAATCTTTTTTACGGTCTATCTTAATTCAAGGAGGGGGAAAAACTATTTAGGGGAGAGTGTAAAGTCATGATTTACACACCTGCGCATAACCCTCCCCAAAAAGGGTTCTAATTGTCTGAAGAATATGGGTAAAGTGCACAACATTAGTGCTGAGAGCAAGAATGTGGGGGAGCATTCTTGGTCAATTGGCAAGAGAACAATTTATTTTATCTAGGGGCACAGCCTCTTTACAGCATGCTAAAAGTGCAGCACAAACAAATTGGCCAAATTAAAATGGCAAGCCATGCAGAAAATCCCTTAATGTCCGGAGGTGAGCCCACCTCTGCTTGGAAATGTAGGAGTGGGCTACGTTATAAGAAACTGTGGAGATTGGGAGCGAAAATACTGTTTCATTTGAACTAGTCTATAGGATATGCTTTAAATGAACTTCACCAACAGGTTCACACATTTATGGAATGAGCAAATGTGTAATGTATATAACGTGTATACCTTACTTCTTCTCACCGCTGTTTTCTGATGGTTTATAGAACAATTACTACGAATCGCCCTCTGTCGTTTCAAAGAATAGTACAACGGCGAGCGCGTCAAGTATAAACAAGGCCATACATGGCCAAAAAAAAAAACATGGTTCACGGTAGACGTCGGATGAAGTGTACTATAGTGCCATCTTGTGTCTGCAGGATAATATCTGAATAATATTTTAACAAATTGTGGTTAGGACACTAAATAATGTTTCATTTCAATACCTTAACTTTCCTTCTTATAAAAAAATTATTTAAAAAAAAAATCATATTTTTTTCCATTCATTCAAGGATTTCAAGCGGAACCCATGTGAATGCTCAACGTTCTCCCCGGAAACACGGAACTTTTTTTTCGTGAGACCAAAATGGCGGCGCACTAGAAGTGGTCAAATTATTATAATAAGAAAACGAAGGGTCATGCTATCTCCGTTTGTACAGAAATAACTATAATTTCTCACCAGAATTGAAGGTATTTTGTAGTTGTCAAATGGCTTTGTTCAGTGATGTCTGCCGTAGTGTTCGCACGCTTTTAGGTCAATGTCAGAGATCAGCGGCTGCAGCGGCGTGGATTCATTGTCAATCATGTAAGTAATTATATAACAAGACCCTTCAAATAGGCTAATTCGTTTACTCTATGCTGCATGTGTGTGTTAAACTATACAGGAGACAGAATGGCAGTAGATTTGGAGGTACACAATCTGCTCACTAAAAAGGAGGAACGTATTGTTTGTGTTTTTTATTCAAACAAACCTTTATGGGTCAGAAGTAAATAAAGTAACAACAAAAGGAAACAGCTGGATATATGTGATAGAGAAAGAAATGTAATTGACTTAGAGAAAAAAAAAAAAACATGTACTCTGGAACCTCTCAAGGGATTTGTAGATTTATTTAAAAAACGATGTTCATGTTGGTCAATGTTTGTCTCTTTCCAACAGCTCGGAAATACAGTCAGGCGGCACCTGAGCCAGAACCAGTGGTTAGTGATAATGAAGCCATCAATAAAACATTTGTTAACCGAAACCCAAGAAACCTGGAACAGATGGCCCTTGCAGTAAAGGACCGAGGCTGGGCTACAGTGTGGCCCTCTAGACAGTATTATCACAGGTTTGTAAGCATTCGAATAGTTTGAAATAGTTTAAAGGAATAGATGTAAAACATCTAACAAGAACATTTTGCTGAGCACATTCCTCCTAATGACATCTGATATGATATAAACATAGTTGTACACGTACATTTAACTTATGACTTTCCTTCCTCAGGTTGGTGTTCAGGCGCACCCAGCATCACATCACAGCTGAGGTGTTCTCAAGTGACTCAATAGTTCCTGTGCTGTCTTGCTCCACGAAGGAGTGGGCATTGAAACGCGAGCTGGGCTCCACGCGGTCTGTAGCGGCTTGCCGAGCCGTAGGTGATGTGCTTGCTCAGCGGTGTCGTGAAGCAGGCATCACACACATTGTTTATCGAGAGATACCGTGGAAGTTTCGCTCTGAGGCGGTGAGTCATTGAATGCATTTTGGCTTTAAGTCTTCGAATATTATACATTGAAATAAGTGCTTGCACTAATTCATACTTTCTCTCCCACTTCAGAATCAGACGTTCTGGACGGCCATGAAAGAGGGTGGCGTCGCACTTAGTGAACCAAGGCGAAAATTCATTTAAATTGCAGCTTTTTTTATTATTATTAGGCTTTGTAAATATAAAAATTCTCATCATTCAAACTGTTTGTTCATTGAGTCAATTACAGAAAGGTCCTCACCACAAAAGATACTACAGTTCTATGCAGGAATTAAACTGTTGGTCTATGAATCGATTTTTAGTTTGATTCAAATGTGAAGTCGTGAAAAATTCAGTTTCATTTTAAGAACCTCAAATACATTTTAAAACGTTTTTCTACGTGTATTTTAGGCAAGAAAAATTATGACATACTGTTTATTAGAGTCATTTGTGTACACTACCTTGAAAAATGTAGGGTCAATAAGATTTAGTTTTTATAAAGATGTCTTTATAAAGACATCATTAAACTGATCTAAAGTAATAGTACAGCCATTTATAATGGGACAAAAGTATTTCAAATAAATTTATTTACACTTTATATTCATCATTAAGTCCTGGGACACATATCATGATTTCCACAAAAATATTAAGCAACTGTTTTCAACTGCCAATGATAAAATGTTTCTTGTGTCAGATTAAAACCAAATCATATGTAAAAACAATGCATGTAAAACCATTAACTATTACGTGATTTCTGTATAATGAGTGGTTCCCTATATTATTACAGGAAGGCGGTACAGTAATCACAAAGTGGTCCGTGTGCAAACATCAGAAGCACACACCCAGACCTCTCGTGGTGCGTAAATAGCTTATTAAATTTAATTATCTTTCACGTTTTCTTGTGCTTTAATGGACAAATGCACACAAAATCATGTCCTATTGTTTGAATCACAGTATAGACATTTCCAGTAATATCTGTAAAGCACTAGTTTATATAGTTATTCAATTTTTTTTTTACAGTAGCATTATGAAGAATAGAAATAACCTGAAACACAAAGTGATGCAAAAACAATGAGATTGTCCATTAGATATTTCTCAAGCTCCCATTATAAATTCATTTTAATTTTTAAAGCACAGACAACCTTGTATATCAAATCAAAAGGATACAAGTTTAGGTCATAAATAGAAGGAAAAAAAGCAACAGCAACCGTGACTTGATATTTAACGCCATCTGAAACCAACAAAGGAACTTTGAGTTGCATTAGAATAAAATTGATCACTGTTTTTGAAGTTGATAAGGCATGGCACATTATACATTAGGTAAGGAAAATCAGCACTTTGAAGGCTGTGGGTCGTCATCTATCACTAACACACAATTTAAGACATCTTGTTGGAAATAACTGCAAAACCAAGTGATGTCTCGATACTAAGAACATTCCTCAACATAACTTTGGTTTCACAACATTGGCACTTTGTGCAATGACAGTATACACATTTCAACAAATGTTTTACAGCAGATTGTATATATAATTTATACATACAGGACTCATGCCTCACAAAGACAGGCTAACATACAATACAAACAGCATGCATACAGTCATGAGACATCATGCAAAGACACAAATCAACCACCCCTATAGCAAAAGACATGTATTATATAGGAGTTAGTTGTGTTCGTTTTAACTGCATGAATATTAAAACCAACAAATGTAGTTATTTTGGTCCACCTCTATAAACTAAAGGCACTGAACCATCATGCAGAATAATTGAAATGGGTCAAATAAGTGTGGCACATTAACGTTTTGTTAGGAAAATACTCAGGTTTCTTCTCAGGTTTTGTTTTCCGTATAGTGTACAGGTTAAAAACAAATTAGACAACATTGGTTTAATTTAAAAAGATGTGAAACACCTTAATGATATAGCAACATCTATCTAGTTACTACACTACCATTCAAAAGCTTGGGGTCAGTAAGATTTTTCATGTTTCTCAAACCTGTAATTATTTGATTAAAAATGTAATAAGTTGAACAACTCCAGTCTTCAGTCACATGATCCTTTAGAAATCAGTCTAATATGATGATTATTATCAATGTTGAAAGCAATTTCGGCTGCTTAATATTTTTACGGAAACCATGGAATACATTTTTATATTGTTTAAAAAAAAATATCGTCTTCAGTGTCAATTTTAAAAAAATGTGTCCTTGCTGAATAAAAAGTACTGATTATAAAAAAGTATATATATATATATATATATATAATCTTACTGACTCTTACGGAAACATTTGAATGGTAGTGTACATGGAATACTAAAACATTTAATCCTTTTAAAGCTAAAAGCTTTTTTAAAATGTGTTTACCTACTGATCTCCACAGAGGCAATATAAAACTTCACATTCATTGAGAGGAAACAGCTATAAAGTATATTATTGCATAGGACTCCTAAAATGAGTGAGATCCTACTCTTATTCATTTAAGAACAACATGAAACAATGCTATACGATTGGATTTTTCGTGTTTCTGTATGAGAAAACAGCCAAAAGACAAACAAAAAAAACCTCCACAGTCTATAATACCATTTCAAAATCTGTGAAGTAAACTGAATTTTATGGCTCAGTATGAAGGTGCAAAGAATACAGAAATATCAAAAGGCACAACGTGACG
Organism: Gobio gobio; assembly: GCF_949357685.1. Taxonomy (NCBI): domain Eukaryota; kingdom Metazoa; phylum Chordata; class Actinopteri; order Cypriniformes; family Gobionidae; genus Gobio; species Gobio gobio. Next base: position 32,231,489 of record NC_137109.1, on the reverse strand, counting down.
ATTTCAATGACAATGCTCTGAGGAAAATAGTTCCTTTATCAATACTCACTGGCTGACAGAAACCAGCTGTTGTAGATATTTTCAACAATTCAACTGAAACTGTCCACAGTTTAAGAGTTTTGGGCAAGACTGAAAGGTGAGGGAAATTTAGTAAGATATCCATTGATATGTAACCATGTGCTTTTGTGTTTGTTGCCTCCAAATAAAATTACCTAAAATACAGCAACTATATGAAAAGATTCCCTCTGAGTCTTCAAAGAACTTGGAATGATACAATCAGAACGATAAGACTTGTGTGCAAGAGTGTCCTTTATATTAGCATCACTATTTGTGTTCCTTTTCCTCACCTTTTTGCTTTTTTATTCCTGCCTCTCCATATCTTAACACGACCCCTTTTTTAAGCGCTTCAGTGCGCTTCATCCTGGTTTGTGTTCTGTGACTGTCTGCTGCTTGGTTCAGGGGAAACATCAACATGTGTTCTCTGATGAGTCAAGGCCCTTCTTCCATGACTGCGCCTTCGTTGCGCAGGAGAAAGTCTCTGGCAAACAGGAAGACTTCAGTTAATGATTGCTTGAATGTGATTTGACTTGATATTTCACATATCTTTATCAAAACATTTTGCTTTCCGATCCAGATCTTTTCCTCTCACCTCTTTATCGATCCTCTCTCTGTCTTCATCGTCGAGCTGAATAGACTGCATAAGAGAAAACAAATCCATCCTGCCACTTCTGCTGGGGCTGGATGACACCTAGGAAATAAATGTTGCAGACATTTTAAAAAAAAGTGCTTCCTATTATTTATAATAGTAAAGAAAACCACATAGACATTTAAAAGCATTTTAAAATGGTCAAGTGTAGTAAATTTCATTTGTCGGCCTCTGTGTGGTCGAACCTTATCACTTTCTTGTATAGTAATAAGTGGGTTGGATGTGGCTGTCTCTGCCCCATGCATATCAGGAACACTCTTATCAAACTGCTCATCAAAGACCTGAGAATGGCACAGGCATAGACATAAACATACTTTGGTTAAACCGATTTGGAAACTAAAGAAATACTGAAAAAAAATGACTGTTATAAGACATATCGCATTACATCTGTTTCTTCCTCCTCACTGCTTTCATCTTCTTCTTCTTCAGGGCTCTCTGATTCTTCCTCTTCTTCCTCTTTCTGTTCATGTTCACTCCCTGTGGCTTGTTCGTTGTGGACAGATGGCTGACGGACATCTGGCTTGGACTTCCTCCTCCAGAGGGCACTGTGGCGCTGTTTACTGTAAGGCACATTGCAATGTTTGGAATTAAATACAGTACTGGTATTTTAACTATATATATATACAAATAAAAAAAAGACAGACTACAATTGACATTAATGCCATTTCATTCTACACATTGGAAATGGAGGCTCTTATTAAATGCACAGCACATTTTGGTGCATACATAGTATGCAGCAAAAGAGCCTCTATCAATTTGTGGCTATAAACGGGTATATTTTACACTTGTAGGAAGTTTATGATGGAAATATATAGTCAAGACAACAGTTTATGCTGCAGTTTATCAATAAGAATCCAGAATCCACAGAGTCCTGTAACACATACACTACTATTCAAAAGTTTGGGGTCAGTAAGAGGTTTTTAGTTTTTTTTTTAAAGAAATAATAATTACGCAGGAATGCATTCAATTGATCAAAAGTGACAGTAAAGATATTTATCATGTTACAAAATTCAATTCAAATTCAAATAAATGCTGTTCTCTTGAACTTTCTAATTATCAAATAATTCTGGATGAAAAAATATCACTGGTTCAACATTGATAATAATAATAATAAGATTTCTGAAGGATCATGTGACACTGAAGATTGGAGTAATGGCTGCTGAAAATTCAGCTTTGACATCACAGGAAAAAACTACATTTTAAAATATATTTAAATAGAAAAACGAAATATAATATTTCTATTTTTACTGTATTTTTTTTATCAAATAAATGCAGTCATGGTGAGCAAGAGACTTCTTTTAAGACCTCAAACTTGTATAGCCATTACTGTTTGAGATGAGTGCGAGTGTATATCTGCACTATTCAGTTACCTCATGTACACACGACACACATGGTTGAACAACAATAAACCAGACTTGACTTGTCTGTACCTGAACATCCATTGAGAAACTACACAAGAGGGAAAGTGTCTGTATTGCTATTTGAATGCTTGTTTGCATGAATGCACCGATCTCAGTACAGCACCATTATGAAAGCGTAAATCACCTGGCACTGAGGATGCCACTGTATGTATGCAGCTGTTTGAGGAAACCTTCGTTGGGCTGCACTATGGGCCGTCTTTCTCTCACGTGGTTTAGGGATTCGTCTAAAGTCCAGCCCTGCTGCTTCATCAGGAAAGCAATTACTGTGGAGGCAGAGCGAGAGACGCCCATCTTACAATGCACCAGTACAGCCTGTCCACTCTTCCTGTATCATCATCGGTACAAAACAATGACATAAAACATTAGCATGAGAGAGATGGCGCACAAAGACACACTCTAATAATTTTCATAGGGGGTTAAGTATACCATACTGCTTGTGTCTCTAAATGAAGAGTTCAGATGCAAAAGCCTCTAAAAGCCACTTGGGTCAAAAATGAGATAACGATAATGAGTGAATGCTCTCCGCATATAGTAGCCTATACTTTCATAAAATATTTTGACTTCAAACCCACTAAATCCCAGCCTCAGCCCATTCAGAAGTACCGGTACTTAGGTAAAGAAACCTATACATAGAAGGCTGACAAAAATGCTTATTTTAAAGAAAAAAGTCAGACGGACTTAGAGGCTTCAAATATAAACTAATTCATTTTAAGAGAACGATCAGGGTAGGGGGTCTGCACACAGAAAAAGCTAAATGCATGCCAACTATAAACCAAAATAAGGAAGAGGAGTGTGTGTTGAGCACCTTGCTTCACTGATGAACATGTACGTGTTGTTCCAGTGTGAGAGTAGGTCGGTCGCCTCCACATCATAAACTCTAATATTCATGTAAGTGAAGCATTCTGGGAAAAAGTTGTCAATCTCCATGGTAACATTCAGGATGTAGCCCACACTACCAAAAAGAAAAATCATTCTTTTTATTTATCTGCTCATCTGCTGCAGAAAATCTTATTTTTAAATAATAATTTTAAATAATTATTAAACAATGTATTTTAATCATTTAAATGTAATCTGCATACTTGTTCTTATGTAGTTCTTCAAAGTTGGCAGCATTCCATTCTGAACCCTTTTGGGGATAAAAAAAAACCACAAATAAATGACTGTGTGTGTTTAAACAGTATAGCGGATTAGACAGAAGACAAATGTCAACACCCACCAAGAAAAGGTAGTCCAATATTCTGGAAGGTTTGTCCATCTGTGCCATCGTGACCATCATCTCGTTGTCAATATACTCCTTGTAGTCCTTCATGTCTATGCCTATTCTGGACTCCAGGGATATTCGCACCTACAAACATACAGAAAAAGTGCCTGTAGCTCAACTGCAAGTGTTGGGCGCTAACAACACTAAGGTCATGGGGTTTGGGTTATAAATCACATTAAAAGGCAAGTCACATGATATACAATGCGTACAACCATCAAATCAAGCTGCTCACTAAACGATTCCTGAATGTTACATGTTCATACCATGAAGATTCTCTGGATAAGACAACAAGCCCAGGCACATTAACCTTGAGTTCTAGAACAAGAGTCTCTTCAAAAGGTGTGTCTTCAGGCTTACATTACTTTACACTATTCAGCATTGACACAATCAATTTACTTAAACGTTCTATTTAGTCAAAGAATCCTGAAAAAAAATTATCACGATTTTCACAAAAATATTAAGCAGCAACTGGAATAATGGCTTATGAAAATCCAGCTTTTGCGATCACAGGAATAAGTTTTAAAGCCGCACTAGGTAACTTTTGCTCTCGGGCTCCCCCTACAGTTGTGAAACAGTATTGTCCTCTACTACTGTCGTAAACTGTCATTCTACATCAGCGGATGCATCGCACGTGCATTTGTTGACATGACAACTATGATAGCCCTGAACTCTGCAGGAGTTCACATGCAGGTGTTCTGCTTGTGTCGCGTGTGAAATGTCTTCATCCCAGGTACAGTGGCATATGTTTCAGCATGTCATATGAATACAATTTCATGGGTTTTATTTTTTTCAAACGCCAAATGATCGCGATGCTCACGTTTACAAGCCAGCGTCATTATAGTAGCCTAGTCTATTGGTTCCCGTTTTACAGAATCTATATGATACTTCAATTCAATGTTTGAGTGGTAGGTAATAACCATATATCGTCAATATTATAATATCAAGCTACCATAGATGAATCTGCAAATTCGAAAAATCGATTTGCATTAAAGCTTGAGGAAAGACAAATAAACCAATATCACAGACATGTTAGGTATCCTAAAATATGATTTTGTATTTATTACGTATTTACTTGCAAGAATGTAGCCCCTCCTCCTTCAGCTCACGTCAACGAGCAAACGCTGGCCCAATGTTGATCCTCGTCTTGCCTTTAATCCGATCACTTTCTCGTTTTCTCTTTTTGCTTTCCTCAGACAAAACCTTTGCTTTCTTATTTTTCTGTGCTGCTTCGGCCATGACTATAACATTCGGCAAACAAATGATTTGCGAGCGATTTTTTCACGCACGTCCGAATTTAAGGAAGTGGGGATGGTGGTGGAAGTGACGTGTATGCCGTAAAGCAGTCTAATTTTGTAGTTATTTTTGTTCTCGGGTTACTACCCGAAACCCGAAGTTTAAAAGTACGATTAAAAACGATACAGACCCCGTCAGGCTATGGCAGACGTGTCATTCAACCTATTGTAAGTCGATGTATCATCACAAGAGTTTTGAAAATATATTATGAAGGTTGAAAAGTTACCTAGTGCTGCTTTAAAGGTTTTTTTTTTATTTTAAATTGTAATAATATTTCAAAATATTACTGTGTTTAGACTGCACTTATGGTCAAATAAATGCAGCCTTGTTGAGAAAAAGAGACTTCTTTGAAAGAAAAAAAAAATTTCTTACAGACTCTACAAAAAGATTTGAATAGTAGTGTACTTTGAATAACCTAAAGAGGTCATATTAAACAAAGTCCACACAGACCACTTTCTGAAAATGAGCGTTCACTATTTGACCAAGGTCTCTGGTCATTTCAGTACAGCCCTTACATAATGTGTGGCACATTTCAATGTAATATGGTTTACAATGTCACAATAAAATCCTAGATTTGCAAAGCAGCTGTTGTTGAAGGATGGACAGCAAACCCACATCCGTTAAGTAAACATTATTGCATACATATGCAAAGAGGTTAACCGATAGGTTAACCAATCAAAACATTTACATACATGGGATCTTAAAGTAAACATGATAGCATTAAAGGGATAGTTCACCCAACAATGAAAATTCTGTCATTTACTCACCCTCAAGTTGTTCCAAACCTGTTAAAATTTCTTTGTTCTGCTGTACACAAAAGAAGATATTTGGAACTAGTTTGTAACCAAGCAGATCTCGCCCCCCATTGACTGCCATAGCAAGGCCGTAACCAATTTTTTTATTTTTATAAAGCATAAAGAAACAGAACAGTGAACAAAATTCTAGGTCTAATTCTAGTTGGGAAATAATCCTTTTGGGACTATTTGCAAATAATATTTGCATTAATTTGCGTTAAATATATCGTTAGTCTCGAGGTTCTTCCCGTTAGTGAATAAATACATAGATCCGCCATTAACATTTGAATTCCTCAGTGGTCTGGTGGTAGAATTTTTGTAAACCGTATCGAAGGTTACAGGTTCTAATCCACCCTCATATGGTTTTTTTTCTTCAATAAAAACAAAGATGTTCAATGATTGTATATTAAGAGCAGGAACACGTTGGTGTGCATTTTGTTTTGTGATTTCACCAGAAGAGTCTCCGCAACGGCGTTAGGCAATAGATTGACACCCTTGTCTGTGTGAAGACTGTGAACGAGCCAAAGGAGAACGTAAACCCTGCCTACTTTGATTTGATTGGCCATCTCAATCATTTTGACATAGGTCTAACAGCGTTTGTCAGAGGCAGACCAGGCTAAAAATGTAACTTTTAAACCTTTTTGTCATCATAACATACAGAGCGCTGGATAATGGAGTGCAGGAGAGCAGTGCAATAATTTCAAATATTAGGGGGGACAATTTGGCCATTTCTATTTATTGGGGGGGCTCAATGTCTATGGTGGTTACGGCCCTGTGCCATAGTATCTTTTTCCCTACTATGTTAGTCAACTATAGTTACAAACATTCTTCCAAATATGTTCATTTGTGTACAGTAGAACAAAGAAATTTATACAGGTTTGGAAAAACTTGAGGGTGAGTAAATGACAGAATTTTCATTTTTGCATGAAGCAACCCATTTGACTTGTGTTATATGACATATTTACAAGTGAATTATAGTGTGAAACTTGATTTTATCCATCAGGAACTGATTGGATCATAAAAATGAGTCTATAGGTGACTGAAAGGGAGAGCTTGGTGACATCCTGGGACGCTGTTTCAAAGGCAGTGAAAAGACGCTCTATCTTTTATTTTACCTGCTTTGAGGTAATGTTTTCCAAGTCCTCAGTTCTCATGATATCTCGCAGCTGTGCTTTGACCTCCCTCTCCACTGACTCCCGATTGGACGATGAACTTCCTACGGCGTCCTTCCTGACTGACTCTAGGCCAGTCATAGCCCCCCATTCATTAAGGCAGTGCTGGTCAGATTCCACATGTTCTCTGTAATGTTGTGCCCACTCCATCCCACAGCCAGGTATGACAGCTCCGCGCACGGCCCGTTCACAGCAGCCATGCAGTGCCTGCAACACTGACCTTTTGCAAAGTGAGAGTGACACAGGGCAGAAGTTGTGAACAAGCAATCGACAAGCCACAAACACATTAAAGACATTCACAGAGCAAATTCTTGAGGCTTTATGAAGACATCTAACAGGGTGCACATGTTGACTGACTAATAACCAGAAGTAAAACAGTTAAAGCAATAGAACAAATTTAAATAAAATAGCATTATAATTGAAAACAAAGATTTAAGTGTGTGTAGGTTGCAAGATCAAAGTTGCATCGCATTTTGTTGTTGGTTGAGGAAACTGGTCGTTTCCTCAGCATTTCCTGCTTTAAAACTTACCACATCGTCTGAATGGACACAGGCTTAAAGATTCTCGTCACTTCTGCAGATGTAACACTGAAACCTCTGTAAGAGAACGAGTGAAACAAACTGTCAGAAAAGCAGAACTCTGAACCTCAGGCTTAAACAATGTATACAGTTCTGCATGACTGTGCAGATAAAATATAAAGTGGACTTTTGTCAGTCAAACTGAACATTTGATTTAAAATGTTATTTACATTTTATGATTTTATATTTATATACATTACTGTTATTTACATAACAGTCTTCAATGTCTGAAATGTTGACTGTTTCCTTATTTCCATAGAAACAAAGCCTTTGTCCTTGAGCTCACTTTACCTTCACAAACCACATGAAATGTGATAGTTGAGTTTGATGATAAGATAATGGTAATCAAGATTACTCTTTCATAGTAATAAAATTACCCTTTTAAGATCCCTTACAGTAAATGTTATGTTATGCTTTTATTATCATGTTTGCACTTATATTATTTATGCCTGGTCAGAATGATTAAATCTTATGGTCTTACCCATCTCCATCTAGGTAAACCTGTGTGTCACTCCATATTGGCAAGACAAGGCCAATAGTGCACTCATCACTAAGGAAGAGTTAAAAAAACAACAACAACAACAACACTGAGTGAGAGACATCTCTTGACAGGCCTGCTAAAATACTGAAATATAATGTTTAGTTTTTTTTAAACATCTGCTTAAAAAAAGTTGCTATTTAATGGGATAGTTACACCAAAATGAAAACTGTCATTATTTACTCATCCTGATGTTGATGCAAATCTATATGACTTTCTTTCTTCTGTGAAACATAAAAGAAGATACTTTGAGAAATGTCTTACTGTTTTTGTCCATACAGGTTTGGAATGTCATGAGGGTGAGTAAATGATGACAGAATGTTCATTTTGGGGTGAACTACAGCATTCACATTCCAAAAAGGTAGAACCTTCTACTTGATTCACTTGTGTTTGTGAACTGAGGTTGTTAAAAATGCAACAGTATTTAGGCTGTAAATCTGAGATACACAAATATTTAACATGTCACACATCCAATTGAATATTTATGAAATTATCTCTAATGAAATAAAAAAGTTACTTATGATGACTTGATAATATGGTTTATAAAGATGTTTATAAACCTACCTGTTTGAGCATGGAAAGTCCATGCCAAGTAGTAGACTCTCCTGTTTTTTGTCAAGTGTGCCTACTATAAGCAAATATCTCAATCTGACTGGGCTCACCGACTCCAAACGCACAGCCTGAGGGATGGAAAAAAAGAGAAATTTAGGGTTAATGTATTTAAATGAGACACAGAAGTCTGAGGTGAATTCATTAGAATAATTTATTACACCGCAATTAAAATAAGTTCTCATCATTACAATTCAAGCACAGCACTCATGCATGGCAATATAAGACATAAGGTATTGTGTGTAACTGTGTTCAAAAATGAAGTCAAAGCCAGGCGGTTTTTTGTCATTTCTGCATAGCAGAAGATAGAACAAACAGAAGTGTCTCCAGAAACCACATTGCAGAACATGTGACGTTGTCTAATAGACACAGACAGTAAGTAAAAGAACTCCCATACATTTGTCTGAAACAGACAATAAATATTGTAAATGCATAGAATAGCAATATATCTACATCCTTTGATCAACAAATTTCCATTATTTTCCAATCATTTGTGGTTATAAAATAGAGGTTGTGCTTATAAAGAGCAATTTCTGGTTGATGATATCAAGAAATGCATATTCTATAAATGCATTTTTTTTCTATTAATTCCCATTACTTTTATAGGCCTCAAAGTTACAATTTTGAAAAATGATATTTCAAGGTTTCCCTGAGCATAGAAAGGCAGTGTAGTAAAACAAGTGTGGTTTGGGGGATCCTAACCAGTTTGACTGTGTCCTCTGGTCGTAGTAACGAAATCATTGCATGCAAATGTCTGCGCTGAGTGTCAGAGGCTTGGCCTCCTTGCCTAGGACCAAGTAGAGGGGGTACAGTTTCTTCAAGTAATCCCTCCCTCTCTCCCTCTTCCACCAGGAGCACTGCCCCCTTAACCAGGGCGAAACTTTCTCTGGTGTGCGGAAATTAAAAATTAATCAGTTACGCATTTCTAGAGGAAACACTATAATACACATGCATGATTAAAGCTGTTTCAGGAACATTCACCTTTTCTGAAGTCTTCCTCGTCTTGGGATAGGCTCATCCTTGAAAATAAAAATAAAGTGGATAACAATAGATTAAACTAGGAACATCATAACTCTAAGATTTACCCAGAGAACGGTGATGTTAAAAATGGGTGGTGGGTGGGTGAATTGATTATGTAATGCACTTAATTGCAAACAGACAACCGTAGTTTCTGCTTGACTCCTTTGGATCATCTGACTCAGTAAGTGTTATTTGCCTTTTTTCTCACCCATAACTCATTCTGAGATGAGTGACTGGGGGAAAATAGAAAAAAGGATCCCCGGAAACAAAATGACGAGGCGTTTTGACAAGAAATTTCAACTGTAATGCAGTTAGAGTATGATAAAACACTGAGGAAGCTCATACTAAAGATGATTAAGGGAGAAACAGATAGAGTGTGAGAAGACAGCGAGAAGGACACCAAATAGGCTGTTATCAGTGCTTCTATGGAATGAAAGAGGAGACAGTAACATTACCTGTTATGTGACTGACGTGTCCAGACAGAGACAAGTAGAAAAAGAAGAGAAGGGGTGGAGAGGAGGAGCAATGAGGTTGTAGGTTAAAGATCCGGAGAGACTTTACTCAAAATAGTCTGAACACAGAGTGTTACAGAAGAAGATACATAGTATGCACATGTTATGGGTGAAAAGGAATCTTGTGTTATATAATAAATACAACACCTAACACACAACCAACAGAGACACAGAATGATTAATGGACACTGTCCAATACCTCTCAAGAACAGCAATAAAAGTTATCAGGCATTTAGGCTCTTTAGCATAATCCTCACATAATTCTGGGGCTTTTTTTGGAACAGCATGAAATGGATTTTCATATTCAGATTCACAGCAAGTTTGGGAAGCTACCAAGAAGACAGTCCTCCTAATTATACATAAACTTGTGTACAGAAAAAGGTTTAGAGTAACAGGACACACATGGAGGGAGTTGGGAGTAGGGCGAAAGAACATGTGGAGAACTGCAACTGACAATTTTCTTCTTTTTGTTTTGTTTTTTTAAATTAATAAATGCACAGTTTTTAGACACAATACAACTCACCGGTGTCGTGCTAATAGATGGCGTTCTGTGCAAGGTCAGCAAAGCCATTCCACAGCCGGGTATCCTGCTTTAACACCGGCAGACGAGTCAGAGCAGCTCAGCCGAATTAAAGTTTACTGGGTTGAGTAGAAAAAAAACAAAATGACAAATTAATGTACGGTACCAAGTGTGAAGATGTCATATCGAATCAAGTGTTTATAGTGCTACTAGACTGAATTAAAATAAAAGGAGGGATGCACCAATATGAATTTCTTTGGCCGATACCAGTTAACAAACAACTATTGGCAGATTCCGATATTTGTCACTTATTTGAAATTTTATAATCACTTAATATTCAACAATATTATTGATCTAACTGCACTGACACTGTTGTATGAGAACTGAACTGAGGTGGACGATGACATCTTTTTGCTTTGTAGATTAAATTAACTAATTTAATAATTGATGTGGGCCGGACGATATGACCTAAAATCAAAATCTCGATTATTTTAACATTTTACCTCGATTGCGATTAATGAACGATTATTTAGTTTTTTTGCAAAAAAAAAATTTTGCCCTCATTGTTTTTGTAAATGTTTAAATAATTGAAGGAAGCTAACTTTAATGTTGGCTTGAGAAAGCTATGGCAAATGTCATATTGCTAGGGCTGTGCAATTAATCGAATTTCGATTTCGATTTCGATTTTGCCTCCCAACGATCACCAAAATAGTACAATCGAGAAAAAACGATTATTTTGCCTTGCGTTCTGAATGAAACGCGCATGCGCTCAGCCGCCCCTCCCGAAGCCACAAACTTTCTCAGGTCGTGAATCTCGTGTGCATATCATCCGCTGGAATTTAAAAACTCGGCGCGAGTAAAGATGGCAGAAGGAGGGCAGTTACAGCAGCGTTTGGTGAGCAAAAAAGGCTAAACCAACTCCGTTGTCTGGGAACAGTTTGGCTTCGAGGAATCAGACGACGAGCAGAAACATGCTAAGATTTGCTACATGGTAGTGGCTGCAACGCAAGGGAACACCACGAATTTGTTTAACCACTTGAAAATTAAACAGAGTTACCTATGACAATCTAATAAAGAAACAAAAACTGAGGAGAGCAGGGGAGCCGTGGAAACGTCCTTTTTTTCCTTCATATTTTTCAAATAATTCTCTCTTTGTAAACTTTGTTCAATGCATGCGAGATTGCGAGTGCTGCCATATTTTCGAATATGACCAGTCGTTTTCACCGTCATCACCCGGGTTTAGTGCTTTAGGGTTTAGGTTTAGAATGAGAAGCCGCGCGCGCTGTGAGGAAATGTGTCTCTGTGCGTTCATCCGAGAGCGCGCACACGTCTCTCAGCGCGCAAATATTGAGTTCTCTTTCAAGTCTTGCTCTTAAACGGACAAACTCACACAAAACGTATGCCAACATGTCCAACTTGATGAGTATCTTAGCAGACATAGTCTGTATATGCCTTAAGTGAACTTTATACAGTCGATAAAGAAGACGCGAGGTCTTAAAGGGGCAGTAGCCTTTACTGCTGTCTGTTTAATGTCAAACAACAAAAGACAAGGACATCACTCACCGCTCTTGATTGAATAGCTTTTGTAAGTTTAATAGGATTAATCTTTAATTTATGCACTCAAATATGCAATGTTATTTTACATCTGATACATTTCTGTACCTGAAAACTAATGTTAGACGTACATGAAAAGCATAGCCGAACCATATTGTTGATCTTATTTATTTGTGGTTATCATTTTTACGTGAATACTTTTATACTTTGATTCGAATATATGTTATATTATTTATTTTAATAGTTCAAAAAGTACAACAAATGTTACAATTTCAATTGAATTGTTGAAAGGTGTATTTTTAATAAATACAACACATTCCCAAAGTCATGTGAAATAATCGTGTTACATAATCGTGATTTCAATATTGACCAAAATAATCGTGATTATGATTTTTTCCATAATCGAGCAGCCCTACATATTGCTCCAACATAACAGCTCACTTTGTTATTTTGTCTATGGGTCATTTCTTACTTCTGCTCGTATCATAAATCAGATACAGATAAATTAGCACAGTACAGTTACATTTATTTAAATGCATTAATGAGAGCGCGATTGCGTGTGTGAATTAGTCATGCCGTCTCTCTCTTCATTGTGAAGCTGCGGGTTGTAGTTACTTCAAGAGTTGAAAAATCTATGCTATAACTGTTGAGTTTCTAAGCTACTTTAGTGACAAATCACAGGAAAGTGTTGACAATGAGTTTCTGTGCTCCTGAATGTTTCTCTGCATGCGCGATCTTCATGTGATGTACGAGATGTAACTGTATAGTTAATATAATAATACACATTATATGATAACTTGAATGTTAAACTGACAAGCCTTAAATCACATACAATTGACAAAGTTTAGTGAAGATGCAAGTGAAAGTGATCTGGCTTCAGGGCTCACGCATTGTCAGAGACAACACGGCTGGGCTCTCTGTGTCACAGAAAACAGCTCGCAAGCACTGAAGTGCAATATTATTGATCTGACTGCACTGACACTGTTGTATGAGAACTGAACTGAGGTGGACGATGACATCTTTTTGCTTTATAGATTAAATTAACTAATTAACAATTAATGATCTTTACTAGGGCTGGGCAAAAAAAGTTTTTAAAAATGTGGTCGATTCAAAATCGATTCTCAAAGGCCACGAATCAATTTTTTTCCATATTTATTTCCGCAAACATTGAACATAAGATTAGCGTAAATCTAATTACTAGTCTTCTCCACTAGATGTCACCCTCTTATTTGCCTTGCGCGATGTTACAAAGGAGTGAGAGGTGCGCCTGTCATTCCTTCATTCAGTGCTTAAATGGTAGCTTCCGGTGCGTTGTCGACGTTTGTAATGCTGAGGTGAAATGCTGTAGTACTACTACAAATCTGCAGAACCATTTGATGAGACATCACCCAGACGTTGCAACACCCCCACAGCCGAGCACACAACCGCTAAAAATAGATCACATACATGCGAATGCTTGCCTTGCATTATGATCATTGTATTAAACTTGAGGGTTCACGTAAGCACGTACGTTAGCCATTATAGACATAGTCAATAGACAGCGCAGGACCAATAATTCAAACCTAATAGCTTATATTATAAACAGATAGGGTTGGGAATCGTGAGAAATTTTCCGGTTCCGGTTCCGGTTCCGGTTCCGCCTAACGATTCCGGTTCCGATTCCGGTTCCATTAAAATTATTAAACAAATAGTGGTAAAGGAAAAAGGCACAATACGCAACTCAAACAATCCATTTTGTGTTTATTACTTGCTCTAAAATTAATTTACAGGTTGGCAATGTCAAAAAAGTCCTGTCCTGTACATATATTACAGTATTAATTAAGCCATTCTTGAAACAATTTTTTTTTCAAATGAACACCTCTGAAATTGTCTTATTACATTTTATCTCTCTGTCTCTGAATAAAACCAAGTTATAAATTATATTTATTAGTTATATTTATGAATTAGCTGTATATTAATTTAATAGTAATTAAGTTATTCAGTGAACTTGTAAATAATAAATTGCAATTCAGCATTACAAAGGTAATTGTGCCTAAACGCTTACCTAAACCATGGTGACTCAACGGTTGACAAATATATGGGTGATTCTCACGAAACCATTAAAACACCACGGCACTAATGATTTTAAATATAAAATGTGTAATATAGTAATATTAAAAAGCATCAGAATAAAGACAATACCTTTCTCTACCTTGCACAATGTGTGATTTCAACATAAGATTTTATTATTTTTCAATTTTATTGCATTTTCTGCTGAAATTCTCATTACCGCAATGTGTCCGACTGTGTTTGAATGTGTGTTATGTTGTAATTTAAACAAATTAACATAAAAATATTTCGAAAAAAATAAATAGATGTTTTACTAGATTATTTCAGATGACAGAAAAATTATTTACTGAATATTCATGTATAATAATAATGAAAAAAAATTAGGAAAATTATGTGTCCATGCCAAATGTTCTCATCCTCCGCAACACATTTTGAGGACTGTTTAAGCGCACATACAGAATTTAAATAAAGTTTGATTTTGAGTGACCGAGCACATGGAGCAGTTACTTCAAGATGTCTACCAGGTAAGATCATATCTTTATATCTCTCCAGTTAAAATGTTCAATATTGTCTTGTCTGAATGTTTACACGACATTTTGATTATCATTACCGAAACAGGTAGTTTTCTACATTTTTTAAATTGTTAGATTTACAATTTTTTATGAAAATGTGCTTTATTAAAGACTAATTATATTCATTGAGTAAAAAATTAGCAAAGCCTTCATAGCTTCTCTATTATTAGCAAAACATACCGAGGTACCTCATCCTCCGCAACACCATTCTCATATACCGCAACCATTTAATGGCAGTTGCGGTAAAGAGAACTTCTGTTTCGGAAATGAGAATTCAAGCATATTGTTTATTACTTTTAAATATCTTTTATGAATTTAATATCATTTTAAAATGTAATAACTGTTGATATTTTGCTTTATGATGTTTCTTTGTAGATAGTCTGCAAGTGAGAAAAAAAAAGCTTTAGCAAAGGCCAGGTTGACAAAGTTCAGGGAGAAATTATACAGCAACCCAGAACTGCTCGAAGGGTACAGAAGGAAGGAGAGAGAGAGGTTAGGTTTGGAGATGTTTCAGCAAGTGTAATTAGCAAAAAACACCCAAAAGTGTTAGGAAATGTACATGAGAGTACACACACACCTTTAGCCTATAACAGGTGCTGGATTGAGTGTACTGTTCATACTGTAGGAAATTCCCACCACACTTGCAGGTTGTGTGACTCTTAAAGTGACAGCAACCTAATCATTTTACAGCACTCTGTCATTAATATTATTTAAAAACAAACTTCAGTAAATTGTTAATAATTTTGTTATAACTTAAATAAATAATAAATAGTAATTTGAGCTTCTGTTTGTAATTTGTTTTATTTTTTATTTTCTTGTTTACTTATTTTTTTCAATCAATTTAAATTAATTTCATATAGTATAAGTCTATACTATATGAAGATGTGTACATACATATAATTTTACAACCCTCTAAGCACAACAAAGATTATTATTTACATTAGCGCGTCGATTCTGCGTAGTATTTAAGACTCTCTCTCTTTGCGTGCATGTGTGTGTGTGTGTGTGTGTGCTTGTTTATGTGATTTATGAGGACACAAATTTGTATAATGACATGGGTATTACACTGGTATTACAACATAAAAGTGGTTTATGAGGACATTTAATTTGTCCCCGTAAATCAAATAGCTTTAAAAACATACTAAACAATGTTTTATTGAAAATGTAAAAATGCAGCATGTCTCCAGTGACGGGTAGGTTTAGGGGCAGGGGCAGTTTGTGTGTGTGTGTGTGTGTGTGTGTGTGTGTGTGATGGGTAGGTTTAGGGGCAGGGGCAGTGTAGGGGGATAGAATATACGGTTTGTACAGTATAAAAACCATTACGCCTATGGAGAGTCCTCATAATGCTGTTGCACCAACGTGTGTGTGTGTGTGTGTGTGTGTGTGTGTGTGTGTGTGTGTGTGTGTGTGTGTGTGTGTGTGCGAGAGAAACACAGCACTCTCTGCAAAGCGACGTCGAGTTGTGCGCCTTCACACTAAAGTTTACGGTATGTCAGATACAGGTATGCTCGTATCCGTTGAGCTGAACAGAAATAGACATATCGCTTGACGGAGAGCGAAACTGTTTTTCTGAGTGTTCAGCGAATGAATATTTATCTATGCTAAACTTATTCTTAACCTCTAACACACACTGGCGAGTAAAATCTAAGCATTTATTAGCCAATGGCTGATGATAGATATTATTTAGTCGCCCAGAGTGAAATATACTCGCATATGCAAGTGTTTTACTCTCATTGTAGAGGGTTGTTTTAATGTAATTATGTTCAACAAACACAACATACACTATTCTCAAAAGTTCTAAAGCTCTTTTTTTGTTTTGTTTTTGTTTCCAGCTTGTATAAATATCTTTTTTTTTTACAGCAAAATGACATCAACTTAATTCCCCCCAAAAATGAGATACAGACAGCAAGAGATATAAAAACATCGACCCCAAAAGAATCACCCAAACGAAGAAAAGAAAAAAAACACTATCAAAATTGAGGGCAAAGTTGCGTAACACAGAAGAGAAGCTTTTAGACAGGACTAAAGAGATGTTAAACCTAAGGAAAAGACTGAGAAGACTTGAGAAGAGAGAGAGAAAGCAGGGACTTATTAACTTGGTAGGCAGAGAGGCCAAACAAAAAGCTAGACAGAGAGATCAGAGAATATTACCCAACAGCCAGAGAAGATTAATGTGCAGAATTGTTAGCCGCTTCTTTCACCAAGATTAAGTTTCTACTGTAATTAATGGCAAATCTGGTGAAATCCGAAAAAAGGGCCAGGTTAGGGCCAAAGGGCCAAAAATCAGTGAGTCGATTCAGCAGTTTGAATCGCCAAATTTCAGCAGTTTGGCGGTTTGACACGCGATCCGAATCATCATTCGGCTCACTGATTCATAATGCTTCGAAGCTTCATGATGCCGTGTTTTGAAATCGTCATCACTATGCAAGTCGTTATTTAGGGTTTTTTTGCGCACAAAAACTATTGTCGCGATTCATAAAGTTATTGTAGAACCACTGTAGTGAGATGGACTTTGTAACGACGTCTTTAGTACCTTTTAAGGGTCTTGATATGTTGCCCTGTTTATTCCTGTTCTAATGTTTTTCTTTCTTTCGTTTTTTTTTGCCGTATGTATTTTTCAAACACTACACAATAAAACTGTTTTGAACTTGAATGAATGGTTGTGCAAATATTATGTTTTTTCTACTTTACAATTAGTTTTTTAACAAAATCTCACACTAGTTTATGTATTATCATTACCGAAATAATTAACCTCATTTCCGAAACCTATGTATCATTACCGCAACAGATGTTCATTAAATGTTAATTTAATTAATAGAAACATGGTACTTTCATTTTAAATGCATGCACAGTATCTACAAATTATGTTCTTTCAGGTTTGTCATGTCATTTTGAAAATATGTCAGCTTTCATGAAAATATATGAAAAAAATGGTTGTAAATTGTGGAAGGTGTTGCGGTAATGAGAGAAATTAATCAATAAAAAAAAAACTGTTAAATTAAAAATAAATATTATTTCTGAATTTCAAGTAACTGTGCATGCGTATTAATAATCCATTTTTAAAAATGTGAAAATATATTAGCTTTTCTAACAGTGTTGATGTTTTCAGACTGTTGCGGTAATGAGATTTTTTAGGACTTATCTTCGAAATTATGTAAAAAAAAAGTGTTAAATGATAAGTAAAAGTTTTAAAATTAATTTCCAAAAATACTCCAGACTTTGTTTCTAATGTCTGGGGGGGGAAAAGTTAATTTAAGCATCTTTTACATTTTCATGTTTGACATTTTTAAAACCAAGTTTTCGTGAGAATCACCCATATATATATAGGCCTTTCACTATACATCTGGTATAAGCCCTGTGGCACTCTGTGCTGTAGCAAATGTTTTGTCAAATTGCTAGTGCAGCCTCCTTTGCATGTTATTAACTTTTCACACGTGTTACATTTTGCTTCATTATCATTCATTCTTTGGAAATGAATCCATACTTGTGACTTTCTCTTCGCCATGCTGGTGGTGAACGAGAAAATATCTGACGCAAAACCGTAAATGTGTAGCGCGAGGGCTTTCAGTGCTGAACTGCGTTGCACTCCTGGAAGCGGCAGGCAACGTAATTAATATTCATGATGAGGTGAGCCAGGGTTGCCAGGTTTTCACAACAAAACCCGCACAATTGCTCCTCAAACCTTGCCCAAAACAAGTCCAATCGCGTTTCAGGGGGGATTCTCCGGTAAAATTCGCATTTCCGGGGCTTAATATCACATAATTGGGGTCGCTTCAACCCGCGGACATGAAACACAGACCGCGGCAACAGTGTTTAAGTAGCCCAATTCCGCTGGCAACACTGGCTGTCACTCGCTGTTAAAGGATATGCTTCCAGCGCTTCGCACACACATTGCACCAGAACCGTTTTCGGAACCGAAACTTAGGAATTTCGCGCGGTTCTGGTATTTTTCAAAAATCAGTTTCGGTTCTGCATAAGAACCGGTTCTCGGTTCCCAACCCTATAAACAGATTTCTTCAAATAAAAGTCAGCACGTTAAGGTATTGTTGTTCGTTATCACTGCAACTACTTGTGTCCAGGTATGAACGCGCTTCTCGTGTATGAAAAGTAACTGTACACATGACGGGTGGCAAAATCGCAAGTAAAGCTTGTTGTGTACTGAAAATCATCCAATATCCTTTTTATGTTTTAGAATAAATTTCAATAAAAACAACATTTTATAAAATACTTCTCAGATACATTTTTTAGAATAAAGTTGCATCAAAATTTTATTGTATTTAACATAATTCAGGGCTCCAGACTGCGACTAAATGGTCGCATCCTGCGACCGAATTTGGTTAGAGGTCGCACTGGTGTGACTACTGCGGTGCCCAACTGATAAGAGCTGCCATTTCTGTTACATATGAGAAACATCGAGCGGAAAACGAAACGAAAGCGGAACGGAACCGCGCTACTCGTTTGAGCTGCACTGCACGGACCGTTTCTCAGCTCGGAGCAATATTAGACAGCGAAGCGCGAGCTCATACACGGGCCGATCTCGATCACCTAAACATTACTAAACTGCACTGGGAGATCCAGTGAGAAAGCGCTTGAACTCACCACAGTATTAATAACATCGCTACTGCGAGATGTAATGGGAAGCGTTTGGTGCAGAATTCTCTGTTATAAACCACAGATATCAGATCAAACAGAGCTGACATGGATACCAGGAACATTTGAAACATTCAGGGGTTTCAGTCCACAAATAAACATTCACCATGGATTTAATGTAGTAACACCCCATGGTATTGTGGAAGAAATAGTTGAATATTTGAGAGTGAAATTCAAACACTTTTTCAAGTGTTTCACACTTTTCCCAGCACTTCAAAGCTCTAAATATTATTCAATTTTAATATTATTTTTAGTTTGATGATTTGTAAAACTAAAAGTTTAAAGGTGTAGGCTAATTAATGGCAAAAAAGCACAAAATACATTAAATTACCAATATAACCAGTAGGTGGTGGTGGCATAGGAGCACTTATTTGACTTATTAGACATTTGCACTCCTTGATATATGAAACAAAGTAGGAAGTCACAAAGTCTAATGAAAAACAAAAACTTTTCTTCAAATTGTGACTGGATTACACAGAAAACAAGTAAAGAGTGCTCCTTTTAGTTCAGTATGATACTATAGAAGAACAATAGTACATTTAATAAGAGTTAAAATGTTCCTTATAAAAATGAGGTTTTTGCACAATACTGTTGTTCATAAAAGTTATTTTTTTCTGCATATCAATTCAATTTCCAATAAACAAACATGTACTATTATTAGTAACTGCACTTATTATCAAAACAATAGTCATTTTTTTTATGATTAAATGAACTTTATGATCAATATTCCTCCAGCGCCCCCAAATCAGGCGCTGGTGCCACTGCTCTCAAATGTTAGTTTGGAGCCCTGTAGTAGATTTGGTTAGCATGTTGATTTACGGTGTGCGCCCCTAAATGTTCTGGTGGTGCCCCAAAATTTTCAGTTGGGGGCCACTGTGCTCCAAGTGAAAAAAAGTTAGTCTGGAGCCCTGTAATTGTATGCATTTGAAATATGGAGATGGGTTCTGTTTTAATGTACCCAAGTGTACCTAAAATAAAAAGAGTTTAATATACAGTTTTGTGGCTCTTCATTTCTTTTTAATTACCCACTTGTAAACTTATGTTCACGGTTCTTTTAATCGAAATCGAATCTGTATTGCGAAATCGAATCGATTTGAGAGCTTGCAAATCGAAATTGAAACGAATTGGAACATCTGAATCGATACCCAGCCCTAATCTTTACAACAAAACTAAATGAACACTGAACTCACTTCAGCTGAACAACAGCCGATGCAATGCATCATCACTGTGAAGCTGCTTTGAAACATATAAATAAGGGTGACTTGACTTGATTTGAGTCTTTAAGATTAGTATTTTGATCATGCTTTAAATTGGCAAAGTTAAAAAAGCGTGCATTAAGGTATAATAGCTAGTTTATTGCTGCATCATCAAATAATTTATATTGAACATGGATTGGATCCATTTAACATTTAACAGGCCAACATAAATAAATATAAATACAACAGAACAAAGATGCAAATAAAATATACAGTGATTTTCGGGTAGGTCTAACAGTATTTTTCAGGAACAGAAATAAATTAATCAAATATAAAATTATATTCTTCATTGTATTAATTAAATATCATTCCTTATTAAAGTTACAAAAGTTATTTCAAGAGTAGTGAGCTATTTTTTGTCTTTTCTTGTTTGATTAACATTAAAACAGACAGCAGTGCAGCAGGAATATTAGGCTCCTGTCACTTTAAGAGCTGCACAGATCCAATATAAATGGTACACACAGGCGTTTTTGTTTATGTTCACTTAAGTCTTAAGACATAACTGACTATGTTTACAAAGATACGCACTAAGACGGCCATTTTGATATAATTTTGTGTGAATTAGAAGAAGAGAAAAATAACTCAATTCAGTATTTGCGCACTGTCTAAAAAGAATTGAGTTCTCTTTCATGTCTTCTTGCACTTGAAAATTTTGATACGCAAGGCTTAAACACGTGCAAAAGATAAACGTGAAGATGCAGCACTGGCCCCATCGGGACTGTGACCATTCCGTCAATCGTCCCAAGCATTTGCAAAAAATAAAAATATTTATTTTACATAGAGAAAAATTTTGGTTTATGCAACAGACATTATACAACTCAGTGCCTTCACCCATTTAGTTAATAAACCATTGGTTTTTTTTTTCATATCGCCCTTTTTCATGCTATAGTTGATATGATACAGTTGAGAAGCAATCTCTGTTAATAACATCCACATGTGGGTTTCAGCCTCCTATATACAGTATTTTTTAAGTCAGAGAAAGGAGATTCTTAACCTTCAGAAAGTGTTTATCATCAAGGTAATTTTATTTCAGCTGCTTATTTTCCATTCACTTCACATGGGGTTTTGCAATTTTGTAGTTCTGTAATATGGTTACAAATTTAGATTTCAAATAGATGTCGCTCAGAAGGGTCTAGCTAATTTGGATTCAAATACTGGTTTGTGGTTACTAATAAATCTATATTTATCATAATGCAACTTCTGTGCAAATTCTTAAAATGAAAAGATTCTTTATCGAATCAAATTTTTGAAACGCAAAATGTGCAACAAAGATAGGCAAGTTCATAAATTAAAAGGATTAATTATTCAAAACTATTTTAAATTAAAAGTTAAGTTTCAAGTTTATGTTTACTAGCATTCAATGTCAATTAAATAGACTAAAAATGATAACATTGTAGTATTTTAAAATTGTTTCATATTGTTAGAATTGCAAGTAAGTGGTACAGGTCAAAATCCCCAAATTTTAAGGGAGAATACAAATCAAATATATATATATATATATTTAAAAAAAAAATACAATTTGAATAGTCTGTCAAATTTCTACTAGGTCTCAAAACTAAAGAAACAATTGAGGTTTGTGCCTGTAATGTTTTAAAAAGTCTAGGGACTCCCAAGTGTACCGTATTTGTGAAACATGCCATAAATTACAAACACATAACTAAATCATGTAACGTAACAAAATCGAAATAAACAGCCAAATGGTTCTGCGGTCTAAGATGGAGACATGCCGTGAATTTTTTCGCCATATCCATGACACATCACGAAAAAAAACGCTCATCTAAACCCACACACTCCGAAATGTCACGAAATATATAAAATTTCTGCTCGAAGTGTTGAATATGTGTATGAAGCTGTAATTATAGCGTAATGTGCGCGTCATATTGACACAGTCTGCAGTGCTCAAGCATTTGCTGTTTTACGAGACAAACTTGTAATCTAAGCATGTTAGATCGTTCAGTTTCACCGTTGCCTTGAAAAATAAATCGATAAATTATGCCACATACCTAATCTACTGCTGATATGTCTGCCTGTCGGCTGATGCTTTATGCCTATGTAGCTCCAACACAGCTGTGTTTCAACCAACAAGACTCGAGGCTTATCATTGCCAGTTCCTTAAGAAAAGCAAAGGAGGGCGGACTAAACATGGAGAGTTCGCTTACCTGATGCGTTGAAACGCTTCGCAATTATAAGGATCTAAATAAATATTCTTCAATAAATCGTGTTAGTTATTTTAATGCCATGACCACAACTTTTGCATTGCTCCAAAATATATTTAAAGGGGAAGGCAGACTACTATTTCATGAAACCAGGAAGACTTATGCTCGGCCGAGAAAAGTAAACGTGCCCTTAAATGGAATAGGCGGATCGGGAGTAATTCGTCTGTTAAAGAGACAGAGACATTTTTTCGAGGTTCAGTAACGTAATTCCTTGCCGATAGCCTACCCTTAAAAATATACATAAATAAATAACTATAACTATACTATTAACTGATTCAGACCTTCAATTTAGACTGTAAACAATAGATACAAATCTTGTTTATGTTTTGAATAGAGGGGGGTTGCAGCATTATAAATACAAATGAATGACTAAATAGGTTAAATTAAATTACAGCTAATTATTTCACTGCTATTCCTACATAAAATGTATAAATCCACAAAGTGGCCATTGGCTAAGTATAGGCAGCCAAAAAATTGAAAGTTTAGAGAGTTTAACATAAATGCAACATTGTGAAATAGTTGCTGGGAGGAACACAGAAGTGTTTACAAAATATCACTGCTTATTGTTAACACAACTAACCTCATCTTGCTACTGTCATCATTTTGCTGTCAGAATCACTGATGTGGAAATGTCATCAACTCTTGCATATCAGGGTCTATAATGCTGTACTACAACAGTTATTTTCAGACATTTAATTTTATCGGCAGAGAATGTGAGTGAGTTGTGGGGATTTCTACAGTTTACATAGCCTTACGCCAGTACGTGGCAAGTGATTGTATCTGAAAGCACGTAATACATTCTAGTGTATAAAATGTTACATTAAAGCTAGAAGGTCCAACCACACCCCAACCTTACCCATAATAAGAGAGGGGGAGCTGGACATTATTTGGCTCTGCATGCATTGATCACCACTTGGGTCCGTCCAGGGCCTGTCGGCCAGCTATATCTCTGCCTTTTCCGATACAGCCGAGTGCAAAATTCACACTTCTTCGTTTTTTTGTTGCTGTTGTTTTGTTTTTGGGGGCAGGTATGACATCAATTTGTAGGCCAAAACGTGGAAGCGAGTTAGCATTTTATCACTTCCGGTTCCATCGTCCCTTAGTCAATGGGGTTTTTTTTACCGTTTTTTGTTTAAATGGCTGAAATAAGGTCTGGGGTGAACACAAGCTCAAGACACTTTCACATTTTATTCTATGACATCAAATAGGTACATCAGAATTAGCCTACCCCACTCGTGACCTGTGGTGTCGTTCATTTATAGCTTAGGCCTACCTTTAGCCTTTGTGATAATTATCTTCATGGACAAAACATGTAAGTATCAAAAACTTTTGTTGATCACAGAGCTTGTTATTTTGCGATAATCCAAAAGTGTGATGCTAACGGCCTACAAATTGACATCATACCTGCACCACTCTGGAATGCACTTTGTCCTGTTGCGCTTTTCAGTGATTCACATTACGAAATTCGATTACTTCTAAATACAAATTCGTTCAAAACACCAGATTAATTCAGGAATGACACCATTGTATTGATCCAATTCAGGGGCGAATAGATTATTACTGCCAATAAGACTGCATGTTGATGAAGACGTTTGAAATCCAGTTCATGAAATAACTGCATGGACTATTCAATTTGATCATATACCAGAACAAACCTCTGTCTCAGTTCAAAGGTCTCATTTTACTCATTTATTAAAAATAAAAACTGTATTTTACCATATATTTAAATTACTTTACTTTTATTAGCCTAGTCTATTTTTCTTTCACACATTTTTCAGTTATGAAATTACCAAACATTCACAGACCTAACTTGTTTGGTCTATGGTTTGGTCATGTTGTCAATACCAACCTAAAGAAATAAGATGATTGAACAGCAGCGCCACCATCCGCCCAAATGCTTAATGAACAGAAGAGTTGCTTGTCCGACCACTAGTGGAAGAAATTTGTGTTGAGATACTGAAGTATCCAGTCTCTTGAAGGCTGCGTGGGATTCACTGAGACTAAACCCTGTCAGCTTATCCGAACGATTGCTTTGGAAATAGCAGAATATTTCTCAAGTAAAGAACTGCTTTCAACATTTATATTCACATTTCCATCTGACATCCAATGCAATGATCAAATTTATTACTCTTTTTGTTGAATTGTACATCATTTCTCAGACTCTGGCTGATATCACTGAAGGTAAGAGATCTTTATTTTCTTTTGCTTTACGAAACAATAATCTTCACTGCAATGTAGAGTTATATTTATACATAACTTGAGTTTTCTCAGCCTGTATTTCGTTAAGCAGCAATAGGGTTTAAATGAAGAACAGCTGTGCTTTGTTTACCTTTGACGTTACGGACTATCGGTCTTATTAGAGAAAAAGAGATTTTATTTGAGCTTTTAAGAACAAATTGAATAGTAGTATCTGGGCTGAATTGTCAAACTAAATAACTTTTTTAAGTTGTCTGTTATTTATGTGGTTATGCTCGTTTTCCCTCTAGCTATTATCAAAGTATCATTCACTGGCGCAATAGTTTTCTTGGATGATTCAGAATCAAATGATTCACACTCCAGAGGAGTGGAATACATTTTGACGTAGTTTTAACAAAATAGACATTCATAGCCTACTTTGTTTCATCCATTAAGATTAAGTGTTTAATGTAGCCATAAACATATATGTTCACTATTTGATATATGATGTCCATACTGTCTAATCAGTTGTAATTATAACCCAGTGATCCAGTAAATGACTGAGTGTGAGCTCACCATCGGTGACAGGGCCCTAATTTGACCTATTAAAGGAAGAACTTTAACTGTGTCACCTATGGGTTGATTGTCCCACTGTGGGGGCAAAACCACAAACAAACAAAAAACTCTTACCATGCCCATGCATGTGAACTGATTAACCGAAACAAATGGCCTGCTCGTTGTGTCAGTATATTTGCATATTTTATGTGATTTAAAAGAGTTAAGGGGTTTGGCTTTCTGCACAGTTCCAAATAGTTTGTGAAAATGAGAAAAACAACATGTTGCTCACACAAACTGGAAAGTTTTCCTTGAGGGCCGCTACATAATGTTTTCCAGGTAGGGTAAAGCAGTCTGGGTATTGACAAATGTTGAGTCACAGTCTTGGTATGGTACAGTTTTTTTAGACTGTAGACAGCTACAGTCAGTCTCTATGAGTATGAATTCTACATTTATATATATTTAAAATAATTTATTTAAAGTCTGGCCATGGTCCATGGGTGTTTCCTCTATGGCCCAATACTCTGGGATGAGATCCAGCATCCCTAGGACAAGCAGTTTGGAAATTGGATGGATGGATATTTGAAATGAAATCCCTCTAGGCCTGGAAACATCTTTGCATACTGTTATCCTCTTTCCATATACATAATTGGCTTAGATTCAGTTTTTATTTTGCTCAGACGTGTCTCAATTTTTACCACGTAAAAGAAAAAAGTGATTTGTAGAGCTCAGATTACACTGGGCTACTTATTGAGTACTTATTGGTTGCAAGAACACAAACCATAACTCAATAATTATCCATCCATTTTGTGTACCTATTTGTGGTCACTGGAGTCTATCCCTGCGTGTCTCAGGCCGAAGGCAGGGGAACACCCTAGACAGGTGGCCAGCTCAATAATTGAACATTATGCTTAAAAGGTAATAACTACCTTCTTGCAGGGTTCTCACAGTCATGTATAACCTGGAAATATGTGGGAATTTTAAAACTTTTTCATACATGGCAGGGCTCGAAATTAAGCCTGTACAACGATTATTCACCTGTCTGAATAAAAAGGTTCATTGTTAGGGAAAACAAAAAGGATTTTTTTTGTGTGCGCAATATTTTTATCAGTGATCTATGAGCTCTTACTTAAATCAGTATATTTGTGATATTTGCCTCCCTACATTGTTTTCGAAAGCATTTCTTTGTACCTTTTTAAAGGGCATTTCCCCCTAACCTTATTCATTGTGTCACCTATAATATCAAATTCAATTTATAAAACCAAATGGAATCAGTATAAAGAAAATCCAACTTTCCCCTGCAGAGGAAACACAAAAGCTGTTTAGAAGAAGAAGCATTATACAGTATATTAAGGCATATATACACCGATCAGGCATCACCTGATAGGTGAAGGGAATAACGCTGATTATGTCTCCATCACGGCACCTGTTATTGGGTGGGATATATTAGGCAGCAAGTGAACAATTTGTCCTCAAAGTTGATGTGTTAGAAACAGAAAAAAATTAAACTGCAGACCAGTCAGGGTGCCCATGCTGACCCCTGTCCACCGCAGAAAGCGCCAAAAGTGGGCACATAAGCATCAGAACTGGACCACGGAGCAATTGAAGAAGGTGGCCTGGTCTGATGAAACACATTTTCTGTTGCTTACCTGGGGAACACATGGCACCGGGATGCACTATGGGAAGAAGGCAAGCTGGCAGAGTGTGATACTTTGGGCAATGTTCTGCTGGGAAACCTTAGGTTCTGCCAACCATGTAGATGTTACTGTGACACTTACCACCTACCTAAGCATTGTTGCAGACCATGTACACCCTTTCTTGGAAACGGTATTCCCTGGTGGCTGTGGCTTTTTTCAGCAGGGTAATGCGCCCTGCCACAAAGCAAAAATGGTTCAGGAATGGTTTGAGGAGCACAATGAGTTTGAGGTCTTGACTTGGCCTCCAAATTCCCCAGATCCCAATCCAATCAAGCATCTGTGGGATGTGCTGAACAAGTCCAATGGAGGGCCCACCTCACAAGTTACAGGACTTAAAGGATCTGCTGCTAACATCTTGGTGCCAGATACCACAGCACACCTTCAGGGGTCTAGTGAAGTCCATGCCTCGACGGATCAGGGCTATTTTGGCAGCAAAAGGGGGACCAATACAATATTAGTCATAATGTAATGCCTGATCAGTGTATATATAAAATGTGTGTGTGAGCTCAGCTTCTCCAGTGTTCACTAAAACGGTTAATAAACTTTAGTATATGGAATAAAGTAATAAAATAAAATGGAAATAATAAATGAAAACTTAAAGGTAAATTAAAAGTAAACCGAAATATTTAAAATGACAAACGCAACAAAATTACTAAAAGTAAAATTAAAATGAAAGTTGAAAATATAAAAACAAAAGCTAATCTGAAACATTAAGAAATACTATAATAGTATATCAATATGAAAGTACTAAAATAACACTGATCCCCTGTAAGTTGTTTTTCATATTAACTCCACCCAGTGAAACAATCTCTATAAAATGATTTTCAAAAGATCCTAATCCAGTAAACAGACTTGGAAACCCTGAAACCCTTGGCAGAATCTTCAGTTTTCTGTTCAGAGAGCAGCACCTTTTGGCAAACATGTTTTTGGCATCAGTTGAAACAGTTCTGTCCTAGATTTCAGTTGAGGTTGATACAAACTCAGTATTGAACTTTGGTTTTTATATTCCCTTTAACAATCTTCTCAGTATATGTTTTCCTGTAATAAGCTTTATTTTTAGGGAACGCTCATAGTTATAGACAAAAAAAGTTCCCCTGAAGAGTTTAAAAAAAGTTTATGTATGTGAAACTGGGGGGAAAAGTGTGTGAGAGGAAAGAATGATGATGTGGATGTGGTGCATGGAAACAAAAACAGGGGTGGTCGGGAATCTACAGGATACTGATGATGCAGCTGATTTGCTGTTGTGATGTGCCGGCCAATGTTTTGACTCAATCGTTTGGAAGGTGACTTTTTGAAAATGTTTAGAGATCAAAGGCCAACATTTTTACTTTAGGTTTTATTTTATGTTTGCTCTCAGGCTCAGCGTCTGCTTACCATGACACCAACGAAGTTGTGCATGAGGACGAGACTTACTACACCCCTCAGTTGGACTACAAACGTAAGTACACTCACAAATTAAGCAGTATGATCAATAGCAAAATGCTAGTTACTTTAAAACCTTTTTTTTTCGTTTATTGCCATCAGATCCGCAGTGGTGCCATTCACTTAAGCTATCCAACGGGGAAGTGTCCTGTTCTTCCCCTCGAGGCGGGCGATACCAGAGCTCGCTTGGAACTCGCTGTTTGCTCTCCTGTGATCGAGGATATAAGCGGCTGGGGCGATCATCTGTGCAGTGCATGCCCAATCGCCGCTGGTCTGGAACCGCTGTCTGTCGAAGTAAGTATGCTGAAAAGCTGTGCTTTAAATACTTGTGCCACAGAAACTAGTCCTTTGATTCAGGAAAAAAACATGTATTAGGCAGCTGCTGCAGAGTACTTGGCAAAATCTGTACTTACTCGAACTGTGTGTTTATATTATGTCTGAATCTCTCAGAGGTGCGTTGTCATGTTCTGCCTCTGATTGACCACGGTACGTACAGTTGCTCCCGTGGTTTTGTGGTAGACTCCAGGTGTGACTATACCTGCTATGAAGGCTACCAGATTGAGGGAGATCGCTACCGTATGTGCCTAGAAGAGGGAAAATGGAGCGGCGCAGAACCGACGTGTTCAGGTACAGTAAGGTCATCTATTTCAAAATCTAGTCTAATGTATTCAGTTTGCAGATGTCATTATGTAGCCCAATTTCTCCAGTTCTCCCAAATCAGAGAGAAGACTTTGTAATATTTAATAAAAATTGCATTGTTTCAGATCATGACCCCCCCAAACTGAAATGTCCTTTGTCCAGAGTGAAGTTAGCAGAACCAGGAAAACTAATTGTCATGGTTTCCTGGGAGCGTCCTGTTGCAAAGGATACAGCTGACAGAACACTACAGTATGTGTATCACATTTTATGAAAGCCATCCAACTTCCTCTACTGTATGTTAAAAGGCTGCCTATGAACAACCTTTTTGTCCTCTCTCATCAGGGTCTTGCGAAATGGACGGGAGTCTGGATCTGACTTTCCAGAAGGAATACACGTAATTCGATATAAAGCCTACGATCAGGCTCGCAACACAGCGACTTGCAAGTTTACTGTGCATGTTGAAGGTAAAGCCAGCATAGAACTTTGATTTGCTTGTGTTTCATAGTGTTAAAAGGACAGTTCACTCAAAAAATGAAAATTGTCATTTAATCACCCTCATGTTGTTTCAAACTTTTATGACTTTCTTTCTTCTGTGGAACAAAAATAATGGACCTTACTGATTTTCATTAAATGAGCCAAATGTGGGACATTTTTCTAAATTTGATGTTCCACAGAGGAAAAAGTCATGAGAAATGATGACAGAATTTTCATTTCAAGGTGCACTGTGTAGTATTTATGAGGATCTATTGACAGAAATACAATATAATATACATCAGTATGTTTTCAGTGGACTTTAAAGACCTTACTTAATTCTCGATGTGCTCCGAAAGGGAGGAGTGAGCGGTGGGTGGTTGCAATTCACAACCTCACCGCTAGATGCTGCTAAATTTTACACAGTGCATCTTTAACTAAATCAATATATAATTAATATATGACTAGAAAAAGTTAAAACATCCTTCTTTAGATCTAGTGAGGTGCAATGTCTTTGTACTATACAGTGGTTTATTCCCTAAACTGAAATTTTCTTTCCCTCAGTGAGAAGGTGTCCAAAGTTAAAGCCGCCAATGCATGGCTACCTGATATGCTCATCTGATGGCAATAATTATGGGGCTATATGTGAATACCATTGTGATCCTGGCTTTGAAAGGACAGGTTTTTCGACACGTGTTTGTCAGCTCAACCGGAGCTGGTCCGATGAGGCTGCTCAGTGTATTTGTGAGTATGTGGTTTAGCTTATGTGTTTTGTTAATTGAAATACATTAATAAAAAATTGTATTCGCTTTGGTACCATTTTCACAAGCAAGGTGTACTTTTCAAAACTGTAGTACTAATAACACAACAGATCATCAAAAGTGCACTTTTTTAAAAACATTTCAGC
Source organism: Gobio gobio (assembly GCF_949357685.1). Lineage (NCBI taxonomy): Eukaryota > Metazoa > Chordata > Actinopteri > Cypriniformes > Gobionidae > Gobio > Gobio gobio. Next base: position 32,200,902 of record NC_137109.1, on the reverse strand, counting down.
ATATTTTCAATTGTGTTATTATAATACACACAACCACAGAGTATCCTTTACACTACACAAAATAAGTGATCTTATCTATATAAATGTTTCTTTCACTGTAACTGCCTTTCACAAAGCTCTTCCTATCAAACTTTTGATTTGCATCTCTTCTCGTTCAGTTTTATACATCATCTATTATCTAATCCAACTGATCTTAAAGGCTAAGTTCACCCAAAAATGAAAATTCTGTCATTAATTACTTACCCTCATGTCGTTCGACACCCGTAAGACCTCCGTTCATCTTCGGAACACAAATGAAGATATTTTAGTTGAAATCCGAGGGCTCAGAAAGGCCTACATTGGCACAATGCACTTTACACTCTCAAGAATCATAAAAGGTACTAAAGACGTCGTTACAAAGTCCATCTCACTACAGTGGTTCTACAATAACTTAATGAATCGGCGAGAATAGTTTTTGTGCACAAAAAAACCCTAAATAACGACTTATATTGTGATGACCGATTTCAAAACAATGCATCATGAAGCTTCGAAGCGTTGGGGGGATGGGTGGTAGGTGGGACAGAAAGATTTGCAATTTGTGAACATAGAGCAGAATAGAGTATAAGGCAGAGGAAATAGTCAATGACAGTGTAACATCAGACTGATCAGAAATGCATCAGAAGACGGGAGACAGATGGCATCAAATACAGCATTTTACATTACAGTTTATAAGCCATGTGATACTTTAAACAGATTACCATGGTAAAGAGACTGCCACATTACTGTAACTCATCCTTATAAAAGTCATATGGTACAGTGAGAACATTTACTATATTGACAGCAAACTCTGTTGGCTGTGTCGTAACTTCATCAAACTGAATATATACCATTACAAACATTACGGATTCAATTACATATGTAAAGTAATGTAAGTGTATTTTCTTATGTGGCATCTGTAGCCTGTGTTACTGTAGATCATTCAGCAACGAGGGGGATTTGAATGAAACCTGTATCTCGCATTGTTTTCTATTAAATGAACTGATTGTTAAAAGTACTAAATTGAAAGAAGATCATACCGTTGTGTTTCGGAGATTAAACCAAATGTTCTCATTACAAATGACAATAATCTTGTGTTTGAAACAATGATTATGTGGACTGAAAATATTTGTAACTGAATCAAAAGCATTACATCAGGTTTTGAAAGAATGACTTGCTGGTTTACAAGTGTGTTCAGTTTAGATTTTTGTACTAAGAGTTTTGAAAATGTGCACCTTTCTTGTGAAAATAGTACCAAAGCGAATACCAAATAGGCAATATTTGATTTTAAAACATTTTATGTGAAATGTTTGCTTTTTCTTGTAGTAATGGACATAAAAACAGACGTCAGGTCCGCTGGTGCTCTGCTTGATCAGTTTTATGAAAAGAGAAAGCTTCTTGTTGTATCGACTCCAGATAATGCTAACCAGAACTACAGGCTTCAGAACATTATGCTACAGGTAATATAGATACTTCCTTTACTATAACAAACATAATCACAGGGAAGAAGAATGCACAACTATATGATTGTGGGAATGTTCTGACAGAGGGCTGAGTGTGGTCTGGATCTGCGACATGTGACCGTGATTGAGCTGTTGGGAACTCCACCTCGTGCAGTGGGGCGCATCAAAAAACAACGTCTAGAGCCTGAGGTCATAGAGGGTCTTAGGTAACTCACTAAGTATCTACAGTAGTGTTTATGTTTACATGTTAAATACCATTATATTTTTAGCTATTGTATTTAAAACTGCAATTTTACAAAATCATGATTTTTTTCATGGCCGATTCTGATGTTTTACAAGCAAATGGGCAGATAACGGTTGCAGTTATTTTTTCTTTGTTTGAGCAAATGTATTTGTTCTTTATTACAGGCCAAACTGGCTTTGAACAAAAAAAAACAAAAAAAAAAACAAGAAATCGCTGTAGCCTACACACATGTAACATGAGCAGTTGTTTTTGACTTTTGGTTGATAAATTGGATTATATAATTTCAAGATTTAAAGCAAAAATTGAATGGTGTGTGAATATGCTACAAAAAAAAACCTCTCAGACAGACTGAATGAAAATGCTAATTCACTCTCTCTGTCAGTAAGTGGCTTATGTAATAGCAGATATATAGTTTCCTTGGTTACCACTGTACACAAATTAGTGCTGCACTTATACACACTACTTAGATTAATAGGCATTATACAGAGGTAAAGGGAAAGAAAATAGTTTAGTTCCCTTCAGAGATACATTCATATAAACCCCTACCCCCAATTCAATATTAAAAATGTTCTTCCAATATCTTAAGAATCGCAAAGAGTGAGCTTGCTGTGCCTGGTACAGTACCATCTCTTTGAGCCTGTCTTCCGCGTGTCCCGTCTCTGGGCTGTGTAATATTTCCACACAAATGACATTTTTGGAAATGATTGCAATGGAGTTTGTGTACAAGTTCAGTGTTGTGCCCAATTTTAACTCCTGCTAAATTATTGCCCCCCTCATTGAGGCCACTACCTTGTTGCCAAATCCTAACCGCACACCTAATCCTAAACCTGCCTACTGTAGTGGGGACTCAAATCTAGCGAGCGTTCAATTCCCTATCACTATCCAGTCAATTTCCATTTGCAAACAATCAAGATCCCATTATACGTTTTGTCATTGAATATCCAGTTTCAAAATATTTTGCTGATGCACTGTAATATGAATGTATGCTTTCAATCTAAAAGTTGTAAATGTTTGCACATGTTTTTTGTTTGTACGTAACAGACAGGCACTGCATATCTCTACAGCATATTTCACCATGGTGCTGCTGGATGAATATGGTGTGGATCGGGAGCGCTTTGTTAACCCAACCACCTCTGATGAGCTCTACTCGTATGTAGAGGAGTACCTCCTCACTGAGGAGGAGAGAGAGAGACTGGAGATGAACAGGGACTTCTGTGACTGACCTGTTAAACTCCAGATCTACGTGGGGGGCATGGTGAAGTTGTGGGTGGGAGTTTTTGTGGTTGGTCATCAGGATGTATGCAACCCCCAGAGCCTGTTTCCTAGAAAAATAATCATTTGAAACCATATATTGTAGCTATTATTAATGGAGAATCACAGCTGGAAATGTGATTTAGTATGGAACAGGTTTTAATCTGCAAGTTGGAAAACTGCCAGGCGGGGTTGCAAAAGATACACATACCCTGAGGAAAAATAATTTTAACCATCTATAAATCGAGTGCACAGCACACAATGTGGATTCTTAAAAATATTTAATATTTATTAAATGCTAGTATTTCATGTAGCTCCTAAAAAGAAGGTGTAAATCAGCATTATGTCATTAAAATACATTGTGTTTAAACATGTTAATCTTTTTGGACCATACATCAAGTGCACATTTAAAACAAGTGTTAAAAAACTAAAATATTTACTGTGTCCACACGTTCATTTTTAAGAACAGCATTCAAAGGATGTTGTATTTGTTGATGTTGTGAAACATCCAATCAGCTGCAACATTTATAGGAAATAAATATAATTAACATATACACACTGCATATTTCCACATTGTTATTTTTGAACTGCCTCAAATGTTTAAAATATAAAAGATGCATTACCCTAAATAGTCTTTAAAATATTAGGATGCACAGCTGTAACAGAAACACAAGCGTTCTGGAATGTGTAATCCTCTGTCCTGATAATGGCTTTGGGGGGGATGGGGGTACTGTCCTTACTTGGCCTTTCCCATGGACGAGCGCAGTGGAAGAGTGCCCTCTGCCCAAGAGTCGGGGTACTGCATCATCTTTTTCCACAGCAAGATCTCCTCCCCTGTGGAGTTTGCCACCCACTCCTCCTTTCCCTCCTTGATAGTCACTGTGCAAACATCAGTTTCAGATGACTTGAATATTTGTATTCGGCAAAGATGCATTCAATTGATAATGTTACAAAATATTTTAATTTACAATAAATGCTGTTCTTTTGAACTTTTTTTTATCCCTTTTATTAAGAATCCTGAAAAAATGAACATGGTGTAACATTTTCATAATTGATAATGATAATAATAGGAAGAAATGTTTCTTGAGCACCAAATCAACATATTAGAATGATTTCTGCTGGACACTGGAGTAATGATGCTGAAAATTCAGCTTTGCTATTACATGAATAAATTGCATTTTAAAATATTTAAAACCGAAAAATATTTTGATCACATAAACGGAGCCTTAGTTAGCATAAGAGCCTCCTTTCAAAACATTCTCAGCAGACTTTTGTATGGCAGTGTATATATTGGTAATATATTGGTGAATCCAACAATAATTTAAATCAATGTTAAAGGCTTCTGTATTGATTTCAACTCAAAGGAATATGAAGCAACAGATTATCCTACCTTCTCCCAAGCTGAGGCGAACTCCTCCCAGGAAGTCGTTGCTGGACAGGGTCTCTCTGTCCCAGACAGTGAGCTCCAGACACATGTCCTTCAGCTGCTCCTGACTCAGATCATTGTACACAAATGTGTGGTGGAAGTTTGGGTTCTTTGTCTTCTTCACAACCGGACTCTTCTTCTTTGAGGAAGACTTGCTCTTTGATGGCAGCAGATACCTGAGGGGGCAGAATTATTGGCAAAAATAAACAAACAAGGTCCTTTTAAATAATTGGGTATAGGTAATGAAAAAGATGTTTGCAAACCCTTTCACAAAGGAATCACATGTGCCTCCAGCTTTCATGGCTGTCAGATTTTTGGCCTCTTTGATCAACACATGCAGCTCAGCACCATCTGCAGGTTTGGTCTTTTTCCCTTTATTGGAGAGAGGCATTATTTACTATATAACACTAGATAAAGCTTTATAATAGTTATACTAAATGTGTTTTCCCTCACCTTTTCCATTAGAGTCCTCTGTATGTGTTGTATTAGCTGTGACATACTTAAGTGAAATCGCCAGCTCTCCTTTGTATTGATCGAATGGAGATGATGCTAAATGGGCAGCTGCCTATGAAGACACGTTGGAAAAAAATGTAAAGGTAATACTAAACAAAACCATTTGAGTGCAGTGACATAACCATAACATGTATTACCTTTCCTCTAAGAGCCATACACTCTTCAAGTGCCGAGTCAATGTCCTGGCTATCCAGTGGTACCTCCACCTCACCCAGAAAGGCATTGCGGCCAAAACGGTCATAGTGCCAAACTGAGAGTTGTAGTGTGCGAGTCATCAGCAGGGTGCGGCTGATGGAATACTAACACAAACAAGCACAAGACAGCTTGTCTAGATGAAATGTTTTTTAAAACTAAGAGGTTGCCATGTTGCCGCTTTAGCCCGTTTGTTTAATCTGTTTGGGTGAACTGCACATGTTGTTTACTCTAGATTAAAATGGGGCAAGCATAAGAACTAATATTTGTCTCGCTGTGACTCCCTGACAAGTGTACTTATCTTCTGTGTCAATATCAAGACCATTCGAAACTAGATGTTAGTGTGCAGTGTTGTAATCACCTGCCATTAAAGCACAGCATATAGACTTAAGTGTTACTCAGTGGTATCTGTTTCTGATAGAGTTCCAAGTCATGAACATTTTTTATTTTAGGGAGTTTCGTTTTCGTTTTACTGGGAATAAATGTATTTAAAATGATACTTTTTTTAAAATACTATCTCACAGACATTGAAATAATACCTTCAGTGTTTCCTTAAAACTGGGGTTGATGTTGTTATGTTTAATGGAGGTTTTCTTCTTGCTCTTGTCTGGGAGGAGGTAAGCCTTGACGTATCTGTGGAAAGGAATAAACCAATTCGGAGGAGTTTAGCAGAGTTCTAAACTCAGTGATTTTCCCTCTGTAATGGGGAAACCCAATGGAATGATTCACGGGTGGAAAATTATTCTTGGAAGGCAGTAAAGAACTGAGACCCTCTTAAGAAATCACTTCATAGGCTGTGTGGAGGCCCACTTACGGGTTGCACTTCTTTTTTGCTGCATCAGCATAAGCCAGCCCTTTACATTCATGGACCACAACAGACAGGCTCTGGCTGGGCTCATCGTAGCTGAGAGAGAAGACAATATCTCCACTCACTTCCACGCGGTCATAGTCTCCTGCTTCACTGTACACACTCATCATACTGCCAAGAGTTGTCTGGAATATTTAAAAGAAAAAAGCTGACCAGCACATTCAAGTGTCTAATATTTCATTTTATTTAGTTAATACAAATAAGGATTCATTAATGCAAGTTTATTATTTTAATTATTATTAATGTTTTATTTAAAATGTAATAACTTAAATATTATTAAATGATTAATATTAAGGATTACCCTTGAGCCTCCCAGACTTCCCAAGCTATCACCAAATCTCTGCCTGTGTATATTCACCAAGTTATCAATATCTTCATCTTCCTCCTCATTATCCTCCTGATAAAACAATTCAGTCATGCCAATCAGGTCACTTTAGATTGCAGATGTGAAGAATACAGTGCAAAAAACAATGTAAAATGGTTTAAAAAGTTATTTATAACGTTATTCTTAAATAACTCACAGCATTAAGGCCAGGAACTGACTTGCTTCTATCTCCCATAGATGGTGCAGCGCTTTCTGTTCCATCTTCACGCAAGTCAAGTGTGGAGGCAGGTTTAATATCTATGAGAAAATAGTATTTGCATATTTAAAAGCCAGAGTGAGAAAATACATTTATATACACTACCGTTCAAAAGTTTGGGGTCAGTAAGTCTCTTATGCTCTCCAAGGCTGCATTTATTTGATCAAAAATACAGCAAAAACTTTAATATTGTGAAATATTATAATGTGGTCTTCAGTGTTACATGATCCTTCAGAAATAATTCTAATATGCTGATTTGGTGTTTAAGTAACATTTATTATCAATGTAACGTGTGTTTCTTTATATTTTTGCGGAAACTGTGATATTTTTTTGGGGGGGGGGGCTGATGAATAGAAAGTTCAAAACAACAGCATTTATTTGAAATAGTCAATTCTTATTCAATTCTTTTAAAAAAACTGACCCCAGACTTTTTAAAAGTACTATATACTCAAAATATATCATTACCTGACAGTTTGTGCACTCTTCTGACACTTTTCTTGAAAAGCCCATCCACATCACGCAAGGAGTCAGAGCAGGCATTCATGTGATGAATTAATGAGGCCTTATTTTCGGCAGGATGATGGTGGAAAATGCAAAAGAATAGGCGACATGAGCAGAATGAGGACAGAGAAAACACATGGCTAAACTGGGTAAAGTATGAATAAACATTTACTGTCTCAGTGGTAGAGGGGATGTCACTGTTAGTAGGGGCCATCAGGCTGGACACAGTAGAGCCTGTGGGACTAATCTTGGCTGTCACTTCCTCTTTTCTAGAATCAAACCAGAGGCTTGCATCACACTACATACGATCACAAGTCATGGATTGCTGTGACCCTGACTAAGATCTTACCTCTGCATTAGGGGGGAACTGTGGGAGGATTCAATCTCAGTGCGACTGCTGGCCAGATTGGATTTTCCTATTGATTCCGTGTCACTATGTTGTTGCTCTCGCACATCAAGTCCCTCATAAGCCTCAAGAGGTGAGCTGAGAGAAAGAAACAGGGTCAAGTACAGATGCTAGACAGAGCTGGCATCCTAATAAATCACATTCAAACACCTCAACTATTGTGATACAGGTATCAAAATGCTAGAGAAATAGTACATTCGCAAATAAAAATTTACTTTTTAATTACTCCTCCTAACCCTTCTGATATGTGTGTCAGTGTGCCTCGTAACCAAATACCATTAAGTCAAAACTGCACCTATTGGAGCTTGACTTGTACAGAAAAGATCTATGTGAAGGATCTCTAAAATGTATTTTGTGTATTTGTGTGTGTGGTCCAGGTAAACCCCACGTTATGAGGACTAAATGTACCCACAAAGATGGCAATATCCGAAATCCTTGTCCGTGTGGGGACATTTTGGGGTTTCCCATGAGAAAAAAAACAGCGTATAAATCATACTAAGTGATTTTTTTTTTTTTTTTTTGAAAATGTAAAAATGCAGAAAGTTTTCTGTGATGGGTAGGTTTAGGGTTAGGGAATAAAATATACAGTTTGTACAGTATAAAAATCATTATGTCTATGGTGTGTATGTGTGTGTGTGGGAAAAATAACAGCATACAGCTTTGTAATGATATAAGGATGAATACCCTTTAATAGACCAAAGTAAGATAACAGAATTACTGAAGAGATAATTGGAAAATAGTAAATATTTTTATGAAATAGTAAATATTTAAACGAAGAACATTACACTGTTTGATCAGTAGAAACATGAGACTACATAAATAGTGCTGATGACGACACACCTCTTATTTGCTAGCGCGATGTCCTTTAGTCTTGGTTTGGGCACAGGTACAGCTTGGCTGGAATCCAAGTCAGCTCTGTTTAACAGCATTTCCCCAGCTGTCTCATGCTTTTTAACTAGAACAAGAGAGATGTAAATTTCAAAATGGGGAAGTAAACGGTGTATAATAATTAATCTCAAAAACACTGCCTGCCATTATACTCTAAAGTAAAGCAGAGAATTATTCCTCTCTCATTTCCTCTTTGCGAACACAGACAAAGAAAATCTACTTTCCACCCTTTATAAAAACAGAAAGAGTAGGTTCACATTGCTCCATCAGACTGTCTGGCATCTGCTTCCTGTACTCACTCAGAGGCCTCTTCCTGAGGGAAACTCGGACTAAGTCGTGTCCAGGAGCTGCAGAGAAGCGGTTAACCCTCTCGTCATAGAACCAGTCTCCGGTGCTCATCTTCAGATCTCTGAGAGAAAAAAAAAACCCTAAAGTTGAGTTTCTGTTGAACATTAACCTTTTCCATTAAGCAAGAGCCTCATTTTCCAGTCTAATGTGCCTCTTAATGATAGGGTTTCTAAATGGACTGAGGCCAAAGAGAGGGATGCTGGGAGGCATGAGGTACACACTCACATCATTTTGGCACACACTGTGCACACCCAAGATCCGTTGGGTCGAACTGATTGACATTTTCTGCAAACCTGATGTTTGCATGCTCTGCACTGGCTACCGTTGCCAGTCAGAAGGCCCAAGGGCTCTTGGCAGCGGCCACAGCTGCGTTCACTGTATTTCCCACTGCCACGTTTCGCACCCTTTCTTCTGGTTTCCAGCAACTCAGCTTTCAGCTTCCTAGAAGTACAAAAATTAAGAATGATTTGCCTGACAAACATCATTTCCATGAATAGAGTATAAAATATAGGGTCCGATTTCTGATGCGTTTCTGATGCGATACACATTAAATAAACATAAAAATATATATTAAGATGTAAATATCTGTTTTAACAATGTAAAAGCCTTTAATGTTGCTTTTGATCGATTTAATGTGCACTTGCTGAATAAAAGAATTATTATTATTTATTTTTTTAAGTCTTACTGACCCAAAGCTTTGAAAAAAATTAGAAATTAACTAATTAACACTAGAACCGCCACAGGGTAAAATTTACCCATGGCTATTTTTCAAATGTACATAACAGATTTTCAAAATATCCAAGTCTCCCAGTCATTGACTTTTAATAAAATTGTGTTATTTACAATCCCCTGTTGTTAAAAATTTTTTTTAGATAAAACCAAATTTTAAAAAAACGGGGCATTTATACCTAAAACCGCCAGCAGGTCAAATTTTTGTTTGAGCAATGTGTAGGCTTACTGTAGGCAGTCACACAACGCACGATCAAATGAAGATGTTTTAGATGCTTTGGATTCATTTTTGTTTAGCAATTTTTATCACAAATTATAGTTGATGACTAAAAATAATAATTTCATGACTCAGTAATCATGTGCATGGATACATTTTACCCGCTGGCGGTTTTAGGTGTACAACGTCCCTTGGTGGTTTAGTGTTAAGTAATATTTTGAGACCCAAAAATGACTTACTGCTATTTAAAAATGAATAAATTACCATTTATTTAAATGTATTATTTTATTACTGCATTTCTACAACATGAATGATTCTCGATGAGGCAATAGTGACACTCACTTCACACGCAGCTCCTCCAAGTGCCTGAGCTCCTCATCCCGCCGAAGGACCTCTAGTATGAATTCTTGCTCCGAGTCACTCAGGAAGGACACATTGATCTCCATGTTCTGTACCATCCTCAAGAGTCAATCCCTGCTTCTAAGGAATAAAAAAAAGGACTCTGGATGCATTAAGTCAACAGAAAATATTATGTCAACACAAATGCAAATTACAGAAACTCGTAGAACCACATACGACCGTTTACTGAGTAACATACCACTGTTGCACACAGATAATAATGAATATAGAAGCTCACCCAACTGAGAATAGGTCATTTGCTTCTCAGAGACGAAGAGAAGAGACTAATATATATAATGAGAGTGTTACACAAATAAAGGAAGCCCTGCTGTTTGTAAAAAGGGTAGAGACCTGGACACTGACAAATAAAGGGAGTGACCTTTCTCAGTGCCTTCACGCAGAGTCTGTCAGTGTCAGTATGTCAGGGGCTCTTCAACACCTCCCTGCAGGAGCTGAGTAATTAAACAAGCACAAGGACACACGGTGACATGCAGCTCAACATGCAAATGAGTTGGTTACCAATGTCTAGCAATGCCAATATCACAACAGGGAAGCAGAGATATTTTTATCCCTGCATCTACAACATAAATCAAGTATAGGTATACTAACATTAATAAATCATTTTTTAAAGCCAAGAAAATGTATTTATTTAGCAAATAAATAGGTACTTCTCTCCATGGTCTTACTGAAAGGACGAAAATAATCCTCTGGTGGGAAGACAGCCAGAGAGCATGTGAACCTTGTTTTGATTTGTCACTGGTAAAATTATGGACAGTAAACCCATAAAATGGATGTTGTTTGAGATAAAATAACTAGAGGCCAACCGAGTCTGGGAAAAGGGGCCAAGCACTGGAATGTCATCAGGAAAAGAGGAAAACAACATGCTGTCAGCTTATCACAAGAGTTACCACCCTTTAAGGAAACACAACCATGGGTGGAGATCTTAGCAAACCTTTTTTTTCCCTTTTATTTTATGAGGCACTTATAATGATTATTACTCAATAGCACCCAATAAGCCTTGTAAATGCTCTTTGAGTTCAACTGATGGAAAAAGTGTGAGAAAAGAAAAAAAATGTCAATAACCTTCAATTACAACTGGGTTGGTCTGTATCCAAAACAAATGACCTTTTCCTCATTCTTTAAAAGTTGAGGAAAACAGAGAGGATTAAAGTGAGCCCCACTAATAATGGAAACTTCCTCCAACTACACTGATTAAGATCTGAAGGATTTGTGCTGCTCTAACACATGGACCACAAGCAATAACGTTAAATTAAAAATAAATAATCCAAAATTACATATAAAAAGAGTCCAATATTAAACAGACATTTGTTAAGTCAAACGAATAAATAAAATACAGGGAAAGATCAAATAAAGCACATCGTTCGTGACAATGTCAACAAATGAGAAACTCTCGTTGTCTCTTGGAAGCATTATGGTAGAATATAAACAGTGTAGTTCAGTGTGTCGCATATAAAATAGATCCATAACATCTCTAACAGAATCTTTTCAAATGTGCTTTCAATTTTTCACTTACCAATGGCGCAGGATTTCCCCACACTCTTTCTCTCGTTTCCTTCTCCGTGCGATTTCACTGACTTCCAGCTTTGCCAAACAAACGTCGTCCCGGAACAAAAGTTTTCAGTCACAACAGCTCTGCGCGTCAGAGAAACTAGAGGACCATGCAACAGGTGCGCGTCCACGATGCGCGCAGACGTCAGAGTTTCCTTCGTGGAGTTGATTCACATATTCACGGATCACATATTCGTGAGCGAGGTTACTGGTCTTCAGTGCTCTTAGATTTTAACCCTTTCAGGCCTGTTTTTTCCCCCGACTGTGCAAGAAATAAATAAATACTTGATATTTACATACGGGTCATTCCTACATTGACTTTACTGTCTCAATTATTTATTTACTCATATTTTTATCTAAAATGAGCCACATATTCATAATAAATGGCTTGAATTGTAGATTTAGGTCTTCTTTATCACTTAAACATTGAACATACTATTTTGTATTTTACACACCTTTTTATTGATGCAATCAATTGAATTATGTCCTCAGTGCAAAATAATCAACTTCTACAAGAAATATAAACCATGAAATGATAAAAACCTCAAAATATTTTAAAATTATGTTATAGACTAGGCTAAAAGGCTTCTAATCATACATAAAAATCATGTGAAAATATAGGTGTTCTTTTTATTTTATTTTTACAATTTACTTCAATTACCGTGTCCCTTAAGTCATCTTCCACTCTGTTAGTATGTTTCTCACCTTCCATAACCGACTGCAATTCCATTGAGACCATTTTTAGGAAATTAAATCATTTATTTTTCTCACTGGAATTCAACTGTACAAACTGAGGTAAGCTTAAACTCTCACTCCAACCTTTTTTTGTTTGTTTTTGAAATGTCATCCTGCTTGTCCCACCCTGTTAGGCTATGTTATGAGACAAATATATATATATACAGTGGGGAGAACTGGGGAGAGTATTTGATACACTGCCGATTTTGCAGGTTTGCCCACTTACAAAGCATGTAGAAGTCTGTATATAGGTAGGCCTACTCTTCAACTGTGAGTGACGGAATCTAAAACAAAAATCCAGAAAATCACATTGTATGATTTTTCAGTAATTAATTAGCATTTTATTGCATGACATAAGTATTTGATGCACCAGAAAAGCAGAACTTAATATTTGGTACAGAAACCTTTGTTTGCAATTACAGAGATCTTACGTTTCCTGTAGTTCTTGACCAGGTTTGCACACACTGCAGCAGGGACCCACTCCTTTTGACCCACTCCTCCATACAGACCTTCTCCAGATCCTTCAGGTTTCGGGGCTGTCGCTGGGCAATACAGACTTTCAGCTCCCTCCAAAGATTTTCTATTGGGTTCAGGTCTGGAGACTGGCTAGGCCACTCCAGGACCTTGAGATGCTTCTTACGGAGCCACTACAGGACCTTGAGATGCTTCTTACGGAGGACACTGGCTGTGTGTTTCGGGTCGTTGTCATGCTGGAAGACCCAGCCACGACCCATCTTCAGCTCGCGCTGGCTTGAGCAGGCGGACCTTGCGTGCGCTGCAGGATTTTAATCCATGACGGCGTAGTGTGTTACTAATGGTTTTCTTTGAGACTGTGGTCCCAGCTCTCTTCAGGTCATTGACCAGGTCCTGCCGTGTAGTTCTGGGCTGATCCCTCATCTTCCTCATGATCATTGATGTCCCACGAGGTGAAATCTTGCATGGTGCCCCAGACTGAGGGAGATTGACCGTCATCTTGAACTTCTTCCATTTTCTAATAATTGCGCCAACAGTTGTTGCCTTCTCACCAAGCTGCTTGCCTATTGTCCTGTAGCCCATCCCAGCCTTGTGCAGGTCTACAATTTTATCCCTGATATCCTTACACAGCTCTCTGGTCTTGGCCATTGTGGAGAGGTTGGAGTCTGTTTGTTTGATTGAGTGTGTGGACAGGTGTCTTTTATACAGGTAACAAGTTCAAACAGGTGCAGTTAAAACAGGTAATGAGTGGAGAACAGGATGGCTTCTTAAAGAAAGACTAACAGGTCTGTGAGAGCCGGAATGCTTACTGGTTGGTAGGTGATCAAATACTTATGTCATGCAATAAAATGCAAATTAATTATTTAAAAATCATCAATGTGATTTTCTGGATTTTTGTTTATATATATATATATATATATATATATATATATATATATATATATATATATATATATATATATATATATATATATATATATATATATATATATATATATATATATATATATATATATATATATATATATATATATATATATATATATATATATATATATATATATATATGATACTGTGCAGAACCCTTAAGCTCCCAGGTCAGGGGCAGGTCTTAAAGTCACATCAGCTAACAAAGGAATCAAGAAATCAAATAAAATGTATACAGTTAAGACTATAAAGTGTTTTATAATTTTATTTCTCTATACATTATAATAAATTTAAATATTTGTATGATTTATAAATATTATAAATCATATTATATTATACATATTTAAACAAATATTTTCCTACACTCAGCGTCAAAAAGGTTTTAATGTTGAGGTTTTAACCTTATTATAAATATTAGAAATCATATTATGTTATTTAAATAAATATGGATATAGAATAAATATAGAACTTTCAAAGCAGTTCTTTTCTGCTATTGTTACAAGCTGAAGAACCCTAAAATGGCACTGTTTAGAACCATTTTAGAGATTAAAAGTTATTTTTAAAGCCTAATAAATGTTGAATGTCTATAATGTAAAAAAAAATATTATTTTCATAGAAACATCAGTACCAGTATTAGTATCAGTGATTAGTAACTGTGAAATTATTACAATATAAAAATATTTGTTAGGAAATGGCACCACCACTTACTCCCGCTGAGATGCAGCGTCACTACAGGGCAAAGAGAGATGCAGACCCTGAAAGGAGAGCAATGTATATATAGAGAGAGAGTACGCAAAGTGCGCCCTCTGGAAAAAAATGGAGGGAAAGGAAAAGAAAGAAAGAAAGGCCAGGGCACCAATACCCTCTCCCTCAGCAACCCCTACTTGACCTCCTGAATTAGAACCAGTGGCAGAGTACTCAAGGTCAGAACATTTGTATTGGATGAAGTTAGTGGTAAAAGTTTACAGTAAGTTCCATTGTTTCAGAAAATAATTGCATATTAATTGTGTTGTATTGTTGTGTTTGTGTTTTAGGCAAAGACAGCAAGGTCAACATCAGAAAAGCAGAAATAAAAAAAAGATTCCAAAGAGAAATTGAAGTCATTTTCATAAATTCAACTTTTATTTTGTCTTGTGGAATATATGTAAACATCTTTTATGTAAAATATCTTATATAGGACAGTACTAAATAAAAAAATAACATGCATTTGAAATATAATAACATGAATTAAAATAATTAACATTTTGAAGATTCTGCAAGGTGGATGTAAACTTTTGATTACGACTGTGTGTGAAAAAAAATCATAAAGACAAGAGAAAACTAAATATAGTTTAGTTCTATGTGGAAGTGATGTAATTATTTCAATGACATTTGGGATAGAAAAAGAAAAAACATACTACCATCCAAAAGTTTGGGGACAGTACGATTTTTTTAAATGCTTTTAATCTGCGAGGATGCATTAATTTGAACAAAAGGGACAGTAAAGACTTTTATAATGTTACAAAACAGTTCTATGTAATATAAATACTGTTCCTTTGAACTTGACATTCATCAACGAATCCTGAAGAAAATGCGTTGTGGTTTCCAGAACAAAATCAACAGCAAAACCGTTTTCTACATTGATAATAATAAGAAATGTTACTTAATAAGAAATTCTCTCCAAAGGATCAAGTGACACAGAAGACTGGAGTAATGGCTGCAGAAAATTCAGCTTTGCATCACACAAATAAATTACATTTTAAAATATATTAAAATAGAAAACTATCATTTCAAAATACAGTACTTTTTTTTTTTACTGTATTTTGATCAAATCAGTGCAGCATTGGTGAGCATAGAAAACTTATATTTTTACATAAAAAAAAAAAATCTTAGTTTACCCCAAACTTTTGAATGGCAGTGTAAATTGTACAATACTGAATTAGTATTGGGGAAATTCCATATAAATAAAATAAATATTGAAGGGTTTTTATTTTTTTATTACAAAACACTTCAAACATTTTGCATTTCAAAAATAAAAATCAGCAATCAGAGAGTTAAATTGACTAGAGCTAATTATAGACAGAGGGTCTTAACAGAAACAACTTTATACATGAGTGGATGTGTCAGAGAGGTTTACACTCTAAGTCCAGAACTACATGACTGATATGTGGTGCGTATGTTTTGACATGCTCTATGTGCTTGATATTTGTCTTCCATTCGCTTCCAGTGATGTCTGACAAGAGTGTACAGATGCGTCTGGCTGCGTCTGAAGCCCAGGCAGTCCATACTTGCATATCTCTCTGGATCGAAGAGCCTTTATCAACATCTATAGCAGATGAATGTTCATGTGGTTTATGGTGCAAAGGTGTTGTGACATTGTGGTGAATATGCAGTACTCCCCCAGTGGCTCTTTTTAGCAGACGACATGCCACTGGCCAACCCTCCTCTGAACTTGGTATGAGGCCCAAATTCACTCGATCTGCAAGATCACTTAAAGGAAGCTAAAAAGTATGTGCAAATGATTATTTATTCAACTGACCATATACTGTATGTGGAACAGCATTTAGTTCCACGTCTGGAAATATTCACATAATGAGACTATATATTAAGTATATATACTGTTTATTACCCAATTAACTGATTCTCATACAAAAACAAACTATTATGAAATATTAGTAGGTGAAATCAAGATAATGACAATCAGCACTTTTGTATCTCAGTGCAGTCTTTAAGCTGTTATCCTCACCTGTCTGTTGTCTCCTTCGTGGATAGTGCAGCGGTCTGACACACCGTTGATTTGTAGGTTTCTTTGAAGAGCCTTCACTGCATCTGGGTTCCATTCACAGGCATGCACATAAGCAGCCTTAGCATGTACCAGATATGGAAGAGTGAAGTATCCAATCCCTGGACAGTGGAGTAAAATATGATAATACATCTTGGGTGATAAAAACCAACTCTGAAATGGTAAACACACAGCATTGCTTTTACCTGCATATAAGTCAACCACAGTCTCTCCAATGCAGTCAAAGGAGGCTATTCTGAGCTTCTCTGTGATATTCCCAGAGGAGAACATGCACTTGGTGACATCAAACTCATACCTGAAATTTCAGACAGATACATTTATTTTTAATTTATTTAATAGATTGAGATTTGTTTCTCTAAATAACATGGCAACTTATGGGTTACCTGATGTGGTTATCGATGTGTGTCACATAGCTGCTGTCTCCTAAAAGCATCGTCACTATAGGTGTGCGGTAACCATCCTGGGAAATGCTTTTAATTTGTGCTAAACGTTTGACTCCCAGCGTCAGGGCAACAGCAGTCCAGAATTCAGATCCTAAAACAAATAAAAAATATTTGAAAATAATATTGCTTGTATTACTTAATTACTATAAAATATTACTCTGGGATAAATTAAATATTAATAGAGGATATACAATCGAATTATTTTATATACAAAATATGATTCATTATCACCCACCAATTTCTTTCCATATTGCATTAGAGAAGCAGCCTTCCCTAAAAAGGACAAGATCTCCGTGGCATTGCCATCGGCTAGGAATGTCTCCCTCCAGATCGTCACTCCACATTTTCCCTTTAGAAACCAGCCAGGACTGTGCAGTCTCTGCAAGCTTCTTATGGAAAGATTTAACTTTCTCCTTCTTTGATAATGGAGGAGCCTAAAAAGCAGGTATGCAGTATACTGATGTTCATTGACTTGGGTTCATACATCTCATTAATAACTGTCAGTGCGTACATACCTGGATATCAACAATTTCACAAAAGCTGTCCTGTGCAACACGTTCCTTTAGTACCACCAGATCAAGCTGTGCCAGAACAGACGCTACAATTGGAAGTGTTACAGTCCCATCTGAGTGTTTTTGTGCACAGTACTTGCGGTCCAAAACACCTTGTAACAGTAGGTATTTTCTGAAAAATACATGCACCAAGATATCAAATTAGACAGAATTTCTAAAACCATTCAAGATAACTACTTTGTTGAAAATGACAGCCACTTGTATTTACCCACACAGGTTTCATAGAATCATTTCAATATTACATAAAGGGACACTTCCTTTTGATAATTACAGTATAACAAATGAATACTAAATGAAGCAGAATTTAACTAGATCCCATTTGGTGTATGACATACGCATTATTATTGCAAATGTAAAAGGAATATTGAAACGTTTAACCTGACACCAACAGACTGCTTAAATAAATTAGTTGAGGAATATATGCTTAGAGAGCGACTATTTTGTTCACAGCCTAACTTACCTGTAGAGTTGTGCATGACGCTGCGACACTTTTAAACACGGAATTACAACCATTTTCCACAGGAGGCGTTAGAAAAACAATTAAAATATACTATCTGACTAATTATTTACCAAACTACAATGTGGGTCCATCAAAACCGTATTTTAACCTAACATGAATAGTAGACATCATGGAGACACGTTCGCCTTCAAGAAATGTCGTTCCTAGTCGGTTGAGTTCCCAGTAGGAACATTATGAGTGTTGCACCTGTAGAGCGCTTGGAAATAGTGCATGTGATGTGATTTAACAGAGGGTATTACAAGTTTTGTTGTGTATCTGTCACTCTCGGATTGTTTTATAGGCGTTGTAGTTGTAAAAGTTATTAAATAATACTGTCTTTTTTTCAAGTCTTCATCCGACTACACAAGCGAAACGGCAGAGGGCAGAATACCTTGGATTTTACCGCGAAAAACATCCGCATGTTGACGAAGAAATACAGCGCGTCCAATCACAGTATACGCAGCTTTCCCACGTGACACTCTATAAACAGTGTTGAAAACGAGCAAGGTAAGGCATTAAACGTTATTATATATCCGTTTTACCATGTTCTTTTTATAAGTTTACAGAGGCTCAGTTCTGATAACATTGATATAAACTGCTTTTAATAATAATAAAACTGTATAAATGAGCAATATTTTAATAGGTAACGTTAATCGTTCTTCCCCTGGCATTTAATGTATTGTCATTTAGAGTAAAAAATTGTCAAATAGAAATGTTAAAGGTATAACCGTTAACGGAAAGTTGTTACAATGGAACTTGGCTTGTCATTGAATAACTTTTTACTGGCTTTTCAGCAAAGTATGAAACACAAAACAGTTAAAGAAACTGGTGTCCTAATGTAAAATGTTAAGTAACCGTAAAATACCAAACCATTGTTTTGGCCAACAATTTTTATTTTATTGACACATTATGTGTAAAACACGTCTGAGAACCTTTTAGTTACAAACTACAGTTTTGCTAGTGTGTTTTTATAGTGTTCTTAAATGTACAAAGCCACTAGGCTTACAATGCTTTTGGGAACGCAGGTCTCTCTTATATCTTCTCTTTTAAGACCGTTCTATCCTAGTAATTGTCACCTGTGCCTAACACACTTTGTTTTACTAGATGTCAATGAACAGTTGTGTGACGGCTATCCGGCTGGATTCTCTCAAGCAAGCTGACAAACCACAGATCCATCTGTTACCATGTGAAATAGAGCATGATGGACCTGCTGAAGTCTTCAAGTTCTTTAATCCCACTGTGAAGGAACGCAAACATGGTTAGTCAAATGGCAGTGCATGACTCAAGAATTAAACGTGTTAAAGTTAAAGCTCTCTACCCAATAAAAATAACATTGTGTTTTTCAGAAAAGACACTGTCATTCAGAGGTCGAGGACTGAAGGGTCAGGAATTGCATTGTCCACAAGGATACACAGGACTGGTGCTGAAAGAGGTCCAAAAGCCTGCGTCCGATCAAGAGGTGACCTGACCTGCATTTTTCTTTGGATATGTATATTTGGATGTTCACAGGTATCTATTTCTAAATAACAGAATTTGTTTGGCATTTGTTTTTAGGACAGAATAGTTAAAGTTTCTTCAGTGTTCCATACATTAACATACTGGAACTTGGAGACACCTCCCACATCTGATGATGGAGTTGTGATGGCTATGGCATGGCCTCAGCTCGCAGAGGCGGTGAGTAACTTTTTATAACCACTTATTTACATGATTAGAATCTGATGTACTAAAAAACATTTTCTTGCAACTGAATTAATCTCTAAAGTATTCACTTCTAAATCAATACCTCTTTCCGCAGATGCATAGACCAGTAGACGACTGAAAATGGACATTGTTTTATTATGGATACCTGCTTCTTCTTAAGTACATTGTTACAGTTAAACCAATGTGAAAATTATTCTTTGCTGGAACTGAAAGTCAGAACAACTAACTCGTTGGGCTGTGGTATTGACTGACCACCATTTTTACCAAACTGTTATTAAAGTATGACTGTCACAATTTAATATGACTAACTATTAAAGTCTTGTTTTATTGTTTTCCATGTGCAATTTTATTTTTTTTGTTCTTATTTATCGAACCTTTTGATCTGATATACACTACCGTATAAAATTTTGGGGTCAGTAAGATTTTTTTTGGTTGTTGTTTCTGACAGAAGTATCTTGCTCAACAAAGACTGCATTTATTTGATAAAAAAAACAGTAATATTGTTAAATATCATTACAATTTAAAAGAACTGGTTTACTGGTTTCTATTTTAAAATATAATTTATTCCTGTGATGGCAAAGCTGAATTTTCAGCATTATTACTTCAGTCTTCAGTGTCACATGATCCTTCAGAAATCATTCTAATATGCTGATCTGGGGTATTCCAGAAAGCAAGGTTAACTTACCGTCACACATACCCTGAACTCTTGGTTGATTAACCCAAACATTGCTTCCTCGAGGTATGCTGTTCCAAAAACACGTCAAGGAGTAAATTCAGACAACTCATATTATGTTCCTGGTTAACACCAAGCATATAGAGCAACCATTGACTACCATAGTATCTTTTTCCCTACTATGGTAGTCAATGGTTGCTCTATCTGCTTGGTTACAAACATTCTTCAAAATATCTTCCTTTGTGTTCAGCAGAACAAAGAAACGCATACAGGTTTGGAACAACTTGAGGGTGAGTAAATGATGACAGAATTTTCATTTTTAGGTGAACTATCCCTTTAGGCAAATTAACCCTGGAACATGAGTTGCTCCGGAGCAGGTTATGTTCAGAGAGTGAGTTGCTATGGCTACTTACATACCCTGAAAGTTACCTCCGTTTTTGGAACAGAAAGTTGAGGTTATCCGCTTACAGTTTACTCTTAAACATACCGAGGTATGTCACTTAACCTGCTTTCTGGAATACACCCCACGTGCTTAAGAATTATTTATTACAATCAATGTTAAAAACAGTTGTGCTGCTTAATACTTAGCACTTTGAGATTTTGTTTAATGTAAAGTGCGTTACAAATAAAATGTATTATTATTAATATTTTTATGGAAACCATTGTTTTTTTTTCAGATGAACAGAGTTCAAAAGGGAAAAATTATTTGAAACAAATTTTTTTTTGTTACGTTATAAATGTCTTTTCTGTCACTTTTGAGCAATTTCATGTACTCTTCATGAATTAAATAATTTTTTACTGCCCCCAAACTTTTGAATGTTAATGTAGTTTTCTACATATTTGACAACAAATAAATAGATCAATCCCAACATCACTGAAAGCTGGTTTTAATGTATAGTACCTGTTAATGTTTCACCATCTTTCATTCTCACACAAAAAAATGCACAGAACACATACACAGCAAAACTCTTCCTTGTAGTGATATAGTCATTCATCTGCTCAAATGGATCTTAAAGTGCCCCTATTATACTATTTTAAAGGTTCTTAATTTTGTTTTGGAGGTGCCCTACAAGTTTACATGCATCCAAGGTCAAACCACACTTTAATTTTCTCATAATGTACATTGCACATCACCTTATTTCTCAAACCATTTCCCTTTCCGCCTACTCCGCTCTGATTGGTCAGACGGCCCAGTCTGTTGTGATTGGTCTACCGCTTGCAGTGCATATCAGAAATGAAACGCCTATTACCATTTCAGAAATTCAGCTCCAGAGGCTTCCTCAGCACTCGATACACAGTGATACGAACAATGGCGTTTTGTTTTTCTGTATCAATTCCAGCATAAATCCAGTTTTTTTTTTTTTACTCTTCCAGGCCTCAGCTACAACTACAGTGTTTCAGGCCGGGTTAAAGTAGATGTCGTTCACGGGCAGCCAATGAATGAAGACCCTAGGCTGCCATTATGCAAAATATGTTCAATTGTTCCGTAGGTACTATTGATACATTTATAGAGCACTTTACAGGCTAAGTCCAAAGTGCTGTACATTATTGCCGGTTTCACAGACAATTCTTAAGTCTAGTACCAGACTACAATGAACGTTTGAGCTGTTTTAACTAAAAGCAACTTGCACTGACAACATCTTAAAATATGTCAGTGCCATTGTTTTGTCTCATGATGCGCATCAGTAATGTTTTCTAAGGCATGTTTATAAAAGCTAATAGTAAAAGTAATAAGGTTCAATCCTGACTTAATCTAAGCCCTATCTGTGAAACCAGGCTCATAAGTGGATAAAGCAAAAAATGAAATAAAAACAACAACGAACATTGGTACTATGTAACAGGAAGTGAGACTGGTATTGAAAGGTAATATTCTAAAAAGCATAATAGGGGCACTTTAAAGCTCATTTCTTGTTGTACCAGCTACAGTACACCGTAAGAGACAAAAACATTTTAAAATGCAAAACGCCACCACCTTTTTATAAAAAACAATTTACTTTACCTATGAATATTAAAACCAGGTTGTGCAACATTAAAAATATCGAGAACATGTATAGCTAGTGAATTAACACCAAAAATCTTGTTTTTGTTATTTTGTTACATTAGTTCTGTCTGTATATGGCATGGAATCAGTCAAGTGACTCCCTTCCAAAGCTTTTGCTGTTTTGAGGGATGAGCCAGAAATGTATAGACGTGGAAATTTATGATTTTGTGACATTTACAAAATCCTTCAGCAAGATTGGGCCACAATCAATGGCTACGTCTGAGGAGGATGAGGAGGGGGCGGTGATGGTGGAGGGTCCGACTCAACTCTGCTGCGTTTGACTGGCAGGCCTTGATCATGTGCCTTTCTGATGTGCCTGTACAAGTCTCCAGACTGTGTGTAACTACGGTAACAGTAACTGCACTCATACGGCCGTTCCCTGGTGTGTACAATGGCGTGTCTCCTCAGGGTGTAAGCACAGGAAAAGGTCTTTCCGCAAGTGTTACAAGTAGGCACATCCTCCATGTAACTCCCAAGGGAGTCCTGAAAATCCTCGAGGTACATGGCCTGTTGCTCCGGATGGGAATTGGCAGGAAAAAGGGTCGACGGCAAGCCGGCAGTTACGGCTGTAGAAGGATTTGGACCTTGCGGTGAAGGAGGGAAAGAAAGGGGTTCTTGATGGGGAAGATGAATTAATGGATGTGCCGATATAAACTGAGTATCAGTGAGCTCCTCAACATCATGGTTGCTGTCGTCATAATTGTCCCCATCATCTAAATCTTCGTTTATCCTTGGGCCGTTATCCATGACCACCGTATCGTCTATGTCATCAGACTCTTCATCCGAAATCACAATGGCCTCTACTTTCACTTCGAAACTCTCTTCATTTTCCTCCCCTGAAGTTTGTGAAAGGCTTCCTTCCCTAAAGTTTCGCGAAAGTTTGCGCTTATTTAGCATGCTACTTGTATTGGACGAAGTGTTCTCATATCTCCTTTCATTTTGGCTCTGAATGTGATGTGATGACCCTGGATTTCCAGTAGTTTTATTCTGGAGTTGGGCTTTTAGTGTTTGAGTCTGCATGAAAACAGTAGGTTCGTGTTCTTGGACAGCGCTGGTGTTGTTCACACTGCTCAGAGCCACGGCGGTGGCCACAACAGGTTGAGTCTCTGTCTGAATTAGTTCTGTTGTACTACACGGACTTGAAAGTGCAGACTCAAGGCTAGAAGACCGTGCCGATATTCTTGTGTTGTCAGGTCTAGGTGATGAACGATATGTGGATGGTCCTGAACAAGAATTACTAACAGCTGGTTGGGAGTCCATTCCTGGTTGGGTAGTGTCCGCCATATCTGAACTCTCTACACTGTGTGTGAGGAGGTTAGCCATCCCTGATTGTGTTTCAGTCTTGGCATCAATGTAAAGTGACATTTGTTGGCTCGACTGATGACAATGTGTTAGTCCTCCATCTCTTCCCGTTTCTGGACCAGGTTCGTCTTCTCTAGGCGAGCCGTCAAGCCCTTCCGTTTTAGCAGACTCATTTGCTCCGACTTCAACTCTTGTGCTATCCGCCTCAGCCAATCCTCGACCTTGTAGTCTTCTCTTACAAACTCGCACCACATCATTCATATGTAAGAAGCTGGCTGCGGCGAGCACGTCCTCGGGAGGGGGGTGGGTTGCTAATTGCAGCACACCTTCGTACATGAAATCAAGGAGGAGTCCAAAGGCTTGAGGGGTCACGATATCTCCATTAATAGTGACTGTGTCTCTCTGTGGCCCACCGTTGACTGAGCTGGTATTTCCCATTGACTGATCTGAGTAAAACATATGGAAGAAAGGGGAGAAAGAGGCCAACACGGCACGATGGGCTCTGAAACGAGTCGGACCGACCTGCACGGTGCAGTCACATAGGAAACCTTGCAGACGCTGTGAGCGCAAGCTGGCCAAGAGCTGCTGACCATGCCCTGTGAACTCCATTTCTATTGACAACCTAGTAAAAACATTAATGTTATTCTCAGGAAAATGTGTTGTATTGTTAATAAGCAGTTTATATTCATAATAATATGATAAAATTCACATTATTAACATCTACTTTCTTGTTAAGATGAAATGTTTCTTACAGAAATGTCCAGAGAGCTGACAAAGTCCCCACGTCCACTTTAAGATCTGCTCCTTTGACGCACTGTCATGTTTGCTTTATTGATCCACTGACATTCTTTTGACATCAACAGTTGTTCACTAATCGAATCCAGTAAATGTATGTACTTCAATCCTGAAGGAGTGGGTAACAAACTAATTCATAATCTTCGTTGATTCACACATCTTTTTATGATGGGTTAGTACAGCAAACCTTTTCCGGAGCACCGTAAAATAATATCGAAAGCGTGCCACATATCCTTAAAATATCTTCTAGCCAAGAGGACAACCAGTGGTTTATTGATTCGCTGTAAGTGAAGAGTAATGTGTGAATTTTTAAAACGTATCCGCGTTACGGGAACGTTTTCCTTTAGGACAATACATACCAAACACACACACTTCTACGTGTGGTATGTACCGTTTGTATGTGCTAGTGTGCTCTGCCTCCTACTGACGGGGAAGAAGACCAAAGAGGAAGTAGCGTCTGTTCCTATGATTTGTTCTGTGACTGCAGAAAAAAAAGAAAAGAAAAAAAAAAAAAAAACATGATCATGTAAAAGAAAACATATTTTCTATAGGCACAGTTAAATTAACATGATTTTTAATGTTTAACACGATCTTCTTCTTCTTCTTTCTTTTAATATAATTATTACTATTAAAAAGCTTTATTCACCATTCGTTGTTTTAAATAAGTAGGTCTAAGAATAAAATAATAGTAAATAAATAATTATTATTTATTTATTTATTTATTTTATTATTGCAATATATACATAAAAAGACAGGGAACAACCAACAATGTTTGAATGATTTGAATTTACGAAGGGATCACAAAAAAAAAAACTATAATAATAAAAATAAAAAGGCACAAGGATTGTAAACAAAATTTACAATATCAGAGAAAGATGAATTTAAATCACACTTAAAGAAGAGGACATCTTTTTGGGTTATAGGAGGTATTGTCTCCCTTCTTACCCTCATCCAGCTATATACATCAAACCAAAATTTAGAAGTAACATCACAATAAAAAAAGTGATCAAGTGTTTCAGGGCAAGAAGAGCAAACGACACAAGGATCCACATCGAAATGAAATCGTTTCTGTAAAAAGTCACCAACTGGGTAGATCTTAAACATAATTTTGTAATGTGTCTCTTTGACCTTGGAGCAAAAATTAATCATTATTAGTATTATAAACTTCAATTTAGCTATTTAGTCATTTGTTTGTTTATTTAAGAGAAAAATGAGTGTAATATACCTCCTTCATAAAAAAAACACCAATAGTCACATACATATCAGTTAGTTTTATTGAGTTACTATTTTAGTTTTTAATATTTTGAATTAGTTTTTGTTTTCATATTTTTCCGTTTTTAAGTTTTAGTAATTGTGTTGTGTCTTAGTCATTTTATTAATCATTGCTTTTTATATATATCTTTAGTGTTTATTAATTATTATTTATTAATTTTATTTCCATTTTAGTTAGTTAAACTAAATGGAAATTAGCTAGTTGAAATGAAACAAGTTGTTATTGTTTTATTTTATTTCAGTTAACGTTTATTTTATTAACGAAATTATTTAATGGTTATAGTTTCAACTATAATAAGTTATTAACCCGTTTACCAGTAAAAGTCAAACAAATTAACGTAAAAGTAAACGTACATGTCATGTTATTTTTATTTTATTTTTATTGATGCTCAAAACAATACACACAAGTAATAACAAATAATACAGAATACAAAAAAACACGTACACGTCATTTACCAGTACATTTACTAGTAAACTTTACGTCATCGATGGTTTTCGTCGGTGGCTTCACACACTGATAAGTTACCCATGATTCTCCGCACAGTCTGCGGCTCATTCAAAAATGGAGGAGAGGGAGAGAGAGTCGGAAAGTGAGCGCTGTTCAGCACCTTCCCAAACATCTGACCAGCAAACCATTACCGACACCTCCGGCCAAAGGCTAGAGACTGGCGAAGATGATATCGAAACTAAGTTGGATATCAGTTCGGATAAGTTTGACCCCTTACTCGCTCTGTATTCCCCACAAGTGCCATTGCCTTACCCGAATATCAAGTGCTTTAATAACATAGCAGAATATGAGAGCTTTATGAAAGGCGGTCGAGGCCGAGCGAAACCCGAAAATGTGGAGAAAAGACTCCGAAAAGCACAGAAAGGTAAAGCAGACCCGGAGAGGATAGAGAGGCTGAAGAGACTCATGGTGAATAACCCGGTTGAGGAGGAGGGAGAGGGAAGCGGAGTCAAGCGACAGCCTCGACAGCGAAAAGCGGCCAAAAATGTGCTTACCAGAATGCCACGTATGTTTCTCTCTTTACTGTCTATTTCACAAGACGATAGCAAACACTAGACTGGATTCACAACCAAAATTGCTAACGTTAGGTGAGTTCTTTTAAGTGCTGTCTATGTAGTAACTCACTAGGTTGTGTCTGTCTTTGCAGTGCATACAGGCAGTCCATTAGGAGAGCTCAATAGGTGCGTCCAGGATAAAATCAGGGTCAAAGTTCACACGCGGACCTTTAAAGGCCTCCGAGGAGTGTGTTCTGGCTTTGTGGTGGCATTTGATAAGTTCTGGAACCTGGTAAGTATTAACAGATCTTTACTTATTATCTTTACTTATTATCTTTACTAATAAATGTTTGTTTCATTTTTTTTATCCCCCTGATTCTTTTGGTGCCAGGCGATGGTGGATGTGGATGAAACGTACAGGGAGCCGCTTTTGGGACAAGCTCTTTATCATGAGAAAGCACTTACTGTCACAAGGGTAATTCATTTGAATGCTTTACTTTACACCTGAATAGTACGAATAACCACTTCAAATCTTGTATTAAAATCCTAATGAACAAATATTGTTTATAAATCTAATTTAATTTTCTATTACAGCTATTTGAAAAACTGAAAGTTCAAGAGACTGTGGCTCTCAGTGCGGTTGAGAGGAAAGGAAGAGATAACCTCTTTAAGTCAGACCCACACAGTAGTTCATCTCAACTCGGTGACCAAACCAGGAGGAGAACCGACCCCAGACATGCCCAGGAAAGATCCGAACTCTCTGAAAGAGACAAGAGTATATCAAAAGTGACACAAAAATCTGAAAGCAACCCTAAAGGGAAGTATGGAAGAGTGCACACGCGTCATGTCAATCAGCTTTTTATACGAGGAGAAAACATTCTTCTTGTAAACATACAACAGGACTAAATACTGTCTTGAAATATCAGTTTACTTTTATTGGAAGTCTCCATGAAAGGTTTTGTAATGTGTGTATCATATTGATATGTATATCAACAGATGAAAAGAATGTTAAACGTAGAGTAAAAAAAAAACCCTCATTTTAGTTGTAGCCCCACATACTCCATACTCCACTATGTTTTTGCTTTGAATGACCACTAGGGGGAAGTAAGACACTGATACATTGTAAGCAGTCTTATTTTTGTTACATATTTTCTAAATCATCAAGGGGGAAATGGAAATATATTTAACAAACCATTACTGATATTCACTTCACTGCCTTGTTCAACTGAAAGTAATCTATCAATCTCACTAAAACTATGGCCCGTCAATACACTCTTATTTTCATCTCAAACAGAAAGACTATTAGACGTTTATGTTTTAGTGTAAAAAAAAAAAATTGTGGTTGGATTTCTCCATGGATTTCATAAAACAGTATAAATGGGTTAATTGAGCTTTTTGAGGTTGGAAATTGCATGTGGCACTCAAGGCTTTTGACTTGACATGTTTGAAAGCTATTTTCCCCTTACTGCATATTTTAGTCTTGCGTTACTCACATCATGAAATATAAAAACACTTTCTCTTCAGTTTATTTAAATCTTAGAGTTCATTGGGATTTACTTAGTCACATGTACATATACAATGCTTTTTATCATGTTGTCCTTTATAACTATTGATGTATATTTCTTAATACAACTAATCGAGGTAACAGACACTTATGGTTTAAAGAGTAACTGCTGGTCAAAATGATGTAGTTGTATTCATCCTCAAGAATTTAGTTGAGTGGCTACTGAACGCTACAATGAAAGACAATGAACGCTACTTTTTTTTTTACGACCAATTAGCATGCTCGAATCATGACCCCAATTTTTTGGTTTACATACCTAATGCTAGAAAAGTCACCAAGTTTCATATCATTCCGATGAAGCAGTGATTTTTTAAATTTCAAAACAGAACATTTTCCGGTCAGAAATGACCGAAGAGCACCAGAAGGTTAATGAGGGAAAAGTCCCAATCCCAATTTGACACTGCCTAGGAACACGTGTTCAGATGGAAAGTAGATATAGTGACAACTCTGAAGTACATACAGAAAATAATGCTAGGATACAGAATCATGCTGCATTGAGCATTTATAAACATAGACACTGGAACTGTAGCCTGTTTCCTACATTAAGCTCTTTACTTATTAGTTAAATGTGACATTAATTTTATGCCAATTAAAAAGTTCACTGGCAAAGGATCCAGTGGAAATGGGACATTTGACTGTACTACTTTCATCCTATTAATGCATGTAAAGTTAACATTTGAAGTCAGGTCCTAGGAGGACTCTAAGAGCAGACTATTTTTAAGACATGAGATTGATTAGAGGAGATAAAAACAAGCATCACAATGAAAATGGAAATCAACTCTTTATTGTCATTCATAAAAGATCATAAGAACAATCAAGTCATTGTATGAAATTGAAAACACATTAAACATTCTCAGTGGAAGATTTAGTTTTTTGTTGCTTGCTGTAGATTTGCATAAACATATAGTGTTTCCTGTAACACTCCCTAACCCTTAACCACTCAATAGTTGAGATCCTACAGAACCCAACAGACCTGACTACAAAACCCCAAACCAACCCATCGAGGGGGGAAAAAAGAAACGAGAAAGGAAGAATTTGGTCATTCTGCTTGTAAAATGCCTCAGAATGGAAGAGAGGGGCTTGGTTAGCGTCAATGGACACTGTGGACAGAAACAGATGATCTTGACAATACAGTGATGGTCCTCTGGATACAGCGTCCAACTCAGTGCTACCAGGGTTTACAAACACAGCCTCACCCTACACTCAGCATGAGCAGACCTGCATAAAAATACGAACCCATATCAGGTTCAAATATATATAAATCCTTTAGTCACCCAAACTCTTCCTTATAAGTTAACCATGCAAAAGCATAAAAAAATGTGTGCATATATGTACACCACTGGATATGTATCTTCTTTAACAGTACCTTTAATAAATACTGTACTTTTCATTTTGTCTAAAGATTTTTATTTTTTTTTAGGAAAAAAAGGCAAGAGGCTGAAAGGCACCACGTGTTCTAACGACAGATTTTGCATTTTCATAAAGATGCAAAGTAGATCAGATTACACATTTACTATTTAAGGTTTTGATTTGGAGTCGTCATTCTATCATCTTGATGTTAGAGTACTTCATTTCTCTTCAGAAAATGGTTAAAATCAAATACAAAATGGCAAAGTGATCACAAGCTTTACTCCATACAAAAATCCTCACCGTCATAATTCGTTAATCTTGGAACTCAATAACTTATTGTCTGTGCGCAAAAATATATACAGGTTATCATCTTAAGGCAGAGTAGAGGAAAGGCCAGAATTGATTTTTCAACAGCATTAGAAACCCAAATATTTCCTGGGTTAAATTAAGAAGTAATGTAAGAGGATAAGGTCAACCGGAGTCATTCACTATCGTCACATTCCTTAAAGCGATATCCCAACGCCATGGAAATGTGGGACATGCGTGTGTGTGTGTGTGTGTGTGTGTGCAATGACTGAAATGATTCTCAGAACAAACCAGCCACCTTTGACAGGGCTCCTTGGTACAGCTGATTAGAAGAACATTGCAAATAATATTATCATCCAGTTGAACATCAGCATCATTTGAACAAACATTTCCTGTGAGGCTTTATTTGACATCTTTTAAGCAGTCTTTGTCTTCTAGCTCTTCATAGCTTCTTCATGGTCACATCTCCAGAAAGATTGTTCATTTAATACTTTGCAATTCATTTCCCAAAGTTGGCAAAATCTGCAAAGGCATCTTGTTTAGGCTGTCCCATGGCAGGATTCATCCCCATGACCGGCATTCCTGTACCCATTCCCATGTTTCCTGGCATCCCCATGGCAGCTGTAGACATACCCATGTTCATATTCATTCCCATCATGCCCTGATTGACTGGCATCCCTCCCATGGGTGGCATGGACATGGCACTACCTGTCATGCCAGGCTGCATGCCCATGTTTATTCCTCCAATCATGGAATTGGTGGGCAGTCTGACCATTGTAGGGGCAGCCGGCATTCCCAGGTTCATTCCAGCAAAACCCTGAGTCATCATATTGACAGGACTCTGAACTCCTATTGCAGGATAGAGAGGGGAGGGGGGGTAAATAAGGGCTACCAATCCATTAAAATAATCGGAATCTATTTTTTTGTTCTCAATTGATCTTTTTGATGTATAAAATGTGAAACTGATTGAATGTGTGTTTGTTCGTTTTTAATACACTACTGTTCAAAAGTTTTTGAACGGTAAGATTGAAAAAAAGTAAAAACAGTAATATTGTCAAATATTATTATTATTAGTACTATTATCAATGTTATACTGCTTAAAATGTTTGTGATTTTCTTTCTTGAATACAAAAGTTAAACAAAACACCAATATTTAAAACAGAAAAACTACTATGAGGAATAAAAGTATTAATTAAAAACAAAAAAAAATATTTTCAAACATAAAGAGTGACCCCAAACATTTGAAAGAGTGTAAATGTTTTAAATTGTACTTATTTGGAAAAATATGAAGATACCGTATTAATTTCAAACTCAATAGTAATGGTCTTGCTAAATTTCCTAAATTTCTTTTTTTAGCATAAAGCTTTATTTATATAGCACCTCTTAAAACAGTTCACAAAGTGCTTTACAGAAAACAAATGTCACACAATGCCATAAACAATAAAAACTAAAGAGGAAAAGGAGAACTAAAAGATTTAGAAAATAAAATGAATAATAAAAGGCTCTTCATTTGATTCTAGTTTGCACTTATACTTTCATACGTCTTATTACTTAAATTGTACTTTTTCATATTTTAATTAATCTATTTTTTAATATTGCTCTTGTACAGGCTCCCAATTGTTTGAATTCTTTTGAGCTCATGTAATTTTCTGAACTCCAGGTTCAATCCTACATCAGAGTCTATGCTTACCTTGCATCATGCTGAGTGTGGGCTGACAAGGTTTGGGTGGCTGCATGCCAGGGCCAAGGAAGTCCAAGCTTATATCTACATTAGAGTTGGACCAGGTGGAAGGCACAGGGACTTTGGGATTGGGCTTCTGGGCCATCGGTTGCTGGGGCATCAGTGGGCCCCCCATAGTCTGCAGTGGCTGCAAAGACCAAAGGAAAATCAAGTCAGTTTTAGGACAAAACATTTATGATGGCACCCATATAATCAAAAACTATGTTTCTTCTGATTTTGTTAAGATGATACTGTTCTGCTGCAATTCAAGCATGATAATTAAAATTCTCAGATGGCCATGAATGTTTGCCAATGGCAGAATGACACAAGTCAGAGAAGATGAAAGGCAGCCTTAATACTCCAGAACATTACACTGTGCTCTTTTCAGGGTTATCGAGGCTCTGGAGCAATACAAGACAGAAATGCTGGTTGAGAGGCATTGTCTTCTTCTAAAATGATTTCAGCATGTTAAAATGCATCTCAAGTCCCTCTAATTACGGAGGGGGGTTGCTTTTTTCTTTAGCCAAACAAAACTTGCCATTTTAAAGTAGGTCAGGCTTTTAGCATGCAAATATTATCTTTGTGCAAGGCTTTTGTTTCAATTTAATGGTTTTCTGACTTAAACTTGTTCCTCCTCATTCTGCCATTCTCTGTGATGGGTGTCCCAAGGGGACCGGGGTTGATGGGTAATGAGGAGGGGGTGGGTGGAAAATTGTGCCGATGCTGCGTGTTAACCCTCGCTCGTTTCGCTTTCATGTTGCCTGCTCTCTAAACCGCTGGCTCTGAACCTCGGCCAGAATTGTCTTTTCTTGCGTAAATAGTGTTTAGTGTGCAGCTCCACTTAGATGAGCTGCATTAAGTACTCCACAGATGGGATGGGGGATCTGAATGAAAACCACATCTGTGCAACACAGGCTCTACATCACTAGGTTTCATCTAAGATTCCGATTGATCGTTATCGGCCGATAATAGCTTCATCCAGTTCGATTGGGGGTTTCTATAAAGGCTGATCAGAGGAGCTGATAAGATGACGCAAAACTCGCGAGACAATTTTTCTATGCGCAGCCAAAATGACAGTTCGTCCAGGTGTATGAAAAGGACAATACATTTGCAATGTCTTTGCAGAGACATTGCGACAGCAAGAAACTGTGCAACTTTAGTGTATTTTTTTCCTTCACAGCTAGACCAGAGATTGCCTAAAAACAGTCTACTGTTGCTAAACTGCAGGATGTGCTTGATACTAATAATATTAAAACTGCATTAAGCGGTGAAAGAGATACTGTTCTTCAAACGGCTTTCTGTGCACGCGTTTGGAGACGGAGTGTAACATGGACAAGCAAAGTGAACTTTGAGCTTCGGGTTCACGCTTAAACGGCATGAAATATGTCAAAATGCCCGGCCTGGTGAGTATTCGCTTAAACACCGTCGGTTAAATGAGTCACATTAAAGTAGTCACATGTGTATCAGAATATTGGATCCGTCTTAAAGTGACAGCCTTAATGTTAATCAAACAAGATAAGACAAAGACAAAACCACTCATTGTTCTTTAGTAGATTTAGTAGAATTAATCTATATTTAATTTGTATAATGAAGACTATGCAGTGTTTTACATTTGATTACTTTCTGTTGATAAAGACTGTTCTGTTTTTTATTTGTATTATTTATTTCACAGGAATGCTATATTTGTTAAGCTCTCAATTGTTCTTAATCACCTCTAAGAGGGAATGGAATATGTTGCTTGCCAATAAATAAAAAGTAAATAATAAAGTTGTCAATTCATGATACTGTCTCATCTGTCAGTTTTTTTATACTTAAAATACATTGTTGTTAAAGCAGCACTAGGTAACTTTTCAACCTTTATAATATATTTTGAAACCTCTTGTGATGATACATCGACTTACAATAGGTTGAATGACACGTCTGCCATAGCCTGACGGGGTCTGTATCATTTTTAATCATACTTTTAAACTTCGGGTTTCGGGTAGTAACCCGAGAAAAAAAGAACTACAAAATTCGACTGCTTCACGGCATATTCGTCACTTCCACCACCACCCCACTTCCTTAAATTCGGACGTGCGAGCCAAACTATTATTTGTTTGCCGAATGTTATAGTCATGGCCGAAGCAGCACAGAAAAATAAGAAAGCAAAGGTTTTGTCGGAGGAAAGCAAAAAGAGGAAACGAGAAAGTGATCGGATTAAAGGCAGGACGAGGATCAACATTGGGCCGGCGTTTGCTCGCGGGCGTGAGCTGGAGGAGGAGGGGCTACATTCTTGCAAGTAAATACATATGATAAGACGTACAAAATCATATTTTAGGATACCTAACATGTCTGTGATATTGGTTTATTTGTCTTGCCTCAAGCTATAATGCAAATCGATTTTTCACATTTGCAGATTCATCTATGGTAGCTTGATATTATAATATTGACGATATATGGTGATTACCTACCACTCAAACATTGAATTGAAGTATCATATAGATTCTGTAAAACGGGAAACAATAGACTAGGCTACTATAATGACGCTGGCTTGTAAACGTGAGTATCGCGATCATTTGGCGTTTGAAAAAAATAAAACCCATGAAATTATAATCGTATGACATGCTGAACATATGCCACTGTACCTGGGATGAAGACATTTCACACACGGCTCAAGCAGAACACCTGCATGTGAACTCCATAGACAGGTGAACTCCTCCTGCAGTGTTCAGGGCTATCATGGTTGTCATGTCAACAAATGCATGTGCAATGCATCCACTGATGTAGAATGACAGTTTACGACAGTAGTAGAGGACAATACTGTTTCTCAACTGTAGGGGGACCCCGAGAGCAAAAACTACCTAGTGCTGCTTTAACAATAGTATTATTTATTTTGGTGATCGGTATCTGTTAATTAGACAAGTGCCGGTAAACGGTAATACGATATACCGCAATAATGAACATGCTCAATATTGTTATCGTGGGCACTTAAAAATACCGTGAATAATTATTTATTAAGAATTATTCCGATTTTTTGAATGAATTTTAAGAATACCTTACCCATCAACCGTTTAATATGAACAGCACATCAAAGAGGAACGCGCAATGATGTAAATAGACCAAGAGGAACGCAATGATATAAATAGACCGTGCATGAGCCGAGCACATGGCGGAAGCGCTGAAGTGCACATTCACTCTTTGACAGCAGAGGGCGCTGACAGAACAGCAGAAACGCAACCGTTTCCCCGCTCATCACGTAACCTAATAGTTAATACTTAAAGACTTAAGGCTATTCATTTTCAAACTTGAGCATTTTATATTTTAATCTGGACTAAATTATAGTGGTGTCAACAATAATCGATTCAGCGATGCATCGCAATGCGGGGCATGCACGATTCAGCATCGATGCGGCAAAGTGCCCTAATCGATTATGTCACCGTTTATTTTCTGGACTTGAGTTGGACAATAAAGTTGTGAAGTTTCAATTACTTCCAGGGTCATAACAACAACAATCAAGATGGCTGAGGCGGAGGGAGATGACCGCGATAGACGGGTATTAAAAACGCACCCAAAGATTGGAAAGCGGACATCTGGGCACATTTCGGATTCTGACGCCGGGTTCACACCGCACGCGGAGCGAAGGGTATGGAGAGCCGGAGCCCGCGCCCCCATTGTGGATTCACACTGGCAGCGTTTGTCTCGCGCGGATATTGCAAATGCAGACAAATATTGTACATTATGTCACATTTACGGTCTTCTCCTCCGAGCCCCGTCTGTCTCGTGCTTTGATTTATGATGGGCAGCATGCTGCAAATGCGACCGTGTTCCCCTCTGTCCCAAACACATATGCATATAACTTGTTGTAGCCTATATAAGTAGTTCACATGATAAATGTAAGTTAACATTAAAGTGAATATATGCTTCTAGTTTTAATAATTTAAACAGGCTTTTGAAGTTTGGGCAAAAACTTCTGGCAGTGTTGTGTTTTTAATTTTTTTAACAGCTCTGGATGTCATATGGTGATTGTGAAACACACGGGGCACTTCACTACATGATTTCATGGTGGAATTTGTTATTTTCCATGTTAATCTGGTCAGTTTTGATCAAGAACAATCCACTGTGGCTTTAAATCAGCGTGAGCAGCGCGGCAAAATAGACTCGGCGCCGAAACGATCGCGGCACTGCTGCTTCTCCTCCTACGATGCGCTGCCTCGCCGCCTCTGCGTGCGATGTGAATGCTCTAATCTGTTAACATGGGCGCCGAAAAAAATATGCGCTGCTTACGCCCTGCTAACGTGCCTGCCACACTAAAATCAAGCACGAGAATTGACGAGTCCCTAGTGTCAACGTTACTGTGTGTGTTGCACTGAATATTTTTATTGCTGGGTGCCTGGGTGGTGGTTGTTGTTACAATAGTGTGACTGTAATTACGGATTAATATTTGCACAGGAGTTCATGAAGTGCCCTGTCTCAAAGCTTTTTACTGTACCATTCAATTTTATTTTATTTAATGACATTTATGTCAAAGATACAGGAGAGTAATAATGAACACATAGCAGCCAATACAATCTGTTGTTCAATATCTGACTGCTTGTATTGCCTCATGACTGATTAAAAATTTGCCTTGTTGTGTGCAGTAGAATTTTGATGCATCGCAATGCATCGTAGAATCGAATTGAATCGAATCGTTACCTGGTGAATCGTAATCGAATCGAATTGTGAGGGCAGTGCCAATGCACACCCCTACTAAATTACATGCCCTAGATATTGTTTGAATATGCTCTGACTGTTGTTCAATCATACACTTTACAATAAGGCTCCATTATTTAAAACTGACAATGAAAAATACTTCTAAAGTTTGTATTCATCTTAGGTAAATGTACATTTCAGCATACCTATTGTTCTTTATAATTATTTTGCAAATATCTGTTTTAAATATTTGTTTACTTTATACATTTTTGTGTATTGCTTTATTGTATTTAAATGTTTGGTTCTTTTGTTACAAGAAAGTTATTAAACCTGTTTATAGTATGACAACACGTTTTTTGCCACTTATTTCAATACCTTGATAATACCGTATACCATGATAAAAGCTTCAGCAATTAATCGCAACATGAAAATTTGATACCGGCACATGCCTACTGTTAATGTATCGGCTAATACTGCTTCCAGTGATCGGTAATCGGCCCCAAAATTTGTGATCGGAGCACCCTTAGATTCATCTTGATTCTTTGTGCTGTAAAGGTAACATTGAGGGATGGCCATACACAAAAGCTGATTAAAGGTGTAATACCTAATGAAATGCATAGGTACACATTTGTACTCTGCATAATCAAATGTTTAATGGCTAATATTTATTATTTTTGTGGGGTTTTATTAGCACTGAGGCTATTTTTGTACTCCAAAAAGTTGACTAAATAAACTTCCAGTAAATATGCACATTTAAAATGTAAACTACCTTGGAAAGAAGTCTCTTATGTTCACCAAGGCTGCATTTATTTAATCAAAAACAGTAATATTGTGAAATGTTAATACAATTTAAAATAACTTTTCTATTTGAATATATTTTAAAATTGTATTTATTCCTGTGATGGCAAAGCTGCATTTTCAGCATCACTACTCATCATCACATGATCCTTCAGAAATCATTCTAATTTGCTGATTTGCTGCTTAAGAAACACTTTGAAATTATTATTAATGTTGAAAACAGCTTAATATTTTTGTCGAAACATGATACATTTTTTTCAAGATTCTTTTACCTTCCACTTTTGATCAAATTGATGCATCCTCACAGAATAAAAGTATTTCTTAATTTTTTTTAAATAATATATATAAATGTATCTTCTCAGAAATTGAACCAAAAATACTGATGACTCAAAAATAAAGAAAAGAAAATAAAAAGTGGAAAAGAAAACTCTTCAAAGCATTTCATGGAGTCTTGAACTAAAATATTATGACTGTATGATATATCAAGTATTCTTTCTTCATATTATATAAGCAGAAACATTGAGGGAAATCTCAAAGCCAGCAGGCACCTGTGATTTGGACGTTGGTAGGCCAATGGTCTGAGAGGTGGTCATGGAGAAAATCACGCTTTGGGATGTGCTGATGTTAGTGGTCTGGGAGGAGCCCATTAGGTCAAAAAGGTCAGATGAGGGTGCTGTGGACGCAGGGGCAGGAGCAGGAGCAGGGGCCACCTGCAGACCTGAGAAAAGGTCTATTCCTACAGGGTTGACAGGCTGGGCTGTCGGGACGGCTGGTTGGGCTGCAGGAAAAGCACTCCAATCCCCAAAGTCTCCATTGCCACTAGATGCCGGGGCTGAGGAAACACAAAAGTCTGATGAAATGGTGCGCAAAGGAACACAAATAATAAAGAGAGCTCAAGTATCACAGGAGGAAGCTGTAATAGTTCCGAAGCTTTTTGATTTAAAAGGCATATTTGTGCTTTAACTATCACAATCCTGCTTCACGTCAGGCTTTATCATCTAGCAGATAAAACAGAGGATTTGCACACAAATGAGCAACATGATCAGGGCATGAAACTATCAGGGCACTGAAGATGCATGAATATCAAAAGAATCTCAGACTCTCAGTCACTTTAGCTCAGTCCCAGGAATGCAGAGGGTAACGTGTCACACCCAACAAGAGATGAAATGTGTCTCTGCTCATTAGCTTTTAGCACAGCAGCCCACCATATGGTTGCCCCCTCCTTTCACTATTTAAGAGCTTTCTGCTTGGAGTATTTCATAAACAGGCAGCTGAGGATGGCAAACACTGGTCCAGCAGAAAAAACAAACAGCCTTCTGTTATATTCCCAGAACTACATTTAAATAATCATATAAAAAAAAAAAACACACACATATCACCACTTTGTGCCTTTCAAGTTGTACTCCCTTAAGGCTTTAATTTAAACATGCAAGTTTAATTAGAAAAAAAATATATAGACTTATTTTGGCAACAAACAAAAAAGGGCATACTTTTTCTGTAGCGTATCTTTTAAAGAGCATTAAGGTTAGATAATATTAGGGATTATTAGTCATGGTCAACTAATCGATGACTAAGTTCTATAAATGTATCTTTCTGGTTACTAGTTCTGGTATTATTAGTAAGGGTGCTTTTAAATATTGTGCCAACTGTATTAAAGGTCCCATGGCATGAATTTTTTATTTTATTTTATAATGTATTCTGAAGTGTACTTATATTGTTAGTATGATTTTTACATCATAAAATGTCAATTTAGAAATAAAAGGCATTTGCCCTGTGGCTGAACGCCCTGTTTCAAGGGGCGTGTCTGCTGTGAGACTTAAACGCCCACTATTGTGATTGGCTGACATCTTTGCATTTGAAATGAGCGGAGGGGGCGTGGTTTAGCGAGGTCTACGAGGCACAAGGCTGTGCCAAAGAGACGGATGTCACTTCTCATCAGTTCTCTCAGCACGTCTCAGTTCAGTGAACTGTTGTAGTTACTAGCATATACTTCAGGTTATTAGTTTATTTCTAGTCGGAGGGACTGTCACTCATGTCAGAAAGTTAGTAACTTCTGTAAATGATGGATCAGCGCTAACTCGAGACGCGAACCATTTAGAACGATTCAGTCCGATTTGGTGAACTGGTTTAACCGGTTCACTAAAAAGAACCGGTTCAAAAGAACGATTCGTTCACGAAACCGTACATCAATGGACCAGAGACGGATTGATTGCTAACAAAGTGATATTGTACTGAGTTGTGAGAGCGCTGTCAGCGCAAGTTTATTTTGTTTGTATCTGAGAGTTCTGAATAAACACAAGTCCCAGTCACGCCGAGCCCGCCTTCCTCCTTATTACCAACTTTGTAACGCATGTAATGTACCATTTCAGGAGATGAAAGAGTTACGAGTAAGTGTTGATTATAGCATTATTTTTTAGATATTTTCCTATCATATGAAAAGCGTCAGTGACGCGCATTGAGTACAGAGCGCAAACAAAGACACAACAGCAGTAATCGAATGTAATCCAGTTTATTGTGGGGATAGCAGGCTAGCCTAGCCCGGATATGCTCACGCTTACCCCCGTCTGCTTAATCTCGCGCCGCGTTTGGTGCCTCTGCTGTGGGCGAGATGCAGTACTGGGGGTCGGTGATGTTGAAGGCCGACCGGCCAGTGCAGCCCGAGCTTCGGTTACCTCCCTTTGAGGTAACCGCATTAACCGCATGAGGTTTATCTCTAAAGATGTGGCTCTGCCGATGTTGAGCAGAAACTCACGACTGTATGCAAATTTTAGAACAGATAGACGCAACAAGGACGTACAAAAACACTGACTCACAAGATAACACCATGACTCAACACAAAAACACTGTTCTGTCGGGAGAGAGAGAAGCCGCAGCGCGAATAATAAAGTTCTGTGTGAACTTTTATAATTAGCTACACATCAGAAATCACTGATCACAGATCAGAAGGAACTGAAAAAAGACTTCTGTTTTCATTTGTACATCCAAACACTGAGAAACTGCCAGCATTCACTCGTTCACAAGCCATGATCTCTCAAGGACAAACAAATATGGCGCTCGCATGGGCGTGCCAAATTCTCTGGGCGGAGGAAAGGGAGGTAACCGTTCCTGTTATGCGTCATAACAGGGAAATTCAAGATCAGCTCGTCTGGGCTGTCATTTTCTCAAAGGCAGAGAAAGACAGCCAGAACTCGGTTTACACCGATCACCGATTTCTAGCCACTTGGGGACAATATTCAGGCTAGGGGAACTCATATTAATGTTGAAAAACCTCATAAAATGAAAATGTCATGCCATGGGACCTTTAACAGTTTGCACAGTAAAACCTTCTCAGAGTATTCATCCCCTTCAAATCACTAGTGTTAAAGCCATACACATTTAGACAAATGTCTTTGGACATAGCATTTTTTAAAATTGGAATATCTTAAGTTTAAGATTAAAAGTGTGTAACAAGACTCCAGTGCTCAGTTCCATTCAGTTGCACTGTCCAGCTGTTTCTGTCTTATGTAAACTGTCCTGAGAAACATGCTTGATTGGGGTCATGAGAACCTAAAACCTGTAGGGTTTTCTTAACTCTTTCCCCGCCAGCGTTTAAAAAAAAAAAAAAGTTGCCAGCCACCGCCAGGGTTTTGATCATTTTCACAAAAAGTTTATGGCCCATAGAATATTTTGTTATATGAATATCTGAGCATGCTATATATTAAAAGAAAGAGCAGACGTTTTATTCTAGCTTCATGCATTTCTTTTTTATCAACACTTAAATATAGGTAAATTTTATTTAAAAAAATTAACATTTTGAACAAAAAGCAGAAAAAAAAAATCACGTTTTTGTCAAAGACTACATCCAGATCAGAATCAGACGATGATCAAACACAGATGGAGTAGATTGAGTCAACACCCCTAAAGCTTCACAGTCCAAGAGCTCGTTCTGGTTCGAAATTTCATTCAGTAACATTAGGCAGTTTTGATTTATATGATGTTTGATGATCCCGTTATTTTACATATGCATCTGCTTACATGCGATCGCTTGTTTTTTTGACTTCTTCGCCTGTGTTTTGATATGAAGAATCTGTACTCATTCAGAAGATGCGTAATAGCTCCCCTAGCGTATAACATTGAAAACACGGAATTCCGTGTTTGGCAGGGAAGCGTTTTCTCACAAATAACGGAAAATTACGTGTTTGGCGGGGAAAGAGTTAAGACCAATTAACTGACTTGTTTAGGAAACACACTGACTAGTCAGTTTTCAAAATACAGTATCATTCAAAAAGTTTCTTATGTTCACCAACCCAGGTGAAAAAGACGTACTATTAAATGTATTAAAAATGCATCGAAGTATATTTGTATTGAACTAAAAACATACTCAAGTAAAACATTTTATGCATTTAATAGTATGTATTTTTCACCTGGGAAGGCTTTGTACAGTGAAACAGTAAAATTGTGAAATATTACAATTTAAAGTAAAAGTTTTCGATTTTAATATATTTAAAAATGTAATTTATTCCTGTGATGCAAAGCTGAATTTTCAGCAGCCATTACTCTAGACATCAGTGCCACACAATCTTTCAGAAATCATTCTAATTTGCCGATTTGCTGCTCAATAAATATTTCTTATTATTATCAAAGTTGAAAACAGTTGGGCTGTTTAATATTTTGGTGGAAACCGTAATCCTTTTTTTTCAGATTTCTTTGATGAGTTGAAAGTTCAAAAGAACAGCATTTATTTGAAATAGGAATATTTTGTAACAATGTATATATTTTTACAGTCACTTTTGTCAATGCTGAATAAAACTGATAATGTCTTACTGACCCAAAATTTTGAACAGTAGTGTGTTGTAGTAAGAAGAAGTAAAATATCAAAGAGTTTCAGGTTGTATTTTTGACCTGAGAGGTTGCATAAACATACCAGCTGAAGACGGAAGAGTGGCTGCAGCTGCAGGAGAAGAGAAATCAGCAAAACCTCCAATCAGGTCAGAGTTTAAACCTAGAATGAAAGAGAGAGGTTCAATTATGACATTCTAGATTTGCTAAACATATCAATTCCTTACTAATTTCCTAAGAAAAAAAAGAAAAAATTTAGAACAGAAAAATAAAAAACATCTGTTGGCGTCTGTAAAGGACATACACACTCTGGTCACGTTACATTCCAGCAGCCTGTGGAGTTATGTGGAGGAGGAAAGATGCAGCTGTTTGACTGGTGGAGGAGGGAGCAGGACAGTGAGGAGGAGAGCTACACATCTGCTTAGCACTACATACCCACCAGGGACCGCTTTGACATCTGGCCACAGTGACTAAATGCTCCAGCAGGCAGCAGGAGCGCAGGAGAGTGCATATGCTAAACTTCACTGTGCCCCCCTTCCCTTTCAATATGTGCACGCTACCAAATTAATGGAATAACGCTTCCTGCTACTTTCACTCTCCTCACGCATTCTTCATGAACATCAACTACACTTTGCACTGCTACCCATTATTAGTATTCATACAGAAAAGTAGTTTGACAGAAATGTCTAGCCTATGCCTCCTTTGACTCATAATATACATGAGCATTCTTCTATTCATGAAAAGGTTCAATGCCGTGTTGTCGGATATTCTGTTGCAAGTCATGCTACTTGCTAATGTTGTAAAAACAGTCATGTCCTGCTTGCTTGTAGTCTCTGTCAGGTCTTTTGAGGCGATACTTGAGTACTT
This sequence comes from Gobio gobio, assembly GCF_949357685.1. NCBI lineage: Eukaryota > Metazoa > Chordata > Actinopteri > Cypriniformes > Gobionidae > Gobio > Gobio gobio. The sequence goes on along the minus strand of NC_137109.1, from coordinate 32,157,983 downwards.
TCAGGGTGGTTTGAAAAACTTTGGCTGGAACATAGACCATCTCAGATGTCTGCAACATCGGTGTGGTCCGCTCATTACATGATTTGTGAACATAAAGCACCCTTTGGATTTATTTTTACTTAAAGGACTTGAGGCAGAACTAAATCGACTAGTTGGTGCAACCCTACTTCCATTAGGTATGAACCCTACAATATTACTTCTCCAAAGCATTCCACCATTGAATTATTCTTAAATGTTCAATTGTTGAGGTGGTTCTGAACCACAAAGCAAATAAATTCGATTTTAAAAACATTCTATTATATCTAAAATATTTTTCTCTGCCAACACCGTAGCTCCACCAAGGTATTCTTAATTTAGAGAAAACCAAGGAAGATGCATGTTACTACTGTTACCTTTGGAGGCTGGTTGAGCAGGTGCAGGATCTGCCGTGAACAAGTCCACCAGACCAGAACTGGGCTGGTTCACTGCTGATGTGGTCTATGGCAACAAAGAGAGGACACACTGAAAACAGCTACCACAAGCGTAGAGTTAGCTTTTTTTATATATATATATATATATATACAATTTTTACATTTAATTTTGTGATATTTACTAACAAACCTCTGGTTGAAGTTACATAGTTGATGAGTCCAAGTGCCATAGCGGTTTAATTATACAGGAAAAAGACTAGTTCTAGTAGCTATTGTTTCACTGTAGTGTTTCTCTACCTGGCTTGTGTTTGTGTCGGTAGAGAGTTTATTGCCAGTGTAATTCGCAGCTGCTCCCAGGTCTATCGTTTTGGATGGACCTCTCTTACGAGTGGCAGTGGTCTCCGTGGCCTGGACGATCTGGACGCTTTTTGTTGTCACCGTCTCTTCATCTTTAAAATCGGATTTCCCCGTCTGCCCGTTTCGCGTTCCCCGACGGTCCTCATCTGCTTCACTATACATAGGAGATAAAGTATAAGCTTGTGTAAGATTACTAACAAAATACTTTCTTTGAGAACAAGTAGAGAGAAAAAAAAACACAATCAGTCCATGACACAATCAGTGCAAAATGTTATAAACAGCTGTCAACAATTTGTTCAGTTAATTAGCTATAACACTTATGCTATCTGTGTTTCAAAAAACAAGAACAGGTTTTTCCAGGTGATCTGAGAGGGGAAGGTGAGACGGCCTGGGGGTCCTGACCTGAATCTGTCAGGAGAGTCGTCCCTGTCTTTTTTGCGGAACATGTTGATTGTATCATCAATGGTGCTTCCAATCTTATCGCTGATCTCTCCCAGTTTCTCACTGAAAGGGAAAGGCCCCTTGCTTTTGTCCCAGTCTTCATCCCATTTCGAGCGCGATTCTCTGAAATCAAACCTGTCCTCCGCTGAAGAATGCATAAACAGGATAGCAATCGGTTATGTTATATACACATATTATAAAATCAAGCTTCATTTAGAACTTAAATATGGCAATATAAGGAATAAAAGGGTGAATCTCATGTCTGGGTCATATTTCACCCGAAAATAAGAAAATGAAATTACATTTTGCATTAAGAAATTGAAGCTCACTGATATATTTTCATGACAATTAAGCACATTTTCCTGACCCAATTCAAATTACTGTAATGCAGTTAGATGTTTTCTTTTGAGTATGTTTGTAATTTTAATTCTTTTTAATGGTGATTTTCATTAGAATTAAATCACTTAAAGGTGCAGTGTGTAGTATTTATGAGGATCTATTGACAGAAATGCAATATAATATACATAACTATGTTTTCAGTGGAGTATAAAGACCTTACATAATGAACCGAATTAGCAATTTCTATCAACATTCACCGCGGGTCTTCTTACAGTGAAGTCACCATTTTGCGCCGTCATGTTTCTACAGTAGCCCTGAACAGACAAACTTCTCTACAGAGCGCTAGTCACTCTCTGCGCTCTCCGACGACGACATTTTCGTCCTGTGTCGTCCACCGCACCTTCTCTATGCGCTTCGAAAGGGAGGGGTGAACGGAAGGTGATTGAAATTCACAACCTAACTGCTAGATGTTGCTAAAATTGACACACTTCACCTTTAAGCATAAATTAAAGGCAATACTATAAATATTATCATGAAGTTATGATAAATAATTTAATTAATATACCTTTTTTTGTTAATTATACTTTTTTATGAGAGGGGTGCTTAATTGTCATGAAAATATTGCAAAAATGCAAGCTTAATGTTATGCAAAATATAATTTATTTTTTGGGGTGAATTATGATCTTGTATGAGATTCACCCACAAACACTGACTCCATGTCAATGTAAAGAGAAGTGAGATGAGGTTGTAAAGTTTCCTCTTAGGTATATTCCATAACTAAGAACTGTCTGTACTGTGGTTACATTACTGAATAAATTTGCAAGCCCCCATCTCAAAAACACATTGAAAGACATATATAATCAAGTTTCAATAAACTTTAGAGGTAAACGACTTTCAAACTAAAACAAGATACCAATTAAATCCGAAACAGACATTCCAAATCATGCATTGCATTTCTTCCTTCCCAATCAAGGACTTCAAGAAACAGGACCTCCCCTGTTTTCAGATAGTCCCATTTAGATAAATTCCTTATGATCAGACCTGCAAACTCCTCAGAGTAAAACAGGTGACAGTGTCGCGGGGCAGACTGATCTCATGAAATAGCGCATGTATGACACGCCAATTCGCTATGCGATTTTGGCGTGCTATCAAGACGCATAATCGGTTTTTAGTGTGTTTATCAACGCCGTTTCATTCTATCCCCCTACACTGCTCCTACCCCTAAACCTACCCATCACACACACAAACACACATACACACACACACTGCCCCTACCCCTAAACCTACCCATCACAAGAAACATTCTGCACTTTTACATTTTCAAAAAAGCATAATTTAGTATGATTATAAATCCATTTACATTGACGCGGAATCACACGGCGTTGACATACAAGCGGAATCACACGGCGTACACATACACGCGGAGATGTTCGTTTCGGCGTACACATACACACGGAATCACACGGCGTAGACATACACGCGGATAGCTCAAAATGCGTACAGATAACACGCCATTTGGCTTTAGAAAGTGGCGTGTATGTTTACGCAAAGTCATGATGTCATGTTGCGCGGGGGGGGGCGGGGGTAATATGCAAATTACACATTTAATATTTAAAAAATTATTTTATTTACAACACGGAAACGTCTGGAACTCAAGGAAGTGTTGTGACGCATGACACAAAAAATAAAAGACTGACAGTAGGGGTGTAACGGTACACAAAACTGACGGTTCAGTACGTATCTCGGTTTTGAAATCACGGTTCGGTACGAGTTCGGTACAGCAGTTTTACAAAATTGCTTTCTAGATTCAACAGTGGTTTACTGAAGAAGAAAAAAAGTGTATGTCCTTGAATTAATTAAATTATATCTAAAAGTGTATTGAAGATATTGCTGTAAACTATATAAAGCATACATGTAAACATCACATAAGGCAGTTTTTGCATTTACTTCTAAATCTAATTATAAAATAGTTTTTTTCTCCAATTCATTGTTGAAATCTAATAATTTATACAGTGTCTGTCATTTTCATGACAGGTTTATTTAAAATGCATGAAATATCAAAACATCACTAACAGGTTAAGTAGAATATAATGAATATATAGGCTAATATAGAGCATATATTTAGTGAAAGAGTCGATTTCACTAATGAATAAAATTCTGTGGACACTGAATGACTGCCTGAGGTAACATTAAATGTGATGCTAACGTTACATGACATTGTTTAGTTTACAAGCAGTTATATATCTGCCGTTGAAACGCTGATTTAGCGATTACACCACATATATACATGACAGTAAGTTGTAATGTCATACCTCAAATGCCACCCCCCCCCCCCAAAAAAAAACCCCAAAAACTCTCCGGTTCTACGCGATTCATGTAAATTACCCAATTGACCAAGAAAATGGCGATTGTCGCCGAAAAGCGACAAGTTTGCAGGTGTGTATGATAAATGTGTTTGCTGTGTGATATAAAACACCTTGTATACCTTTATAAACATGATGGTGAGGACAGTATGCGTGCGTGTGTGTGTGTGTGTGTGTGCATGTGTAAGACTGTGAGAAAGAAAGAAATTCAGGGACTTACAGTATCTGAAACCCGACATACTGTCAGAGGACACGCCTATATACTTGTCCCTGTTTTTCTTGGCCTTCTTCCTCTCCTCTCTCAATCTGTCATCGTCCTGGACTAACTCGATCATCTCCTTTACCTTCTGACGCACATTGATACCCTGGTCTTTGCCATTCTCATCTGAAACACAAAGCCCATTCATCCATCACTTTGCAGTACCTGAGAGACATCAAACAGTGTACATGGAAGATGAAAAATTATGCAAGCTCTTGCTTTTGTGCAGTTCACTCACCTACACAATGATAGCTTTCAATTGAACGCAAGTCATACAGGTGCTCTCTTGCACTAGTGACCACCCGTTCAGATCCATTTCTAATCAGGTACGCCAGCAGCAGTAAAGACTGAGGTAGAAAAAAAAGTAAAGCTCAGGACTGATTCAAGCAAAATCAAACTCCTATATCGTCGTCAGTAAAACATACCTTGTAAACTCTTCTCCAGTTTTTCTTGTTGTCTTTCAGCATTCTAGTCCACAGCATATTCATTACTTCAGGAAACTGCTCATACATGAACGTAGCCCTGAATTGAAACCAAAGACAGGCAAAGCTTAGCATAGCAGACTCTCCATAACGTAACGATGACAGGTTCAGAGTCAAGATAACATTCACAGAAAGAATGCAGAAAAGTCACAATTAAAGCATCAAAAACCCTCCACTTGCCTGGCAATCTCCCCCATTAACTGTCCAGAGGGTCCCCACGGGTCGTCATTGGTGGCTTCTCGAACTTTAGACTCAGTTTCAGTATAGTTCATCACAACATTGGTTCTGTGAGAAAGAGATTAAAACAAAAAAAGCCTTTCAGTAAAGTCTTTATTCAGAGTGATTGTGTGATAATCTGCAGGAAAGAGCCTTTCTGCAAAGACTAAATATTACTAATATTACTGAATGGTAGAAAGCTAGCCTGGATGCCAGCCGAACTTAGCCCCGCTCACAACATTTGAGGTCGGGAAGTTTGGTCTGGACTTGATCCGTTGTGGAGCAACTATGCTCGAACCAGAGCTGTTCGGACCAATCAAATTGTCAGGGCGGGCTTTATACGATGATGGACAGATGATAAACAGTAATGTAATCATCCACGTCACCTAAGAGCGATTGGTTTGAATTTGTTTACAAAATGGAGAACTTGTTCGTATATGCATATACCTTTACTATTTCTCTCAAAAATGTTGATCGTGTTGATAAGTAGTGTACTCTGTGTATCTTTAAATTCTTTTTACAACACCGACTTGGGCCCTGTCCCAAATGGCACCCTAAACCCTCACAGTCTTCTTCCGAGTTCACACGTAATGCCGCTTTGACTGCCGGGAAGGAGTCCGCAGCGTAACCCGCACCTGTGCGGGCTCGGCAGAAGTGCGCATCGAGGGCGCATATCGACCTCAAAGGGTCGCTCTGAGACCTAAAATGACAAATGGGACACCCTGCGGTCTCGTAGACTTAACGGGCATGCGCACGCAGCGGCCATTGTAAGTCCACAAGACCGAAAGTGCACATGAAGTGTGCCATTTGGGACAGGGCCAAAAATCGTTTACACTTCTCTTCTTCTAATTCTTCCGGCGTGCATGCAGTTGAGTTCTGTTGACAACTATGCGTCGCTCAACACGTCACTTACTCCATTGCTCTGATTGGTTGTAGGTCTATCCAATTGAGTGCAGAGGCATTTTTTTTCCTGGTTCGGTTGAAACACGCCCCCATAATCACACCCCAATGGAGCAGTATCAGACTCATATTCTGACTAGAATATGGAGCATATTCTGACTTTCAGGCTAGCTGAAAGCTTCATAAAAACTAAATTCAGATCAATCAGTTGTAAAAATTAACAGAAATATTAACTTTATTAAAAATACATAACAAAAATGACTGATAAGAATACTGTTGAAGTACATGATCGGTAAGCGGTATCGGTAAGAATAGTAATACCGTTAAAACCTTAACAAAACCAATCCCTATGTACCGTTATGTTTTTATTACCTCAGAATGAGCCATTTCGATCTACATACACCACAGGTACACCATTTTACACCGTCATTTTTCTACAGTAGCCCTAAATAGACAAACTTCTCTACAGAGCGCTGCTCTCTGCTCTCACCACTGTAGCTTGTCTATGTGCTTCGAAAGGGGGGTGGTGAAAGGTGGGTTATTGCAATTCACAACCTTGCCACCTTTAACTGAACAAAATAATCAAAATAAGTGCCAAGTGAAAATGATAATAAATGATTCTAAAGAATGTATTAAAGAGTCTCTGTGGGAGTGTGTTTGGCAGTGTAACTGAAAGAAAGACCATTTGTAATAAAAAGCAAATAGTTTTAGATTAGGCACAAAGATGTCCCTTTAAAAGGGACATATTATGCAAAATTCACTTTTACAAGGTTTGAACACAGATGTGTGTCCACAGTGTGTGTAAACAACCAGCCTATAGTGGTAAAAAAAAAAAATCCACCCAAAATTTTGTTTATAATTCCCATCAATCATTATCAATCTCGGCTGTTCCAGATTTCCCCCTACTCCAACTAAGAGTAGGGAAACCCCGACCATGACTGTTGATGATCTGCTTTTTTAGCATAGACACACCCCTGAGTGAGAAGCACAGTGTCCGCCATTTCGGTTTACTCGCTGTATCAGCTAGCTAGAGTATTACAATGTCTGCAGCAAAAAAACATTACAAATGTTCTGTTGTTGGATGTACCAACGAACATACAAGTCTCCATAGACTCCAAGCATCAGAGTCACTGAAGGCACCGTGGATGAATTTCATTTTTGAAGGAAATGTGCCAAAGGGTTAAATGTTATATATTTTTCACAAATCATTTTACACACGACTGCTTCACCAACGAGGGCTGTATTCAGAGACTAGAGCTATGTTGTTAGTTTCATCCCGAAAACGCTCACCGTCTGCGTAATTCATAAATACACATTTATTATGCATTGTACAGTGTAAGAGGGGCTGTGGAACATCCACGTGAGCTCCAGTCTCTCGTAAATGGGCCCAACGTATTATGCAGGCATACATGTAACTATGAAACTTTAGTGACTTCATTTATATGTCAGAGCTCTTATAGGGAGAGACACACACACACTGCAGTCCAGCTCACTTCACCTGTGCGCTCACACTTTTCTGCGCATATTCTTTTTTTATACATATACAAATAACTGCGCATGTCAGTGTGCCAATTCCCCATATGTATTAATAACGTCACCATTGCATCAACCATGAACAGCAAACCAAATTAATCCATTTACATACTACAAATTTATCACAAAATAAATCTCACACACTGTATAGTCGGTGACAGACTTTTTTACGTCCCCACACGAGCACCTGTACAACAATTTATAGATTAACATGACGGTACATGCTAGTCGATGGGTCAACGTAGTTGATAACCAAGTCGCTACTAGTGCTATGACTTTCGTAGTTCTCAAATCTCAAATCACACTTGTGCTCATTTAAACCTGATGCAACATGATCAATAACAAAACGCATGAGAACATGGACATTCTGCAAATGATCTCCTATTGTGTTCCAAGGCAGAAAATCATATTGGTTTCGAACAACATGAGTTTTGAGCTATCTGAGGTGCTCAAATGGTAATTTTTTTCTCTGCTATAAGGATTGTTCATAATATGTTCATATTATATTTATAATCACTGTTTTAATAAACTGAAAAAACACTTCCTATTCAAACTATATGAGTGAGTAAACATTTTAAAAAAATCCCCTAAGGTTGCATCACTGGTACCAGTGAAAACATTTCATTATGTATTAAAAAAGGAACAGAACAGTTAGAAGTAGAACAGTTATTCAAATAATCAAATCTCTGATCCCGCCTTCATTCGAATACCGGATGGAGGCCAGCAGGAAAGCAAAGCACCAAAAGCTTATATTATGTGAAACCAGTTTAGCACTAGATGGACATTACCACAGTGACATAAAGACTGGTTATACAAGACACACGAGATCTCTGTATATGGGCGGGGTGTAGGACAGGCTCTCTGAGAATAGAGGGTGGATCAAATAAAAGCACCATATGAGGTCCTCAATCTTTCCTACTCCTAGAGATTTGTTTGTGGTTTTAATAAAGACCACCACCATTTGTCTAGAAAGTGTCTAGTGTCTCAGTTTACAGCCTATTGAAAAAATACCTGTTAAAAAATACCTATTCTCTTGCTAAATGGAAAAGTAAACTGAAAAAAGCTGCAAAACAAAACAACTAGGCCTACATCCTTGTATCTTCACCGTTTAATCAGATAGATTACACAATGACCTAGACAAAGATATAATAAAAACTGATCAAAGGAAAAAAAATCTCCCTGGTCTAGGTGATAAAAAAAGAGGTCAGGACATCCGTTTGCTTATGCTTACAGGGTGCAATCATTTCCTCCTCCTGAAAAATGTCAAATGTGGGATAAACAAGAGTGTCTAATTATTCAAAAACACACCCACACCAGACCAGTCAGCTGCATTAACTGGTTTCACAGCTTGAGGACAATGTAGGCTGCTTTGATTTTTATTTCAGGTACTACTGGATTTCTTTCCACAGTTATATGATCCCTGTCGTAAGTGATAAATACTATCCTCTATAATAAATACTAAAGCACTGATGTCTTCCTGTGTCATCTCAGAACTTTCACACCATTTTGGAACAGGCTGTTCATTACTTTACCAGCATGAAGCTAAATTCCCCAGACTTCATCCGTCCACCCATGGCTACACTTGGCAAATCGTCTGCAAAAAGGTCAGACTGGTAGAGAGATGACAGACTGATTTTGGAGGCAACAGCTTGCTACATTGATTGTTTTCAAACCTGCTCTGTAAAACAGGAAATGACAATTGTTTTGTTGCAGGTCATGATGAGTGACGGCTGTCTAGATGATATGGATTCTTTCTAAATGTTCACTGTCCTTCAGCATTCAAGATATAGGCTTATAAGATATAGGCTTATTCAATAGCTAGACCCTTCAACTTACAACAGTGTCAGCTGATTTATATCATCAGTTTCATAGCTGAAAAGAGCAAGTAAATGACAGTATCAGGGACGTACCCAGTTAGGCAACACCCAAACATTTATGCAAACTCACACTTGTGAATTAAAGCCTTCAGTAACGGCTTTCCAGAGAAGGACAATAAAAAAAACTATTGCACAATAACCTCTTTAATGCTCACTACATGTCATTATTCTTGAAGCTAAACTCACTCTCACTAAGTTTCAGTTGAATAAAAGTTTAAAGTTTAAAGGCCATTGTGGTTCTTCAATCGCATGAGTAAAAGGACAGCCCAACTCTGAGACATACACAAGTATATGAAATTAAAATCGAAGAGAAGTCTGTGACTTTGACCAACAGTTCATTTTAAGAAGGGGATTTGATTTGACCTTGACCGTGGCACTTCTCAAGACAAACATCATTTTTAATTGTCGTACTTTCCTTTCTGATTAATATTGGAGTACAATGAATTAACTGTGCACATCATTATTTTTATTTTTTTATTCATGTGCCCTTGTACTCTTTAATCAAAATAGCATCCCCTCCCTCTTGCAACGACATCGCTTCTCTGATGATGCGTTTACTGGCGTAAGGGAGGGACAACCTGTCACTCACATGTACGGTGGCCCAGTAGTACACAACACAACGACATTTAAAAAGAATACATAAATTCACAACACAACGAAATAAAGCCTCAATATAACGAAAAAGCCACAACACAACGGAAATGCTCCCGACCACTAGGGGGCTCTCGGAGTGCGGTAAAGTTTGTTTTCCTTGCCATTGTTCTATAGATTCGCCAGTCTTACAAATATATAAACACTACGATCAGTTTTAAGTGTGTAATTGTATATCGACATGATGAAATATCAATTCAAAATCGCCTACGTGCATTATAGCTGCATATTTATACTCGAAGATGCTTTGACACGCTACCACGGCGGATGACGTCCAAGTGGTTGAAACGTATAATTTGTATTAATTATAATTACTTTTTTAATGTTCAAATTCCAATGTTGTGTTGTGCATTACAGAGTCATTTTTACCAATACAATCAAGCTATGGAAATTTAACATGTCTGTTTTTAAATGTTAAAAGTAATTTTAATTAATACAAATTATACGTTTCAACCACTTGGTGGAATTTGCAGACGTTCCCTTAGGCGTCATCCGCCGTGGTAGCGTGTCAAAGCATTTTCGAGTATAAATATGCAGCTATAATGCACGTAGGTGATTTTGAATTGATATTTCATGTTTATATACAATTGCACACTTAAAACTGATCGAAGTGTTTATATATTTGTAAGACTGGCGAATCTATAGAACAATGGCAAGGAAAACTAACTTTACCGCACTCTGAGAGCCCCCTAGTGGTCGGGAGCATTTCCGTTGTGTTGTGGCTTAATTCCATTGTGTTGTGGCTTTTTTGTTGTGTTGTGGCTTTTCCATTGCGTTGTGGCTTAATTCCGTTGTGTTGTGAACGTATGTATGCTTTTTCAATTTCGTTGTGTTGTGCACTACTGGGCCACCGTACACATGACATCACAGCTATAGCAAGCCACAACCATCCAAAAATCAAGGACAAAATCAAATTCTTGTCTGGGAAGCTATTTCACTTGGATATATGACTCACAATAGGGAAGAAAAAACTATCACAACTTCCGTTTCCAAGCAAATACTTAGCATAAAAAGTGGGATCAGCCTAGAATTTTTATGTAAAAGCAAACATGACAGCATGTCTACTAGACTAAACAAATGAAAGTACAGAAGGCCACTAACTTCAAAGTAAATATTTACCTTTTAAATGTTATTTTTATGGGACAAACAAACTGTAAAATGTATAATTAAAGCAGCATTTTTTAACAGAAACATAACATTGAATTATTTTGTTGAAACATTTTTCTAAAGTATTTATTTTCAGTTCCTATCCTTTAAAGGGTTAAGATACAAGTTTCAGCCTAACAGCAGTAGTTTCCATGAAACTCAATGGGCTCCATTATAGCAGCTAAGCAACCATCTTTATACTTACAGCCTTACTAACAGGATTACACCCAGAAAGTGTACAGTTTGACAATTAATCAGTAATGGGCACCACGCAAACATGTACAATGAGTCGTTTTTCATAAGAGGCTAACGTTAACTGGTTAGCTTGAACAATGCCTGAAAATAGCTGTCAAATATAAAAGTTATGTTCACTCTAATCCCAAGTAAACTGTCCTCTTACTTTGCTTTTAAACAAATGTTTCATTCAGAAATGTTAACATTCGACACGTTAGCTTGGTGTGAAAAGCACTATTAAACACAAGCACCGTGTTTTGACAGCCAACACAAGTTTAGCAACTGTCATAAAATTAGCCACTGAGTTAGAAGAAAACAAGTTTGAGGGAACCGTTTGTCTTGCAAACAAAATTAAGCTGTAATAAACAAGTGAAACGTTTGATAAAGTATCGCAATCGACTGGAAAATTACTGTTCTATCTACACTGGCGACTTTTAAGGGGACAACAAAGCTGTAGTTAGCTACTGTGCTAGCTCCGGTCTCGAGGGTGAGATGTGACGTCAATGAATGCGTACGTGTCTCATTTTCAACAGGTATGAGACAAGACACCAAAATACTTACGAAAACATTGACAATACTCACGCTTTATCAACCAGCTCCCTCACTTTCCACATATTCAACATCTTGGCTGTGTTGTTGTAGCTTTCGGTCGCGAAAACAGGTGTTCCAGCACTTGAAATCCGCTGGTCGCGCCAGTCGAGCTGTCACGACAGCCAAAGCATGAACTCTAAAGTTACGCTGCTTCAGGCAGCGATGGAGGAGCGTAGGCCGGACAGGTTACTAGTACGGAAATGCTCCGTCACCTACGGAAATTTCGTAGGCTGCTTCAGCACAGCACTAGCCTACATCCTAATGAGGATATGACATATAAACCACAACCTTAGTTGTGTTGTTAGTGTATGAGTAGGCTATACAACTAGCATGTTGGTTTGTACTAAATTATAGTTAGCAAATTAAACCATATAAATATTTAAGGGATAGTTCATTGAAAAAATGAAAGTTATTCATTTTATTATTGATTTTATTCATTTTAGTTATTCATATATTACTGTCATAATTTTTTTCCAAACCTGTGAATGTATTTCTTCTGCTGAACATGAAAGAATATATTTTGAAGAATATAGTAGTTAACCGAACATGTTCTCAGAAAAAAAGGTACAGTGCTGTCACTGGGGCGGTACCCTAAGGTACAAAAGTGAAAAGGTACATCTTTGTACCTTACTCACCCCTAAATGGTACATATTAGTACCTTAAAAGGTGCATATCAGTACTTTAAGAGTGCATAATATTACCTTAAAGGTACATATTGGTACCGGTTTTGTACCTTAGGGTACCGCCCCAGTGACAGCAATGTACCTTTTTTCTGACATTGCAGTTGTTTGGTTAATGACATTCTTCAAAATATCTTCTTTTGTGTTGAACAGAAGAAAGAAATTCATACAGTTTGGGAATAACTTGAGGGTGCGTACCTAAATGAGGACTTGTTAACTATATTTTAATAGGCCTCCCAAAGCAGAATTGCAATTTTAATGTGAATTTAAACAGGCAGAATTAAAAGGGGCAAGTTGTCACAATGTCATAAATTAATCATACATTAATATAAATTACAGTGTTTACAGTTTTGCTGATTTATGTATTACATGCAACATGAATGCAACATTTTTTAACAGAAACATAACATTATTTTGTTGAAAAAATGTTTCTTATTTATTTTCTTCATAATTTTTTCATATATTAATATTAAAGTTACAATAGCCTACACTCTAAAAAAAAAGGTTCTATATTGCACCAAAAATGGTTCTTGGCTCATAATCATAGGGGAACCTTTTTTAGTGCTATATAGCACCAATTTTGGTGCTTCAGTGGTTCTTCAGCGGTTCTTCAGAGGTTCTTCAGCGGTTCTTCAGAAGTTCTTCACCGGTTCTTTGACTAAGGTGCTATATAGCACCTCTGAAGAACCGCTGAAGAACCACTGAAGCACCAAAATTGGTGCTATATAGCACTAAAAAAGGTTCCCCTATGATTACGAGCCTTTTTTTTTAGAGTGTATGTTTTGTAACATTTTTGCTGATTTGTGTATTGTTATTGTGTATTATGTTTTATGTGTCGTTATTTTCATTTTTATATTTCTTTGTAAAGCCTATAAAAGGCTTTAACAACATACTCCACTATTGGGGCACAAAATAAGGTGTGCTCAATGAGCATTGCATTTTTCCCCCCTATTGGTAATAATAAATGTGTTAAAATGTTGAAAATATTTTTGGAGCCAAGACTTTATGTAGGCTAACTAATCTTAATAAACACTGAATAATAAATAATACAAAAAACTGAAAAATATTAAAGTGAAAGTATTTGAAAACATGTTCTCTATAGAAATTATATGACCTTTTTATCTAAGACAAGTATGAGACATTAACATGGTAGAAAGGAGTAAGATTCTGGGTGTCAGCTCCAATAGGTAGTCCATTTCTCAGGAGCTCAGATGCCAAGACTTTGTGTGTTCTGGTAGATGGGCCATCTTAGTGACGGGTGAAAATGGAGGCCCTTCCACAAATGACAGCCCCCTGGGATAGAGGAGAGCCACTCATGGAAGATAAGCATTAGGGGCTTCTTGCACACTTTAACAAAATAAATAAATAAATGAGGAAAAAAAACAATGAAGAACATCACAGGAAACTGACAAAAAGAACCTATTTTACAAAAACATTGCATGACAAGAGACAGCACTTAACGTCCCCAAATGCACTACTCCCATGGGAACTGCTTCAATTACTGCTGCAAGTTCAATGAAGAAAACCATAGACAGTTTTTTCTAACTTTTTTTTTTACTTTTTTTTTTTTTTCAAAGATCGAGTCTATGAGGAAAATGCATTCAGAACCGAATCTTTCAGAAAACATTTTCCTTTGGATAATAAGGTACGTCTTAGACAGTGGTGACACTTCACAATAAGGTCCCATATAACAACAATGAATAATACATTTGTTACAGTGTGTTTATCTGTAACATTAACAAAAATACAACTATTCATAGATCTAATGCTAAAATTAACATTTTAATCTATCTCAAATAAAAGAAAAGGTTCTAGAACCTTAAAGTGTTCTATATCAGGCGCTTCAAATAGCTTATAGGGATAGCTTTCATTTATTCATTTTGTTGTAATTCATTGTGCTTTTTTTAAATTAAATTTGATTAATTAAACAGCTCATAAACTTTATCACTTACTGAAATAACCTGTTATACATGACAGTATTATGCAATAATTGAAGACATTTCTCCTTATATAGAACCTTTGGCACAGAGAGTTTTAAAATTGAGTCAAGAAACCTATAGGGTTCTATATAGAACCTCATTAAACCAACAGTGTACAAAAATAACCTATATGGAAAAGTTTTCATATCAGACGTTTTCATTTTATGAAGCTTTGATCAACCATAACATAGCATGGAAATATCACTACATTTAGTTGTTGTGATATCCATTGTTGAATATAAGCCTATGTGTGTGTTTACATAGCCTACAACATGCAGTTATCTATATTTTCAAAAACTGATATAGTCAATTGCATTATTATTAAAATGTAAACTAGACTTCTGAGAAATGTCACAAGTGGGTAAATATGTTATGGTTGTTGATTTTATTTTGGCTTTAGATATAAGCAAAATGATACTAATGAAATGAAAAATAAGCAGCTCAAACAGTGGAAATGTAAATTGCATGGACTTCAAAGTGAAATCTGAAATGGAGATATGTTGGCTGTAAGTGTTTAAAGGCCTCATTGTCTAAAATGGTCCATGAAATGTTTAGCATTGCATACTGTGATATCTGATCTTATGTCCCAAAATCAACATTCAGATTTGAAAAGAAAGTCTATTTTTTGGCCAAAAATAAACGATGGGAAAATAGCATAGAAAATAAAATGTTCTTATCGTTATCCAGAACAACGGCATTATGTGAACCAAACAGTAGGGGGCACTGTCACACCACATAAACAATTTCCTCTCTTTACTCTTATCATCATATGCGATGTCATTTTTCATTCAGTGTGTTTCAAGTTGTTATCATTATAAACACCCTGAACTGTGGCGGTGCAATAATAGTTGGTGAATAGGTGCAATAATAGCCTACCTATTTGTAATTATAGATAATAGTATATAATTAGCACAGTGTCTTGCAGAGCTTGGCAAGACACACTGAACTGTATTTAGATGAGGTTTTTACAGCACTGTATAAACCACACGGAGTATCATATCTGCATTATGAGCTCTGTCTCAACTTCATCTTATAATTACTGTCCCAAAACTGCCTCACAACGCACACACACAAACACAGTGCATCCTGGTGGAAAAGCAGAAGTGACCTGTCATGCAGAGAGAGGTCAGATGATGGATGACGTGTGGGTGGTTCTATCGCTTGGGAAAAAGACCCAGGGGCTGACTGTGGCCTGTGCAAGGGCCAACAATAACATCCTTAAATAAAACAGCATGAAAAGAGTCCCTATATCCCATAGTCAGTCCAGCGCAGGACTAAGCAATGAGTACAAAATGGAGCAAGAGCTGTAAAATTAGAGCAAATGCCACAAACAATGAACATTGTTTTGTAATGGCATTGTAAAAGGGGGAAAAACCCAACAATGCTGAGTTTCTGCAGATTGGAAACATGTGTGGTGAATGAAATAAATAAATAAATAAAAATGTCAGATTTCCCACTCCCACTCTGAAATGATGTGCTGACCACATTTTCATGGGAAACGCTACAGCATAAACTGCCGAAATAAACTAGTGATCATTGTCCCAAGGCCTTCTTTTATTAAAGACAGTGTTCACTGGCTCCTCGAGGCTGCAACGGGATTATCAACAGCATTTTGTTTAACAGTTGGGAGCGATAGAACATTGCAATGCTAATGCATGCCAATAATATTGCAGTAAAATCATTCAGGATAAATAACAAAAAAAAATTGGTAAATGTGCCGAAAATGCCTTTTGAGGGGTGTTCATTGTAAGCAATTCATTGTATAACAGTAAACAAACAAATACTGATTATTGTAAACCGCTTAGTCTCTTACTCATACAGCATGATACAGGTCCTGGAATAGAAAGAGTTAAAATCCATTTAATGCTTTAGTCCAATTCCCAACATGTTCCTGTCATTTTTGTGCCCATGACACATTGTGTTCTGAAGCAGAAAGCATCTGCTCTTTTATGGGCAAATTCAATTAGTAATTAAGCTGAATAAAAAAAGGAGTCAACATCTGGAGCCGTTACATGTTAATGTGATAAACTGGAAAAAAGGTAAGATAGGGGAATATTACGGTGTAAAATGTTCAAGGACGTTGGGCTCAGCAATGCTTCGCATGCCAAAAGTTTATTCAGCTGTAGAGAAAGGGTTAAATGGGAGATGTCATGTTTACAGAGACCCCAGAGAAGAAAGACAACCTTAAAAATACTCCTTTTAAGAAGACGGGTTTGGATGTGAAATCACTTTCATTCTCACACCCCCAGACGCCCCCCATTCACTAAAAAAAGAAGAAGAAGAAAAAACCAACAGACTGTGGTATTGTTGGCGTGAGGAGAAGGAAAGATTTCATAGTAGAAAAACTGAGGGGAATTGAGATAAGACAAGCAAACAAGACCCAGCTGTGGAAAGGTACCGTTGGCAAGGCTCCAGAGAGGATGGGGAGCGATTCATCTACACCCACAACCATTAGTTAATTAGTCCATAAGGTGATATTACACCTATCCAACAATGAATATATAATCTCTATCATCCTTGAGCATTAAACAAATGAATTGCAGAACAAAAGCGAAACGCACCACAAATCAGAACTCCAAAAGATTTTGTGCAATGCTTTGTGGCTAACAGTGAGTACAGAGTTAAAAACACACGGGTAAAAGTGTGAATGATGTCACTCAAATCTGGTTGATTTCACATAAACGGCAGGGTTTTATTGAGCCAGAGAAATAAAGATAGTCAGTTGCAGTTAGGAAACACGGGTTCACCGAGCAAGGTTTACTGGAGATGCTGTGCCAGGCTACAATTAGACATGTTCTCTACACGGAAAATATTTAAAAGCGAGTGCGAAGTACATGGGGGGGCTTTATTCACGAATAGATTATGTTTATTTAGTATGAATTCGCATATAAAAAGTGTTTTTGGAAGGCTTCGTTAATTCTGAATAACGTATCCACTTTCCTCAATGTTGGCACCGTAAATTAGGCCTTCAATTTGTAATGCAGCTGCTAATAAGTATATAAAACAGAACTCCAATTCTCTGCATTGACCGCTCTGCTTCTGATAAACCTGAAAATAGTTATATACATGTCCACATAATGTTTGTCCTATCTATACTGCAGGCTATGACCTGGTTTTTATATATAGTTTCAATTATGATATTTAAGTATTGGCATTTTAAGATATGTCAGGGCAAGTTGCTTTCAGTTAAAAAAACTCAGTTAACATGCATTTTAGTCTGGGTCTAGGCTTAAGCCTTGTCTTTGAAACCAGGTGTATATGTAATTTTGTAAGAAGACCACACTTTAGCAGTGGATTGCACTTACAAAAGGTGTCAGAAACCGTGCGGAAAACAGTAAGTTGCCTTAATGAGTAAGCAAATGTGATGTCAAGTTTGAAGTCAAGACTGCATGATGGATGCACAAAGTCTTGCACCACCTCAATAATGGAGACCTGATCGGGAAGGTTCAGAAGTTTAGCTAAGGCCACATTGAATTTGACCGTCCCTCTCCAACTTTTCTTTCTCCTGTTATCAGCACATCCCTTCATTGGTCTTCATTTCCCTCTGCAAACTTATGAAAATGCTCCGAGATGATTAACACAGACTTAATGACCTGCAAAAACAACAGCGGCTCGTGAGTTTCTTCAATTTGCCGTTGCCCACCTCCCTCCCCCATATAAGGGAACAATATACCCCTGCCTTGCTCTCATAAGGATTCATTACCCTGCTCTGAGATTTCCAGGGCAGGCGAGGGAAGCGTTATTTCCCCTGTGTTGGCTCTCACATTGGCAGGGCCATTACTCTTAACACTCCTGCAAAGGGGCTAATGGGGCAGCTTTACTGACAGAGAAGAGGAAGGGGAGGAAGAGAGGGAGGGGTGGGTGGGTGAGAAGGGGCTGAGATGATATGGTAATCAGAGAGGGAAGGGATTTGGGAATTCCGAATGCATGGAGGAAGTGGGAATGAGAAGTAAAAAATGTAATTTGTTGAACTTGGGCCAAAATTACAAAGCTTGAAAAATGAGATAATGAGGCAAACTATCGTTCCATTTGTGCCCGTGATTATAAAAAAACATTAATTCAGTTTAATGTAGATCTGTAATGTGGATACTCATTTACTCTTTGTAATGACAATGTTGAATGGTGGAAGGTGCTAAAAGGTGAATGGGAAAGTAGTGTATGATTACATTCAAACATGTAACACTGTTCCTATTGTAAGTAGACCATCTCAGTTCCAGAATGAGGAGACATTAAGGTTGTTTTAACCATGCTACAGTGAGCAGCCCCTGCCAATATCCAAGATCTACTGTTATTACAGGCCCAACCAAAGTGCAGGGCAATTACAGGGGCAATTAAACGCGAATGTGGAGATATAAGATTGGTGGGGACCCCCAAACGCTGCAAGCATCCCGAGACATCAAAAAAGAGAATGAACGCTGGGGGTCAACAGTCTGCCTACACTCTAAAAAAAAAGGTTCTATATGGCACCAAAAATGGTTCTTGGCTCGTTATCATACACTCTAAAAAAAAAAAAGGTTCTATATTGCACCAAAAATGGTTCTTGGCTCGTAATCATAGGGGAACCTTTTTTAGTGCTATATAGCACCAATTTTGGTGCTTCAGTGGTTCTTCAGCGGTTCTTCAGAGGTTCTTCAGCGGTTCTTCAGAGGTTCTTCACCGGTTCTTTGACTAAGGTGCTATATAGCACCGCTGAAGAACCACTGAAGCACCAAAATTGGTGCTATATAGCACTAAAAAAGGTTCCCCTATGATTACGAGCCTTTTTTTTTAGAGTGTAGGGGAACCTTTTTTAGTGCTATATAGCACCAATTTTGGTGCGTCAGTGGTTCTTCAGCGGTTCTTCAGAGGTGCTATACAGCACCTTAGTCAAAGAACCGGTGAAGAACCTCTGAAGAACCGCTGAAGAACCACTGAAGCACCAAAATTGGTGCTATATAGCACTAAAAAAGGTTCCCCTATGATTACGAGCCAAGAACCATTTTTGGTGCCATATAGAACCTTTTTTTTTTTAGAGTGTAGGTCAAATACCTAAAACTAAAAAATGGAGAAAAGAAAACACTACAGACGTATAGAAACGTAATAAAATAAATAAATCCCAAAAGATCAACAGTTTTCACAGAATTCACTGTTCTTGCCACACAAAAACAACTCTCAGAGAAACTGAAAGATGTTAGGATCAGATGGATAGTTTATTTAGGTTATATGTCATCTCATTTGCTTGATTGCTATATCAACCAGTTCTTATCTGCTAAATGCAAATAAAGCATGAATATTAAGATATTATAAAACATGTGACGACTTTATTTGGTAAGTAGGTGAATAAATTGTATCTTTATATAATAGAATGAGAGATAGACCTATATATTTTGACATTTGACAGGGGTGTAGTATACCTTTTCCAAATTCACAAACTGACATTCATATAAACCTTCATAGAATTACTGGAAGCCTTTTAAACCCAAATACATATATTTGTGCTGGCAGGCATAGATACAGTCAGTGTTGGGAAAAGTTACTTTTAAAAGTAATGCATTACAATATTGCGCTACTCACTAAAAAGTAACTAATTGTGTTAGCCTACTTCATTACTTTTTTGGACGGTAATGCATTACGTTACTTTTGCATTAGCCTACTTTTTCTTACCTGTACTGGGTTTGCTTGTTTGTTTTTTAATAACCAAAAAACAAAGCAATTTCACACCAAAAATGAAATAAATAAGCACCAGTCTAAAGGAAATGCAAAATCACGCCTGTATAGTAGAGGACGCAGCTCAACCTTTTAGCTGTGTTGCCATTCTGGAATGCAGAAGAATAGTATAGGCCTACAGGGGAATATTCAACCCGATCTCATGGCAATTCATATGTATTTTACGAGGTGGCTAATTCGTAGGAATTCATACGAATGACCTACCCCTAACCCCGCCCCTAAACCTACCCATCAATGGGGTTTAGACAAATTGTACGAATTCGTACGAATGAGATTAGCCTGGCCTTAACAGACTCTCGTACATTTCATTTGTACAGACTCACAGAGAGTCTGGCCACTCTCCATTGACAAGCGTTTACTTCCTTGAAGGTGGGTACTCTGTTGAAGTTTAAAACTATTGGATCTGCCATAACCAATCGCTAACATTTGGTCGTGTCATGCGCCGTTCGCCTCTGTTTCTCACATGGAAGTCCGTAAAAATAACTATGAAGATTGTGCACGCCACCTTAGTGATAAAACCTAAAACTTGTGCATTCGGATTGTGATTTATTCACAGTGGAGGGGAGAGTTTTGTGAATGGGAACGCGCTGCTCACGTGGTCCGTAACATGATTGTATGCTGTAAATTAAATGTAATATGCTTGGTATGATAAATAACGACCCAATTCAAATGTTTACGTGCTTTTATTCTTTTTATTTTTTGAGCGGTGATGAAATATATTGCTCTTGTAAATACTGTAAAACAGTACGTAATTCGGCCGGGATTTTTATGCGGGTGGTGATAAAGCAATAAAACGGCAATAAAATCAGTAGGTGTTTCTCAATGTCAAGGATCCTTCCTCTGCAGGACTGGTCCTTCCAAGTCACTTCCTTCAGAGACTAGGCGAGGCTCCTCTTTAGCATTCGGAGAACACATAAATGGAACAGGCTAGCAAGTGCACGTCAGCCTCATTACGTCAGTGAAAAAGTCCGTTAGCCATCAATAATGTAATTTGTATAATATCAATATGGTTGTAATTTCTACTGGCATTTAAAAGTTAAACTTTTCTTATATTTACTACGGTTATAACAAATGTTTGGTAACGTAAATACTTACACTTGAAAGCATATTGCCCCGTTAACGCTCCGCAAAGCTGCGCGCATAGGATTGTGGGTGATTTGAGAACGCTAAGAGCGCGAAGTCTACTCGTAAGCATCCTTTCCTGTATATGGCATATTTTTCGAACGAAGGACTCAAACCTTGGTTGAAATTCCGAGGATCCTCGACATTGGAATAGCCCTTCGACGGACGTCGATGACGTAGCATCCTCGGAATTCTGGCTTCCGAGGATCCTTCCTTGACATTGAGAAATGCCTAGTGACTAGCCCCTGTGAATAATGACAATACCTTCCGACCCCACGAGAAACAATTACCGTCCGAATAGGTCTTCAGCCAACTCCTTCACCACTAACGGAGCAAGCTGGAAAATCTAACTTTTCCCGAACCCTGTGGGGAGGAGGGCCACAACATCATGGCCACCAACAAAACTCAGCAAAGATTGTTCTTGCTCCGGCTTTAACTTCTGGATATTCGGCAGCGGTGCCACAACGGAATGAATGGCTTCGCTTGCATCTTTCTCCACCGCCATTACTAAACTACAACTAAAACTAGTGCACGACATCAGCGTCATCGTTCTCAGCCACTCCCTCTGTTCGCTGATTGGACCAGTAAAAATTTGTTTGGAGAAAACCTAAGAATATACCGCAGTCCCAGACGGAGTACTGAAGGAAAATCAAAATTGAGTGGAAGTATGTAGGAGGGCGGAGCCAGGCTAGAATGAGATAGCGTTGCAATATAAATCGCCCCATAGGCTACCCTCAAATAGGCCATTACTTGAAGGGACAGCCATTTGTAGTGGTGTCCGAAACCATAGTGGACATTATCGAGTGAACTTATTCAATCCCACATTGCGCCGCAATAACTTATTTTCATTCACTTCAAGTAAACTGTATTATTGGACTAACGTAGGGAATAGTGATTGAGAGTTCAGAGGGTGATTTCGGATTCAGCTAAAGTTCAACACTCTTACTTCTGCAATAAAAAAAGAAAAACAAATGTGATGTTTATCTAAAGTTATTTTTGCTTATTAGTATGGTTTAATTGGAACATTGAAGGTGAGCAGCAAAGACGTTTGTTAATAAAGTAAGATTAAATATTTTTGTAATTTAACATTTAATTATTGCAGGATAGGTTTGCATAATATTCTGATTTTGCCTTTGCCTTGTTTTTATTCATTTCGAGAAATACTGAACCTGTTTTTGTGCAAGTGAGACAAAAACAGATTCAGTATTTCTGCATTACTCCCGATTCCTCTCAACATGGGGACAGGAGAGCTGTCAGTCAATAAATGGGAAAAAAAGTAACTTGTATTACTTATTTGAAAAAGTAACTCAGGTATTTTGTTGTAAAGTAATGCATTGCTTTACCTTTTATGTTTGAGCGTTCCAGTTCCGTCTGTGTAGTAGCTAGTAGTGGGAATTTTTCAGTGACTCTTTCTGCAGGTTACATCATTACACCAGTAGGTGGAAACAAGTGACTCAACAAATCATTAATTCTACTGATTCGTTCAAAAATGCAGATGTAACCATGTTCTACTCAACCCGCTCAGAGTGGGATTCAAAGCGTGGTCTCTGGCATGTGAGGTGGGTGCTCCAACAAGGAGGCTAAAAACTACACCCTCTAGTGTCAAGCGCTGAGTCACTAGAGAGCCTTTTGAGATCAGGTGGGTGAGGTTTACACACAGCTCTTACTGGCCTACGACAGTTATACTCACCACCCTAAACTTCACATCAACCCGGGTCACGGCACCACAAGTAATTGGTTTTTGTATGCGTTGTGTGTTTTCTTGTGATTGAAAAAATAGACTGACGGCAACAAGGTCAACGTTTACACTGATAAAGAGATAAATCATTATTTTACAATGTATGCATTCACCCTCTATTTCTCTCCCCTGCTAAGACAATGCAGAAAAGGGGAAGAGATTAACAGAGGAATAACAAAGAAGATTTGAAGGTGCACTGTGTAAATTTTAGCAGCATCTAGTGGTGAGGTTGTGAATTGCGAATCGTCCACCTCTTACCCCTCCCTTTCGAAGCAAATAGAGAAGCTGCGATGGCCGATACAAGATACAAATTTTGTCGTCTGAGAGGGCAGAGAGTGACTAGCGCTCTGTAGAGCAGTTTGTCCATTTAGGGCTACTGTAGAAACATGCCTGCGCAAAATGGTGACTTCACTGTAAGGAGACCCACGGTGAATGTAGATAGAAATGGCTCATTCTAAGGTAAGAAAAACACAACGGTTCATTATGTAAGGTCTTTATACTCCACTGAAATAGATCCTCATAAATATTACACACTGCACCTTTAACATTAATGACAAAAAACATACCTGATAAAAGAGACAAAACAAGTCTTTTACAATGTTTGCATTCACCCTCAACATTCCGGCAAAATAAATTTCAAGTGCATTGCAATCAGCATGTGCTTCAAATTCACAGATGACATGCAAATAAAGTCACACATACATGGAAAATAATGTCATAAATACGATTTGAAATTAGATTCATCAGAGCTTATTAGAAACCTACCTTGACTAAAGTAGGGAATAGTGATTGAGGGTTTAGGGGCGATTTCGGATTCGGCCATATATGCTGCCTTCAAAAATCAATCAGATGAAGGTATATCTCAGGAGACAGGAAGTGAAGCTAACATACGGACGTGCTTTGATGCCTTCCTTGAAATGTGTCCTGCGAGGGCTGCATTTTCCAGATTTCGGACAGAGACGAGGAAAGGGTGAGCGCACTCAGACAAATAAGGACTAAACAATGGCTGAATCAGAATTTTCCCCCTAAACCCTCAATCACTATTCCCTACTTTAGTCCACTAATACAGATCACTTGAAGGAGTGAATGAAAACAAGTGAGCGAATTCGGACAGCCGCTGTGTGTACATCGGCTGTACACTCGTTATTGCGATTCAATGTGGGGTAGAATGAGTGCATTCAATAACATCCACTATGGTTTCAGACACCACTACAAATGGCTGTCCCCTCAAATAGTGTCCTATTTAAAGGTATAGGGGGCGATTTCGGATGCAGCCAATGACTAAATAAGAGGGTGTGGTAATTGGAAACAAGAGGGCAAGAACAGAGGAGCACATGGCCAACACAAAACAAGACAGAGCCATGTGTTCAAGCATAACATAAATAAAGACACATTAAACAAAGACAAGACTGACATAACTGTCAGAGGAGAACCCTGACAAGGAGGTGCAAAGACAGGAAATTAAAGGGGAAGATGCGCACAGGTATACATTTGAACATTCTTTGTGTAATTCTACATATTAAATATGTAGAATACTTTCCATACCCGTTACAAAGATTTATTCAGTAACAAAAAAAATGATTTGCATACTAACATACTACTCTTACTATTTCTTTGTCATAAATAAAAAGATATGGTAAAAGTAGTAATATACTACACGAATTAGGCACTGGTCTTTATAAATGAATCGCTGAATCATTCACTCAGCCGATTTGTTCAAAAATGCTGATTCATTCTGGAGCAAAATACCATTTTATATACACTCACCTAAAGGATTATTAGGAACACCTGTTCAGTTTCTCATTAATGCAATTTTCTAATCAACCAATCACATGGCAGTTGCTTCAATGCATTTAGGGGTGTGGTCCAGGTCAAGACCATCTCCTGAACTCCAAACTGAATGTCAGAATGGGAAAGAAAGGTGATTTAAGCAATTTTGAGCGTGGCATGGTTGTTGGTGCCAGACTGGCTGGTCTGATTATTTCACAATCTGCTCGGGTTTCTAGGGTTTACAAAGAATGGTGTGAAAAGGGAAAAACATCCAGAATGCGGCAGTCCTGTGGGCGAAAATGCCTTGTTAATACTAGAGGTCAGAGAAGACCGACTGATTCAAGCTGATAGAAGAGCAACTTTGACTGAAATAACCACTCGTTACAACCGAGGTATGCAGCAAAGCATTTGTGAAGCCCCAACACGCACAACCTTGAGGCGGATGGGCTACAACAGCAGAAGACCCCACCGGGTACCACTCATCACCACTAAAAATAGGAAAAAGAGGCTACAATTTGCACAAGCTCACCAAAATTGGACAGTTGAAGACTGGAAAAATGTTGCCTGGTTTGATAAGTCTCGATTTCTGTTGAGACATTCAGATGGTAAAGTCAGAATTTGGCGTAAACAGAATGAGAACATGGATCCATCATGCCTTGTTACCACTGTGCAGGCTGGTGGTGGTGGTGTAATGGTGTGGGGGATGTTTTCTTGGCACACTTTAGGCCCCTTAGTGCCAATTGGGCATGGTTTAAATGCCATGGCCTACCTGAGCATTG
This sequence comes from Gobio gobio, assembly GCF_949357685.1. Classification (NCBI taxonomy): domain Eukaryota; kingdom Metazoa; phylum Chordata; class Actinopteri; order Cypriniformes; family Gobionidae; genus Gobio; species Gobio gobio. The sequence goes on along the minus strand of NC_137109.1, from coordinate 32,132,410 downwards.
TTTCTGACCATGTCCATCCCTTTATGACCACCATGTACCCATCCTCTGATGGCTACTTCCAGCAGGATAATGCACCATGTCACAAAGCTTGAATCATTTCAAATTGGTTTCTTGAACATGACAATGAGTTCACTGTACTAAAATGGCCCCACAGTCACCAGATCTCAACCCAATAGAGCATCTTTGGGATGTGGTGGAACGGGAGCTTCGTGTCCTGGATGTGCATCCCACAAATCTCCATCAACTGCAAGATGCTATCCTATCAATATGGGCCAACATTTCTAAAGAATGCTTTCAGCACCTTGTTGAATCAATGCCATGTAGAATTAAGGCAGTTCTGAAGGCGAAAAGGGGTCAAACACAGTATTAGTATGGTGTTCCTAATAATCCTTTAGGTGAGTGTATTTATATACTGTAACTATTAGGTCTACATATATATATGATTGGTTAATGCATTATAAAATGTAATAAAGTATAATATAATTATAAAGATCAGTGAGAAACAATCAATTTTCCATTATACATTTACAATAAAACTGGAATGTCTTCAAGGTTATAGGTCTATTTGTACATGTTTGGATCAATGTAAAAATAAAACCGGGGGAATTCAGCAGAACCCTTGATGTACAGTATTATTAGTGTAAAATAAATCACCCCAGTATGGAACCGTATGACACTAAAACTGCTTTCCAGGTACTAAAGTGATAGATGTATTATTTTGAGCTCACAAAAACTGTAGAAATCTTTATTTCAAATGTATGTCTAAAATCATCCTTCCAGAGTCTTGTCATTTTACTGTAAAATCTGTGTCTGGGAAATAAGGCAAGACACTAATATTGTTTAAGTCCTCTGGTCCCCTTGGTGCATAATGTCACAGTCTCCCACAATGCATTGCTTAGTACGGTGCCCTTGACTTCCCCCAGTCCACAGTCTCAGCCAATCAGCCGCCTCCTCCAGGGACCAAACCTCATTAACTGCTTACAGAAAGATATTCTCTATTTAATTGCTTCTCTTAATAGACCCGAGTAGCATGGAGGAGTGACAGCTGTATACATACATGCACACACACTCACTCACAAAAACGCCACAAATCCCCACAAATTCTTCAAGAGATAATTAATATAAGGTAAATGCATTGTATAAAAGAGGAAAGTGTGAAGAATCTCGATCCAGAGTGTTTGGTTTTTGACCACTGAAGTCTTCATACAACTATAGTCCTCCACAAACCATAATCCTAAATTCACAGGCCCCGTTTGGCAGTCATTCCGTTAATCCCATCCCGTCTGATTTGCTGGAAAAGATACAGGGGAGATGTGGGAAATAAGTTACAGCTCTCATCCTGCCTGCCTTTGGGACAACAGCTTACAGAAGGGTGTCATTTGGGAAACTGGGCTGTAATTGCTTTTTGTGTATTAAAGAGAAGTGCCATGGCCAAAGACAGAGAGAGCTCGTCTGTGTTCCACAAGAGACCCCATCCCATGAATGCATTCATCCTATGCCTTTCGCTAAGAAGATCCTTGCACATTTCCCATTTCCCAAACAAAAGAGGAATTAAGGGCCTATTGGCGAGGTGGTAAACAGGGGGAGTCTTTGTGGAGGGACACATGGGACAGGAGAGCTGCATTGTCTCTATGCACTCGTTGTTTTTCTGTAGTCACAATGAAGCTGTGAGTCAATGTGGCAGTCAAAGCCAAGGTCAGACCTGAGGAGAGGCAGGGCTCTTGGGGCACAGTGATGTTAAACGCCCTCATTTTAACCACACTGTACTGCCTCTCTCAAGCACAGATGGGTGGTGACATGCAGGGAGAGTTGAGAAACGTAAAGCTGTCCCAGGTGGAAGGTAAAAAGCTATGTAATTATGTATGTCGCATGACAACATATCATGATCCTGTGGTGTATGTAAAGGTACAAGCAGGGGTCCGGGCCTTTGTGTCTGCAAATACATTTTCACTCATTTAAAATTACGCACATTTGCTGATTCATACACCACCTTCTGTTTTAATAAAACATATTTAATGCAGAATGCAATATGCATTTTTAAGGACATTTGTAAAGAGTCTTCTAGGGTTGAAATTAGGGGTGTAAGGATAACCTCATGTCACGATTTGATACATATCACGATACTGAACTCACAATACAACATTATTGCGATACATGAAGACAAAGGTTAACAAAAAATTTACTGTTGATTAAAATGCTAAATTTTGTATTACATTGGGGTGGAAATTAATAGCTTTGGACTTGGTGCAGGTTACATAATACACAGGACAATAAAAATATTAATGATTCTGAAGCTGAAAATACAGATTTATTTTAGATGAATATGCTTGCACTGTCACTGACTCGATATATTTAAAATAATGTAGGCCACTTAACATAAGACATTTGGCATTTATACAATATACATATTCATCATTATTGTAATGTAGTGCTGACGCTAAAACTCTGTAAACTAAAAAAATTTTCTCTCATAGTAATTTTCATTCATCTAACATATTGCTTAAGCTATGTTTTTAAAGAATGTCTTCTTACCCCTTTGCACATTTCTTGTTTTAAGCACAAATCTAACTACATTTATTGAGGTTTATGCATAAAACAACAACACTTTTTTTGTGAATTTTGGTCAAATAAACGTATATATTTAGAGGGTGACATCTTTACACAGTGGCATGAAAAAGTATATGAACCGCTTGCAGAACCGCTTGAAAATGGGAATAATTTTAACTAAATAAGAAGGATCATACAAACTGCATGCAATTTTTTATTTAGTACTGTCCTGAATAAGATATTTTACATAATTTTTTTTTACATATAGTCCACAAGACAAAAAAAAAATAGCTGAATTTATTAAAATAACCCTGATAAAATGTTTATGAACTATTGATTCTCAGTGCTGTGTGTCGTTCCCTGGATGATCCACGGCTGTTTTTTTGTTTTGTGATTGTTGTTCACGAGTCCCTTGTTTGTCCTGAGCAAACTCTCCAGCAATGACTGTATGATTTTAAGATCCATCTTTTCACACTGAGGACAACTGAGGGACTCAAACACAACTACTAAAAAAGGTTCAAACATTCACTGATGCTCCAGAAGGAAACACAATGCATTAAGAGCCGGGGGGTGAAAACCTATTGAATTTGAAAATCAAGGTAAATTGTACTCAATTTGTCTTCCGGGAAACATGCAGGTATCTTCTGTTGCTTCTGAAGGACAGTACTAAATGAAAAAAATATATATTTAAACAAAATAAGAAAAATTTGGACATCTCCATCCTGTTCTAAAGTTTTCACGGGAACGACACACAGCACTGAGAATCAATGGTTCATTAACTTTTTATCAGGGTTATTTTAATAAATTCAGCTATTTTTTTTGTCTTGTGGACTATATATTTAAACATTTTTTTAAGTAAAATATCTTATTCAGGACAGTACTAAATAAAAAATAACATGCATTTTGTATGATCCCTCTTATTTAGTTAAAATTATTCCCATTTTCACAGATTCTGCTAGCGGTTCACATACTTTTTCATGCCACTGTATGTATATGTGGTGTATTGTGGACGTATGGACTTCTTTCAGTTCAAACCAGGTAAGCATCAAAGTCTCTGAGCTGTGAAAAAATAGGCTTCCATTCACTTCTCATTACAGACTTGTGAATGGATTAGATTAGATGTTCTACTGTCTCTATGACTTTAATAGAACTTGATAATACAACACTCTACACTCTACATTTGTCTTCACCGTGTTTATTTGTTTACTTCTATACCTCCACTCTTTCTGCAAAAAAAAACCCTTAAAGAAACAGATGAAAACATGCATGCTTACTGTGACTGCTGATGGAGTTCTTCAGGTTTATGACAGATTTTGCATACAGAAGCAACCAAGACTTTTGGACTTAAAAAATCCAAAATTTTCAGAAAAGACAAAACCTCAGACCAAAAATGTTGCTTAGACTATTTGGTGTTCAATGATCAGAGCAATCTGCCCTCTGAATTAAACAAAAGTGATTTCAATTAGAAAGAGGTGAATAAATAGGGACACAATGAAATACGAGGGGCAGAAGAAATTAACCTCATTTTTAATCATTGTCACACACACACACACACACACACACACACACACACACACACACACACACACACACACACACACACACACACACACACACACACACACACACACACACACACACACACACACACACACACACACACACACACACACACACACACACACACACACACACACACACACACACACAAAAAAGGAAAATGACAAAACTCTCTCCCATGACGCTGCACAGACTGGAAAGATGCTTGTGACAGGTTGCTGTAATCTTGGGAGATTATCTGGCATAGTGGAAATTAGTACAAAACCCATCACAAACAATTACGTGAACACATTCTGCATCAACAAACCACTAATGTTGTGATCCATGGGAAATGTAATCAAGTTATCTTTCTTCTGGGGACTTTTAACACTTAGCAATTGAAAAGACCTCTGAGAGACCACTGAGCGGGAATATTTATGGTAGGACTGGATTATTTATCTGTTTGTTTTGTTTTGTTTTGTTTTGTTTTGTTTTAGGAAGCCCTAAAGACTTTAAGTATTTTTTTATTTTCAATTTGGAGGGTTGGGATAAACAAAGTTGTTTGAGGAAACTGTATAGGTGCTGACACACCAAAAAGTCATTTAAAAAAATAAATAATATTCATCAAGAATTCCTTCACTTTTACATTTTTACAAAAAAAATATTTTGAATTTTCTATTCATCAAATAATCACTGTTTCTACAAAAAATATTTAGCAGCACAACTGTTTTCAACATTCATAGTAATTACAAGTGTTTCTTGAGCACAAAATCAACATATTAGAATGATTTCTGAAGGATCATGTGACACTGAAGACTGAAGAAATGATTCTGAAAATTCAGCTTTGTCATCACAGGAATAAAATACATTTTACTTTGTACAAATACAAAATACCATTTATTTACTGTATTTTTGATCAAGTAAATGCAGCCTTGGTGCACATAAAATATATTTCTTTCAAAAAATATTAAAATATATTATCTTACTAATGTTATAATATGCATGCTGACTGACTCAATACACTTTTCACCATCAAAGTTTCCTATTTCTTCCTGCTGAAGATTTTCTGAAACATCTAATGTACTCAAATAACTGATATGGATATAAAAGATCAGTCAACATCCATTGTTAATTGTGTCAAGCCTTTTTTGTGGCACTAATGGAGAGATTCAGAACGTGAGGAAGAGGTGGTGACCTGCCATGCATGCATGTCTGAAAGCACGTTGAATACAGCCCCACAAGCTGCTCCATATCTATTTACATAATTTACCAATTGCACCCATATGCTAGCAGGACAAACGCCATTGTCCCTGTGAGGGCCGTCTGAACACTCCTTCTGTGTTCCAGTCTTTGGAGAACACACAGGGAGAGGCTGCCCAGTCATGATTAGCTATTCTGCTACTCCTCCCAAACAGCAGCCCAGCTAATGCTGTTTTTGTCCATCTGTATTACCAAGGAGGAACTGGCCCCTAAATGCCACTGATAAGTATACAAGTGCAAAATCGGATCAGCAACTCTCTCTCTCTCTCTCTCTCTCTCTCTCTCTCTCTCTCTCTCTCTCTCTCTCTCTCTCTCTCTCTCTCTCTCTCTCTCTCTCTCTCTCTCTCTCTCTCTCTCTCTCTCACACACACACACACACTCTTTTTCTTTTTCTCCTTTATGTCCTCAACGGGGCTCGGGGCCTCGAAACAAGTGTCGTCCCCGGTGGCAGTTGGTGGCAAAGAGCTCAGTGGTTGTCACCGCTCAAAGAAGGGTGACTGGGACAGGCTCCAGCCCCTTAGAGTGAATAAATTCCCACTGTTTCACAATGCAGCGCAGATTAGCCACATTGAAGAGGGAACAACACAATAGAAACACTAAAGTATAGATGGCTTAGATAAGTGAGGGTAATGTATATGATTAAACCAGAATTTAAAAAGGCCCACACAAACTCAAATGTCCAAAACTGGACAATGCAAAGCATTATAGTTGTCACTCCTAAGTATTTTTGTTCTTCAGTCTCATGTAAAGGATATTTATCCCCAACAAAACTAAACGAATTCTTAGAACATGCACACCAACAAACAAACGTATAACAAACAAATTTACTAACTAACAAATTAAATGAATGAATGAAATAGAGGGATGTCAGAAAGATGTTAAACAATCAGAATTATTTGTTTATATATTAATAATGACTTATAATTACTTATATTTATCCCCTACAAAACTGAACATGCACACTAACAAACAAACTTAGTAACTAACAAACTAAATGAATGAATGAATGAATGAATGAATGAATGAATGAATGAATGAATGAATGAATGAATGAATGAATGAATTAGAGGGATGTCAGAAAGATGTTAAACAGTCATCATTATTTATTTATTTATTCATAAATAATTACTTATAATAAATGTGGGTCACACAAAAAGACACACAAAAAAGTGAAAGTATTGAAAAGTGAGTATTGATTATTTATTTATAAATAACTATTTAAAATATATAAAATAAAATAATACATAAAATTATATTCAATTAGCCTGTACAAATTAATAAAATTGTATTATCAAAAAATATTATTATATAAATGAAATATAAAAAAAAAAAAAAATGTTGAGAAGTGAGCGTTATTTTATTTTTTTAATCATTTACAATATTTATAATAAATGTATCATCATACAAACATATAAAGATGTTGTTTATTTATTAATTAATAAATTATTAAAAAAATATGCTTACTGTCCACTATCGTCCATATTTCTGTGACCCTTGAACGGCATGATCACTTCAAGCCAAAAGAGGGCAGCATAGAGCTACTGGGGAACGTATCCTGCATTGACGTTGTCTGTCATCGTCTGATCGGACTGTTTCTTAAATTGAGCGCTTGAGTAAAATTGTGGTAGTTTATCAATGGATTTCACTACACGCTGAGGTGAATGGTGGGTGTAGGCTATCTGACGCTTGACAGCTTACTGCAACAAAATTGTGCATGTGAATTACTAATACTCAATGACATTAATGATCAAAATAAACAAATACAAACATATTAAAATAAATAATGTTGATAAATGTCCTAACACAGATTACAACATATTCTGCCAATGATGGTGTAAAACGATGTTTCACATCGTGATAGCCTATAGCACAATGGAAATCATTTCAGATCACGTTTAAAAAGAGTAGATTAGCCTTTGCAATGCAGCGTTGCTTTTTGATAGTCTACATTTAACATCCCATTTACACAACATACAAAATATATTATGCACATTTTTGGGTTTAATGTTATTGTCCCATAACAGCCAATACAAATATTTTACGAGTGTATTGGCAATAAACAATATTCCTAGCATCGCATTTCCATTCTTTTCCACTAAACTAACTGAAGTTTAGAGTTTATTACAAACATGCACTGAAATAAACCAAAACAAGCGATCATTTGTGTATCATTTGAGAACAAATATTTATTTGTTATAGCAATAATGTGACTTACAGGTCTAAAATATGCTGTTATTCAAATGGTGAAATAAATCTACTCCTGATGTTTTGTTCAGCACTTTAATAAAAACAAGAAAATATTTGGTGCAGTGACAAAGAATCCTCTGTCAGCATCTTTAGTTATGGCACGTCTGGGTGAGGGCATGTGAGGCACATGATGGGGCAAGGGGCTCCTGCAGATGACAGATCAGTCGAGATGTAAACATTATTCTGGAGACATTTATGGACCGCGCTGTGTGGCAGTCGGCATTGTTTATGTTCTCCCTCTGTAGCGAACAGAGAAGTCATATTTGACTTGCGTGCAGCACAACATCATACAATTTTAATGACTCTTAAGTATCACATTTTCCTCCCCATTCTTTTCGAAACGAAACGACTTTATATGCATCAGCGGCACTTGTTGGTTTGTGGTGACATTTTTATAATTCCAGCCAGGGCTCTGCTATTTATTTACGTGCACTGGACCTTTTTTAGTTGAAAAATGGCGCAATCATGCCACGGCATAATCGCTGGCATTTCAGAACGCTGACAGATTTTAAGTGGCAATGCGCCACCGGAACTCTGCTGTAGTGCAAATTGTGGTTCGTTTGTTTGTTGTCGGTACATCCTAACATTTAGGAAAATGCTAAAATTAGGCATTCAGAGTTTCAGTCGTGAACATTTTCTTCAATATTGTGCCACATAGTATCTGTCCTCAGCCTCATCTGACCTCCTAATGCCACATTTGTGAAGTAGCTGAACATAAAAAAATATTGTGTTTGAATAAATAGTAGCACTGTACCATAAATTCAAATAGTTGATCTTTTATCTTGAAGATAATCTTTATAACACGCATATTTGCATACATTTTAGTTTATTATGACAGATATAACCTAGAACTTGCAGGTTTTGTCCCCTGAGATGAAGACGGAGCCAAAAAACCCTGTAAAACTCTCTCTAAGTGCTGTACTTCTCTCATATGAGTGGAGGCTAACAAGGTCAACAGGTTCAGGTACTGTGCTACGAGCACAGGTAACGGCTGGACACAGTTATGGACTCATGTTTTTCAGTTGAGTCAGCCAGCAAGGGATAAGGATGGGACAAATGCCCCTTCAAAAATAGCAGGGGGCAGCTGGTGTGTGCAGTCTTTCAGCAGACCCCTCCCAGGCCAGGATATAGAGGCTGCTACATTAACTCTGGTCCTATACGGCCTTTCCTCAACACTTTTGGGCCAACACTTTAAAGGTTAATGTGGACCCAAGGTTTCACCCAGCCATCTTCCATTACTGCTCTGCAACAGTATGGGTTACAAAATCGCTCCCAGTTGACAAGGAGGAGTGCTTGTGTACCCTCGGTGAGACATGGAAATCATTTACGCCCATTAGCTCCCTGCCCCAACATGCTGTAGCGAGCCAGAACAGCGCTCATAATGTATTAATGCCTACTAATTCATTTGATATGCCCTTACAAGTCTGTCCCTGAAGCCCACCTGCATTTACTTGTGTGGTAACAATGCATATAAGCATGTTGTGTGGTTTAAAGAATTAAAATGTTTTCGAAGAGACTATGCATGTCACAGAATAAGAAAAATCAACACTTAACATTTATTAATAATCATTGCAATATATATATATATATATATATATATATATATATATATATATATATATATATATATATATATATATATATATATATATATATATATATATATATATATATATATATATATATGTATATACACCCTTACAGAAAAAACACATGAACTTCACATGTGCAAAAACACACATGGTAACGTTTGCCATGTGATCACGTGAAATTCATGATATATATATATATATATACACACATTGCCACAAGTTTTGGGACGTCTTCCTTTACATGCACATGAACTTTAATGGCATCCCATTCTTAATCCATAGGGTTTAATATGGTGTTGGCCCACCCTTTGCAGCTATAACAGCTTCAACTCTTCTAGGAACGCTTTTAATAATGTGTTTATGGGTTTATTTTTGACCATTCTTCTAGAAGCGCATTTGTGAGGTCAGGCACTGATGTTGGACGAGAAGGCATGGCTCGCAGTCTCTGCTCTAATTCATCCCAAAGCTGTTCTATCGGGTTGAGGTCAGGACTCTGTGCAGGACAGTCAAGTTTCTCCACACCAAACTCGCTCATCCATGTCTTTATGGACCTTGCTTTGTGCACTGGTGCGCAGTCATGTCGGAACAGGAAGGGGCCATCCCCAAACTGTTTCCACAAAGTTGGGAGCATGAAATTGTACAAAATGTCTTGGTATGCTTAAGCATTAAGAGTTCCTTTCACTGGAACTAAGGGGCCAAGCTCAACCTCTGAAAAACAATCCAACACCATAATCCCCCCTCCACCAAACTTTACACTTGGCACAATGCAGTCAGGAAAGTACCGTTCTCCTGGCAACCGCCAAACCCAGACTCGTCCATCAGATTGCAAGACAGAGAAGCGTGATTCGTCACTCCAGAGAACACGTCTCCACTGCTCTAGAGTCCAGTGGCAGCGTTCTTTACACCACTGCATGTGAGGCTTGGATGCAAGGTTTGGATGTAGTTGCTCGGCCATGGAAACTCATTCCATGAAGCTCTCTACACACTGTTCTTGAGCTAATCTAAAGGCCACATGAAGTTTGGAGGTCTGTAGCTATCTGTAGCGACTTCTGAGCACTGTGCGCCTCAGCATGTGCTGACCCCGCTCTGTGATTTACCACTTCACAGTTGACCGTGAAATATTTAGAAGTGAGGAAATTTCACAAATGGACTTGGACAGGTGGCAACCCATCACGGTACCACACTTGAATTCACTGAGCTCCTGAGAGGGATTTTTTTCACAAATGTTTTTTGAAGCAGTCTGCATGACATACACCTGTGGCCATGGAAGTGAATGGAACACCTGAATTCAATGATTTGGAGGGGTGTTTCAATACTTTTGGCAATATAGGGTATATATATATATATATATATATATATATATATATATATATATATATATATATATATATATATATATATATATATATATATATATATATATATATATGTACACAGTATATCAAATCATATCATCTCATATCATATCATAAGGCACATCCTCGTGCAGTAATAAATCCAGCAGGGGAGGGAGCGTGGGCACCCTGCTTGGAGGCTGGCGAAGGGCTGGTGACGGATGTGAACAGGGAGCCTTTGGACTGAACTCTGGGGCTGAAGGGGACTCTGGAGAGGGCCCTCTCTTAAGTAGACTCAGAAATGTCTCTCTCTGGAGTGGACTCGGGAATTTCACTTACCGGAACGGACTTTGAAATTCCAGAGTCCATTCCTGAGAGTGAAATTCCCAAGTCCGTTCCGGTAAGTGAAATTCCCGAGTCCATTCCTGAGAGTGAAATTCTCCTCTCAGGAACAGACTCAGGAATTTCACTCACCTGGAAGCATTGTGATCATTGCAATGCTGTGACAATTGCAATCCATTGTAATGGACTTGGAGACATTGTGACCATTTGGCACTAAAAAAAAAAAAAAAAAAACACATCAAAAACAAACTCTACATTTTATTAAAAAAATATTTGAATGGTTTTGAAGCCTATAATGTCACAGAACAAGTTTCACAGAAAAAAAGCACATTAAATATACATTTATAATCATTACATGTTCATATTCAAATTAATTGCATTTTATAAAAATGTATTCATTGCATTTATATTCACTTTTTATTTAAGTGGTTTTGAAGAGCCTATAATGTCAGAATAAGTTTTACAGTAAAATGAAATATGCACATTAAATATATGTTTAAAATGTATTTATTTTCCCAAGAAATCAAAGAAATATGCTAATTGTATCAATATATATATATATATATATATATATATATATATATATATATATATATATATATATATATATATATATATATATATATATATATATATATATATATATATATATTCTATGTTATTATAAATCTCCTTCATTATAAAATAAATTATCTTGCAGAACATTGGCCAGGTTACTACGTGACCCGTTTCCTTACTTGCCCCTCGAAAACACCCTAAAGTGGCTCAATAATATTCAGATCTGGTGACAGTGCAGACCATGTTCAACATCACTTTCATGTTCATCAAACCACTCTGTCCCCAGTCTTGCTGTGTGTATTGGTACATTATCATCCTGATACTCTGCCCCACCTTCAGGATACAATGTTTGAACCAGGTGCCCATGGTCCTCCAGAATGGTTCAGTAGTCAATGGAAGTGATGCGCCCATCAAGCACAGTAGGTAATGTCATGATCCACCCTGTGCTTCACTCTGGGCACACAACAGTCAGGGTGGTAAGCTTCTTTGGGGCTTCTCCACACTGTAACTCTCCTGGATGTGGGAAAGACAGTGGAGGTGGACTCAACAGAGAACAATACATGTTTCACATTGTCCCCAGTCCAAGATTTCCTCTGCTGGCACCATTGAAATCGACAGTTGGGCATTGGCACGAGTGACCAAAGGTTTGGCTATAGTAGCCCAAACATGAATATTGACTCTGTGGAGCTCCTGACGAACAGTTTAGGTGGAAATAGAGTCGAGGTGCCTTTTTAATTCAGCAGTGAGTTGGATAGTTGTGGTCAGTGTTGGGGGTAACGCATTACAAGTAACTTGAGTTACGTAATAATATTACTTTTTCCAAGTAACTAGTAAAGTAACGCATTTCTTTTCAAATTTACAACAAAATATCTAAGTTACTTTTTCAAAAAAGTAACGCAAGTTACTTTTTCACATTAATTTGACTGAGAGCTCTCCTGCCCCCATGTTGAGTAAAATAAGTGCAGAGGCGTGTGTGTGAACATGATGCTTATTGTAGTTCTAGACTAAATGTGAGCATTTATTTATCTCACGTGCACAATAAAGATTCTGTACTCCTCAAAATGAATAAAATCAGTCAAATGCAAAATCAGAGTACTATGCAAACCGCCAATAATTAAATGTTAAATAAAACAACTATTTTTATAAATAATCTACCTTTATATTTTATTTACCAATGTCTTGCTGCTGACCTTTGATGATGAAAATTACTAGATTTTTTGTTTTTATTGGTAAAACTTTTTCTCCTGCATCCTATTCTACATTATCCAGAGCTGCGCCCTCTACTGTTCATGCGGGAATCTGCATTTTTACCTCAGCCTGGGGCTTATTATTTACATTTTGGTATAAAGAGGTCTTTACCGTTGCACAAAAATATAACTTTTTTGTTATAAAAAAAACAAAAACAAGCCCAGCCCAGGTGAGAAAAAGTAACGCAAAAGTAACGTAACGCATTACTTTTCTTAAAAAGTAACTAAGTAACTAAATTAGTTACTTTTTAAGGGAGTAACGCAATATTGTAATGCATTACTTTTCAAAGTAACTTTCCCCAACACTGGTTGTGGTTTTATGTGTTTTAAATACAATTCGGGTTAGTACCTGGATATCCCTTTAGGACAGCATCATCTTGCGTTGACAGTTACTCCTGTTGGATGTGGTTCGTCCTTCGTGGTGGTATGCTGACATTACCCTGCATACCATAGTTCTCGATACACCACAAAGACTACTGTCCTGGTCACAGGATCTTGACGGGTACGGCACGCGCAAAAACACAAGCTCATTTGCACATCACGTCAATGATCTCATGTCACAGAGTGGGTCAATTAGATATGGTCGCAAGTTCCGTCATTACAAATGGAGATATATGAAACTTGCGACCTTAGTTGGCTAACGATGCTTTTGGGAAATGCACCCCTGGAAAAGAACTACAAGTAAGGAGGAGCAGGTTGGTTTATGTCACCTCAGGGCATCCAGTGGGGAGACGTCGGAAGGGGGAGCTGGAGAAGTTCTAAATCAACAAAAATTTAAATTATGGATAAGAAAAAAGGTCTAAGCCATCAGGAGCCTAAATTATACAAATGAAGAGGGTAAATGTGTAAAGTTATGTATGCAGCATCCACTCATGTCGTTATGAGTATAATATTATGCATAATGAAAAATAATCTCATGCTAATATCACATTTCCTTTTTCTGTCTAACTAGCTTATGTAACCAGACAGAAAAATTTGATTTTGTAACAACATAATGTTTTTGTTTTTTAAAACAAATGTAGCCTAATAGTGGAGCGCGGGGCACAACCTAACGCGGGGTTAGTTGTAACGCGCATGTTTTAACCCTTTAACCACACATGCCAGAATTACGAAACTTAGTGTATTTACTAGTTGCCATATCAACATTAGGCCTATTTAGAGAAAAAATAGCGCAAACATTTAAAAATCTCTGGAAGATATTATAGATATATTTAACCATAGCAAAAGACAAATAAGACAAACCCGATATTATTTTAATCTTATATTTGTTTTTTAACAGTTGAGATCGTTCTTTAATGCTGATCTAACCAGCAGAAGACACAAGCCGCGGTTTAAATCTCAGTTGTGCAGGTGGGGTTCGTTGTATCACTGCATTACAATGAGCCCCTATTAGAAATATGCCATTATTTTCTATACTTTTATGAATTCTTTTGAGAAACCATGAGAAAAGGGTGAATAATGACTGAGAGTTAATGTTCAGAAATCATTAATTATTATTATGTTTTGAACAATGCTGTAGCTGTATTTAGCGATGTGTTTGTAGTTAAACTCAAAAATGCTTATATTTTTAATGATTAAAAAATGCCATTATTTTATTTTAAAAAGTTAATAATTGTATTTTGTTGACAAAATATTTTAGTTTGTCTTATATATTTTTTTGATTATATCAGGTAACATTTTAAGCTGTTATTTGGTCATGTTACATTGTGCCCCACCACATGTTACATCTATGGGGCATGTTGTCACATTTCACTTCCATTCTTTTGGGGTAAATCAAGAAAAAAGTATACACTGTATTAATGAAGCAAAACCACATAATTGTACTAGACATGTGTGCAATTAATGTGGGAAACAATAAATACTATGAATCTCAAGTGGATTTACACAAACTGAGAAAGTCAAAAAGCGTTAGGTTGTGCCCCTCTCTCCCCTATCACTAACCTTATAAATGTTTTTACCATACAGTTGTGACGTTTTGGGGATTTATGATCTGCCTCAATTTGTAATAAATTAAATATATACATTTAGATAAAATTGCTATTTTTTTCATTCATGGATGATAACGTGGAAGATTGCAACCATCTCCTGGAAAACAAACACTTTTAAAGTTAAAATAACATACATTTTCAACTACAGCCACTAGATGGGAGCAGAGGTGTACTCAATGACGTATATACAATTCCCAAGTTTTTCATTTAGATTAAATATGTAATGTTTAAAAATTATTATTATAACAACAATTTAACATTTTAGCATTTTATTTATACACATAAGTATAATTTTTGTCCAATTATGTCACAACAAAACCTGAAAGCTATATGTGTGTGTGTTTTTATTTGTTCCCCATTTTGGAATGAGGGGTAGCAGAAAGGGTGATTCGCCCAGGACGCCATACGAGCTAGAACCGCCACTGGCCATCAGGCCACTCATATCAGGCATTAAAACTTCCAACACTATATTGGCCAGTGTTTCAGTTTCATTGTCCAACCCCTGTATATGCAGGCAGCACAACCCCTATCAGGCTAATTGAGACATATTTTCTCAACAGTTGTGTGTTCTCATGCTGCCAGCAGATGTCCCCTGGTACAGGGTTTCGCAATGTTTGACAGGCCGGCTATTCACCTGTCAGTCAGAGCAGGATTTAGCTGTGCTCCCCCTTCATTTGTACCCTCACGGTGAGCCAGCTATCAAGAACCGCTCTTTTTAAAACTTTGTTTGGAGTAGTGAGGCCACATGTGTCTCTGCGCCACTGACAAACTATGTGCAAGTGGTGACTGAGCCATCATGACAAAGACATTACCCAAAAGCCCCCATACTTTATACCCGACAGCCAATGTCATCATGTGTTTCAAAGCAGCTGTCTCTCTTATACCACTGACATGACTATAGGGTGAAAAAATTGGGAAGAGAAAAACCGGCTGAACAGAAAGCTGGCACCTTGGGATTGGGTTAAATCCATTATCAAAAGTTGCCATTTTCAAGTTATATTGGCGATCGCTCCACCCTATTTGACTTATGTAATGTTTTTTACTCAATAAAGCCTATTTACTTTACCATGACTTCAACATCCCTAAAAAAACAACTAAATAACATAACTATCATATAAGATTTTTTCTCTCTTTTTAGTTTGTGTGCTAATGTTTACTCTTTGGCACTGGAATAACCCCCAATCTCATACGGTTCTTATTACTGGTATGATTCTAGAAGGTAAACATGCAACACTTGCTTAGTGGAGAACCTAAACTTTATTTTAAACCGACATATTTTGGTTCACAGGCCTTGAAGAATTCCCCTGTAAATGACAAGCACAGCCTTTACAAGCAAACATAAGTTCACCAATTAACAAATGTTGCTAGTTTTAGGATTGTGCGCACGATATTTGTTGACTGGTGAGCATTATTTGAATTGAGGTAGCAGGAATGAGAATTGCAATGCACATTTGAATCTAAGGAAGTAAAAAAAAAAAGAAGATATTCATATAACTTTGGGGTGTGTCCAACTCGATTCAAAATCACACTCATTCTTCTGAATTTCACACAACCCTGGATAGTTTACCTTATCTACTCCTGGTTTGCTACTTGCATTTGACGAAATAGCAAGAAAATAACATTCCAAGCTACAGGTATGAATCTCTCAGTATATGTTTGTCTCTGTTGGCAGAGAGTTGGGGTCATGTGGGCATTTATATAACTCTACCTGACAGTGCCGATACAGTGATGTATTGTTAAGGTGAGGCCTATACTAGAATGTGGTGACAGGGCCAGTAGTGGATTTTACAACATCTCAGGCAAGAGCTTCCTGTAAAAACAAAGCTCTTAAGCAGCCAATTTATAGTCCCTTCGCAATCTGGAGTAATGCCTATTTCTCTTGTTACCGTGGCAGTGAGCCTCTGGCACATGCTGCTTTGTGTTTGAATGGTAGAAATGTACATGACTTCATTGTGTGGTGATACAGTGAGCTGCCCATGGCGGAACAGCAACAGAACGAGAGCAGAGGAAGATCTAAATTCCGTCCTATGGCATGAATAATGCTGCTGAATGGAAGAGCCAGATGTTTATTTAATGGAGGGCCTCGCAAAACCCACCAGAGTGCTTCTATTATTCTAAAGCCCTTAACTCTGAGCCCTTCAATACGGTTTAAACAGTTTAAACATTCATCAAACAGCAATCAGCATTCTGAAGAGGCAGATGAAACACCGACGGACAAAATTAGACTTTCATTAAAACACTGTGGATGTATTCTGTAAAACAAAGTGGATGTATGATGAACTGAAACGAATACAAAGCGAGAAAATGCCCCAGCTGAATTCCTTCCATTAAAGTCAAATCTGTCTTTTGCGCCCCTTCTGTTTTCTCTCGCCCCCTCCCCCGTTCTTTGTTTCCACTAACTCTTTGTTTCCAAATCTCTCATTCCCCGTGTTTGGTTTGCAAACACTACGGCCTGCGATTGCTGTAAATTGGGACTTCTTTGGGAAACAAAGCAGTTTAAATGACCTGACAGAGTTCATTCAGGTCCCTCCACGTCATTCACTCCCATTCGATAACAACAGCCTGCTTCTCATTTATGTGGGACGTTCACACTGTGTTTTCATTGGCCGGGCCTTCGGCCTGTGCCAGAGGAGTTATGGACAGGTGTCACAAGCAACTTCTGTCTCTCCTGCCTTTCCTGTTTTTCCCATGAGGACAGCTGGATTCTGCAGACTAGACACTGAACAAAGGTTAACTGCAGTGACCTTAGAGAGCACAACAACCTGCATCTTACAGAGTTGGACCTCAGGGACCTGTGGGAGTTTTCCGTGCAGTTGGTATTGAAGTTGTCGGGCCGTGGGACTGGAGTGATGCAGACCATTAGATGGTACTGATCACAATATTCTTAAGGCACAATTGTCAACACATTAAACTCATTTTGAACTTTAGTCAGTAACAGGTCTGTGTGTGATAGTTCAACACCACGTGTAAAGAAAATGTCACGTCTTACTTAATTATTCCTTGTCTGTGAGCATCATTAGCACACATTCACATCTATCTATCCTACCTACCTACCTACCTACCTACCTACCTACCTACCTGTCTGTCTGTCTGTCTGTCTATCTATCGATCTATCTATAAACACACACACTATATCCTCTCCACTCATACGCCACATTTCCAATAAAGTTACAAGACAGAGGGAGGAAAACGGGAAGCATGCGAGAGAGCTAAAAAGGAAAGAACATGTTAATCACATAAAGGAGGAGATAAAACAGCCCTGACAAACATCACATCTTGATAAGGCAGTTGTATGATTGTGTGTTGCATAAGTACAAATCAACTGCGGTCTTACACACACATGCTCCCTGGGTGGAGGTGATGTAGCGAGTATGTGATTGGCAATAAAAAAACAGGGTTGTGGCAGTGCATGTCTTGTTCTCCTGACAGGCAGAGCACTGTTTGCACGGCCGGGGGTGAGACTCAGATGCGTGGCCTGACTCAGACAAGCCTGCAAATGCAGAGAGAGATTCCCACCATTTTCTGATAATGATGTGCTGTGCTTTCTTAGCTGTCTGTGCCTGCTCTCTAAATGTTTTTTTTTTTTTTATGACAGATAAACGCGGTGAACTAAAAGGCTGTTTAAAGCTGTCAGGACCTGACAACCATTACCCTCTCATTTACATGTCTCTAAGCATGCTCCGTCAGGACGACTCACAACTCCGAAAGCACCTTCTTTAATGAACTACACCCTTCCCTCTCTCTCCCCTTATTTGCTACTTTCTTAGTGCTTGGTAACAAGAGATCATGTCTATAACGGATGAGCAAAATACAGAGTTTATTAACTGAAATGGTGCCAATTCTTTAGTGGGAATTGAATATGCCACACCCCACAGGATGTTGAACAAGAATGAATAGAAGCGAATTTACTAATATGCAATTCAAGACAGGAATTCCATTAGTGTGTATAATATAACATAATATAATTAATATAATATAATATTGTGGCAAGCAGTCGAGGCCAAGGGCCGTGAGAGAACGGGACAAGCTATCTCACGGAGGAGCTTCGAAGGGATAAAGGGAGGAGCAACGACCGTGAAGGATGAGAGGACCAGGCCTGGATTTTACGTCGTGTTTTGTTTATGTGTGTGCGGCAGCCGTCCGTGAGGGGCTGCCTGCTTTACTTTCATTTTGGTGTTTATTTATTAAAGTCTTTGAATGCTCGCCGGTTCCTGATTCCTTCTTCCCATAACAACACTGTTACAAATATAATAAACATCATATAATAAATGTTATATAATAACCAAATGAACCTGCACAATATATATAGATAATATTTTAATAATATGAAATTCATTTCAACACATTTCTCATTAGGTACTGAGTGTGAGCAAAAGAGTTGAGAGAGAAAGATAGATAGATTTTAAGAAAGAAATATTTTACGTGACCTTCAATTTTTTAAAGTCCAAGACTGTATTCTGAAATAATATTGACTGCTCACTTTGATCAAATATTCACTGCTGGAATATGTAGTAATAGATCATAGTGTCTAATGAGCCAAACCTTGATAATGCATCATGCATTGATACATCTTTTTGGCTGTGGATGAGGGCATCAAGATAGAGTGAAGGCCCGTTCACCCCAAGGACAAACTATAGGCCTAACTGTAATGTTTTAATAATCAATCCAATTCTATGAGAATATGAAAGTCCACACTACAACTATAACGATAATGACAATGACACTAATGAAAGCTGATGAAAAACCAAAACACTGACAGCCAATCAGAATCTTCCTGACTTTAAAGAGCTGCTGAAGTATTTATAGCAGCAGATATTTAGTATTTATAGCAGACATAATAGCAGCAGTAATACAGTTTTTACAAACACCATGACAAGGTTTTCAATAC
Source organism: Gobio gobio (assembly GCF_949357685.1). Classification (NCBI taxonomy): domain Eukaryota; kingdom Metazoa; phylum Chordata; class Actinopteri; order Cypriniformes; family Gobionidae; genus Gobio; species Gobio gobio. Next base: position 32,112,868 of record NC_137109.1, on the reverse strand, counting down.
TTTTAACAAATTTCCTAAACTCTTAACGCAGTTAGCACAACATCTGTCTGTGTAGGCTATACAATTAACACATTTATTGTTGCTTTTACACAAAATGCATACAGTTAACACAAATTTAAAATACTTGAACTTCTTTTACACACAAGCTCAACCAAGACCAAAACAGTGGATTTTTACTGCCAAATTTACCAATGCTTTAACACTGTATGTCAGAACAGATAACACCTTGTTCTAAACCTAACCTTATAGGCTAAAGTCAAGGTAAACAGCTGTTCATATTGTGAATGAAACACAAATATATCCCCTGCATTTTATTCCATTGTTACTGAGAAACAGCTGATTGAAGTTATGCAAATATATAAATCACAGCTGATTCCCATCTAGGAATTGTTCAGGTGTTGATGTTCTTTCAATTACATGACCATATGGTATACAGTAAAAGAGGACATCTTTGGGCTTATCTTGTGTGAAAAAGGTAGTAAAATGCCTGCACAAGGGAAAGGAAGATGAGGACCAGGACAGGGGAGAGGAGTGGGACAAGGGCAAGGGAGAGGATGAGGAGTTAGAATGCATGGTGGCGCTCAAAGAAGGGCCAGAATTAGGGTAACTGATGAAATAAGAGCTACTATCATAGACCATGTCATAAACCACAGGCTATCATACAGAGAGGCTGGTGAACGAGAACAGCCAAATCTCAGCCGGGACACAGTGGCATCCATTATCCAGAATTTTGAGAAACCAACAGGTAAGATATTGTATAAGGGCTTCTCCTCCTGCAAAGTGTAAATACTTTTACCATGTATTACAGTGACTGTATGCCTCTGGTCTCTATTATGTTATATTTTGTCTATCTAAGGATTCAACGTCTACCTCCCTCAGGGGGCAGAGGAAAGCTCCTAAATGAAGAACAGGAACCTGCTATTGTCAACATGGCGATTGCTGATAATGAAATAAAACTGAAGTGCATTCTATAAAGCTACTCTGAGATGGGTCATTCATTTTTAGTATTGAATTTCTGCAGCAAAAGAAACAAAATGCATGCATTTCCTAAACCCAACAAAACAAAAATGTGGAGAGCCTTCAAACGACACACAATCTATGATCAATAAAACATACTGTCTATTGTATAAGGGCAGACCTGACATAAAATGCAGTTTGTGTAGATCAATCTAGTGTTACTGTTTTTATGACATTATAATATGATTGAGAACATGTGTTAGGGTTTTGGTAGTGTATTATTGTATTTTGAAAATTAGTGTTGGAGTTTAGTTTACAATGTGTGGTTTTGAGCATGAAATTAACCGTTTTGCCAATTGTGTGTTGTAGTTTAGGAAAATTGTTAAAAGTATTGAAAAAATTGTCATAGCGATTTTAAAAAAACTGTAAACAGAACATTAATGTGCATTGGTGTGGACGCTAATATAGTTATATTTATCATTCCTAGGGACAGATTTACTGACAGCTTGTGCCAGTGCAAACCCTCTTTAGGCGTTAAAAAACTACTGTCAGGAAAGACACACAGTGAAAAATAAGCAATGAAAAGACGTGGACAGTTATTTTTGTGGCTGACCTTATTGCATATGCATTTGAACAAAATTTATGGGAGGAGAGTTTTTAAATGAATCACGCAAGGTGAACGTTTGTGACAGTCAATATACTGGTATTTGCGCCATTATTTACCACCCAAAAAAGTGTGTCTTAAACCAGATGCTAATTTCCGCTGCTCTAGGTAGATTGCTTTGGTCATTATGGAAATGATCCGGCTGTGTCTGTGTGCTTTAATTTGCATGTTGTCGGTAGATCACACGCAGAACTTTCCAGTCCCATTGGTACTTTTTTGATTTGCTCTGTTAAGTAAATCTGGCCCTTGGTGTGTATGGGCCTTAAGTGTGTTATTATAACCACAGTAAAATCAGCAGTGTAAAAATTGCAGTGTTAAAAGTCATTAATTCCCAAAGAGTTAAATTAACAATCTACAGTGTTAAAGCGTAATCTTCTTCAGTGTAATTATGTGGGTGCTACATAGTGTACATTTATTTTTACACTGAAAGTGCAAAAAAATGCGCCGAATAGTTTTAATGACTTTTTTAGTTTTAATGACCGAATAGCCCTTCGATGACTGCTGCCTCTCCAGACGACAACGCCATTTTATCTTCATTCGACTGAGACGGTGGGTTGGATTGCTTTCTTTCTAAAATGAAATATTAAGTACATTTGTTAACATTTTTAGTTAAATATGGTTATGAACACATTTATAAATGAATAACTGCGCGTTTTTGTCAGGATTAAGGAAGCTTGTCAAGTTCATGAGATGCCGAGATGTAATTTACAGAAGAATGTGAACTTTTCTCATGCCTATTTGATTTCCTAGATGAAGGTGATTTTACGTCTAAAATATTTTTTGGGATGTGTTTACAATTTGTTATATGTTAGCTTATTTAATTTTGGTTTGTTCACAGCCTTCATGAAAGAATGCATTCCCGCCTCCAGTCACACGGAGGCCTGGGGCACGTTCAAAGCTCAAACCGGTGCGCAACGTTTTGCTACGGTTTACGGTTGAACGTCATGTTTCCTGGAAACGGTGTGCAACGGGTTTGAGATGCGTTTGATCTCGTTTGGTGGGTGTGTCAAAAATGTCAGCCCAATCAGCGGCAAAATGTATATAAACCACGCGGTATTAAAGAGACAGCTCACACAATGGAAGTAAAGTTATATATATATATATAATCAACATTATGATGTATTTATTTATATCTTTAGCTTAATTGCAAGGCAAGTTTATTTATATACCAAATTTCATATATGGTAATTAAGTGCTTGACATAAAGTGAGAAAGAAAATACAAGCTTAAAAAAGTAAGAACTAGAAATAAAATGGTTTAAGTTAGAATTGATTACCAGGAGATGAAAAAGGTTCATTAAATGGGATTGGGATGTTGTCTTTTATTCTGGACGGCAAGGGCAGTGATTGCATGTATTTTGCAGTATTTATCGATTTCATCAGGCTCCGAAAATTCCACAAAAAGAACACAAAGAATGGCCTTCTCGGCTGCCATAGTTACAACTCTTGCGTCAACAGAACAGGGTGTTCAACGCAGCACCGTTACCGTTTAAAAAACGTTTTGCAACATTTTGTCGGGGCTGATGCTGCCTTCACGTGCTATCAGAATTATCGTAAATACGAGTTTCCTAGGTAAAAATTGCACATGAACGCCCTCTGATGTCGTGTTTACCACTGGGAAGTTCGGAAATAATTTTGATACCCCAATTCCCGAGATGGGCGTGTCATAAGCCTTAAACATGGTGGCGGGGAGAACTAGACTGCTGTGGCAGGTGTAGTTTTATTGTGTCCCCCCCCCCCCCATGGTAAAATAAATTCTAAACGTGTCTTAAAATATAATGTAGTACACCAAGTTCATTTTAAGATACCTTACTAACATTACACATTTAAATTATATAAATGTATTTAATAATCAGATTAAATAAATATAATAGAATTGGCCCAGACCCCTGCTGTGTCAAGTGAAGGAAGCTCCTCTCATGAGATGGCAAACTGAGTCTAATGACACTGTTCTTCTGAGTGATGGAAGCCCTTCAAGAAAGCAACAGAATACTGAAGATGAATCCAGAATTGTGAGTGTCATGATATATTTTTCTATGTACAGTACAAATTTTAAAACATAACAAATGACCATGTAAAATTAAAACGTAACTGGGCAACAACACGGTATCTTTGTTCAGACCTGGAATTTTCGTGTCTTGGTTGATTGTGTGTCTTGATCATAGACCAAAAAAAATATGGATGTAGTGTCCGTGACGTCACCCATAGGATTCTGATGAGCCGTTCTGAAGCGCAAAGTATGGACGAGATGGCCGTCGCCGTCGCCATCTTGGCAGCGCGTCACTCCCGGATAACAGAAAATGGGCAAAAAGGCGGGACGTGGGCGGAGCTTAAGTGACGCGATGACTAACAGACAGCAGATAAATGGCTATCCACCTGTCACTCGAAGTGGCCACACCCTTAATTATGCAGAACTTTAATGCTTTATATAATGTAAACGAATGAGTTATAAAAAAATTCACCCCCCTCACAGTTGTCATGAAGGGCAAAATTAGCCGTATAGACCAAAACCACAATTTGTACCAGACTGAAACATGTTTTATTCTGCTGTAAAGTTGGGCATTTTAACATGGGGCTCAATGAGATTCTGCTCCCTTCTGGAGCCGCTCTAGTGGCCAGTCGATGAATTGCAGCTTAAGGCACTTCCGTATTGTCTTCAAGAGAAACTGTGGGAGGAGCCGCTTGGTCTTGATTCATGAAGACACATCAATCACTGTCATCATGTTAATTCAACATATTAAACTGCAAAAAGTTTAAAATTGTTGTCATTTCTCACCCTCATGTCATTCCAAACCCAAGAAGACTTATTATTCATCTTCAAAACTCAAATTAATATGACAGTCCATGCAATTACCACTTAGAAGCTTAAAAAGTTAATAAAGAGATCATAAAACCCATCCAAATGAAGTGGTTTACTCAATCTACTCGATTGATTTTGAAATAGACTTAATGTAGACTTTTATTCACATATAAACATTAATCAACGAGCATAATAAGAAAAAGTACATTTGGACTAAACTGATTGATTCATTTGGATTCGTTTTAAAAGTGGTAGTTGTCTAGCTGCCAATGGAGGGACAGAGCTCTCAGATTTCATCAAAAAGATTTTCATTTGTGTTTCAAAGACAAAAGTAAGTCCTGCGGGTTTGGAACGACATAAGGGTGAGTAAATAACAGAGTTTTCTTTTTTGGGTGAACTATCCCTTTAATAAAAGAATGTGGCCTAGACCTTCTTGGGTGCATTTACACCTGTACATCGAGTTCACTTGTGCGTCACCCAAGATGAATGTTAAAGGGTTAGTTCACCCAAAAATGAAAATTCTGTCATTAATTACTGACCCTCATGTCGTTGGACACCCGTAAGACCTCCGTTCATCTTCAGACACAAATTAAGATATTTTTGTTGAAATTCGAAGGCTCAGTGAGGCCTCCATTGGCAGCAATGTATTTTGCACTCACAAGACCCATAAAAGCTACTAAAGACTTCGTTACAAAGTCCATCTCACTACAGTGGTTCTACAATAATTTTATGAAGCAACAAGAATATTTTTTGTGCGCAAACAAAGAATCAAAATAGCGACTTTATTCAACTTTATTCTGTGCCTCAGACGTGAACTCACAAAGCACCACGACGCATGCGCGAGAATAGAGCCGGCATTCTGACACATCACTTGAAAACGAGGAGATTTGTTTACAAGCAGAGGAAGATTCGCCATATCTAAGCTGTTGAATTCTACATTGATTGTGCTTTAGGTCTTGGCGTAGTGCTCAAAATGCTGCTAAAGTGTGCATTTCCTGGGTGCCCGAACTGTGCTCGACGTCATATTCTCGCGCATGCGTCGTGGTGCTTCACGAGTTCACATCAGAGGCCCAGAATAAAGTTGAATAAAGTTGCTATTTTGATTTTTTGTTTGTGCACAAAAACTATTCTCATCGCTTCATAAAATTATTGTAGAACCACTGTAGTGAGATGGACTTTGTAACAACGTCTTTAGTAGCTTTTATGGGTCTTGAGAGAGGAAATGTCATTGCTGCCAATGGAGGCCTTTCTGAGCCCTCGGATTTCAACGAAAATATCTTCATTTGTGTTCCGAAGATGAACAAGGTTTTACGGGTGTCGAACGACATGAAGGTAAGTAATTTTTATTTTTGGGTGGCAGAATTTGTATTTTTGGGTGAACTAACCCTTTAATGCCAGGTGTGAGTGAATGGTGCTACCCTGTGACTACACAATCACCCGAACAGAATGGTTCCTGAGAGTTATGCATGTCATTATTCTATGTAACTGTTTGGTGATTTTTTTTCTTTTTGTTCGTTTTGATTTTTAGTGAGAAGACCTCAGCTAAGTTCCCGGAAAGGCTTCTTCCAAGACCTTCAAGGACCTGATTGACTGCGGAATCTGCTGTGAAAGAGGATGAAACTAATGATTCAGGTTCGACTATAATTCAGAATAAGATTATCTATACACGTTCATGCATTTTTTTCTGAAGTTGTCACATTTGTTATTTAGAATCCGCAAAGATCCTGCATCAATTCATCTCCTACTTCCTTCGATTCCACCATCACCATGAGGCTGCAAGAGACCTGGAAAGATGTCCTCATATCAAGCTGAAAAATATTTTCATCCTCAAAAAGGTACATTTGGACATTTGTCACACTTCCTCAAAATTAGTCTGCCTCAAAATATTGCCAGTTGTGTTGAATGTATTGTGGAAAACTGACACAAAGATGGCCAATTGGAGAGCTGACTTTGAGTTTTTTTTTTTTTGTCTATGATCTGTAGGCAAGGAATGACATACCAGAACACCTTGATTGAATTGAAGAGACCACACAGCCATACCTGCTCACTGATGGGACCGGGAGGAACAGCATTCATGGATGCTACACAACTGTCGACAAGTAGCTTTGTGCAGTCTTGTTCAAATCTACCTGTTATATTTGTTTGTGTCCAGGCAAGTTTGATGATTTTATGCGTTTTATTAACTTTTTTAAAATTGTATTTCTGTGCAACACCTCAAGAATGTTATTGACTAATTGACATTTACACATCTGATATGTTTTAAAGTAGCCGCTTTGTCCATTTGTTAAATAAACTTTGGATTAATACGTCTGAAGACTCTTGATTTTGTGTCTGATCTTGTACATTAACACCATATAATAGTGTAAAAAATAGTGTAAATTTTTTTTTGCACCGAACAGAATATTTTATTAATAACACTTATAGTGGAATTAAATCAACACCAGGAGTGTTAAACACCCCATAGTGTAAAACTTGAACAACAATTGTAAGTGTAACACTTTACACTCACGGTGTAATTTTTCTACACTGTAGGGTGCTATATTAACACTGTAAATTCAACACTACAAACGGTGTACTTTTTACACTAATTAGATTGGGACCATATATGATCCGGAGTAGTGTTAAAATGAACACTTTAAGTGTTCATTTTACACTGCGTTTTTTACTGTGTGGCTAATGTAGAAGGTGTCATTCAGAATGTATGTTTGGTTAATAAATTCTTAGTGCCCATTAGTGGTACATTTGAACTTTAAGATGAAGAAGCTTGTGAAAAGTTTTCTTGCCAAAGTCACCCCACTTCTGCAGCACATTCAGGTCTGACATAAATAACACTTGCCCTGTCTCTGTGACGGATGATTGGATATAATCGGAAAAATATAACAGGGTGCACAGAACACCTTGACTATACAGTATAAACAGTAGTTATATCTGGTCAGTGCACTGTAGAGCACACGTTGGAAGTGTCATTACTGAGTTTGTTGCATAAACTCCTACTTTTGTGTTGAGATATCTTTTTCTTCTCTTACTGTAATGACCCATAGTCTAATATTGGATCAAATTTTACCTCTTCCTCCTCTCTGACCTTCAGCCTCCTCATGTTCTCTATCCTTTCTCAAACACTGCAGCCCACCCCTTGTTGCTTGTGTTTCCATCTTGACAGGTCCGTGGTGTGAGTCGGAGGGTTGTGCCTCCTGCCTGGAGCCCTCTATCTCCTCACAGAAGCAGCTGTTTTCACACAACTGTATCATCCTCTTGGGCTCCGGTGGGACTCCATGCAGCATCGTTAATCACAGCACCTCGTGCCTTCCTGGAGCTGAACCTCTTCTGCGGCACCATCCATCATAAAAAAGCAGAGTATGTGCTTTGGCTTTTCAGAAATAAATTGAGACACTACAAAAAAAAAAAGAAAAGAAAAAAAAAAAGCAATTAAGGAAGGTGTTGGCCTATCATTCACAGGCTAACGGTTCAAAATCCAAGATCAGGGAGCAGGAAGAATTTTACTTTTCTGTACTTTTGATCCAATCATTCAGAGGAAAATGTATATAGAAAAAGGCAGGATAAAAAAATATGAAATATGTGGTTTGCATTGGAGTCCTACTGTAATGAGCAGAAGTTTTGGCCAAGGTCGAGGATCGACTGTGCCTGGTTTGGCTGGTTTTTCTGCTATAGTTGTAGGAAAAAGTATGTGAACCATTGGATTCACCTGCATTTATATACAATTTGGATTAAAATTATTTCAAGGTTCAAAAGTAATGCAAAGACACGGTAATATACGGTGGCCGAGACAGCTCAACACGTTGCAACTGAAGAACACCAGCAAATTAAGAAAAAATCTTCAGCAGTTTGACAACACATGTGCTACAAATGCTCACCATGCAACCAAACACATGAAGATGTTTTCTTAATTTTCTGTTGTTGTTTTTACCATTTGCATGTGTTTTCTTCAATTGCAGCTCTCTCGGGCACCATAGTACACTCTTAAAAATGAAGGTTCTTTGGCGGGGTGTATGGTTCCATGAAGTACCATTAAAATCCAAAGAACCTTTCCATTGCACAAAAGGTTCTTTATAGGGTAGAAAGGTTCTTATCCACCTGTTTCCGGGGGGGGGGGGGGGGGCGCTACTGTAAAAAAGAACGTGGGTACAAATTCCGGTGAGGCGGCGGAAGTAGTACACCAATGGTATTTTGTGTGCTAGTTAGTGAAGAGGCTAAGTGTTTTTCGGATCATTGGCAAGGTTTCAAAATTATATTTTTTTACTATTTTTTTATCAGATGGTGCCACAAGGGTTAAGTGAAGGTTACTGTGAAGCAACATTTGCAACATGGATGACACACACTAAACATTTCGGTTTAGTACATTTATTAGTTAATTAATAATATCACAATGCAATAAACAATACAATTTCCGTGTCCTTAATTGTCCTTACTTTACTGACCTTCCACAAATGTGCTGCTGCATGACTACAACAGCGTCCTGGCCCTAATACATGAACAAACCGCTGTCTATAAACTTACTTCACCTGTCACTGATGCTAGCACCCATGCCTTTTGATGGGATACGTGCAGGTTCAGGCTTGGCTCAATGTCCGCTTTTAGATCGTTTCCGACAGATACTGATATGCCTCTGAGCTTTTCAAATTGCTCATCACCTTACCATCTCAGGCTACTGAATCTAGAAAATAGCTAAAAATGCTATCGTACGTGATACGAGGCCACTTCTTCACGTCAACCTCCCAACCAACTACCGCGGAGGTTAAAGGTACTGTTGTTTCACCCTTTTGAAAGTTTGTTGAGGTTGTGTTCCCACATCGTTAGCAAATTTGGATAGCTTGAATGACTGTCAACTGTTGAATGTCAATAAGCTATGTTTCCATCCACCTATTTTTATGCGCATTTTGGGATATCGCATCAAAAAATGCTGAATGGAAACGCCAAGATGAGCATGAATTCTATAAATAAGCATAAAAAACACGTATGCGCTCGTTTGAGTCGGATACATTTTCTATCCGATACGAAAACGTGCGCATAAACTACGATGGAAATGCATAAAGTCCCGCTTGTTTACTTCAAACCGGAAGACACTCACACTTTTGACGCAAGGCTTCATGGGGCGTAGGAAACTTGTGCATAAAATTGTTAGCAAAAAATGGTTCTTTAAAGAACCTTTCACAAAACGGGTTCTTCAGGGAACCAAAATGGTTCTTCTATGGCATCGCCGTGAAAACCCCTTTTTGGTTCTTCCTGACACCTTTATTTTTAAGAGTGTAATGGCTTCGAAAATTAAAAAGATTCAAAGATATCTGCGAGAGAAAAGCAGCAGAGTCTGATTTCATGAAATAATCATTTGTCGTCTCTTTACAGTGATTCAGTTGTAATCTTCATCACGGTCTGCTTAAACAAATAATAAACAATCATTTGTTTAAGCAGACATGTCATTTTCATGTCTTTATTAGACAAACCATGTAAAGATTCACAGTGCAAAAATATGTGAACCCTTTGATCTAATAACTGGTTGGTGCTCTTTTGGCAACAATAACATTTACCAAACGTGTAATTGCAGGTCAGACCTGCACAACATTCAGGAAGATTTTCTTTTATTTCTGTGCTTTGGGTAACTTTCTAGCTGCATCACCCAACTTCTGTTGAGCATCAATTGTTGGACAGATGGCTTTACATTCTCCTGCAAAATGTCCTGATAAACTTGGGAATTTATTGTTCTGTCGATGATATCAAGTTGTCCAGGCCCTGAAGCAACAGCCACAAACCATCATAGCCCCTCCATATACTGTAGAACTTTATAGATGGGATGAGATGTTGGTGTGCTGTGCCTTTTTGTTATAAAACAACCTTTGGTTTCATCTGTCCACAGACTATATGAAATATAAAAAATATAAGATCTTTTACATCATAAGTATTCTGCACTATGATCTATCTTCTAGATGTCATCTTTGTTGGACGCCCACTCCTATGGAGAGCAGCAACAATGCTGAACTTTCTCCACTTATGTACAGTTTGTCTTACCATAGGCATAACGGCTCAGATATTTCTGTAGTTCTTTCTTGCTTTGTGCAAATCAACAGTTCTTAATCTCAAATAGACTGTTTGTCAATTGTTATGGATTTAGTTCAAATATAGTTTTAATTTAGGCAGACATTTAGGCCCCATTTACACTGCATGGTTCAAGTGACCCAATTCCGATTTTTCCCTCTCATGTGGCACAGATCGGATATGACGCGAACGTGTAAGCAGGAAAAAAAACGCATGAATTCCGATATCCTCAGATCGGATTCAGGCCACACTCATTTGTGGTAATAAATCCGATATAATTTGGATACGTGCATTTGCGACTGCCATGTAAGCAGTCAAATCGGATATTCCTCAGTAAATGCGAGTTGTACGTCATTGAAAAAGGGACGGAGGCGAATGACGTCAACTCAGGTGGACACAATGACACTCTTTTTTCTCTGCCTTACAAGAGCAATGTTTTGCTGACCTTTAAAGATAGTGCGGAAAGCAAAACATTGAATAATCATTTCGTCTGCATCCATTGCGTCCATTGCATATCGCGCCGTTTTACTTCCTTTTCCGCGTCAGAACGTCTTGGACTGTTTCGCCAGTGTATAGTGTAAATGCAAATATCGGATACGTTTCGCTTTTAAAAGATGATGGAAGCAGGTCGTCAAAAAATCGGATATGGTCACCAAATCGGAATTGTGCATCAAGACCTGCAGTGTAAATGCGGCCTTAGAAAATATTTGGTCTAAAGACCTTTGATATATGGAGTCAGTAAGATTTCTTAATGTTTTTGAAATAACTCTCTTGTTCACCAATCCTGCATTTATTTGGTAAAAATATTTTTATAAGTTTATGTGGACCCACATTATATTAGGTGGCCTTAACTACTATGTACTAACATTTTAATTAATCATTTGATCCAATGCACTTATTGTGTACATACATGTTTTTACATTGTACTTACATTTTTTAAAATACGTGCATGTAATTACGTCTGTAATTAAAGGGGGGGGTGAAATGCTGTTTCATGCATACTTAAAGACTTGGATTCCCATGCTAAACATGGACACCGTTTCATAAGCTAAGGTGGACGTTTAATGGGAGTATTTCTTTGCCAAAATTAGTACTTCCTGTTAGTCATAAGTTTCGGAAAGTTTGGCACATGTTTTATTTCAAATTTCTGTGCTTCAGTTTGTTTTCTATGGTTTCTCATTGATTGATTAAGTTATACACCTGTGGCTGGTTTTGTTATTAGTTTGCTCTGGTATTTAAGCCCTGTGTTTAGTTCTGTTCATTGTCCAGTCATTGTTCTGTTCCTGTTTTTGCCCAGAGTGTTTTTGTGACGTGTTAAAGTTAAATAAACGGTTACTGCCTGCGATTAGATCCTGCCTCTCTATCTTTTCTGTAACCGAGAGTGACAGCTGAACGGAACGATCTAATGGATCTAGCCGCAGTACATATCCTCCGCAGTACAAATCCTCCAGGGTGAACTTTCCCTTGAGAGACACACACAGGACTTCTTAGATTTATACCATCTAGTCCACTACGGCAACGATAGCCTGTGTATGTTTTTCGTCTCTCAACGCGTAGACGAGAGCATGCCTGCCTGGAGACAGTCCTTGTGGGACATTTGTGGAGTATGTAAAATGGGTGCTTCCACAGAATGGTTCCCCCTTTACCATCTGCAAGAGAGGAGGTGTCTCATGCATTTGCAGCCACCAGCCTAGCAGACAGAAAGCCAGAGCCCACCGCAGACATGGAGCCTGAGCCCGAGCCAGTCACGATTTCTATGCCAGAGCCATAGGCAGTGCAAACAATCATCCTGGAGCCCGAGCCCAGTGACACATCTGACCATGTGTGTTAGCCGGCAACATCGTCTGTCCCTGAGAAAATACTTGCGGAATATGAGGGGATGGAGTGTAGTGTTGTCCTGTCAGCCAAGGCAGATGTAAGTGAACAGAATTTAGCACTCTTAATAATCTTGGAGGATTGTGAAGAGAGCATTATTAAGAGATAATCGCCCAACATTGCGTTATTGAAGTCTTTGATGTTCCCGCCCTGCCTCCCACTCCCACTGCCTGTTCCGGGTCGGCCAAAAAAGGCCATTCCTGAAAATTCTGCCTGTTCCACAATGGCAGAACCCATTCTCGTTCCTACAGCTCCACTGGGCTGTATCTTGAGAGTCTGGATTAGATTATTCCTTGATAGCTACTCATCAGAATTTGTGTGATAACTTTGCTTTGGATAAAGTTGAGCTCTCTGTTCTTGTGATTAGCATTCATGCTGGCACATAATCCTCTGATCTTTACTGAGGAAAGAGAGTAAGAAAGAGAGGGGTCGAGGATTTTGCTGTTGATAGCAAAAGAAGAGATAATGTATGCTGAGTGTATGCCTTGAAGACATGGGCAGCAGGGAAATGTGGAAATGGGTAATGAATTTCTCATTAAGTCCTGGTTAAGGTGGAGTAATGAAGGGCTGATATTGTGTAATTATCTGTCTACATTTATACTCATAGTAAAGTGTTCCAATGCATTTATTGCAAATTGACCATGGTAAGGAGAGGCGAAATAAGGGCAATTTTCATGCGTCATTAAGATCACGCAATATCAGCGATAGTAAGTCATCTTAGCAGTGCATGTCAGATGAATATTAGAATAATACAATTTTGTTTTTCAAGTTATTCACTGAAAATCTTGATAACCATCAAAGCTTTCTTCTGAATGTCAATTAAAGATGAGTTGAGTGAGTTGTTCAGACCTTTTCAATTAATGACTGTTTAGTCCAGTTCACTGAATCAGTAAGAATAATTTGTTCACAAATACTGTAAGACTGATCTGAATCTAAAGTTGAGAACTGTCATTATTCAGACTGATCTCATGAAATGGCATATGTATGACACGCCAATTCGCTATGCCATTTTGGCGTGCTATCAAGAGGCATTATTGCTTTTTAGTGTGTTTATCAACGCCGTTTCATTCTATCCCCCTACACTGCCCCTACCCCTAAACACACACACACACACACACACACACACACACACACACACACACACACACACACACACACACACACACACACACACACACACACACACACACACACACACACACACACACACACACTGCCCCTAAACCTACCCATCACAAGAAACATTCTGCATTTTTACATTTCACACTTCATCATTTAGTATGTTTATAAATCCATTTACATTCACGCGGAATCACACAGCGTAGACATACACGCGGAGATGATGGTTCGTTCCGCCGTACACATACACACGGAATCACACGGCGTAGACATACACGCGGATAGCTCAAAATGCGTACAGATAACACGCCATTTGGCTTTAGAAAGTGGCGTGTATGTTTGTGCAAAGTCATGATGTCATGTTGCATTATTAGATGAACAGTTCCTGTAGGTTAATGAGCAACTTTCACCTGACTTGGCTGACCAAGAGGTCCTTATTTCACAAACTCTGATTAGTTTACATTTCACTTTAGCCTTGAGCTCAGAGAATGCTCTATAACTGGAAGAGAGGGGAAAAAATAGGAAATGACTTGGGGGGGAAAAAAAGCACAGCAAGTTGACTGAAAGTACATCGACAATATTGTTAACAACACATGTTAACTTGTTCAACACAGACATCTTAGCCAGTTCCTACAAACATTTTAATGGTCCTTTCATACAAATAGCCACATCATTTGCTTGGCCCAAATGTGATATAATAACTCCGTCAGTCGAGATGTTAGTGAAAATGGACTCCAGCCCGTCCTTATATCAGACTTACAATTACTGGAGATTACAAGAGAATTATTTCCACATGTTCTCAATAAAAACACTATAATCTCTCTCTCCCAGCACATTAAGGTGCTTTTGTTTGGCATTCAGTTGAGAGAGAGAGAGAGAGAGAGAGAGAGAGAGAGAGAGAGAGAGAGAGAGAGAGAGAGAGAGAGAGAGAGGGGAGAGGAGAGGGTGGTGGAAAGGTGGGTTGGTGTAAGGGTGAGGCGTACAGAGAACATACTGAGTGACAGACTAATATAGAGTGTTACTATCATAATTATAGCTCACAGATTTATGTAGTGTTGGAAAAATCAGTAAATATCAAATATAGTACTGAAATGTGTTTTAGAAGGGGATTTGGCTGACCACCCCCTGAGCACAGTTTCTAGCATTCTAGGAAGTTCACTCACCAGTGCTAGATTAAATTCTGTACATTTAAATCAGTGTTCGCTAGCTAATAGCTCATTCAACAGAAGACAAACATTTTCCTTCTCCAAAAATGTAGGTACAGTGGCACAAAAAGTATCTAAAACATCCGCTATGTGAATGTTATTGCAGCAGATATATAACAAAATAGAAAACCTCTGCAATGTGAAACACATTTTCAAAATAAATAAAAAATAAAAGTTGGCATGCTTTCAACTTTTTAACCAGGTATTTGACACTCTTTGCTTCTCAAATGTGACATTTGTACATAGTTAATAATGTGATGAATTAAACCTGTACACTTAAATGAATACATTCACAAAAAATTGGACCAGATAAGATTGTATAATTAATAGTAATTATATAATTATAATTAACATTAATATTATAATTAATATTATTACATATAATTATTCATACATAATTTAATTATCTATTGCAATGAAATTCAAACTTAAATTAGGGATGGGCATTTCAAGCAAAAATAATATTCGATGATGGCTGAGAATTATTCGAAAATCGCAACTCCTCCCCCGCATGCACGCATGTAAAGGCTACACACATTAACAGAGAGAGGGAGAGAGACCATTCACGCTCTCAATCTGTATGATAACAAACTGTTTAATTAATTAGGGAATAGGTTATATTAACTCAAGCCACATAATTATTGTAACATGCTGAAACATATGACTGTTATTTGACATTGCCCAAAAGTTACCGTAACCGGTATATGCCACAAAGCTAACCGTGTGTGTGAGACAATATATTCTTCTTCTGTTGTCTCAGGGCGTTTTTACATTGGCAGTTTAGTTCAAAATGGGGCACGGTTCGCATGGAAAATTGCTAATGTGAAAGCTTTCATACAGAGCTTGGTGCGCACAGAGGTAACGAACCCGAGAACACACAACCGGAGTTTGGTTGCACTCGAACTGTGCCACGATTCACGTGAATGTGAAAGCAACACTCGGGTGCGCACTTGTTCAGGAAGAAAAGTAACCAGCGCATGCATTTTAGCCGATTACAATGTCATTAGTTCAATAACATACATGTAAGGGATGATAGTGTTGAGGATTTACCTTAGATATGAGCGAGAAGCGAGCCTGCAGTGTATTCGCACATAGCGAGTGCAATCAGGGCAGCAAATGAATGGCAATTCATTGTCTCCTCAAAATAGTCTGTTTGCAAGCAGCAAAGCCACCTTCAAGCGACACACATACGGTAAACCCAAGTGTCGTTTACTCAGCTGCACATAATAGCACCAAATTAATTTAAAAAAATATATATATATATATTGACCCGCGTTCTGTTTTCTATCATGCCCGTGCACGTTTGTGATGACGCAAGATGAACACAAACGCACCAGGGTTCAAGTTGAGTGTGAAACCAGACCAATGCTGCGGAGGCGCAGGGAAGAATCAGGCTCGGACCGCAGCAAACGTGCCCAGTATAAAACACCCTGAGAGTTGACTGACAGCTTTTAGGTGCGTTGACAGCGCCGCCCCTCTGGTTACATGAACGCGTCACCACCACATCAGCACCGAAAACATGGGATTTTTTTGGGGGGACGATAATCGCACAAACTATTCGATATTCTATAATTAAATCAACTAATCGAATATTCGAAAATCACGACCCATCCCTAGGTTAAATTAAATCCTTTTAAGTGCTATGTTTTTCGTGTATTTTCTATTATTTTAGTACCCCATTCAGATACGATTATATAACAAAATATAACAAAAAGAGCTAGGCCTATCGCAATAATCAATATATCGATATATCGCACAATATATGTACATGACCTCAATAATTTTTTGTGATGCAATATATTGCCCATTATGTTTACATGAAAATAATGAATGTCACCAACATTTTACTCGATTGTGCTGTCATCTTGTATGTTTTCCGTGGCAGAGGTGAAAGTGGTTCTCGGGCAGTTCCTTCATACACAGAGTGGTTATCGACAGGTGAAAAAAAGGCGCCATATGAGGCGTTAGTGTTTTCCTGACAACTACTGACAGTTTGGAAGAATAAGCCCAAATGGACTCGATTTCAAAGCCGCAATCCCCTGTTCCGGTGCACATATGTCAATGCAGAATGACGAGTGTTAAAGCCGTTTCACAAGGGAAAATTATTATTTACTATTCATTAATTTAGGATAATATATTTTTTACCCTTAATTTCCATGATCTAAAGAATTCAAAGGTTTGTCATTTGAAAGTGTGTAGGTCTACTTGCATTATTATGCTGTTATATTAGGATTATATATTCAGTGGCATAAAATAGTCTTAAAATGACAATAATATCGTTTATCGCAATTATTTCTGGGACGGTAGTTATCATGACAGGCCTATCCAGAGCACATCAACGTCAGGACAAGCATCCTAAGAAAAAAAAAAAAAAAAAACACCTCCACATCGAAAGGAAGTTTAACTTATGGACTTTAAAGGTATGGAGAGAGTTATGGATCAACAAAATGCTAAATATGGAAACACACAAGAAATTGATCCTATTGGCCATTGTGTGTGCGCTGGCCATGGGCAACTCTGTCCATCTGGCTGAAATACAAGACAAACTTCTTAGAAGGGCCAGGAAAAACAGGTCACTCCTGATGAGAAAACAGCACTGACAAAGAGCGTTCTCATTGCGCTTCACTGCTGTTAGGATGTTGTTCCTCAATAGAGACTGGAATGCTTTGTTTCACTCGATTTCTATGTGATCAGACTGCGAGTTGAGTCTCTGAGTGGGTGTGTCAGTGATACCAGGCAGCCTTCATAAAGGAAGTATACGTTGGTTCAGCAAAAGTGCATAGAAATAGGAGCCTGATTCCCCTCCGTTAGTATGCACTGCAACAGTTATCTTTATTGCGGAGGGAAAAAAAAACATAAATCTAACACCGGTCATATGACAAGTGGCAAGTATTCACATGACCTTAATGGTGCTGTGAGTTTCATTTCCAAAAGCATGTGTTTTAAATATAGATAGTTGTTTTAAGTTTTTCAATTCTGCTGTCAAACAATTTGGTTGTGTTTTAAAATGTAATTGTGGAACTGAAATGTCGAAACCAAAACATCACTATGGTTTGGGTTTCTAATGTTTCTAATTTGTTCAAATATGCTGAGTGAATGACAAAAGTTTAACTTGAGCAAGCCAAGAAAAACACATCAGATACTGGTCCGCAGCAGGACAGACTTTCTTTTAGAGGGATAATCAATGTATCCTTTGTTGCTGGTGAAAGGAAAGAGAGCATTGTCAAATACATATAGGGTATTTTTTTACAAGAAGCATGACTTTTATAATATTCCCATGAGCACTTTACAAGATGGAGCTTCAAAAATAGACCGAGTACTACTCCACAAGCAAGGACCACCGGAGCATCTGGCAAAATCATGCATATGAAACACAAACCTTCGTATTGCACAAGAATATGTGAAACTGAAGCGGTCAATCTAGGGGTTGCATTTTTATAAATGAGAAATGTAATACATGAGAAATGTAACCAAATGCTGTGTGAAATGGAAATGAAAATCCTAAAGTGTTTAACGATTCTGGTTCCTTAATACATTTTTAAAACATTTAAATTTTGCAAACATTTCACATTCTTTTTAGAAACAATTAATGCAATCCAATAACTGGCAATAACAATATAATAAACAACCAATCATCTGAACATGCAATATGTCAAAATAAAGAACAGAGCCTCTGCTTAAAAAAAAACCCATTTTATTCTAGCTTAATGCATTTTTTTTTCTAAATAAACACATATATGTGAGTAAGTATCATACAAAAAGCAACATTTTGAGCAAAAAGCTGAGAATTTTATTTTTTTTGTCCAAAACTACATCCAGATCTGATTCAGAACGATGATCAAAACATACATGACGAGTCCGTCAACACCCACAATGCTTGCTCAGCCCTATAGCTAGTCCTGGATCGGGATTTCATCCGGTAACATTAGGCAGTTTTGATTTATATGCTATTTAATGTTGATGATCACGTTATGCATATGCTTACATATGCTATCACTTGTTTCTGTTTCGCCTGTGTTTTGATCAGGAGATTCAGTACTCTTTTTAGAAGATGTGTAATAACAGTGACAACACAGAAAGCTGGAAATTTCTGTCAATGGCAGGGAGACATAATGCCTGAATTTTTCGTCAATGGCAGGGAGAGAGTTAAAAAGAACCAACTCATTAGAGTCATACATTCTGGAATTGAACCAAACTGGCTGTGCATTATTTTTTTTATTTACTAAAAAGAAAACAGACTTATTACAGTTATTTGTTTGGGACACGGACGCAATGTTTTGATGTACCGTAATAACCGGCTCATAAGAGCCATGTTCAGGAATCAAACTACAATGGTTGCACTTTATGCTTGTTTTGAGTCAATAAAAAGAACTGTTCATTCATTCTGTAGTAAAGGAAGAGTCAGAGTCAGCACTGGCGCAACAATGCATGTGCGTGAACTGTTACGCAATCTATTTTTTAAGCAGGCCATCTTTAATGAATCAGAAAAAAGTGAGGAAAGATAGAGAGGCAGAATGACTGCTTCATATGGCACCGTGGCCTGGCTAAGCTCAGGACTGCTGGATGCTGCTGGGGGCATTTAGCATGGCTGTTAATGTGCGTGTGGCAGCTTGTCACAGGCTCTTTGAGAAAGCTGTAGGTCTGAGAGAGGCCAGAGTGTTTCAAACCTGCCTCCCACCCATTGCCCCCTGCTCCCTCTCTCTATCCAGCGCAGAACAACGTCCTCTTACATCGCTGGACTTTCTCACCTTCCCGAGCCCAACACAAACAGAGCGCAATGTGGAAAAAATATCCCCTATTCCCAAGAGTGCGCGAGAGAGCTTCACCAGATGTTTATAAACCATAACTTTGAAATATGGCAAAAAAAATGCTTACAGGCTGTCATGTTGCGTTAATACTGAGAGGAAGACAAAAAAAGTCTAATTATTTCCAGATGAGGTTTTCTCTCTCTCTCTCTCTTTCTCATGTTGGAACGCGAGGAGTGTCCAAACTTCATAAATCTGAAATATGTGCTGCGCTCTCCATTTTTTGCTTCCTCTGGATGCCCCCCACCCAGCCAAAAAAGAAAGAATGAAGAAGAAAAACACAGAATGGAAGTGGGCTACAGAGAGCTTGGCCTCTGGGTTGGGGGTAGGTGGAAGAGTTACTGCCCTCGAGTTCATTATAAAAATCAGCTCAGAGTGTTTGCCTTTCTAAAGAGTTTCCTCATGCTGTGAATCAGTGGTGGAAAGAATCTAACGTTTATCATCATTTTGATGAAAATAAATCCATAAAGCATGTCAAATCGGCCCATTTTGGCACCAATTTCACTCACCATTCACTCTAAGACGAAAAAAGCCAACAAAGGTCTACAAAAAGTGCCAAACAGCAGCGTGTCGACTAGGGCTGGGCGATATGTGAATTTTTTGGGAGGGATAATCGCCTTCAAAAATATCGCGATATCTGATAATATCGTCTACTCCGCACTGACCACGCCCACTCGCGCCATTGCTCATGTCTGTGTCAAAATTTTCCAGACATAAAATGGAGGACAACGGCTTAATATCCAAGAAAAGATGCACACCGGTAATTTGGCAGTATTATGGATTTAAAACCAAATGCAAATGGTGAACCAGCGGATCCAACAGAGGCTATCTGCAGGCTGTGCAAAAAAAAAAGTAAAGGTTAAAGATGCGCAGACCACTAATCTCCGCTGCCATATCCACATACACCATCCAGTGTAGCGGCCTCGTTTGAGCCCCGCTCTGCAGCCGCTTCTCAAAGCAGGAAAAGTTCTTGTTTAACTCAGATTGCTTCTGCGTTCGCTTGTGGAAAGAAGTACGATAAATCCAGTTTAAAATGGAGACAGTGCACTCTAGCTGTGACCCGTTTTCTGGTTAAAGATATGATGCCTCTTAGTCTTGTGGACCAGGCAGAATTCCGGTCCATGCTTCAAACTTTTGACCGGCAGTATGAAGTACCCAGTCGGAATTATTTCTCAAGAACAGCTATTCCAGAGCTGTATAATACAGTGGAAACTGAGGTTATGACTAACATCAGTAGCGCGGATTACGTCGCTCTTACGACGGATATGTGGTCGAGCAGCAATACGATGACACCTTACATGTCAATTACTGCTCATTACATAGACAAAAACTGGGTACTACAATCAAACTGCCTCGGAATGATTTATGTGCCTGAGAGCCACACAGCAAATTATTTGGCAGATAGTCTCTTGGAGAGTGTAGGGTGTTTTCACACCTGTAAGTCCGCACCAAGGTCCGAACCGAAGTTCATGTTTTGATACATTTTATACATTCGGTTAGTTTTGGTTTGGTTTCACATAGCCATCATGCGAGCGGACTAAAAAACTTTACATGACACACTTACGTCCACTCGTCTTCATCCATGTGTGCGGCATCTGGACATTGATTGGTTTGTAAGCGTCAGCGTCTTTGACAAGAATGAATGAACGGGCGCATATCGTTGCCACTATTGAAAGGTGCGCATTGCTGGACTATTTTCTTTTCGTTACGTTTAAAAGTGGACATTTCAAGCTTTATATACACATATTTCTCATGTTTGTGAGACGAGTAGCTGCTGAGTTTGGGTTTATTTGAGACGCGCTCAAGTTCATGTGCAAAGCATGTGATCGCTCCCGCAATTATTGTCTGCTATAGACAATTTGCTTCTTATTTATTAAATCCAGGCAATTATCTGATTAAACGTTGATTAAAATTAAGATACAATTTATACAAAACGAAATTCACATTAAAGAAATGCTTTATAAGCAAAATCATGCAAAATTTTGTGTCTAGAAACCTGCGTTAGATTGTTGCGTTAATGTTTTATAAATGCATGCATAGGTTCAATTAAATAACGTGGTGTTTAGATTATGTTTTATTTCTGAGAACTAGCCTAATGTATTTTTAAAAAATGAAATTATATTTGTTTTAATTTTGAATGATAATTTAGATTTTTTATGATTTTAATGATTTAAAAAAAAATGCATGGCAACTGCTAAGACATGCATGCAAACCACAGTTAGCCTACGTTTTATAGGTTCAATTAAATAACGAGGTGTTTGGATTATATTTTATTTTTAAGGTGTCTAATTAAAAAAAATAAAATCAATTGTTTTAATTTTGAATGATGATTTAGTTTTTTGAAGATTTTACTGATGATTTTAAAAAATGCATTTATGATTTTCATACGCAACTGTTAAGACATGCAACATGCAACATGCTGGGTAAACCACATTTACGGTGTTTTACAGATCACCTGCATAAAGTTATTGATGTTTGTTTACCCATATTTTGATTTTTAAAAAAAAAAACGGTTTGAATATGTTACTGATAAAAGCAATTTGTCTAAATTATTGAATATCGTTCGCATTGTGTCCTGAACAAAATATTTTTTTTTTCAAAGGTTTCTCTCTCGTTTTATTCTTAGCGTTAGTATTTTAAATGTTTTCCAGGTTTACATGTTTGATTAATATTTGTATTATTAATAGGCGATTCTATTTATAATTTAATAGCCAATAATATTTTTAGAGCTGTTTAAAACATTTAGCCAAGCCAACCTATGTCTCGTTAATTTGTAACGTGCTTCTCTTTGCGCATGTATAATAAGAACAGACACAACCAACGTCTTATCCATATACTTCAATGTTTTGCTTTAACACATAAAAGCTACTGTAGCTATGCATCAAAAACACTAAAAAGGTAAGTGTATGGTAACTACTAAGCTATTTATAATGTATTTGGCAACGCAATGTCCTGTGAGTTTATCAGGCGTCATTTTTACGATACTGTCGATTATCGTCTGATAACACTGACTGTTATCGATATCGACATATTTGCGAGACATCGTCGATATACCATAATATCGTCATATCGCCCAGCCCTAGTGTCGACGAGTATGTAGTTTTACAACTGTACTGCGTAGTGCCTGTGAGACTCGAACCTGGCTTCCCGCTCACTGGATTTCAGAATCAAGGTGAAGGGCAGCAACAGCACACTGTAAAGCCTGCAGGGCATTTGGGCACCATGATTAGATTGAGCCCAATAGTACAGCCAAGACGTCAGAATGATGGAGAAACACGCAGTTGACCTGCAGGTCTGGAAGCCATTAGACAAGTTTGAGGCAACACTACACCACACACAGAAAGCTAATGCATCCATAAGGGCTGTGGGTGTTCGCTAATATATTTTCCCAGCTTTTACATTATATTTTAGGCCCTTCTTTGTGGTCAGGGTTACCTATATGCATGTTTAAAATCTGTCAATGACCTAACAGATAATAGCTCTAGTGTGTGATAATAATAGTTGTATTATTCTCACCTTCACTGTACTTCTCAAAGCACACATATACGCACGGACACACAAATAAACATGCACACTGTGACTAGATCGCACCTCGCCGATTACCGAGGTTACCAAAGTGCCAAATTCATGTCCTCACATAATGATTCCCAGAGCTCCAAAGTCATGGAGAATTCCCATTATCCTATCTCCCTCCCCGCAGATGAACTCATTCACAAAAAGGTCCACATCACACTGTGTGTATGCGGACAAACTGGAAGGCTTTGATACAGTACAGAACTGTATATGCCCTGAGGACACGAGCAAGAACTCCTTCAACACACTAACACACACTTGAGCGTAATTGGGATACATACATAAATTAGATCTGCAAAGTTTCCTCCCCCCGGACATAAGTTCCTTGGTCCTTGAGATTAAGCACTCATCTCCGTATTGACATGTTTGTGCGGCTGTAGGTGTTTCGATTTAAGCCCAATCGATTCCTTTAAGTATCTAATATAAGGAAGGCAGGCCGTAAACACGTCAAATTAGCGGTAATGAATAGCGCCGCACAAGTAGAAGGGGCTGTCGAAGCTCATACGAGGGACAATACATTAGGAAGAGTTATATGTGCCTGCCCTCTCCAGCACACAGGGTTAAACGGCGCCTTGGCAGCCTCCGCTCCAAAGTGGATAGGGCTGTGCGGTGGTCACACACTGTTTCATTGGCTGGGGTACAACAGCAACAAGCAGAAATTAATGGGAATCTGTAGCTGATTTTAGTGGGCAACAGGGCCTGTAAACAGGAGGCTTTCACAAGCCCTCCAGCCCAGAGGAGATGAGCCAGGAGCGGGGTATGAATGCGCCAAGACGGAGCACGGGGGTGGTGGCGAGGATGGATGTGTGGATGGAAAGATAGATTTTTCACAATCACACACACACACGAAGCGGAGATGGATTGATGGACAAGTAAACTATGAGGCCTTTAGGAAGAGGCAAAAAACACAGACAGAGAGAAACAGAGGCAATGAGGAAGAGAAAACAAACGTGCACATTTATTTTCCTCTCGCCGTATTTATAAAACAGTGAAAACTGCCCCGCTTTAATAAACCATAATTCCTTTTGGAGGGTTTTGTATATTGTTACAAGAACAGCTGGGGCATGTTTTGTCTTGGTGTCGTGGTTTGTAGATAGACAGACAGAACACATTCATGATATCTGTCCTTGCGATTTACGTTTCTACGAATTCAGCATTTAAATACAGAATTGTTTCATTAAATTGCAAATCTTCCATCACTGATACACAACATTAATCACCAATTAGCTTGTCTTGTGACTCTGCAGTTCTGTCATTATAGTATAATGGCACTTAATGATGCTTGGGAAACGTAATTAAAAGAAAAGAATATGTAACATGGGAAATCACTACAAAGCATCAATCAATGTGTCTCTGTCAATGGAGAGTCCCGTCAAACGAACAAGCTTCTATTCTGACCCCATTAAGAACAAATCAAGGGCTGATTTGCTCCATGTCCAAGTGTCACACAGAATCAGTGCTATACAAGACAGTGATAATTACCTTTGCCGATATATTGCTCAACTGGGACGCTCACATGGAAGCATAAGGATAGGACAGGACATAAATAACCAATTTTTGTCTAGACACTCACAAATAAAAATTCTGTCATTATTTATGTCTTGGTTTATACAGTGGTTATAGGGATGTAACGATACATTGTATACATCGTATATCGTGATATATCGCAATATAAAAATGTGATGATATGTATTGTTGATGTAAACGATATGATTCGCGATATAGAGTTGTTTTATCCAAGGCTCAGCTTACTGTATTTATAAGGTATAATTCACTCAAAAATGTAAATTCTGTCATCATGTACATCATGCCCTAATGTCGTTTCAAACCTATAAAATTTTCATTTAACTTCAAAACACAAATGAAGATATTTTTTCAAGAAACCAGAGAAAGATTTCTGTACCTCTATTTAAAGCCCATTCCTCTAAAACGTATAAGATCCAAAAAATGTCATAAAGGCATCGTAAAGATAATCAATTAAGTCGTCAAATCCAAGTCTTCTGAAGAGACACGATGGATTTATATTATGAACACATTTACAACAACGCCCATAGGCCTCTGTAGTAAACACGGACGTTCAAATGATTGCGTGATGCGCGGAAATAACATGAGAGTGAGTAAATGCAATGCAGAACTAACCATTTACAGTTTAGGAATAGTCATTTTGACACGCTTTCTTGCGATTAGAACTGCCATCTGAAGCGCGGAATGACACTTCTCAAAGTGAAAGAGCAAACATAATTTAAAGCGGCGCTCCTTACAGTGAAAGTGCAAACATCATTTAAATCGCAGGGTTCGACATTAAGCCGGTCCACATGCTTCCTTCGGACAAGTAAATCTGTCACTCGCTTGTCCGAGTAAAAAAATTGCTTGTCCGGAATTTTTTTCAATCAGCTTTGGCATATTTAAATCTGCATATTTATGATATTTTTACCTTTTATAAAGGGCATTTTTTTCATAATCTTATTAAATATAGGCTATGCTTCAGCTTTCATTTTAGTTTTTAAATTTGATCTAGAAATTAAATTAGAATAAGACACTATAGGGCTGAGCCTGTTACCAATCAAATTAAATAATTTACACAAAAAAATTACAACTGCATTAAATAACGTTATGAGATTGTTTTAAATATGTTTAAATATACAAATAAGAAATGTTGGAAAGATGAAACTAAACCACCAGTAGGTCTTAATGAGTGAGTCATTGAGTCATTCATTCAAACGATTCATTTAAATGGATGATTCATTCAAGAACAAGGCAGTCGTTTACGAATAGGTCATTGAATCTTTGATTCAACCGATTTATTAAAAATGCTGAATCATTCAGTACTGCTGCTGTGAGATGCGGTATGGTTCTGCAGTCATCTTTGTTTGGAACTATTTTTGCTGCTAAAATCGAACAAAAACAGTCAACATTGCATCTAAAATGTAAGTGACTTAATGTTAATTGATGGTTTATGGAACTGTCATATGAAATCAGTGTCATGTTTAGTCGTGATGGTATTCAGGAAAACAGCACTCTTGGTTCTGTGATGTTGCTTAACTGTAGGCTATCATATGTTAGGCTATAAATATAAAAACGCCACAATTTGTCATTTTAACCCTGTATGTTAACTGAGTTTCTTTGTATGAGCGGCATTCTTTTGTTGTGATGTCTCCTCGAGAGGCAGCACAACATTGTTATGTCAGTTTATTATACATTATTATTATCCACTATTGATCGCCACTTACACTAAATGAATCCATTTTGGTGATTCCCTAGTTATTTTTTGTTATTGACGTTTTAATCAGGCTACTTATACGGTCGGGCAAGTAAAATTCTCTTTCACAAGCGTTAATGTCGAGTCCTGAATCACCATATCACGTTTAGTTTAGTATCATGATTATTCAAAGCGCTTTAGATGGTTTATTCTTATATGTATGCATTAATAGCAGTAGAGGCAGAACACAGCGATCACCGGGAGAGCCTGTGACATTAGTTTACGGTGATGACATTACTACATTAAACTACTAGGCTATATACTGTATAATGTTAAATATATATAATATAATGTATAGTAATGCAATGGGGAAATATTTATGTGTCCTGATAATAATATAATAACAATAATATTATTTAAATGATAATACAATTATTTTGGCTTAAAATATCGCGATAAATATTGTATCGTGAGTTTAGTATCAAATCGTGACACAAGTGCATCGTTACACCCCTAGTGGTTCCCAAACAATTGACAAGACAGGGAACCACTGTGAAGTGAAGTTTTGGACCCCATTGACTTTCAATGTATGGTTAAAAACATTCTTCAAAATATGTGTTATTCAAAAGAAATAAATAAGTAGAAATGATGACATTTTTATTTGTGGGTGAACTATACCTTTAAGAGTTCTGACATCACATTTACGTGTTATGGAATATGTTTACTTGATGAAGGCTGTTAGAGGTCACATAGATCGATCAGTTATCAGAAAAAGCCAAAGATCACCGATGCGTAATGCACTCCTGTAAATGCACATGCTCTATTAGCTTTGTGGATTTATCGTGGTGTCCCTGTCCATTTATCTCCTTTGATGTTGTAATCATAACCACACATTGTGATAAATAATTACTGTCGTGGAATAAACAGCTAAACACACCGATACCTGTACTAATGGCTCCACATTCATAATTCAGCTATCTCACTCCTCTGCCACTCTGCAGTCAATTTACTGAATCACAGCCAATTGGCAGCTGCAGCAGGAGGTGAGAATAGCCAGAGCAATCAAACGAACAGTAATATATGCAGGTTTGTCTAACAGAGTTCATGTTGCCTCATTCTCTGTGGTGCCACCTGTGATATCTAAACGGCTAAATGCAGCCTCCGTCATCCATTAGGTCCCTCCGACCCTCTCATTAGTCCTACTCACAGCAAATTACCCGCAGCAATTAGAATAAATATCAAACACAACAAGCGCCACCGCGAGCCCCGGCCACAGCACATTCGGGTTCACGCTGGAACACCTACTGTGGGTGTTCTGATTAAGGTGAAACTTACATCAAAGCCCTGCGGTGCAGCCTAGGTAGAACGCAATGTTAAATGGACAGTGTATTTCTGTCCGGTCAGGATTGCATCTTTTGCATTGTGTGACACAGAGACCGTAGACTGCCCTTAAAGGATTAGTTCACCTGAAAATGAACATTTCCTGATAATTTACTCACCCCAATACCATCCAAGATGTCCATGTCTTTCTTTCTTCGGTGGAAAAGAAATTAAGTTTTTTAAGGAAAACATTTCAGGATTTTTCTCCACACAATGGACTTCAATTCACCCTTCGCTAGGAGTTTGATTGACAGGCGATCTGACCAATCACAATCCACCATTTGCCGAATCCGCCATGTTTTGTCCGACAAAGCAGTAAAGAGGTGTGTAAAGAGGTGTAAAACGGTGTGTACTGACATCTTTCCGCTGTTGAAACAACATTCCTTCTGAAGTTTATTCATGTTTATTTGATACTATAAATGAACTAGAAGGAAGAGATGATCGGTTCACGAGCAGCTTTAACTGAGGCGCTGCAGCTATCTGTCACCACACATTAAAGAGACAAAAAAAAAAATTTTTTGTTTACATTTCTTTAAAAAAATGACAAAATGTTAGAGTTGAGACTTTGTTTCATTCTGTCTTGTCTGTCAGTGCGTTGTCAGTATCCTCTTTGCTCTGCGATCAGTGCGATGTTAGGGATGTTTTTTACTGCGTGACTCGTGAGAACATGATGAGTGTGGTGGTGGTGGTGTGAGAGCGCGGACATAGCAACATTAACTAAAGGGGGCGGGTCTTTGCGAACTTTCAATTGCAACCAAAATGTTGAATGTAATAAGACCCTTTCAAATTCAAATAAGACCCTATTCCTCAGCTGGGATCGCGCAGTAATCCTGAAATGTTTTCCTTAAAAAACGTTCTTTTCCACTGAAGAAAGAAAGACATGGACATCTTGGATGGCATTGGGGTGAGTAAATTATCAGGAAATGTTCATTTTGAGGTGAACTAATTAGGGCTGCAACGACGCGTCGACGTCGTCGATGACGTCGACTACGAAAATACGTCGACGTGCGTGAAATGCGTCGACGCGTCGGCGGCACATTATTTACGTTCTAGAATGAAACAGAAGATCTAGAATAATGGCAGCTTCTGCTCCCGGGCATAGTGAAAATGATCATTTATCATATAAAGCCAGACCGCGACATTCAAAAGTGTGGGAGTACTTTAAACAGAAGCCGAATAAAACTGTGCTTTGTTCGCTCTGTAATGCCGGTTTCACATTGCGCGCGGTGGCAGAGCAGGTGCTGTGCGCGTGGAGAGCGGGAGCTTTCACACTGCCAGTCAGTGTTGCCAAGTCCCGGTTTTTTCCGCGGAATTGGGCTACTTCTACACTGTTGCCGCGGGCTGTGTCTCATGTCCGCGGGTTGAAGCGATCCCAATTATGTGATATTTAGCCCCGGGAATGAGAATTTTAGCCGGCAGCCCTGCAAAAAAACACACATATTTAACCCCCCGAACGCGATGTTTACCAGAGAACCTCCCCGAAACGCGATTGGGCTTGTTTTGGACTAGTTTTGAGTAACGAATGGGTGGGTTTTGTTGTGTAAACCTGGCAACCCTGCTGCCAGTGTTCTCTCGCGCAGCTGAACCGTGGCGCGTGTATTGCAACAGACGGTCACATTTTCCGGGGTTCTTCTCTGAGCCCAGTACGTCTCGTGCTTTTATTTATTATGGGCTGCATATATCTCCTGTTAATGCGACCTGGTTCCGCTCTGTCCCAAACACATATGCATAATAACATGCTGTATATAGGTAGTTTGCATGATTAAAGTAACATTAAAGTTAAGATATGCCTCTAGCTTTAATCATTTAAATGTGTCTTTGAAGTTTGGGCTAAAATTTCTGGCAGCTTTAGTCGTTGTTTATGCACATGTATCTTCAAAATAGACAACTAGTTATACTATATTAAAACTATGCTGAAAGCTCCTGTATGTGAACCTTTTGCAGATAAATACAAGTGCATTTTCGTTTACTATTGACACAAATCAATAAGTAAATCATACTCAACTACTATAGTAAACAACTTTTCCTAATTAGGCCTACTCTGTATACATTTTATGATGAATAGTATCATTATATATTATGTTTAAAAAGCTTCTTGTGTTCATATATTTCTTTATAAAATGGCATAGCCTACTGTACACTACCCTTCCTGAAATACAATTAATATTGTCATCATTCATTGATTTCATGTTAAAATAATATACAAATTCACTACCCTCTTTGAAGTACAATAATCAGTAAAAAAGAATCATAAGATTAATCCGGAAAAATAATCGTTAGATTAGGCGACTAATCGAAAAAATAATCGTTAGATTAGTCGACAGAAAAAATAATCGTTAGTTGCAGCTCTAGAACTAATCCTTGACTAGCCAGTACCAGATCAGTAAACGTGAAAGAATATGGGTGCGCCTCAATCAGCTCCCTAGTTCAGTAGTCAGGGGGCACTGATCAGGGAGTCAGCCCATTGACTGATTCCCTGATCAGTGCCCTGACTACTGAACTAGGGAGCTGATTGAGACGCACCCTATGAAAGGTAAAGAGAAAAGATGGGAAAAGCTCTCATTAAATACCTGAATCAGAACACCAGATCGCAAGTCTTTGTTGGTTATACTCATTTACTTGTTTGGTGCTTTAACATTCTTAAGAGTTTTAAGAGATCTATAGTGGAGTGGACATACCGGTATCAGTGGGATAGGCACAATTTTATTTTTGGTCGGGCCTCTGCAAAATTGAGCGGGCACTTTCGGGGGGTGGGGGGGTTGGTTGTCACTGTAACGTTAGCTACAACCCATCCTACAACCCATACAGTGGTTACAACAAACGTTAGACACTTTATTTCCATTTTTCAAATATTTTCTTCATTTTTATTGAAAATAAACGCCTTTACGATCCGATATGTGATGACAAAAGAAAGTACAGCGAGTCCGGCAAAAGGGGATTCGAAACGCAGGTTGAATTGCGTCAAAACTTAGTCTCACGCACCTTACCCCTACACTATCATGACCGACAGACACCGATGGTATTTCCTGGCTTTACAGAATGAACCTGTGCTTGGAATTGAAAAGTCTTACTGTTACTTGCGGCCTGATGGATGGGTTCTCTCCCACGTTAATGCAATTTTTTAAAAGTCCTTTTTATAGAATTTGGCATCGCTGCTGTTTATCTTTCACACAACTGCAAATTATAGGCTAAGTGAATAGGTAAACACACTTCATGAACTCATAGGTGCGAGCCACGCGACATAACTTACATGAGACAGCCTGACACCTAATTGCCTAACACAACTGTCAATCAAACTCATCAAGCATAATGCAAAAACCATAGTCTGTAAAAAAAACACATTTAATTTATTTCAGTATTTGAGATGTTATAATAATTTTGTAGTTACGTTAAAATCATTTAAACAACTGTTATTTAATAAATATTATCATATTTGTATAATAAACTGAGGGGGGGGGGGGGGGTTGCTAGTCATCATAGTGGGCGGGCCGCTGGCTACGCCCCTGGGACATAATCTGTTCAAAGTTTGGGTTTGACTTCTTTAATTTGACATCTTTAATTTCTTTTTTAATAAGAAATTAAAAGCAACACAACTGTTTTCAACATTGATAAAAAATAATAAATGTTTCTTGAGCAGCAAATTAGCATATTAGAATGATTTTTGAAGGATCATGTGACACTGAAGACTGGAGTAATGACGCTGAAAATTCAGCTTTGCCATCACAGGAATAAATTACATTTTACAATATATTAAAATGTTGAAAAAAAAAAGTTATTTAAAATTGTAAGCATAGTTCCCAAAATGACTGTTGGTGAGTTTCCTTTCAAAAACATTAAACTACCTTACGCAAAACGTACAAACGTTTGAACGGTAGTGTATGATAGTTCATCGTCAAATTGAGCAGAATGATCAAACACATCCTTCTAGCACATGTGTGCATAGAAAACAATGGAATTTAAGCAAAAACACATTCTGTGTGAATGGCCCCTTCATGATTCTTTTGCAAACTGGACTGATCCAGTTCTTGAGTAACTCAATGATCTTGTAGCGGTGGAGGAGCAGCAGTTTAGGGGAAGAGAATCGGTCAATTTTGGTCCGTTTCTCAAAGAAATCTATCACTTCAGAAGCGCTTGAAAGATTTCTGTCTCCATTTATTGCCATTAAATGCAGAAGCGCAACCAATACATTCTTTAAAAACAAGTTGGTGAGTACACGATGGCATAATTTTCCTTCTTGGGTGAATTTTTTCATAAAATACATGAAACTACACAGATTCCACACATCTAACTACACATCGGAGATTCTTGCAACAAATGTCCTGCAGGTGATGCAGTGGAGCATGCGATGCAGACTTCAAACTGCTGAAGATGGACCCTGATGAGCAGAATATGAAGTAAATCCTGATTTATGCTTTTGCCCTTTCTCCGAGAGCATGTTAATCGCAGTAAATCTCCAGTCATGTCTAGAGTGAACTGTCTACAATGCAAAAAATCCAGAAGGCTTTTGCAAATCAAGCCTACATCAGAACTGGCCATTATAGACAAACATACATCAATACGAATGTGACTCTTTAGAAGATTAACCTTGAGAAAAACATATATTTTAGAACCTCTCTCTAGTCATTGTTATATAGAAAATGTATGACAATAAACATGAAACAAAATTCTGTAAACAGTCATTGTCTATAACCACCTTTTCACAACAGTTTTGACAGTCCTATGGTTCCGTTCACACAGTTATTTACCAGAGCGACAACAAAATTAAATAATCAAACTCACATCACATTTTTAGTTGTAGTACTGTGAATGGAACCAAACTGAACTAGTTGTCATGATGTCACACAGTGCAACCAACATAGGTCACATTTTTGTGTTTAAAAATGGAATGGCACATTTGTTTAGTTTAAGGGGTATTCTCAGATAAAACGTTTTTTTAATATTATTTTTATTATTATTCTAGGTTGCACTCCATTGTTAACATGCGCTAGACAGACGAGTTTGACTGTTGCATTCTTGTTTGGAATCTTTCTCATGGTCTCACCCATGGGTCTCACGCATGACACGACCGTTAAAATAAGTAAATTCCACTGACCTGTGTCTGGCGTTTTTAACAGCAAAATTGCATTCTGTGTGAATGACCCCTAACTAACTAACTAAAAAAAAAAAAAAGCAAAACAACAACAAAAAACGCAACGCAGTTTCGGTAACTTACCGAGGTACTGTATGAGTTGTGTATGTACCTGTAGGCTAGGCTGATATGCTGTTAGCTGCGTGTGCTTGGTCATGGATGAACTTATACTGTCTCAAAAGGCTGTGGACGTCGTCTTCTTCGGGTGTGTTTTTTTTTTTTTT
Source organism: Gobio gobio (assembly GCF_949357685.1). Taxonomy (NCBI): domain Eukaryota; kingdom Metazoa; phylum Chordata; class Actinopteri; order Cypriniformes; family Gobionidae; genus Gobio; species Gobio gobio. The sequence continues at coordinate 32,079,892 of NC_137109.1, read as the reverse complement.
TTTAGCGGTTTGATGCCACGGACGGCGCCATTTTTTAATCACTTTATATTCACTATGGTTACAGCAGGATATCCAACACAAACGCGAGAAAAAATTATTGGCATGGGTGGGTTATTCATTCAACGGTAGACTCAACTGAAGGGCTGGCAACTCTCACGCATTCTGCTTGTTAAAGGGATAGTTCACCCGAAAACGAAAATTCTGTCATAATTTACTCAGGTTGGCTACTTACTTCGACTGAATACAAAAGAAGATATTTTAAAGAATCTCAGTAACCATTGACTTCCAATAGGTTTTCTCTCCATGGACGTCAATGGGGTCCCATCATCTGTTTGGTCTGTAGACATTCCTTAAAATATCTTCTTTTGTTTATTCAGCAGAAGAAAGAAATTCATAGGCTACAGAATTTTAATTTTGATGACAGATTTTTTTGGGGGTGACCCTTTAATTTTAACCAGCTGGCAGGGCTCCATTAGTTGACAGATTTGTTTTCCTTTAGAAAAAGTAATACTACTAATAGCCTATACAAAAATATAGCTACTGTACCTTATATTTATTAAAATTAATCGATATTGATTATGTTAATGATTTGAAATCATTCATTAAACAGTATCAGTTTACTGTACCAATGTACTGTACCTGTTGTCACTAAACTTAATTGAAATTCACAAAAATCATAATTGTGATGCAAGGTTGTTTGTGTTTTTCAAGCTAATCTCAAAATTTGGCAGCCCGCAACCGTAAACTGTAAATGGGAAAGTGCGAGACATCATTGTTATTATTATAAATATAATAATATTAATAGGGTGTATTGTAATTAATATAGGCTGATAAAATGCAACAATACCCAAACACTGACTTTGTAGTGAAGCCTATGCTTGAAACGGAAGCTGCGTATTGAAAAATATGTGAACAATGAATGAACCCATTTCAAGCTGTCTTTATTTTACAACCATGATAATCCCATGCATCCAATTCAATTCTACCTCCAAAAGAGAATTGTCACTCATCATTTGGGGCCAAATGTTTTGACAGTACATGTCCTTTATGATCTGTTGAAGACCTGATGAGTAGAATAGTGGAGTCATGTAAAGGACATTTGAGTTTGCATTGGCTGCATTATTGTGGCCCTCTTGTGTTTGAAGTGTCTCTGTGCCTGAAGAGGCCCCTGGGCTGAAACACAGTCCCAACCCCTCCTACCCCTTATTCCCCACATCCCACTATCCCCATGGCTCGGCCTGCAGTGTTTTTGTGTTGCGATGACAGGCCTGCGACTCCCAGGAGGGCCACCCCCCAACCTGTACCCCCACGCTCAGGTACCAGGCAGCATTTCCATCTCTCTTTTGGCGCCTTCCCGCATCGGTTCGAACATCCCTCTCTGATCTCTGGTATCTCTCTCGTCTCTCTGTGGACTATGAGGACCCTCTCACTCGCTCGCTCTCCGTTTCTCTCTGTATCGTGTCCTCTCCTTCTCTCTTGTGGCTTTTTATTCATTCAAATTGTTTTCCTCTTTTCAGTTCCTCGTCTTTGTCTTGCTCTTTCCTTGTTTTCTCCTATTCTCCGTTCTCCCCAAGCTCCCCAGTGGGACCCCTGTTTTCCCTCTCAAAGATGCCTTTCAGCTCTCCTCTCCCCCTATATCCCTGCTCATGGGAAGAGCTGGAGACGATCTGCTTTATTAATTAATATATTTGGTTTGGGCTGCAGGTATCTGTGCAGTAAAGAACATCCCCTGCATGACTAATAACTACATTCACTAATGCTTATAAACAATGTTTACAATATTAACTAACAAATTATATAATATTATTATTATATAGTAGTATATAACATTATATAAATCATATATACAACAATTATATACACAAACATTTTATAAATAAGCAAATATATTATCATTGATAATTATTTGGTATTATTTATGGATGGATGGATGAATAGATAGATAGATAGATAGATAGATAGATAGATAGATAGATAGATAGATAGATAGATAGATAGATAGATAGATAGATAGATAGATAGATAGATAGATAGATAGATAGATAGATAGATAGATAGATAGATAGATAGATAGATAGATAGATAGATAGATAGATAGATAGATAGATAGATTTTTTGACAGAGCAACCACTGAGCAATATACATTTTCCTCTGGGTGCTTAGTACTCATGCGCTGATGTGTCCGCTTTATAAGTGCCATATAAAAATAATCAGCTCACTCATTAACACTGGAAGAGGCTGATTTGCTCTATAGAGTTTCTGTCAGCGAATGTCAACAATGACAAGTGGAGAGAGATGCGCACACACCTCTGTTCAAATTGTCATCTATCACTCATTCCTGTGCATTAGCTTCCAGACAGTCTTCCCCTGGGATCTGTGACGAAGAGAGAGTGAGAAGAGTGACAGTAAGAGAGAAAAAGACACAGTAAGAGAGAGAGAGAGAGCGCGAGAAGGGGAGATAAGTAATCCTTCACTTGTGATGTTTAATGTTCAAAGGGGGCTTTGTTTGCTAAGTGCCTCACTGTAGGGTGTGGACTGAAGGTTTGGGCCGAGGGGGGTGGCCATGTCTCTCAATAATCCATTAGCTAATGGCTATCCAAAGCTCTGCCATCTTACTTCCATATGGCAGCTGGCTGAACAAAAATACTGATAATTAGCAACTCCAAAACACTGAGACATTAGGAACCAGTTAGCAAATTGAAAAATTTAAAGATCAGACTTGATATACACCGATCAGGCATAGTATTATTATCCTATTATCCTATAACATTATTATCAGTGTTATCCTAATATTGTGTTGGTCCCACTTTTGTTGCCAAAACAGCCCTGATCCGTCGAGGCATGGACTCCACTAGACCCCTGAAGGTGTGCTGTGGTATCTGGCACCAAGATGTTAGTTCTGTAAATTGTGAGGTGGGGCCTCCATGGATCGGACTTGTTTGTTCAGCACATCCCACAGATGCTCGATTGGATTGAGATCAGGGGAATTTGGAGGCCAAGTCAAGACCTCAAACTTGTTGTTGTGCTCCTCAAATCATTCCTGAACCATTTTGGCTTTGTGTCAGGGCGCATTATCCTGCTGAAAGAGACCACAGCCACCAGCGAATACCCTTTCAATTTAAGTAGATGGTACATGTCAAAGTAACATCCACATGGATGGCAGGACCCAAGGTTTCTCAGCAGAACATTGCCCAAAGTATCACACTGCCTCCGACGGCTTGCCTTCTTCCCATAGTGCATCATAGTGTCATGTGTTCCCCAGGAAAGCGACGCACACGTACCCGGCCATTCACGTGATGCAAAAGAAAACAGGATTCATCAGATCAGGCCGCCTTCTTCCATTGCTCCGTGGTCCAGTCCTGATGCTCACGTGTCCACTGTTGGCCCTTTCGGCGGTGGACAGGGGTCAGCATGGGCACCCAGACTGGTCTGTGGCTATGGAGCCCCATACGCAACAAACTGTGATGCACTGTGTATTCTGACACCTTTCTATCAGAACCAGTATTAACTTCTAAAGCATATCCATTAGGCAGCAAGTGAGCATTTTGTCCTCAACGTTGATGTGTTAGAAGCAGGAAAAACGGGCAACCGTAAGGATTTGAGCGAGTTTGACAAGGGCCAAATTATGATGGCTAGATGACTGGATCATAGCATCTCCAAAACTGCAGCTCTTGTGGGGTGTTCCCGGTCTGCAGTGGTCAGTATCTTTCAAAAGTGGTCCAAGGAAGGAACAATGGTGAACCGGTGACAGGGTCGTGGGCGGCCAAGGCTCATTGATGCACGTGGGGAGCGAAGGCTGATGCACTATGCGAAGAAGGCAAGCTGGTGGAGGCAGTGTGATGCTTTGGGCAATGTTCTGCTGGGAAACCTTGGGTCCTGCCATCTACGTGGATGTTACTTTGACACGTACCCCCTACCTAAGCATTGTTGAGAAGTACAAATGATTTGTTCTTATCGTCCGAAAGTGGTTGTATCTCGCTATTAGGGTTACTTAATCTTAGCGCTGCATTTGATACTATCGACCACAACATTCTTTTGAATTGACACTCAAATTATGTTTGCATTAGTGGAATTGCATTGCCATGGTTTAAATCATACTTATCTGACCGTTATCAGTTTGTAGCTGTAAATGAAGAGGTGTCATTTCGATCACAAGTTCAGTGTGGAGTACTGCAAGGCTCAGTGCTAGGACCGTTGCTTTTCACCCTGTACATGCCTTGGGAGATATCATTAGGAAATATGGCGTTAGTTTTCATTGTTATGCTGATGATACTCAGCTCTATATTTCTTCACGCCCTGATGAAACTTACCAATTCACAAGATTAACGGAATGCATAGCTGATATAAAAAATTGGATGACTAGTAATTTCCTACAACTTAATTCTTATTATTGGACAAAAACCCTCTGCACGTAGTAACCTAGAATACTGTCTAACACTTGATGGCTGCTCTGTCAAGTCCTCGTCGTCAGTTAGGAACCTGGGTGTGCTCTTTGATACCAATCTTTCATTTGAAAGCCACGTTTCAAGCATCTGTAAAACTGTATTCTTCCATCTTAAAAATATATCTAAATTACGGCACGTGCTTTCAAAGCAAAATGCTGAACAGTTAGTTAATGCGTTCACGACCCAAAGACTAGATTATTGTAATGCTCTACTACTGGGTGGTTGCCCTGCTCGCTTAATAAATAAGCTGTTCCAAAACGCAGCAGCTAGAGTTCTTACTACAACCAGGAAGTATGACCATATTAGCCCGGTACTGCACTGGGTCCCTATTAAATATTGAATACATTTTAAAATCTTGCTTATTAAAAGCACTAAATGGCTTAGCTCCCCAGTACTTGAACGAACTTTTAACGCATTATACTCCATCACTTCTATTGCGGTCTCAACATTTCTGGCCAGTTGATAATACCTAGAATATCAAAATTCTAGGTATCGATCCTTTTCCTATTTAGCACCTAAATTCTGGAACAGTCTTCCTAGCATTGTTCGGAAAGCAGACACACTCTGTCAGTTTAAATATAGACTAAAAACACATCTCTTTACTATGGGATACACATAGAACATTATCAATTTCTATTATTTAAATCAGGTAATTGATTGTCAGGCTGCATTAACTAGGTCTGCGGGAACCGGGAACACTTCCCATAACACCTGATGTACTCGTTACATCATAAAAAGGTTAGTCTTTCTGTTTATCCTGAGGTTTACTGTAGTCTGCCCGGATCCAGATCAGATGGTGGACCTGCACCTAGACATGACCACAATGCAGCCCTGAAGTGTCGGCATAGACCGTGTCTCTCCCCTGTGATGGCCTCCTTCCCTTCCCCTCTGTACAGATAAAAACCCATATGCACACATACGTATTCAAATGTGCCTATAAGCTAAACACGTAATGCTTGCGTAGCCTACATGCCGTCAGTTTTCGCAGATTCACCTTGTTTGGGGTTTGCCCGGGGATGATGATGGTATAGTTTCAAAACTATTTCAAAACCTATTTCATGGTTTGCTTTCTCCGGCCACCAAGTGCTGTTGCCATACGGATGGGCATCCAGAATGCATTGGAGGTTTTCTACTTGAGTTGAGGATGGTGTTGTTTAAGTGGCACCAAATTAAATAACCATAACCGTTTTATAAAAGCAAAAAGGGACTCAAAGCTAGCGCTGTATTGTGAATAAGTCACGGCTGAATGGTGTTAGGCACGGCACGAAGCGGCAACTTTCATGAAGTAAAATCACTAAAAGCCTTCTTCACTGAAAAAAATAGTCACTGACCATCCCCAGCCACTGACCATATATACATTTAAAATATTTTAAAAAAGGGTTTTATTTGCCAGTCTTTAAAATAAAAATGCATTTGACTTTAAGGGGCTAACATATTTTAAATATATATTTTGTTGCATAAAATATTTAGGTTTATTCACTCACAATAAATTAGGTTTAGACTAGCCTAATAAATAACACATTAATCACATTTTTATATGACAAAATATTTGTATGGTGCATAATACATTATAATCTACAGAAATCAAATAATTTAAACTCTTTGTGGTCTTCTCTTTATTTTAGCAAACAGACAACTACCAATTCAGGCCTTAAAACAACAGTGATTCCCACTGAAACAACAGGCCATGTTTTGATTTAATAACTACTAATGATATTAACGATTCAAACTTGTATTTCACTAATGTTTCAGGGTCATGTGAAGCTCTCTTTCAAGCCCTGTGCTGAGGTGGAGTTTGCCCTCATGAAATCGGGTCAGCAGAATCCTGTCAGTGACTTTTACAAGCTAATCAGATCAAGAGCATCTTAAATTAAATATGCAAACTAAAAAAAAAAAGAGATTAATTTTTGCTGATGACTGTAAATGCAAATGATGAGTCAATTAATAAGTTGAGAAGCCCATCATTAACATGTTTGCCTACATTCATTATGCTTTCAGGTACATGATAATTTAATGAATGGGGCTAATTAAAATGTGCTACTTTAAAGGGAATTGGCTGGTTGGGGTAGACGGAAAGTGGGCTGGGCCCAAGGAGAGATCGCTCCCCGGAGATAACAAACAATCAGACATCTGTTGGCGATAAGATGGCACAAAAATAACATCCTGGGTTATGTTTATAATGTCTATGTTCCTAACATGCCCCCAAACACCTGCTTCTGGAAGCAAAGCTCAAGGAAGACAAAAGACAGTCCAAAAAATAAATCACAGACAAGAAGTAACTTTAATTTAATATTGTGAACTTTGAAAAGTTATTTTACAGCTTTCATCAAAAATGATAACAATCTATACAGTAGTTTTTGTCTTGAGTTTTCCTATCAATAGAACGGTTCAGTGTGTATCCAGTCAAAAAATGAAACAAACAAACACAAGAACGGGAGGCAGAAAAAAAAAGGAGACCATCTTTTTTGGTTCGAGTCTTGTGTCCTACAAATGCTTGTCGTGTTATAAGAAATCCATCTTCATCATTGCGATGGAGCTGCTGACAAAGTAACCAATGTGTAACAGCCACATATGGAAAGAAAAACATCATGAACGCTCAATCATCAGTCATTTCTGATAAAAAGTCCTCACACAAACCCCAAATCAGCATATTAAAAGCCATTTTCTGTTGGATGGCAGAGTTCAGACACACATTACAGGAAACAGCACTTGAACCATTCATAAAAGAGCCCCGAAGACCGATCATCGAAGGCCGGTTCGGCTGACAGTAGAATTAGACACAGCGTTACAGACTGGGAGTCAGCAGCACGTCAGCTCTGGGGGCAAGGCGTTGTGCTCTGATATGGAATCACTTTGCTCAGGGTGAGAAATACGTCAACGGTACCTTACAGAGTGCTGCAGCACGAACAACATACCACGACCCAGAACATGCAGGTTCACATGCACCTCCAGCTAAAGTGAACGTCCCCTCTGAGCAAACGGTGACACTGTAGAATATGGCTTTGAGCTTCTCCGCCTCTCGTGAACGCAGCAGACATAAACGAATGAAAAAAGGCAGATTTTTGCTTTAAATTAATGAGAAAGTGCAACCTATCCCACCAGCAACACATGACACATGAATCATAGAATCTCTCTTTATATTCCTTCAAGTTCCCCTTCATAATACAAACAACAGAAAAAGGACAAACAATTCATTTAACCCTCCTCGCTTTAGGTAAAACAGACCAATTTGTGCTTTTTTTTCCCGGAAAGAAATCCCTTAAGGAACTCTGTGGCTACCGTTATTGGTGATGGTGGTTGTGAAGTTTGTACAAGTGATTGTACGCTTATGGGTTTGCATTGTTAAGGCATCTATACTGCTGGTACTGATAAGCGTGAGAGAGATAAAATGGAATAGACAGATTTATAAGCAGGCATAAATAATCAGATAAATAAAAGAGGAAAGAAAAGACGAAAAAGAAAATTCATTAAAAACGTCCTCCTAGGTTTGACACGCAAAATAAAACCATCACTCTCAGAGAAGAGCCCATGCATATTATTACAATAGTACAGGTTCTGTAAGCCTTTAAAGAAAAGGATATAGATTTATATATTCATCATTTATATATATATATATATATATCATTTTTAAAAAAATCTACATAACTAAATGCTGTGAGATGCTACTTTTTTGCCATACATAAAAAATTCCAAAAGGAAAACGATTGCTTTTTAACTTACAAATTATACAAAAATAGACAATGGCTTTTTTATGAATGGAACTTAAAAAATTGGAAGCTTGACATGAAGCAAAACATGGACCTAAATGCAGACAGAAACATTAGCTATAAAGCCGGTGATGAAAGTGAACAGATGGACAAATAATCACAAAAAAACCTTCCACAATCAAAGTAACTTTGGGGAGAAAAGAATATACAAAATCTGGATATACATACATTATTTATATGGATATTTTACAGAGACTCCCCTCTTTTTGTCCAGAATACTTGATTTGCGTTTGCTGAAGTTTGAGAGATTTTGTGTAACTTATGAAATGAACCGATCATCAGTGTTATTATAAGCTGCCTTAAGCCATTCTGAGATAAATACAAATAAAACAAAGACTTTGGCAACAGAAAGTATATGTACAAAAATAGACTACCAAAGTAAGCCAATCAAACTGCTGTATTTGACATATTTGGAAAGCATTCTTCATACAGTGCTGTCTAAACATGAAAATACTTTGCTAATTCAAGTCATGTCCCCCAAAACAAGCCAAAAAAAAAAAAAAAAACGGGTTGTTTTAACAGTCGGCTCTGAAATAGTATTCCTCTTATACTTCATTTAACCTATATCCTTCACTAGCGAACACAGCAAACCAAACACATTAAAATGTATATAATCACAGTTTCATTTTTTCATAGACAAAGCAAAAATTCAAAGGAAAAAAAAAAAATCATCACATTCTTTGAGCACATAAAATTCAAAGGTTTTTTTTATTAAATGGCATGGCAACTGAGGGCGTTTTCCTTCAGTCCATCTGTTTACTGCATATCTCTGCTCTATTTAGCAGCAAATATTTCCATGAACATAAATACTGATTTGTTGTGGAAATTAGGTTGCTTTTTCTCTTCGAGGACGGATATGGACATTGAAAAATTGCAGCATGATAGCATTTAATAACTCTTAAATAACTTTCCTACATCATAACCATCCAAACCGGCTGGTACCCAGATGCTTCATATGACTCTTCACAAAAAATTACAACAGGAAAGCGAGTATGGCGCTACAGTTTCATTTAGTAAGAAAACAAACAAGATTATGGCAAATAATTTGTTGGCTTCTCTCTGGGACAAAAAAAAAACCCCTCACTTATTCTTTTCTGTGTTCAAGCAGTTGGCCTAAATGTTCTCATTTGGATTTTGCACTAATGTGTCTGTTCATATAAAAACTGGTCAGTGTTAACAGAGATTTGTGCCGTTGCCCGTCACTGCTCTCAGGAACATTACGGATTCGCCCGCTCCTAAAGTGTCATGTTTGCGTGATACAGTCTGTAAAAAAGGTGTGTGATCATTGAATTCATCAAAAAAGCCCCTGGATAAAATGAAAAAGAAATCCATCCCTCCTTTATGCATGGGTAAAACACAGGGGGCGGGGAGGGAGTCCTTCGGTTGGGCAGTCCAGAAATAAGCTTAAAAACAAAAGCAAACAAACACTTTCTTCCCATAAAATGAGATTCCTTTGTCAAAAGGCCTGAGTTTTAAAAGTTCAGTTTTCATGTCTCCTCCACCAGAAATTGCCTTCAGCTCAGACCGTAGATTCTCTGGCGAGAGCTGAAATCAAATGTGCCTCTTCAGCAGCCCAGGAGCCCCTACATGGGAGGAACAATCATCCCTGGGATCACTAGTCATGAGAAGAGAGAGAGGGGGGGAGGGAGAGAGAGAGAAGAGGGTAAGACATGGGATTGTTTGGTTTCATCTGTCATGCAACAATCCCCAAAGAAAAGCATCTGGAGAGCATGTCTTATTCAAACAATATGAACAAATAAGACTGTTTTCTTGTGTTGCAGTCAACCTGGCACAAAGAGTGAAAGAAAGAGAGAGCGTTTGATATACTGTACTGCTTTGTGCAGACTTCCCAATATACGTCTGAAAATTACAATACAGTTCTGTTATTGTGTTATACACAATTCTGAGTTTTCATTTTCATTTTAGGTTTATCTTTTGCAATTTTGTAAGATGTGCTTTTTATTATTCAGGGTTTTAATTTTAGTCTTTTTTAGGTCATTTTAGTGCTTCAACTTATCAAACTTATTTCAGTTATTGCAGAAAAATGTCTAATTTTCGTTTCGTTTCGTTAAAGATTAATATATGCCTACTTTCTGCAAAGTCATAATGTCCAGCACTATGGGCGGACGTGTTGGCTTTAGGTCAAACTGACAAAATGAGCAAAGAAAATGTGTCATGTGACCCACATACTCAATACATGATAACAGTATTTGTGGACTAACACTGAGCTTTCTTTCTCATGCCTCCTACGAGAGACAAAAAAGTATGTATCCTGTTGTGTATGTTGCCTGTTTAAGGGTTAAATACATGGTTCAGTCATGAAACTGTAACCAAGTGCTGATCGTTCCCTCTAATGACGTGGCATAAGCCAACCAGACCTACTTCCTAATTTGCGTAACCATATACATTCATACCCTAGCTTGCGATCGCCCTTCTGCGCCATTATGAAAACTTCTGTTTACCCCTCCTCCTCCCCAGCACCACCTGTAACGATCTGCTACAGGGGTTTTAATAATATTCTTGCAGCGGTATGTCTTTTGTCATTTTAATTCTTGTATTTGCTCAGCAGCAGCGTAACATATCTCGTCCAAAATCAAGCATATCCGTACCCCATGCCAATAATTGCTGGTTAAATAATTCATCCCGAGAGTTGTCGTGATTGAAATAGTTTTAGTTCAGGATTATAACCCTGATACGGTTACTGAGATGTCGTGCAACAGTTTTAGTAAGTCATAGTAAATCTATGCAAAGAAACGGAGGGGTTTAAAGACAATGCGCGTGGATCACATCCAAACAACTGGTTAGAAATATGGCTTCAATCAACTGAAGGCAGGACAGAGAGACTAAATGAATGCAGAAGGATACCTCGTAATTCACTGTGCTTTCGATCACACTGAAGCCGTACATTAATCAGAAGGGTGTACAATTCCCTGCGAGTGGATGAGGATAATCTTTATTCTGTATGATCCACCTAAGGTTGCAGGTCGTCCGTGTTTAATTGGAGTCATTGTCAGGATAAATAGTGACTTGCTTTACAGGCTGTATATCAGTCTCCCCATCAGGGAGCCATTATATGAACAATTCATCAATCCAATTAGTGATAACACTATAGGACGGCTTCGCAACGCATTAGCTAATGCTTCTCTCCCATGAGGACAAAGCTCCATAGGTTCGGAGGAGACGTTCAGGATATTCTTACAGTCAGAGGGACTTTTCATTTACATCAAGAGCGTAGAGGACAAACTCAGAGCGCTAAAAAGAGTACGCATGCAGTTGTTAGTTATTTATACTCTTAAAAATGACTTTCATTGGTGTAATCCAGTATAATCCAGTCATATTAAATAATATATTTGACTTGAATAAAAACAGGTCATTTAAAGCTGCTTTTATTTGACTGTGTAGGGTTTCGCCTGTGTTCCGATGAGCGACTGAGTGTTTATTTCATGTGCCTGTGGGGACCGACGCACATTTATGCGGACATCATTTTTATGAGACAAATTACAAACAAACAGCTATGCTAATAAAAAGTGCATGCAGTGTATACATAGTCTGACCCAAATTAACGTGCTTGCCGACACTTAAACAAAAATAGCTCGAGATAAATAATTTTGGTTCTCAAACACTAAACAATGTTCAGTCAAACATTAGTATCACTTCTATTCATTATTGGCCGAGAGGAAGGAAGTCCCATGAGCACCGAGCCGGGTTTCTCTCTCTATCGCTCTCCACATTCAGCAGGCCACATCACCACACCAGATTTTTCATGTAACATATTGGCTTCCTATTGATTTCCTCTCCCTGGTCCCTCATCTCTAATTCCTGGGTTATTTCCTGAGTGTCTCTGCCTCATTTGAAATGGAAAAAAAATGAGCGGTGACCGACAATCGGTCATCGGGTCAGAGTGCTGAGTGCATATCAACATACGGAGAGGAAGCACTCCACGCTCGCAGATAAGAGATGTCTGCCTCAAACGCTCAATTACTTTAATATTGTCTCACTGTGGACATCTAGATATTTCAGCTCAACACCCGGGGCCAAATGCTACGCAGAGTAATTGTCATAAATCAGAGGAAGTTGATTGTGTCTTTGTTTCAGATAACAGTGAACATATGTCTATATAGATGTCTCATGAGTGTTTTTATGTTGCAGGCTACAACTGAAAACTAAAGACATGTATTTCACCTCAAAACTAAAGTTTTTTCAAATAAATATATTATTTTTTAGGACCACTAAGATTATGTTTGCACTGCACATTTTCGCCTTCTGTAATTGGTCACAATTCTCACTATAAATATGATATATATTATACACATGCATTTATTTAAAATGTGTATTATTTATTTTTTTACCAAATGGCCATTTTCCCCTGACTCATATCATCTGCAAAATATCATCTGCACATTTCTTCTTGAGATTCACCTTTTGGATTTTTATATATATTTTATATTGATGGACTTATGGTTAGTTAACTGACAAAACCCTTGTATTCTACACTTCACAGCCACAAGCAAACTCTGAGGAGGACTTTACACAGGAAAAAGGAAGTCAGACAGGAAATGAAACACATATGGAATGCTCTTCGAGACACGCAGCAGGCCCCTGGTAATCGAGCAGAAGTGAGGAGAACGAGGGAGGATGAAGGGCGAGGATGCTCTGACAGTCATGCTGATGGATGGCTTAATGGATAGAAAGAGAGGATGATGAAGAAAGAGTGTGAGACAGGTGTAACATACTTCAGGAGAAGGCCAGTCCCTGCAGGGAGCTGGCGGTGGAGTACTTGCTAGAGTCCACAAAAGATTGATCTACTGGAAGCAGAATGAGGAAGCAGGGGGAAGGGAAAGGAAGATGAAGGAAACAGAGAGAGAGCGTTATTATTTTTAAGTACAACAAGAGGAACTGGGTCAGAGAAGCAAATATACAAACAGATTACCACAAGTTGGGACAAACTGACAGCTGTCTGTGTTAGAAGGTTGTGGATCAGACACTCGAGCGCTGTTTCAAAACAAGTGAGCTGCATCACTGCCTACATAGGCAGCTGCCTTTTAACTGTAATGGAACCTCATAAGTGACTATTTGGAAAACTTTACATAGGCCTTGCGTCATATAAACAGTGCACGGGACATATTGAGAGAGAGAAAAAAGGGTCAGAATAATTAGGTTATTGTCATTCTGAAGGCAGCTCACTAGGTTTTGGAACAGCACATATACATACAGTACCAAAAGTTTGAGGGGCAGTAAGATTTTATACACATACAAAAATGATTACTTTTATTCAGCACGGAAACATTACACTGCTCAAAAGTGACAATAAAGACTTAAATAAATGCTGTTCTTTTGAACGTTCAATTCATCAACAGTTCCTTAAAAATGTATCACAGTTACCACAAAAATATTAACCAGCACAAGGGTTTTCAACATGGATAATAATACGAAATGTTTCTTGAGCAGCAAATCAGCAAATTAGAATGATTTCTGAAGGATCATGTGACACTGAAGACTGGAGAAATGATGCTGAAAATCCAGCTTTGCCAAAACAGAAATACATTACATTGTACAATATATTATAATAGAAAACTATTTATTTTAAAAATAACTATTTAAAACTATTAATACTTCGCAATATTACTGTTTTCCCTGTATTTCTAATCAAATAAATGCAGTCTTGGTGAGCATAAGACATTTGTTTGTTTTAAAAACAATAAAACATCTTACTGACCCCAAACTTTATACACAAAACCTAATTATGCACCCGTTTCTTCATCACATTTGTCTTTAATTAACAGATGTAAACCTAATTTGGTGCTTGCCCTTTCTTGGAGAGGTCAAGCTTTATATTCTGCTGCTCCACTCACCTTGGAGGCCGTTTCCGTTGGCACTGGTGCAGGTGGGGGGCGGCGAGGTCTGGGGCCGCACAACGGGAGCAAAAGCGCTCTTCTGTTTGACTGCAGACACCATGTTGGCCGGAGAGAAAGAGAAGATGCCTGAGGAACTGCTGCAGTTGGAGGGAAGACTGGTGGAGGAGGCCATGGTGGGACTGGAAGGAACAACTGAGGGACAGGAATGATCGAGAGAGGGAAAGGGCTTAGGATAGGTCAGAGCATACCTCATAGTTCTACGATGTACGGATAGGGACTGAACACAGACCCATGAGATATTCGTGTAGTATAGGCCGATATTATTATAACGGCCATTGATCTAGAAAATCAAATATGTGAAAATGTATATGATTTATTTTATAGTGTTCTTTGACAGCATAAACTCCACAGATCATCGTCTGCTCCTCTCAGAACAACATTAGCGCTGGTCCCTCCCCTGCCCCATCTCTACCGCCTCTCCTTTTGTCTATTAATACCCTAAGAGCATTTTCCCCCTCAACGATTTTACAATTACTCCTGTCGTATTTCAGCTGCTCTCTTATATCCTGCTCTACCTTTATTGTTGTTATTATTCTACACTTAAATTTTATGGCACTTTTCCAAGTAAATTCTCCTGATGGTGTCATAATCCATTTATGAAGGCCTAACTAATCAATTAATGAAAATTGGAGCCCACAAAGCCTGCTCTCTCGCATTGATTGAAAGTGTCAGCGTGGAGTCAGTGAGCCTGTTAAAATACTTGTTAACATCTCGGAATCAAAGTACCGAAGTTGAATTGCTTCTCCTGCAATTAGTTTATTGATTTAATTAAGACGCTTTAATTTAGAAGCTGTGCGAGAAGATTGGTGTTATACGAATGGCTAAGCATTATAGACAGCGTCTGATCATGACTGAAGAAAAGAGTGGCTGGGATTATATTTCTGCTCTTAAAGAGACACACACACACACACACACACAATAATAGCTTTGACTGTTGATCTAACTTATGTATAGGGGCACTTAATTTTTTTAGAAGGGGCTCCTGTGGCAGGACTGGCTCACTTGGTGGTCTGAGTGAAATATGGTACAGAAGTAAGATGTGTTAATGTTACTACAGTTTATGTTTAGCATGCAAGGACCCGTCTGGATATGATATATACATATATACACTACCTTTCAAATGTTTTTGAAAGTATCTTATGCTCACCAGAGCTGCATTTATTTTATCAAAAATACAGTAATACATGAAATATAACAATTTAAAATAACAGTTTTCTATGTGAAAATAATTACACATTTAATTTATTCCTGTGATGGCAAAGCTACATTTTCAGCAGCCATTACTCCAGTCTTCAATGTCACATGATCCTTCAGAAATCATTTTAATACCCTGATTAGGTGCTCAAGAAACAACAATTATTATTAAAAATGTTGAAAACAGCTTAATATTTTTTTTTGTGAAAACCGTGATACATTTTTCCCCCAGGATTCTCTGATGAACAGCATTTTTTTGTAACAATCTTAAAGTCATTCTTGTCACTTGATCAATTTAATGTGTCCTTGCTGAATAAATAATGATACATTTACACACATTACTTGAGCATGTGAATGCTCAAATTTATGTGCAAATTATTCAAAAGGGTCAAAGGGTGAGAGAGGTCAGTACTCACTGGCATAAGGAGAGTTGGCAGCAGAGCCGTTGAGGAAGCTTGGCGATCCTCCCAGCGTGGTCATGCCTGTGTTTCCGTATCCATTCATACTGGTAGAGACGGTACTGTAGCTACTCTGCTGGGGTGTCGTGCTGGGTACATAACCGTGAGGGGATACACTGCTCGTGTTTCGACTGAAACCTGAAACACACACACACACATCCAGGAATGAGAGGAGCCACACATGACATGCAAAAGATAGAATAAACAAAAAAACAAACAGAAAATCAGCTCTTGGTGACCATTGACTTTCATTTTATGGAAAAGATCACAGTGAGCATTCTGCTAAACATCTCCTTTTTTGTTACACACTAGGAAGAAAGTCATAGGTTTGGAATGACATGAGGGTGAATAAATGATGACAAATGTTATTTTCGGGAATGAACTATTCCTTAAAAAAGATCTGCGTGTCAGTAGCATACAGAGGCAGAGAGGGCAGAAGGAGGATGTGGACTATAAATATACATCAGGACATTAAACGCTGACATGGGTGAAAGCAGCAGGAAGTTCTCGCTCCAGGAGTCCCCACTGTCTGGTACAAAGGCAGCGCTCATCTCTGCTCTGCTTACTATTCATTCTCCCTTTCATCAGACGACTGATACATTACTGCTGACTTAACACAAATCATTCACTGTCACAGAGGCCAAGGAATGCTGAGGTAAAGGAGCCTGGAGGTTCAGGGTGCACTGCTGAACGGTTGTATCTGTCTGCATGCTGTCTATCTCGCTAGTTTTCACCCACTTCCCTAAGGTTTGAAGGACACTGCAGATTACAGACTACCGTGGCACACTTTACTGGGACTGTACAGAATCACTCTTACATAGAAAGAAGGGGTGTATGCGATGGGAAAATTGAAAATGACTTAAATACACTGCAGCAATATTTCAGCACACCTGGTTAAACTGGTTTGCGGCTGTTTAGTTAATAAAACTAGGGGTGTAACGGTTCTCTGTAAAAAATCGAATGGTTTGGATTGCACTTGCACCGTGGTTCATCTTAAAGGACAACTCCGGTGAAAAATGAACCTAGGGGTAATTAACACATGGTTACCGAGTAGATCGTTCTCTGGGATGCGTTTTCATGAAAATCGAATGTAAAGAGTTTTATCTCTAAAAACAGATTAGCTTATAACGCGAGTGAATGGGGCACAGAGTAAGTAAAATTAAATCGCTAGTTTATACCACTAACAAGGCTCAAAATAGCCTCACACTAACACGGTAGCATAATGAGGGTCCCTACATGCAAACCGAAGCATTGAGAACTTTGTAAGTGTACAAAAGCTTCGGTTTGCATGTAGGGTTTGCCAATGTTAGTGTGAGGCTATTTTGAGCCTTATACTCTGTGCCCCATTCACTCGCGTATAAACTAATCTGCTTTTAGAGATAAAACTCTTTACATTCGATTTTCATGAAAACGCATCCCAGAGAATGATCTACTCGGTAACCATGTGTTAATTACCCCTAGGTTCATTTTTCACCGGAGTTGTCCTTTAAATCTGACGACGCATCTATAATATGGTTTCTTGAAAATAATGCATAAAACAGACAAGACGGAGTTCAGCTAATGTATGTTTCTGGTGGATACGCCTTCTGGCTTGCCAATATAGTACAGCAGCAATGATCAAAAAACGTGGATAAAACAGTCACTCTAGTAAACTTTGTTCAATGCGGTTAAGTGAACGTAAACGAATGTGTTACATCCATTCATTATGTCTTAAAGTGACAGCAGCCTATATTCCTGTGGTCTGTGTTTTTAATGTTACTCAAACAACAAAAGACAAGGAAATCACTCACTGATCTTGACTGAATAGCTTTTGTAACTTTAATAATGATTCATCTTTATTTAATTTATACAGTGAGGATTATATGCAATGTTATTTTACATTAGATTACTTTATTCAATTTATGTACCTGAAAACTAAGATTAGATACCTAAATAATCTGAAAAGCACTGTTTATTTTGTGTGCTGTTGCTTGTAGTTGTTTATTATTTATTCTTATTTTCTTTATTTGTATTTGACAGTAGTCCTTTATTCCCTGTACATAGCAAATATCAGACCGTACTGAAACCGTGACCCTAAAATCGTGATAAAAACCAAACCGCAAGTAATTTGAACCGTTACACCCCCAAATAAAATGCAGGCATTTGTGCTAAAATACTACATGCAAAAGTGAATTCACTGCTCAATCTTTCTAGGTATCTCTCTTTGCATGCACATACACATATTCAATCACAGTAGCCTAGGATTAATCTGTCTTTTTTTGTGAATGTCCAAAATATCTTGAGGTTTTAAGATTAATGTCATCTCTGCTCACCCTGATTGGCTGCTTGTGTGGACTCGGACACATTGACAGCGAGCTGGCTGTGAAAGGAGTTGACACCCATCATGCCAGTGTGGACTGAGGTGTTAGCCAGACCTGGCAGCTGGTTGTGACCACGTGGGACGTTATAAAGCGCCTCTGCGATATCTGCTGCTCTTTTCAGAATGATCTCCTGTCAGGATCAACAAAGAAATGAACCAATGCCACGATTAGAGGGATATTAGTTAGCCAACAACTGTCTGAAAAAAACCTCGCTCTACTTCAAATAATCATATACATTATAAATAATGGTTTGACTAAATAATAAAATACTATGTAAAACATTTATCACAATAAAATGCATTAAAAATTATATATAATAAACCAATTAATACATAAAAATAAAATGATAAATAGCGATGAAACAATTAAAAAAACAAAAATATATAATTTTTGCCACTGCACCTTATTACTTAGTATTTTAAAAGATTTCTTAAAACAATTACACCTATGCACAACCTATGTGTTGCCACCTGTCCAAATAGGATCATATGAATCAGTGAATAAGAGGTTAAATATATTGTTAAAACTAAAGAAATAATTTAAAAAGCCAGCCAGTCTAGATAGAGAGCAAAACACAGAAGTTTAGGGTGGAGGGGAGTGGGGCTGCACATTTTGGTCTCATAATTCACCCTCATAAAGATGACAGGACTGTGTGGAGGTTGGGGGGATAGGGGTTCCTCAGAGAGAGCTCTTTGAGTGGGTTGATGACTGGAGTCATGCTCCATCCACTGCCCAGCCTAAATAATTCAGCATCACTGCACTCATGCTCAGCTCAGCAATCGATGAGCATATGCCCTCACTCGCAGTTCATAACTGATCTAACATTGAAGATGCCCTTGTGGTCCTTCAAACCAATGAGCGAGAGCTCTGGAGGAATTGCGCTGGGGGATTTATGTTGAGGAAATATGTTAGGGAATATTAGAGAACAAGGCCTTAAAGCTCTGAACTGGGAACAAATGCTTATCGTTAATGCTCAATTAAACAATTTACATGTGGAGGATGGTATTATTTACACTGATCACAATCTTATCCTTAATAATACAATTTGTACTCCCTTGTGCGCTTGCACTCTTGCCAAAAAGATTGCGCAGCATTATAACTATTTTTCCTTATATGTATGCAATTTATACATTTGTAGAGTTTAAAACGTATGTATGTGCGGTTCCAGTCAGTTCCTAAATGTTATAGTAAATTTAGTACACATTTTAGTCCCAAATTATTTATGAATCATGATTTCTGAATGAGGCCCTGTGCATCTAGTGTTTATGGTTCGCGATCTTGCCGTGTAAACTTGAATCTTACCTGATTATTGTGTGGCATCCCATACAGAGCTTCCACCAGGTCTGCTGCCCTCTTCAGAATCACCTCCTGTAAGACAGAATTTTTAAAAGGTGGCACTTTAGCTCTCTATTTTTTCATGATGTCAAATGCACAAAACACGATATAGATCACAGACAACTTCAAGACATATTTTACAAAATTTAGCATTTTAAGGATGTTTACAAGGACGTTTTTTTATTTTTATTTAAGTGTGATTTAATTAACCCAAACATTCAATTCTTCTAGTCTATTTGGTTACTTGACCGACACAAAGAGACTTAAAGTACAATTACTACAGGATCAGTCCCTTTAGAACAATATCAGGTTAAGTGCTTTGCTAAAGGGCACAATGCTAACAGGGGACCTTCAGTTCATAGATCGCCCCTGACAGGGTTTGAACAAGTGACCTTTGGATTGCTGGCCAATAGTCCTGACCACAACTCCCCTACACTACCATTTGCAGAGGGAATATGTCTTAGAAAACACCTTAACAGCCCTTGTAATACCAACAGCACTTCCTACCAGCAGTACTGCCACCGATTCCATGTATAATACATGAACACAAACAAATTTAAAGCAAATACATGCATGTTAGTACATGCAAAAATCCCGCTCCGCAGGAGGCAGGGGCTACAGTAATGTTATTTTCCTTCCAGGTAATCGACTTTCACTTCCATAAACAAAAACCTATTTATTACCAACCTTTTCACACATTAAACATTTATTTACAGTGTTCTTTACACTGTGTATTCATTTCCTTTCTTCCAAGCCCTCTTCTTCTCTCTCGTTTTTTTTAAACCCTGAAGCTCCAGTGGAACCCTTTTTAAAAGTTAATGTGCTGGTGCTGAGGAAATAAGCTCGCAGTGCGACAACCAGAAAATTGTTCTCACCCTTGGCGTGTAACCCTCGCTGCGAACAAGCCCCCGAGCATGTGTGCCTGCCTGCCAACCGACATATTGCCTTTCAATCAGCCCTCTCCACCTCCCCCCGGCGGCCCCAGACGCAACACACAGACACGAACATGACGAGGGGGTCAGCAAAGCAATAAAGATTTTTAGTGCGCTGTCCAAGGTGCTAAATTCACTCAATAATGGGAGCTCTGGCACTGCGTTAACCCCTCGTTAGGGGTGCTTCGCGGGGGAGGCGCCCGTCTCCGTTCGCCCAGGCTCGGGCTGGGTGATTGAGAGAAGCGCAGGAGCCTGGGGAGGCCTAAAGTGATGCTTTAGTATGGATGTGTGACTCCGATGGGCTCTTCTCCTTTACCCTCTTCTTGCTGGGATGGAGGAAGAACATAAGGGATGGATAGCATTAGTCCATGGCTCGGTCCCCTGCTGCACCGGTACTGTGTCATTTATCCAGTACACCTCTACACATACCTCATACTCTCCTCTACTTCTCTCCCTTTCGCACTCACACTCCTTTGTTAAAAGGTCTCGTCCCTACCTATCGATCTCCCGTCATTACGATATTGGGGGGTGGGGGAGGGATCTGTTGAGAGGGCAAATCCAATAAGGAAGGGGCCAAAAGTTTGTCCAGATAAACAAATAAATGCTATTAGCATGGGCTGTGTGTGGTGGCCCTGTGTCTGGAAGCAGAGCCCATTTCCTGGGCGAGTAGCAGGGCTTCCAGTAAGGGCATGAGCAGGGAGCCAGGAGCGGTAAACAGGAAAGAAACCTGATCTTGGATCTGTGCGTCTGTATAGCTGTCTATCAGTCAGAGCCATCATAACCCGGGCTCTATCCTCCCCCTTCTCCACTCCTTCAGTACGGCAATGAGCTATGAGGACCCAATCTCCGTTTCGACCCATTTGGAGTGTCTTTAGCACCCTGACAGGTGTTTTCCAGCTTTGTTTTCCATCAACGCGAAAGCTGAGACGTATATATACACTCATAGTAATACATAAGCACGCATAAATGTGAATGTGTGCAACCAAACAACCCCAGGCATAGTGTTTCGAAGAATATAATATCAAATAGCCACAGCGCAGCACTGTAAGGGCCAGCATCCACATTAATGTGCGCCGGACATTGAATCTGTTCCTGTGTGTAAATTATGGTGGCTGGTAATATGATATACATTCATTAGGAAGGGGACTGCTGAAAAAAAATGAAATAAGGCCCGGGTCACATCTGGAATGTTAAGGCAATGGCGTCTGCACATTTACAAGGAAGCCAGGCCTGTAAAAACATGACAAATTTATTCCTGTGCTTGTTCATTTGCAATTTTATCATCTCCTAATGTTCTATTAGAGCAGTAATACCAGCAGGGTCACCATCGTCGCTCATGCGGAACGGAGCGGCGTGATGATGTCATACTTCCTGCTCTGCTCCCCTGACCTCATGGACTGCTGGTCTTGAGGAGGTTCTGATTTTATTAGCTTAACTGAGGTCCCTTACTACTGAGGTAGTGCTGTGCAGTCACAAATTTAAATAAATACAGCCTTTAGTCCCATAGCATCTCAGAATTGTTTCTAAGGCTGTCAACTGACTAACAACTTGAATCAAATTAACTACATCATATGCAAATTGATTAATCAAAATTAACTGCATTTAATTGCATAGCAATGTTTGCTAGTAAATCAAAGAGGGCACTGCATTATAGTAGCAGATAAATTTTTAGGAGTCAAAATACTGCTTAATTTATTTCCATATCATCTCAAGACTTCAGATTTCCCTGAATTACTCCTAAGGTAGGAAAATTAAATCACAAGCCAAAATAAACGTTAAAATTACAGCCTTATTGTAAACATTCAAAAACAAATGACTAGAATATAAGAATAGCACATAGTATACTGTTAGTATATAGGGTGCACCAAATGCAAACCCAATCCAAGTAAGGTTGTACATATAATCTGTGCAAACTAACCACACAAACTCATGTGCCTCTATCTTTTTGCAATAACTGTAAATGCTTGGCTCAAACAGTGACCACACCGGTGTGTAATGTCATGCTGTTTATACCCGCCAAGGCTGCAATCCATTTTGATGAATGAAGGCTATCATATAGTGAGCCTTTCCTTATCCTGACAATAATCTAATCTTCCGTTTCAAACACACCATTTGTCGCTGATGTAAGAGATGAGATACTCCAACCGTGAGTCAATACAACTGCGACGGTTTCCAGAACAATGTGTTAGGTTTTAATCTGATAGAAAAGTGTCTTTACCGTAATAATCACAACTGTATGACAGCCTTATGACAGAGTTGGTTACGGGCAGCATAAAGGAACAGTGGTTCATCAAAAAAGAAAAAGGTTTTTATGCATGACAGTTAAAATATTTGCATGCATTTTCCTGGATTTAAGTGAATAGCTGCAGGTTCAGCCAGTTTTTACGGTACATATGGTGTCACACGTGTGTTAATCACCTTTGCATGAGGTAAACTGTGATTTATGCAAGAGTGCATTGAGTGAAAGTAGCCATCACATTGCGACGACACGGTGAATCACATGGGAAGTAGAGCAGAATGTCCATTCCATGTGTATGAGCACAGCTGATGCTCAGTTCTTTGACTTTCCCAGATTTGAGTTTGCTAGCTCTGTCGGATGTATTGCTGAACATGGTGGCGTAACCACCGTGCTTATCTAAAGCAAAATCAAATATCTTTAGTCTTTCTTTCCCAATCTCTCCCTCCTCCTCCATGTCTTTCCACTATCAATATCTGCCCATCATAAATATCAGTCACTGTGCTCTTTAACTAATGTGACTTCATTGCATAATTCATATTCTCTCCGGGCCTCAAAGGTTACTCTCTGAAAGTCAATAATAACCTGTCTGTCTACATCTGCACAGTACGACAGCGGAGTGCAGCCACCAAAAAATGTGCAAAGACCGAAGGTCTGGATCATATACTTCTCAATGAAATGAAATTATATATATATATATATACTATTTTTGAAGAAAAGTTTGTGAGATCAGTGATCTCCAACTTTTCTTGCTTCGGGTTGAGAAACACTGGTCTAGATAAACTTGTGCAAATTAAGTTTAATTCCATCCATATTCAGATATTTTATAGTGGTTTTATGGATTTCCCACTAATGTATAAAGAACACACTGCAATGTTACCCAGAAACAAGAGATTTTTCCTGGAAGCACAGATTGAATTCTGGACCCTGTAGAGGTAGCCAAGGGGGATCAGGTGGGTGTGAAGTGACAGGGAAAATGTGGGAAACAACGCTGACAGAGGAGATGGAGAGAGACCAAACAAGGCCGCAGCCTGGATGTGCTGAATATGGGGATGCAGTTTCATCTTCAAATGATTCCTTACAAACACTAAATATATCCATCTACTATAATATATATATATATATATATATATAATATATATATATTATTTATATAGACACCCCATATAAAATACTACCCTATAAAAAACAAAATTAGAATAAAAATATATATCATGAAAGTATGCAAATACATTAATATGGTACTATGATATTTTTGGCCAGCCTTACGTAAAATGAAACACTCTGTTTTATACAATATCTAGGCTAACAGGAGACTCTTGCTTGACCTCTGGAGAAATGCACCCTTGGTTTGAAATCAAATATCCTCACTAACACCAGTACATACAAAAATCATGTTATTATAAGAGACTTTAGACGTAAAAAACATCTTGTCGAACTAACGCTGCGTAATAAATTTGCTGGGCTGGATAACATAGTAGCATGCTTGTTCAAGGACTGAGAGAAACAAGTTAACCTGCCGTGTTCCACACTTGGCCCTCACCTGTGATTGAGTCCAGCAGTTTAGAGAAGTGCCGTCAACAAACTGTTATTGCCTCAATAAAGGGCAAAATCAATAGTGCTGAAATGAGTGGCTGGGCGCAGTAGCCGACGCTGTTAATATCTCGCTGAGAGTGTTCGAAAGAGAGGAGGAGGAGGGACAGAAAAGGGAGGGGAAGACAGAGAGAGGGAGAGAGAGATGTGTACAAGCTCAAGTACTTGAGGAAATCAGGGTAAAATCTATCTGCTAACACCAACCTTGTCTTGACAACCAACCGGACATGTAAAGGTACACCAAGAAATTATTTCTCATTTACCCTTTCCATGTTCACTATCTCTATGCCCTCTTTCCTCATGCTGCCTTGGCTACCTCTTCCCCCTTGTGGTGACTCAATTATTGTTGGGTGAGCAGTAATAAAGTGAGGGCTGTGGTGCCTTCGATCGGCTGACCTGTGAGAAGGCAGCACCGGACAGCTGACTTCACCATGATGGATCACCCAACTCTCTCTCTCTCTCTCTCTCTCTCCCTTCCTGCCTCTGTTCCTTTTGTTCTCCGTCTCTTACTCTCTTTCTCTGCCAACATGTCAAGGCCCAGGCCCATTGTTTTCCATGTGATCAGCATTCTCTGAAGACAAACATTAACCAATTAGGCATTTAATGAGCGAATTTCTATTCATCAGCCAATCATTTTCTTCATAGAGAAACATGTCAGGAAAGACCGACCATGAGCTCTGAGGATGTTAAGTGATAGCATGTGCTTCTGCAGAAGCCAAAAGTCAGTGTGATTTCAACTACACTACCCATAATCCTCCAAAAGATCAACACAATGTGAAAAAACTGCAATGTAAACCACATTGAAAGAGTTCAGCAGTGACATCCCACTCCCAAGAAGCACTGTGAAAAACGTAAACAGGCTAGTCTCACTACAATCTTGAACAACCTACATTTTTATATATTAGAATATTTTGAAAAACTTAAAATTATGTATATTATAACTATACAGTGCATTCAGAAAGTATTCACAGCGCTTCACTTATACCACATTTTGTTATGTTACAGCCTTATTCCAAAATGGATTCAATTCATATATTTTTCCTCAATTCTACAAACAAAACTCCATAATGACAATGTGAAAGTTTGTTTGAAATATTTGCAAATTGATAAAAAATAAAAAATGAAAAGAATCACATATACCTAAGTATTTACAGCCTTTGCTCAATACTTTTTGAAGCACCTTTGGCACCAATTACAGTCTTTTTGAGTATGATGCTACAAGCTTGGCACATATCTTTGGGCAGTTTCTCCCATTCTTCTTTGCAGGACCTCTCAAGCTCCATCAGGTTGGATGGGGAGCATCGGTTCACAGCCATTTTCAGATCTGATTTAAGTCTGGGCTCTGGCTGGGCCACTCAAGGACATTCACAGAGTTGTCTCGTAGCCACTACTTTGTTATCTTGGCTGTTTGCTTAGGGTCGTTGTCCTGTTGGAAGAGGAACCTTCGCCTCAGCCTGAGGTCCAGAGAGCGCTCTGGAGCATGTTTTCATCAAGGATGTCTCTGGACATTGCTGCATTCATCTTTCCCTCGATCCTGACTAGTCTCCCAGTTTTCCTGCAGCTGAAAAACCTCCCCACACCATGATGCTGCCATCACCATGCTTCACTGTGAGGATGGTATGAGCGGTGCCTGGTTTCCTCCAGACCGCTCAGTTTGGCCGGGCGGCCAACTCTAGGAATAGTCCTGGTGGTTCCAAACTTCTTCCATTTACAGATGATGGAGGCCGCTGTGCTCATTGGGACCTTCAGTGCTGCAGAAATTGTTCAGTACCCTTCCCCAGATCTGTGGCTCGATACAATCCTGTCTCGGAGGTCTACAGACAATTCCTTGGACTTCATGACTTGTGTGCTCTGACATGCACTGTTAACTGTGGGGCCTTATTTAGACAGGTGTGTGCCTTTCCAAATCATGTCCAATCAACTGAATTTACCACATGTAGACTCCAATCTACACTCCAATTCTACAACTCCAAGTTGTAGAAATATCTCAAGGATGATCAGTGGAAATGATCAGTGGAATGATCATGTTATCAAGAGAGAAACTCGTAACTTAGAGCGTAAATGGAAACAAACAAATTTAGAGGTCTTTAGAATCGCGTGGAAAGATAGTATGTCACGTTATAAAAAGGCCCTAAAAGCAGCCAGGGCTGAGCATCTCCGCAAAATAATAGAAAATAATCAAAATAACCCAAGGTTTTTATTTAACACCGTGGCTAGCCTAACAAATAAACAAACATCGCCTGAGCAAAATATTCCGTTACAGTTTAGTAGTAATGATTTTATGAATTTCTTCACTGAGAAAATAGAAAGCATCAGAAACAAAATTGTAAATGTACAATCTTTAATGATGTGTTATGATTCAACCGCGATTATCGCCCCTCAAGAACTACTACACCGCTTTACAACCATAGGACAGGAAGAGCTAAATAAACTTATCATTGCATCTAAACCAACAACATGTTTATTAGATCCAATACCCACTAAACTACTGAAAGAATTGTTACCTGTAGTGGAAGAGCCTCTTCTCAATATTATTAACTCATCTTTATCTTTAGGTCATGTTCCAAGAATATTCAAGTTGGCAGTCATAAAACCTCTCATTAAGAAGCCACAATTAGATCATAATAACCTAGCAAATTACAGACCAATTTCAAATCTTCCATTTATGTCTAAAATACTAGAAAAAGTTGTGTCCGCTCAATTGTGCGCTTTCTTGCAAGAAAATGTTATCTATGAAAAATTTCAATCAGGATTCAGGCCGCATCATAGCACAGAAACTGCACTCGTTAAAATCACAAATGATTTACTTCTAGCTTCTGACCAAGGCTGTATCTCAATACTAGTTCTACTCGATCTTAGTGCTGCGTTTGATACCATAGATCATAAACTACTCTTAGATCGACTTCAAAATTATACTGGTGTTCAGGGACAGGCATTAAACTGGTTTAGATCGTACTTATCAGACCGCTACCATTTTGTCTGTCTAAATGGGGAAAAATCAAAGATGACGTCAGTAGACTATGGGGTGCCGCAAGGATCCGTGCTAGGCCCTCTGCTATTCTCTATATATATGCTGCCACTTGGTAATATTATAAGAAAACATGGAATTAATTTCCACTGTTATGCTGATGACACTCAATTATATATTTCATCACGACCGGATGAAAACGCTAAATTATCTAAACTGACAGCGTGTGTTGAAGATATTAAATACTGGATGACGTGTAATTTTCTGCTATTAAATTCAGATAAAACGGAGGTGTTACTTATTGGTCCAAAAAACTGACCACAAAACCTCTCGCAATACAATTTTACCTTGGAAGGATGTCCTGTCACTTTATCCACTACAGTAAAAGACCTGGGTGTTATATTAGACCGCAACCTGACATTCGAAAATCATATTTCATATGTTACAAGAACGGCATTTTTCCATCTTAGAAACATTGCTAAGCTACGTAACATGCTATCTATTTCTGATGCAGAAAAGTTAGTTCATGCATTCATGACCTCGAGATTAGATTACTGTAATGCTTTATTAGCTGGTTGTCCTGCATCCTCAATAAACAAACTACAGTTAGTCCAAAACGCGGCTGCTAGAGTTCTTACTAGGTCAAGAAAATATGATCATATAACACCAATTTTATCATCTCTACACTGGTTACCTGTGAAGTTCCGTATCAATTACAAACTATTGCTACTAACCTATAAAGCCCTAAATGGTTTAGCTCCAGTGTATCTAACGGATCTTCTATCGCCCTACAATCCATCGCGCTCTTTAAGATCACTAAACTCTAGGCTTCTGGTCATTCCTAGGATATCTAAGTCCACTAAAGGAGGGAGGGCTTTTTCACATTTAGCTCCTAAACTCTGGAATAGTCTTCCTGATATTGTTCGAGGTTCAGACTCGCTGTCCCAGTTTAAAACTAGATTAAAGACGCATCTCTTTAGCCAAGCATTCACATTATAATTATCTTTTTATACTACAGTTAAATCGGATCAAAAGCATTAATATAATATTCTGAACAGCAGCTACGCTAATCATTTCCCATCTGCTTTTCTGTTGTTATCTCGGGACACTAGTCCCGAGGTAAATAGTTCATCAGCTCCAGTTTGTATCCAGCCTCTCATGGAGACTTCGGATGCCCCGACACCTGTGATGAGACGACTCCACGCCTGTGAAGAGACGACTCAACGCCAGCGTTGTTATGGCCTAAATTAATACACGATTGATTAACTTTTTCGAACATTATTCTTTAACATTGTCTTTCTAACATTTTTACTGTACATCTATGAAATGCACTTTCTGTAAAGCTGCTTTGAAACAATGTGTATTGTGAAAAGCGCTATACAAATAAATTTGAATTGAATTGAATTGAAACAGGAGCTCAATTTTGAGTGTCATGGCAAAGGCTGTGAATACTTATGTACATGTGATTTTGTTTAATAAAGGTGCAAAGATTTCAAACAAACTTCTTTCACATTGTCATTATGGGGTATTGTTTGAAGAATTGAGGAAAAAAATTATGAATATAATCCATTTTGGAATAAGGCTGTAAACATAACAAAATTTGGAAAAAGTGAAGCGCGGTAAATACTTTCCAGATGCACTGTAACCAGATTAGTACTTTTTTAATTGTCTTTTTTTTATTCTTCATGGGATATTTCATTCCCTCATAAAATAAGTTAAATTTATACTTTTCTCTGATTAGAAAAAATGCTTCAAAGTTTGCAATGTTGTGAATCATGTAGGAGTTGGATGTTTTGATTCATGATTTACTCTATTATTAAGGATTTTAAAAAATCCCAATGGAAAAAATGAATGCATTACACACAAAAGACACAATTAATTTTTTGTTGTTGTCAAAAATAGTAAAAAAAAATTGAAATAAGACAGATATCTTGAGAAGCAAAATTACATAAGATATAAAGGTTTGTTTTTAGAGAAATCTAACAAAATTTTGTGAGGCTTACGCTCCAAATGACATAAAACTTAAAATAAAAATAAAATGCAAATGGGAAATGTCACGGGAACTGTCCTGCATGCAGCCGCCAGTACCCGACGAGTGAACTGCTAATGTTTTATGTAACTGGTGGAATAATATTTACATTTTCATTTGCTGTGTGGGTGCTAGTTGGGAAACAATAGGCACAGGCGGACTATGGGTCCAATAGCCAAGACTATTTCGACTAAATTCGTTACCCACTGATAGAAAGATACTTTCAAACGGTCCCGTGCTTATTTGTGTTCATGCTCTCATCAAAGATTTCTAATTACAACAGGTTTTGCAGTGTAGAGCACAGTGTTTGCGTGCTGCAACTGAAGAGATCGACAGCTTCAGTCATTAATTTGCTCGCTTTCTGTATATAATCTACTCGCAATTTGATGCTGCTAAGAGGACCAATGGCCACGTATGCCAAACAGGACCCATAGAGGACTCTAATGGGAGCTGTGTAGTTGGTTCCGAAGAAAACGCATGACGCAGAATGAACGAGATAAAAAAAAACCTTTAATAAACACAGAGAACTAGAACCCCAACACATTTACCATTAACGACACCAAACAGAGAACTGGGTGTGTATCTAATCAGAAACCATAGCAACAAACAATAATACGTGAACTCAAGCAAACAGTGACAGAAAAAACGAATCAGAACAGAACCATGACAGTAAGTTATACTGTATTCATTATTTTTCCTTTGAATGATGGCTATTTTTCTTACCTCGTTGGGAAATATTTTTTTCTTGTTTTAAGCACAAACCTCAATGAATTTTGTTTGATTTCTCTAAAAACAAGACTATCATTTTGTTTTAATAAGTGGAGAAAAAAATGGTACATGGGCAGCTGAAAAAGTGAGCACGTCCTTCGGTATCTTAATATAACAAATATCTAACTGCTTCCTGTGGGATTTCCCCCATACCTGACCCTGAAGCTATCTTGCCGAGTAGTTTTGCCTACCTGTTTTATTCAGCATCTCTAATAGAGTGAGGCTGCTCACTTGTGGGCCGTTCCACCCTATTCATTAAAAGGTAAGGAATCAGTTAAAAATATGGGCGACCGTTAAGCAGGCTCTCTGGGGAGTTCAGGCGCGAGTGTATTCTGGTTTGCCTCCCTTAAGCTGGAAACAGTGGGAAAGATGTGACAAGCGACCCCGGCCATGACCCACCTAATGCATTCAGCTTCATCATCAGCCCGGGAAAATGAGCCCAAATCAAGCCAAGGTTAAGACCACAGAGAGCATTTGTGAGCAACATGTTGCCCCAGTTTCAATGAAAATTACCAGACAGTTCCAATATGACAGACAGAGAAAAATAATCATAGAGGGGCAGATTTTACGTTTCCTCTTTCTGCAGAGAAGCTAATTTCTCTGACAAGCAAATGACAAAAACAGGATTGCCAAACCTTTTGATTATGTTTTTTTTAACAATATTACTGAGATTACACACACACACACAAAATAAAGCAATTACATATTTTAAATATATATACTGTATATTTAATGTCATTATAAAGTTTTTTTTTCTATCTTCATCAGTGACATCAATGAGCCAGTAATGTAATAGTCCCCATCAGCATTAGGAGGGACAAGTAGCAACACATGTCTGCTGGTAATTTCTACAAGGCCCTTTAGCGGGTCAGCACAGTGCTCCAGTACACGATGGAGGGCGAGTGTGTGTGTGTGTGTGTGTGTGTGTGTGTGTGTGCGTGAGTGTGCGTGTATGCGATAACACAGGGTTCAGACTGAGGGACTGCACAGGAAGGTATTCAGACAATGTCCATGTGGTTCATTAGGGACTGAGATCAAACGCCATTGCCCTCTTTAGCCCCACTGACAGGAGACAGAAGATCTGTCCTCTCCTCACCAGCTGGGGAATGGACACTAACACGAGGGATGAGTGAGGGAGTGAGGGAAGAGAATGAAAGAAGAAATTGAGAGATAGAGCAAGGAGGAGGACTACTATATAAGAAAGCCTGAGCGTGCAATCTCCAGAAGTTGGATAAAGCCTACATCAAAAAATGTCCCAAAATTGTTCATGGCATGTTTATTAGTTATGCTACAGATAATATTTAACAAATATCACTAAACAAAAGTCTGGACACATTTTACCTAAATGATCTAAAAAACGAATTTTGATCATTTAGATCAAAAAGTAGTTTGCACTCAAATATAAATTATTTTTTAAATAAAAATATTATATATTTATTTATTATTTAGTATTGTGTCAAATATAAATTGTGCCTACAAATGATACGATTTTTAAATGATTTCCCCCAAAATTGATAATGAATGAAAAGTTTTCATAGTTTTGATGATTATTATTATTATAAAGTGTGGATAACAATAATAATAATAACAACAACAACAATTTTTATTATGCTTTGAGTATTCACACATTTCAGTTCAGCACCCAAGACATCCAATGAATTTGTGGTATAACCTATGACCCATTTATTCCCAGAGTGCCTGCAAAATGTTAACTCTGACATCACAAAAAGAACAGCTATGAAATCACTTCCTGTCAAACACTAAATCACTAGACAAAGTGCGACAAAGAATTAAATAAAAAAATTGTGTTGTGCAGGTCACATGAGATTAGCAGAACTTTAACTACTTGGACACCAACTCTACATTTGCCCGATTCCTCTAGATTGGCTTTGGTTTGATGCCGCATTCGTTGACCCCATGGTTTAATTTGATGCGTTTAAGGTGTAATGGATTGGGAGGTGGCTCATGGGACATGAATACTGATGGCCTAGCTTTGATACCGAGGGCTGCTAACAGCACAAGGTCAGTTCTGAGCATGAGCATGCCCAGCCGGCAGCCAGCTATAATTACTCCTTTTTTTTTTCACTTTTTTTTTACACTATTAAGTGGTGCTGCTGGAGCAGGGCTCTGGGGTATAGGACACGCACAACAAGATAAAGTAATGTTTATTTATCCCTCCCAAAGGATCCATTTACTTGGCCAGCCTCTCCTTAAGAACCATGCATGGAGAGAGAAATAAACACCCAACTGGGTCCACAACTGGGCTCCTTTCACAGAGAATACCGAACACAACTGCGTGAGATTGAATATACAGTATATAATCTCTGAACTGAAGGAGTCTGTAATGAATGGTTCAAATAACAAGACCATGTTTCAGCTAAGGCTACCATGGTAAATGGAAATCAGGACCAGTGTGTTTATGTTAGTAATTACTCTGTGGAACATAGAAGTGAACTAGTGAAATTAAAATCAACAATTAAAGTCAACATTTAAACCCAATTTACCTCTATAATGTGACATATTTATGTGTGAAACACAATATACAATGAGAAAATCTGGATGGGACTTATTCTTTGGGAATTGTTTGGACTGTGAAAAATAGGTGGATGTACCAGAATGAAGCCAGACTGAATGCATGCACTAAACGGCGCCTAAATAGTTATTTGGCTTTTGGTTATCATTATCCAGTAGCCTGTGTGGCCTAATTGACGTCAAAAGAAAACAAAAGTTGTTTCAAAGGATGATCTTTGGAATAACACACCAATGAATAAGACCAGAAATGTGTATTCAGAAAGTAAATAGGGACTTCATGTTGACTTTAAAGCAAAGAAAGCACAACAGTTATGTCATGTAAGAGAACTGACCTTTGGTAGGCGCTCAGGGTCGCCTGGGTGTCTAGGGATCACCTTCTGTAGCCGCTGGAAACCGTAGTCAATAGTGGGTTCATTCAGTGCTGCAGGAAAAGAGAAAATGCAACCATGTCACCACAGTGAAATTCAACACCTATCTGCAATTACCATAACAAAGAAATGTATATAAAACATAAGTGTCATTTCCTTCAGACCTCAATACAGTTCCAAAAAACACAAAGTAGAAAGCAATAAAATGATAACCAAAGTATCAAATATTATGTTTCCTAACTAGCTGCCAGAATATCTGTATCAATTCCCACTATGCTTTAGCCATTTACAAGCACAAGGCACCACTTTATGAATAAAACAACACTTGAGCAGTTTGTGTGAATGGATCCTATTTTCGCAGCCGGTGCAATGGTGCAACCATCATGGACAGCTTCACAAACTGAGATTTGTACAGTTTAACAGCAATGCAACTCTTCTTGTGCTCAACTTTGAATATCTCGCTGTAACTTCAAAAAAAACAAAAACACAAGAGATCAACTGAATATTATTTGTTGTAATCTACATTATGCCACAAAAGCTGTTGACTGAACCTAACTTACAGTTTATTGAACTCGTTATAATAATCCTTTAAACATACATATACAGCTGGATCAGCAAAAAGTTAGTTATACAAACGACCAACAGATCTGATGATGACCAGAAGCAGCCAGATCATTTCATCTATAGGCAAGTACAAGGCTCCTTTTTAAATGTCCTTAAGCAAACTCCAATAACAAATAATGCTCTATTCAACTCCCTCGTTTGTTTTGTTTACATAAGCACCACTAATCTGCAAAACAAATCTATAGACCACCATTATGAGCAAATAATTCAATTAACGTTTTCATTTCTGTGTAGCGGCACCTCCCACTCCTCAGAGGCCCACAGACAGCTTCACGAATGCTCGCTGAGGACAGAGCAATAAGATAATATTGAAAAAGGAACCCGATCTGCATGATAGGCCCAAACATCCTGCACGGGTGGACCACATGGTGCTTGGCCCGATGTTTTTCTAACCTCCCTGGATTGAGTGGGACTTTCACACTGAGACAATGGGTCTTTCTCCAGCACTGGCCCACTGAGCTTGTTTGTGTGTTTATCTGTTGTGGTGCTAAACTCCAGCCCTCAGGGGCACATTCACACAGAGCCCTTCAGTGATTCCCTGAGACAGAGTAAGAGATATACAGAGAGAGATATGTCTGCAGAGATATTTGATATTTGATATGCAGCATGCACTACAGTGGCCCCAAAAGTATTTGGTCATTTAAGCTATGCTTACAAATGTATGAATTCCACTGCATTAGATAACACATATCAAACCAAGAAGCATCAAACAAATTAAGACATTTTCTCACAACTGGTCTGTCTCTGATGTCACTTTTCAAGAGACAGAATACTATCAGAATAACCACAAGTATAATTAATCATATTAAATATGGTTAATATGCTCCACTTTAATTTTCTTTCTAAACAATATATGAATTGTTTTATCATTTCAAACGAATCTATTTTTGTGAGGTGTATATTTTTGAAACTTGAGCTTACGTTACTACTTTAACACAAATGGCACTTCGTTTTAGCCTATATTTTGAAATGTAATGCAATAATATTCATACATTGGGGTATGTGTCAAAAATACTTTCTTTTTTTTTGGAGCCAATGTATACTGTTGTTTTTAGGCTGGATTTATGCTACATCTGGTACACAAATTACTTTTGCTTTAAATTTGCTTATATTTTTTTTTTAAATAAATCAAGCATTCTGCATTAGTTCAGGCAGGCCACATAGTCAAGGATTGGGAAAAAAAAATTCCAACTCCGTCCATATCAGCTGATCCGATTCCTATCCACTCAATTGGCAACTCTCAAACAGGGCACCTTACTTAAGCGTAGCTTCAGTTCAGTCTGCCTGCTTGGCTGCTTCCACTGCACACTGCTTTGCAACCCACCTCCGCCCCAGCTCCTCCTTAAACTGTGTTTAACGTAATCAATGTCATTCTGTTGTCATCGATGCATGCTCTGTTCTCAATGGGGGATTTACGCTGCCCTCTCAATTTAAAAAAAATTTCCCTGTTCCCTGTCTTGGCTTTTCATGGAGCTCATGAAAACGATGGGGATTTTAGAACAGAGCCATATCGCTAAATGTAAATTTAGCAAAATATGCCAGTAAAAAAGTTGGCTAAAAGTTTGTCTATGGTGTTTTTGACTTAAGTGGACCTGACTGAATTTAGAAATGTATATGTCAAAATGTCTTTGATTCACCCTCAACTAATTGATAATTTTCCACATTAGAAGGAAGTCAGTGAAGATCCCAAAACCTGACTTTAATACTGTAATACAAGTATTTGGATATGTGACATAAGATACCCAAAAGTCATTTTAACATTTGTTAACTATTTACACACACTTTCCCCCTCTCTTTTTCTTCCATGATAGACTGACCGCCTTTCTTTTGCCCGAAGCGTCAAATCTCAAACAAAACAGAGGAGGAGCAGCAAAAATAGCAACTGTGGACTAGAGTCCTCTGGGCTCAGTTAATTGTCCTGCTGAAGAAAAAAAAAAAAACAGAACTGTAACAGCCTCACTCTCTTCCAGCCTCCCTTCTGTTTGCCCTGTAGGCCGCAGCCTGGACATTTCCTGAGGGAGTTCGCCCAGCTCCCCTCAGCTCCACAGCTGAGAGGACAGACTGTGGGCAGCCTCTGAGTGCAGTGGAGTGGATTCAGATGGCCAAAGGCCCAGACAGAACCAGACCCCTGGAGCCCAGAACACAAGCTGTGCCCAGCCTGGCCATGGCTCCATTGGGGAACAGGGGCAGCTCTGACTGTACATCAATGCCCCTCGATACAACATCCAACGGCAGGTGGGATCAAAGACTTTATAAGAACAAGCAAATGCTGGTCCAGTATCTGGTTTTGACATAAAGCCTAAAACATACATTGGAAAGAAAGAGTTATTTGTAAAAATCCAGGCTTCATCCCAACGAACTCTGTAAAAAGTCGTATTTACTTTTACAAAAAGCCGTAACTTCATTAAAAAGCGGTTGACATTGGATAATAACAGGAGACTTCATGTGGCGAGACACAGCAGGGCTCAACAACTCGCTGTTTGAGAGGCAACATTAACCTCGAATTTCTCGGCCGCCATGACCGCCTGGATGCACAGTTGCTCACGCAGCACTGTGATTGACTAGCTGTTTACTTAAAGAGCAAGACGAAAAGAAAAAAAAAACAGTTAAAACAATCCTGGAGCATGATGGAGAACAGACTGCAGCTATCGGCGAAGGAAAGAACAACAAAAACAGTCGAATGTGACAGAATGATTCAAAGCTGCCCTTCGGCTGACAATACATCATATCTAAATAGGCTTCCTGTAATCAGGTCTGTTGGTGGTTTGGAGACAGGGATATGGAAGTGCAGACCGGTGCGGAGGACAGAAGCGGCCCGAGTGGTGCCCGAATGGGGGTTGGTGAGAAGCTGATTGCAGGATATCGTAATGGCAAAGAAATAGATGGAGGCTGAATGAGAGATTGTGTTGTGCAGAATTACAGCAGGTCTGACATGAAGGTAGGAGAGAGTGAATGGAAGAGTAAAAGAGTGGGGGTAGCCTGAACTATGTGAAAAGAAAGCTGTAGCTGTAAGGTCTGGACAGCCACCAGGTTTCTGTGGCTTGAAGAAAACATGATGCAATATTCGCAACACATTTAACTACGGTAATACGACGTATTTCACCAAGGCTACATTTATCATAACTACAGTAAAGATAGTAATATTGCGAAATATTATTACAATTTAAAATAACTGTTCTATTTTAATATATAATTTATAATAAATAATGTATTCCTGTTATGGGAAGGCTGAATTTTCAGTAGTCTTCAGTGTCACATGATCCTTCAGAAATCATTCTCATATTCTGATTTGCTGCTCAAGAAACATTTCTTATTATATAAATGTTGAAAAAGGTTGTGCTGCTTAATATTTTTGTGAAAAATGTGATGCATTTTATTCAATATTTTTTTTAAAATATAAAGTTCAAAAGAACAGATCCTTGTTAAATAAAAGTATTAAGTTCTTTAAAAAAATAGGGGTGCTCAGATCAGCTATTTTTGCTGCCATAAATGAAAAATTATAATAAAAAAAAAACTTTTAATGAAAAAAAATAAGATAATGAATCACTGATAATTTGCGAGCCATTCAGGGACATGGATCATCTCATTATACTTAATTTGTCTTCAAAAATACACATGCAATAGTGTATCTTGAGTAAATCACCACATTTAAGAGTGAATAATGAAGTGGCTGCTGGAGCAGAACTTTTGTGAGGGACATTTAAAGAATCTCTCTTTGAATAGGACCCATGTGCTAGTATAATGAGGCATGGGTCGTGATGCAAAGCACCTCTGAGAAGGACATTAAGTTAATGTGTTGATACAGAGATGGATGGGCAAGATCTCAGGCTAAACTGTACTCTCCCACACTTAAAGACATCTGCACGTGTTTACTCTCCTTCATTGCTATTGATTTTCACATACTGTACAATCCTCCAAACCAGTCGACTCGATAATGCACACTTGCTGAGAGAGAGACTGTGTACTGAACAGTTTGCGGTAAAGTGCTGCTAATTTTATAAAATCACAGAACGCCCACTGAAAACAATGATGCAAACAAGACAAGTCCATGCAATTCTGGTATATGTCGCAAATCAACACATGACATTGACCAGTGACAGCATATACGTTATCGCAAAAACAAACTCAAACCCTTGAGACCACACAGAAAAAAGAAAAAAAAAAACACCTCCTGTGCTGGGTCATGGAGTGAACTTTTTCAGAAAGTCAAACTAAACAGTGTATTTTCAGAGATACACACCAAACAGGGAAGTAAAATCCCATGAGCTTCTTCATTTCCGGACCCTCTACAGTATGTCCTGCTTGGTTTGTAACGTTGTTTACCAAACCATGCACAGCAGACCTGTATATATATAGAGAAACACCTTTCAACTGTCCATGCACTTGTTTACTTTTACAGTTTCAGAAACTGGCAAGCTGTGGTTTCCACTTCTTTCTGGGCTCACGGAGCGGTTTCACGACAGAAATAACACCCGCCAGTCACGCGACATATATGATAGAGTCCGTCTTGTGTCATCACGGATTCATTGCAGCTCTCCAATTTCATACGCGAAGGAGAACGAAAAGGTTACGTGTGATGTCATGAGCTGAAATAAAATCTACAAAATCAATATTGAAAAGAGCAGAATATCAGCCGTATACCATGACATCTCGTTACGTTTAATGAATATAATCGATATAGGCAAATATAGGGCCGTTACGGACCTCCTGAAGGCGCGAATTGAATCTTCTGCCTTGTGAACAAAGAAACTATCAAGGAACAGACCTGATTTTCCAAAAAAGGAAAGCTACAAACACATTACCAATCGACAGCTCCCCTCTTTCTCCAGAAGACGGGATCAAAACGAGTAAAACATATCAGCAATAAATAAATAAATGAACAACAACCACTGCTTGAAGGATTCCTCGCAATCACACAGATCAATGCTCATTGAAATTTCATGAAGGCACAGCCGGATCGCTTCATATTTCACAATAATAACTACGGGCCTGCGGGGGTGAAGAGAGGAGAGGAGAGGAACGAGAAACTACTAAAAGACAATACTATGAGCGCTGTCAAAAGCAGATGGAGCCAGTCAAAACAGTATATTTTAAAATACCTTACACCACCAAAAAAAATCCCACACTTAATAACTCACACAGAAGCCCGAGGGCAGAATGTGGGCGGCAGTTTTTAGACTGGTGAGAACACGATATTTGTGGCTTTCCTGTTTTTGAGACCAGATGCTAGCGCTGAGCTGCTGGTGGTAAATTGAATCAGCTGACCACACATAGACCTGCAGGGCTAGAACAGTATCCCTGACTGACGGAGCAGAAAGGCATGCTGGGTAATTGGTCTTTAGCAGAACCTTTTAACAGGCACTTGTGGGCTTTGTACAGAGCTGTTAATGTCAGGGTGGTAATGTTCTGTACATGTTAGGGAACGGCAGACTCCGTTTTACACTCTCTCTCTCTCTCTCTCTCGTTCTCTCTCTCTGTTTTCCCCAGAGCTCTCTTTCATTCAGGTGTGATCTCATATGCTGTGGATAGGAATCGATAGGCTCAGTGGCAGGGTGTTCGATGCCTGCCTGAATTATTGCTTCATTTCTCTCCCTATATAGATGAGGCCTGTTTTTCCTCAGCCCTCCCTACGTCGGGATCAATACCTTACAATCTCATTTTTATCCATTTTTCCATAAAACCAGTGATAGCGTTTATTTGGAAAATCCGACAAGCTAAATAAGGCATCACTTTAAGACATGGGGGGTGGGGGGGGGATCTTGGAACCTGTGACCATAAAATGGATGACTTGTTTTTCTTGATCGTGAGCAGCAGCTTCTAAAAGACATCTGTGTGAAATGGCCCACTGAAGACGCCCCGCTGTTGAGCAAACCAATTGCTCTATATCTTTATGGTTACAATCTCCACCATGCAGAGGTTTAGCAATTTAATTGGAACGGTTATCATTGATCACCTAGTGTGACCCCATTTGTCAATAGAATTAAAGAGACTCATTATCAAAATCGAACGATCACTCAACCCACTCAAGAAGAAAGCTTACGGCAAATCTAGTGGTTGGAAAAAAATACATAGGTGACTACAATATATAATTTGTTTTGATCTACATTTTTCAGTCTGCAAATTTTATATGGAATTTGTAACATTTTACGTGGAAAAAACTTCACAGTAGGGTCCAAAAATAGAAATGTAGAAATTACATTTTTGTACAAAGGTTTAGGATTTTTTTTTTTTATTGGTGAAAGAAATGAATACCTTTTT
Organism: Gobio gobio; assembly: GCF_949357685.1. Lineage (NCBI taxonomy): Eukaryota > Metazoa > Chordata > Actinopteri > Cypriniformes > Gobionidae > Gobio > Gobio gobio. The sequence continues at coordinate 32,040,110 of NC_137109.1, read as the reverse complement.
TCAGCAAAATTGATCAAAAGTGACAGTAAAGGCATTCATAATGTTACAAAAGATTTATGTCAAATAAGTGCTGTTCTTTTGAACTTAATCTAAAATAAGAAACAACAGCACCAAAACCAACAATATTTAAGAAACATTTCTAAGGCCTTAAAGGAACTCATTTTCCAACTCCCCTAGAGTTAAAGAGTTGAGTTTTACCGTTTTCGAATCCATTCAGCCGATCTCTGGGTCTGGCGGTAGCACTTTTAGCATAGCTTAACAAAGATACTGTAACTGAATCTGATTAGACCGTTAGTGTCTCACTCAAAACAATGACCAAAGAGTTTCGATATTTTTCCTATTTAAAATTGGACTCTTCTGTAGTTACATTGTGTACTAAGACCGACGGAAAATGAAAAGTTGCGAGTTTCTAGGTCGATATGGCTAGGAACTATACTCCCATTCCTGTGTAATAATCAAGGAACTTTGCTGCCGTACCATGGGTGCAGCGGCGCAATGATATAACGCAGCGCCTGAAAATAGGTTAACTACCATAAACATAACCAATGTGACAACCTGCTTGCACAGGCAGCGTGCTGGGGACTATTTCCAGGCACTGAGCAATATCATTGTGCCTTCTGAACTCTTCATTTTTGAACGAGATGCTAATGGTCTAATCAGATTCAATGATCTATGTTAAGCTATGCTAAAAGTGCTACCGCCAGACCCGGAGATCGGCTGAATGGAATCGAAAACGGTAAAAGTCAAATGTTTAACACTAGGGGAGTTGGAAAATGAGCCTATTTTCAAAAAAAGTGTAGTGTTCATTTATTGAGCAATGTTCTTGTTTACGTTGAAGCACAAGAAGCTCTTTGGATCATTCATGAAATCATACTGGATAATATGATCATTAGGTTTTACACAAACTTTCTTTTGTTTCTTTTTGTATAGAAGCATTTTTCCTTGTGAACTCAGAATTTTGGATGCTATATTTACATAAAAAGAGAGGGTGTATGCATGTATGATCTGAAGTCTGTTTTTTCCCTCAAGTAAAGTGACAAATACTTCCCATAGACTTAATCATTGGGCAGGCGTAGAGAGCTCCCTCTAATGTGATCGAGCAGAGTCTTTTAATATCAGGCCTGATGGGTGCTGTTCAACCCACTGGCCTGCATACTGAGCAGCAACGAATTGCCTGCTGAACATTTCAAGTGATTCATCAACACCTCCAATCTATCGGCTGCACAGGGCTTCAAATACGCTCGCTGGCAGATAGCATTATAACTCTGCCTCTTTCCCCCAAAAACAGACGGAAAACCCCTTTGACGAATGATGCAAACATGGCAATCTGGTGAGAAGTAATACACAACCAAACATGGAAATGCATTTGTTGCAGATGAATTGAAAGGGAGGAAGCGGTAGAGAAAGTAGGGGGGCATGATTCATCCCTCTTATCTGCGGAGTGCCATGCAGGATGGGTAATGTCCCAGGCGGTGAGTGTTTAATTGTTTCTGATGATAAATATAATTGCAAAGAGCTTCTAGATGTTTAATTGCAGAGGCCCAGAAACTGGGTGAGGAGAGATCACTTTGACTGGGTCTTCCTCATTAAAGCTTGGGTTTGTGATAGTGTCTCAACTTCAGTATTCCAGCAATGCAAAAAAAAAAAGAGCACTTGGAGCACAAAATGAGAAACTCTGAAGAACATTGTGGTCATTTTTACATTCAGTTTAATTCAATGAATGGGGACTGGAGCTGTCAAGCTTCAGAACGGATTAAGCACCACAAAAGACAGGCCATCCGACTCATGTTTTATAACTACCTTCAATGTGATATCTTTATATGAGGAACAGACCAAAACTTAAGTTATTTAACTTGCATTTACTTGAAACAAATTGCATTTAAGAGAAGTAACATGAGAGAAGTCCGATTTGTGAACGGATAATTCTTTTGAGTCAAATATTTCCAATGAACTTGTTTACTCGGTGTCTTTTCACAAGTTCAACTCATTTAGAAGGCTAATCTAAAAATCTCATTAATGCGACGTATTTGGTAATTGCATCGCTTTTTTTTACCATCTCCCATACTCATTACACTGATGCAAAATGCCTAAAAACCCAGCAAAATGAAAATAAAAGGCATCATGTTTTGTCATTATATTCATAAACATACTGGCAAACCCAATGATATAACACTGAGAAAATGCGTCTCTCACTGCTTCCTGTAGTTTACCATAAATAACTTAAATTAAATAACGTAAATAACGCAGGCCACTTTTTTCGTCACTAATACGTTTGATCTTTTATTGAAAATAGTCTACATTTACCTGTTGAGACAATGCGTCACAAGCACCAGTAAGAGCTGTTGAGTTGATATATTTTTGTATTTCCGCAGACAGGCTTTATGGTACAACTCAAGCAAGGTAATTGTGTAACAATACTTTTTACAAAAACATTTTACAATACTTTCATTATTTTAGCTTGAGTCCCTATTTAATGTAATTGCATGGAGGGGGGGGGGGTTACATTTTTTAAAATCTCTTTGTTTTCCACAGTAGAGAGAAAGCCATATGAGTTTTGAGCGACATGATGGTGAGTAAAAGATTTGTGGGTGAACCATCCCTTTAACTACAAATCGTTGGCCAGCCAGAGGCACAGTTCACACAAGCATGTGCCAAGAATCCTAGAGAATCTGAGACTTCTGAAATGAGAGGCTTTTGAGGAATCCATTAACTGCGTGGCTGCTGGGTTCATAATCAGAGTGACGTCAAAGCCAAAACACAGCTCTATAACTACAGATGCAACAGTGTCAGATACCATCAGCCTCATAATGTAAACGTAAAGACAATACTCTAAAATCATGCATAGTGCATATATACTTGAGAAACATGCACTGAATGTAAAAAGCTAAATAAAATTATTTTTTCCCTGAAAGGATTGTTTTTTTCCTCTCCACCATGGCTGTGAGGGATGTTCTCCAGGTACGGCTCAGCCTTTCCGCATGGCTGTGTGGTGTTTGAGCACGGCAGCATCAGTGCACCATTGATTTAATTAGGTCTCCATCTCCTCTGCCTGACAGAAGTTGATTAGAGGTGCCAGATGCCCCATGTGTAATTCCACTGCCAGCTGCCACATAGCTTTGCCAATACTCTATGATTAGTACCCACTGGCAACTGGGCAAGGCACAGGTGCCAACTGGAGCCAGGAGAGAGAGACACACACAGGCTGACGTCCCACTGCAGTAGCTGGGACAGGGGGACAAGGGGACGAGGGGCGGCCCAAAATGCTTTAAACTGAGGAGAATCGCACAGTGGGGCCAACCGGAGGAGGGCGTCAGATCAGCACCAGCCATTTTTAAGTCACAATGAAATCAAAATGTACATTTTTATGGAATATTGTATTTATTATAAATCATGTCCTCTTGATCTTAATCAAAATAACTTCTCCCTGTTGCAATGACATACTGCTGTGAGGGCGGGACAACCTGTCACTCACATGAGATCTCAGCAATAGCAAATGACAATGATCCAATCATCCAATCAATTCTTGATGAACAAAATCAAGTTCCGTCCTACATTTTTTTCTTGTTCGAGAAGCTGTTTCACTTGGATATATGACACAATATAGAAGAAAAAACGATGGAACTTCCGTTTCATGCCAACTTTAATGGTCTGCTGTGAGCTCTCCATTTGGTCTCTTGTCATTAACAGCATTGAGTTTCAAACTGAATTTGAGTGCTCTGAGAATTAAAACCTGCACATCTAATCAAAAGCATTCTAGATGGTTATTGAGCTTGAAGCTTTAGCAAAAGGGGCACATCTAGAAGTGCAGCCATAAAAGGGGGTGGCCATCTGCCCTCTGTTTCAGAGACGTGTGTGGCTGTACGTGTGTTTGTGTGGTTGTGTGCGAATGTCTAAATCCCTCCCTCCATTCCTGCCCATGTGCTCGCTGAATGGGCCATGAAAAGAAGCCAAGTCCAGCGCCATAAACCCAACAAGCATACTCATTCACACCCATGAATGCACAGGCATATACATAGACACCTACTGAGCCAACAATACCCACAGCTGTGCACTGTTTAAACCTATTGATGAGACAGGCCTTTAACATTGCTCCCTTCAGCGTTTTAACACTGTTCAGAAAAGCTGCGCTTGTACTTTGACTGCAAACTCTAAATTTAAACTAAAAAAGCTGCAAGATCAGCAAACAAACTCTTCACCTCTTCCTCCGCTGATTTCACGTTGTTTTACCATTTGATTCCATCATTTGCTTCCATCAAGAGCTTCCTTTACTTCTGGAACTCTGAAGTTAATTACTTCTTGTTGGCTGAACTCCCAATATGTAGAGTACAGTAAACTAATTTTCAAGCCAGCAGATATCACAGGTGACCTCTCTTTCCTTCATAAGATAAGTCCTACATTTCCCTTATCTGTGCAGGCTGCAGGATGTTCCTGGAGTTTGAGGCACAGCCATTCGTATTAAGCTGTGTGCTCAGGAAATAGGTAGGATTCCACTACGGCATAGGTTCCTCACTACAGGAAACACTGGCTGACTGTTACTCAACCCACATGTGAAATCAAGAACAGTTGTGAAGGAGTAAGATATGATGGTTGTACATAGCTGGCTGAGTATGGTTAATGTCCTTACCTGTGTAGATAAATCTGCCCGGTGTACCTTTGCAGAACTGCTTTGACTTGTAGGACAGAGTGACCTCCACAACCCCGGGAATGTGTCTGGGAGGAGTCTGGACTCGAATGGCGTGAGGGGTTATGAGCTGAAAGAGAAAATGAGAAGTGTTTTTTAGGCTGTTATTTTTTGTTGTTGTAGTTGTAAAAATCAAACAAGTAGAGTACATAGGTTGAAACAAGACAAAAAAATATTAAAATATTCACACAGTTTATGAACCGTAACAATGAGAGGATGAGAGAAAAAATTAACGCTGACCTATAACTAGGATACTGACTATGTTCAGAATAGCATACTACTGTCCTATTCTTATAGTGGTACATTCTATATTCTTAATATGCAAAATATCTGTATGTATCTATAAATAGAATACTTGCTGCCTACTGACATCATTTTATATATATATATATATATATACCAATCTCACGGCAATTCATACATATTTGACGAGTTGCCAAATTCGTATGAATTCATGCGAATGACCTCCCCCTAACCCCGCCCCTAAACCTACCCGTCACTGGGGTTTAGACAAAACGTACAAATTCGTACGAGTGATGTCGTACATATGCCGATTGGTATCAGTAACATTTTTTTAAATGTTTTTAAAATAAGTATTTTTCTGCTCACCAAGGCTGCATTTATTTAATAAAAAATACAGTAAAAACTGTAATATTGTGAAATATTATTACAATTTTAAATATGAAATTTGAATATATTATAAAATGTAATTTATTCCTGTGATGCAAAGCTGAACAGCCATTATAGTCTTCAGTGTCACATGATCCTTCAGAAACATTATAAATGATAAATGTAACATTATAAATGTCTTTAGATAAATGTATTGCAGATAAATGCTGTTTTTTTCCCTTTCTATTCAACAAAGTAAAAAAATTGAAAATAAATGTACACAACTGTTTAAAACATTGTCAATAATAATAATAAATGTTTCTTGAACAGGAAATCAGCATATCAGCTTATTAGTTATTATAAACGATTTCTCAATGATCATGCGACACTGAAGACAGAAAATTCAGCTTTGCCATCTCATGAATAAATTACATTTTAAAATATATTCAAATAGAAAACAGTTATTTTAAATAGTGTTTATTGTATTTTGGATCAAATAAATGCAGCCTTGGTGAGCAGAAGAGACTTCTTTTAAAAACATAAAAAAAATTGTACCGATCCCAAACTTTTGAACGGAATATATATAATTGGTCACCTTCACATGCAACATAAGGAGGTAGCAAGTATTCTATTCTGAACATACCCTATACAGTATATTTAGCCTCTGGGATGTTGAGAGCTTCATGGAGTGTTTATTTTTCTCCCTCTCATTCTGTTCTTCATTTTAATATATGAAAAATATTGATGCCATCCTGAAGGACGGTTATGAGAGGTCATTGGTCAATACTAGAGTCAGAGATGACCTTTTCTGTTAGATCCATATGGTGACACAAATCTCGCCAGCCAATGAGATTAAAGCTTTTGTCAGCTGGAGGTGAAGAGAGTCCAAGTCATTACATAATCAAAATTTTGTGAATTTTCGGACACTTGTACTGTATAACTGCTTGTTTTAACACAATGTTTAAAACGTGCATTTAAGGTACCCCTGCATACTAGCTGAGCTATTAAACAGTATTGTTTTGTGCTCTGATTAGACTATGATTTGACTGCTTACAATGTTTGTGAAGCTGTGCTCAATCCCCTTTGAAGAGAAGCCGTGCCACTACAAAGCAGCCATGAGCGCTCAGTTTCCCTGCAAATACTCTGTCAAATTCAAAGCCAGCAGCACTGGTGCTGCTTTACATGGCTTTAAACTGTCCCTTTTATTGCTCACTTAGCTGGGCTTTCATATGCCAGGCAGTGCTCTTCTCACCTCTCAGATAAATATGGCATTGTCAATGAGAGGCTTTTTATAGAATTACCTCTTTTATCTAGCTCTTCTCACACACAAGCAGGTGAAAGACCAAAACAGATGGACAGACAAGAAAACAGACAGACTGGCTAACCAAAAATGAGGCTGCGCTGAGAACAGAAGCATTATGTCACGTGTCTTCTCAGATTTGTTAGCCAAGTGGATTTTGAATCCATCTTCCATATCATACATATTTTATAATTAAGTTGCATAACTATTGTACTGTTGGTAAAAAGGGGAATTTATCATTTCATTTTCTTGGTATTGAAATTCAATTTGAATTGGTGCGATTCTTCAATCTCTTGTTTTTTGGCAAGAGCCTGAAAGTGAGCATGAATTGTTTTTTTGGCCACAGATTTAGCAACTAAAGTGATATTACAGAACGGATTGCATAGAAAAGTAACCAACCTCACTCCAGACCAGCATGGTGCCAAAGATGACCTGTAGGCCGTCAAAGAAGTTATCACCAATGATGATGACTGTGGCACCCCCTGTTGTCCAGCCTTCACTGGGACTGATGGCCTTAATGCACGGAGTAGCTGTTTTAGAGAAAGAAGAATAGGAAAAAATTAGTGCGCTCAGCGTACACAATAAACAGCTTGTTTTCTTGAAAAGGCATATGCAATACATTAATTATGGCTATATGTATTTGCCTGTATACACATCAAGACACCTGTACAATGATTATATGAAAATAATGTCAAGCAGCATCAGAATAAACATCTGGAAGCAGCTAGCACATCACCACTCGTGTGTATTACCCTGTGACATCATTTCATGCACAGACTAAATTCTTAGGAAATAAATGTAAAGCTGTGCAACTGATTTCTTCCTGATTATGGCAAATAGATTTATGAGCCAGACTCTATTAGGAAGCTTTAGGCACAGCTTAATGACAAGTGACTGACTCATTAGAGTCGTCACATATGATTAGACTGTGGCCATTCCTCTGCGCCATCCCCATATGCTTCCTGACAGCGGTGCGAGCATGAGAGATGACGCTCGCTCACCGATCATTTATCTCAATCTACCCTGTATAGTAGCATGATTCACTGCTGTGGTTGCCTGGAAATCTCCTGCATCCTAACCATGATAATCTCTTGTTGTGTTTTGGGATCTTTAGATTGTCACATGGAGGAACACAACTCGAAATCGGAGAGTGGAGTGGATTTGAGCGACAGCAATTTCTCCATCCCGCTCAGTGTTTTGTAATCACTCTGCTCCAGCTCCGCTTCTATTCCCCACTCGCTGGTGGGAGAAAGCCCACTCCAAATCCACTCCATAGCTTTAAAAAATGCACTGTTACAGCTCAGCTATAAAGTCTCTCTTTACCATCTCTTTACTCTCTTCTCTGTTCACCATACTGATATCGATATTACATTTACATTTATGCATTTGGCAGACGCTTTTATCCAAAGCGACTTACATTGCATTCAAGGTACACATTTTACATTTTGTCAGTTCTTGCTTTCCCTGGGAATCGAACCCATGACCTTGGCGTTGCTAGCGCCATGCTCTACTGTTTGAGCTACAGAAAAGCTACATAAATATGATTATATATTAGAGATTATATACATGTATATAATAAACATATCATTTGCATTATACATTAATATAATTTGAAATATAAAATTTTACATACATTTTAATGTATCAATGTTAGATATTTAATTGTTCATGCCTTTTCCCCAATTATTACATTTTGATTGCCTTTGCTATTATTCTATGCATTGCTCACTTACTTAATTGTTTAAAAACTTGTTTAATAACTTAACTTAAAATAAATGTATTCTTGTAATTAAATTTATATATAACTATATATATATAATTCAACTGTTAAATGTAATCTTTAGAGTCTCAAAATGATTATGTACATTATACATTTCTAATGCCTAAATTCACTTTTAGCCATCTAAAATGATTGAGTTTAATGTTTTATTAATTTAGTCAAAATAGTGTTATTTTTTAAAATCATCGATTTATCAGACATAGCATGAAAATAATTTTCATCTTATTGTCCATTTTAATATTGTTTCATCCCTGAAGTTTGCACAGTTTCCGATTGCACAAGTTGTACAGGTGATGCATTAGTATGATTAATTTTGCTACAACCCTTTATATTATATTATATTTATTTTTTCTTAATGTTTTCTCAACCTGTTTTTTTTTCCATTCTAACAAATTTTTGTCCATCCCTAAACTCAAGTTTATCTGTCATTTATTTTCATGAAATGTTCTGTCATTTTAACATTTAACTATCATTTTACTACAATAATATTACACAGTAATTGAGTTGCATATTGCAGATAAAGGTGTATTTTTGTGTTTAAATTCAGTTTGACCCAAGTTGTGATTCTCAAATCATTGTTTTTTTTGTCATTTTGAAATAGTTTCTACAATAATATCACACAAATTTCATATTATGTATCGCTTTGCATTTTTCTTACATGGTATGCTAATGATGGAGTGTCATCAGAGCAAGTTTGGAGCGAGAGAAAACCCTGCTCCTTACTCCCGGCAGAACCATGCGACTCCACTTACACTCCGCACAGCTTATACGCATTCTGGTCCAAAGACTCTCAGACTCAGTTGACCAAACAGAGTGCAGGCAAAAACAGGGTGACAGGACACAGAGTAGACACAGAGTGAATCTCTGTCTCTGTCAGCAGCTGACCCCCTGGTGGCTCTGCTTAGGAAATCTGTAATTCCCCTCCGCCTTTGTTTTAGTCATGGACATAATTAATGAAATCTAAGGGTCAGACTGGGAAAGATCAGTCAGTGATGAGTGTACAATAGCAGCACTTCTACCTCCAACCCCTCCTTCCTTCCCCTCTGGGGGTGGTAGGAGAACACGAATGCTAATTCCGCTTGATTATACACACACCTTTATTAAATATTACACTGACCCCATGTGTGCGCGAGGAGGGAGGGGGCCAGGTGCGTGCGCTTGTTTTATGACACTCGTGCAAATGTCATGTGCGCTGGAGTTCGCCAGGCACAGAGAAATCCGGAGTCCTTACAGCAGTCGATCAAAAGGCCAGGCGCCCTGGGACACTCTGAGAAAACAGCAGCCAGCCATAAAAATTCAACACCTTAATGAGTTTAAATTTCATTTCAGTGTGTTGAACTTTGGCACCGGATTCTAAAGCTCTGTGTCTCACTGAAGGCGCTTTAACTGACTAATTACTGCTGTTCCAATTTGCTGCTGAATTTAAATAGAAGGAAAAGACATGAGGGAGGGAAAAAAGGAAAAGTAAGGGTCCTCTGAGGCAGCTGTCGGAGACAGAGAACGGGAGAGTCTGTCACGGGCGGCTCTGTTGTCCTCTGTGTCTCTGGTAGGGGGACTGAGCACACATCCTTTAACAAGCGTTACACGCGGCACTGACTGTAGGCAGGACCCCTGGGGGAGGGTAGGGGTCTACACTCAACGCACGTGTGATAGTGTACCTAAGTGAGGCAGTCGAATGGTGGAGGCAGATGGCCTGCGTGTAGGAGGCAATCGGTTCTGCTGATAGGACCTGAACTGAGATGAGACGAGGCTGTAGACCTCACTCGCACAGCTCAAACTGGTGTGTGTCAGCCATCGGCGATGCCTTGGGAAGAGCTAGCATAGATAATAGCAGGGGATATTGAGAACCTGCAGGGGAAAATGTTCTGGGGAACAGTGTTGGGGAAGCAAGTTTCCACTGTAGCTTGTCAAGCTACAAGAACATTTTAATCTAGTTAAAAACTACAGTCATGGTACCCTTTAGAAAAAAATAGCTCTTATTAAAAGTTCCAATACGAGCTATTAATAAAAAGAAGCTAACCACACTAGCGTTCAAAAGTTTGGGTTCATTAAGATTTTAAAAATGTTTTTGAAGAAGTCTCTTTTGCTGCATTTATTTGATCAAAAGAAAATATTGTAACATTTTCAGCATTATTACTCCAGTCTTTCTTTAGTGTCACATGATTCTTCAGAAATCATTCTAATATGCTGGATTTGATGCTTATTTTCAATGTTAAAAACATTTATGCTGATTAATATTTTTTTGTGGAAACTGTGATACATTTTTTTGAAAATTAAAATGGAACAGCATTTATTTGAAATATATCTATTGTTTGTAACATTATAAATGTCTTTACTGTCACTTTAAAACATCCTTGCTGAATAAAATGATTAGCTTCTTCAAAGAAAAATATTACTGATCCCAAACCTTTGAATGATACTGTGCATTGAAGATTTATATTTATTTATTTATGCAAACAGCTGTATTTATCTGGTACAAAAACAATGCGGATCTCAAATAGGGTGACAACATTAAACAGCATTTGAACACATAAATTTGCACTAAATAGCACATATATAATATGTATGATTATTGCGTAATACTTATATAGAATATTTCCTCTTTTTCATCTCTGCATTTTACCTGTCTACATTTTTATTAACCCATAAACACCTTATAAATAAATAAATTGATATATTTATATTATACAGCAACAGCAGAAAGTCTGTTTTATGAGCGTGTAATCACTTTTTGTATAAGTTAAAGACGTAAGTTAAATATAGAAATGCTAACTAATAATTAAAACAGCAACATACTGTATAGTGATGCATCTGTGGAAGAACTTCATCATCTTCCAGGATTTATATTTATAGAGTCTTGACTCTATTGAATGTTTTCCTGAAGGTATATTGCAATGTAAATAGGGAATTACGTGTTTTAGATTAAGAAATGTGATTTTAAAGCATTTTAACCGCAAATATACAAATCAAATCTTCTTAGACTAACCAAAATGACACAAATTCTGTGTTCCAGGCATGTTGTAATTTTCAAGTGAAGTAATCCACTTTGCAGCCTTGAGGACTTCCCCAGCTAGTCTTTTTTTTGTAGGAACTGTGTTGTGGTTGACTGCTGGGCATAATGCAATTTGGCGGCGTGATAAACCAGGAGAGATGAAGAGGAATGGTGAAGCAATCTGTGATGGTAATCTTGGCCTAAGACGACTCTTTTGCAGGGTGCTGAAATTGTGCATGGATTAAGCAGATGGTGGAATGTGAATCCATCTGATAGGATTAAACTTTGGTGCCTCCTCTGCCGCCATCTGTTCCCTTACGCTGTATGCATGCATACACGCGCTCGCTCGCTCTTACACACATCTCAGATACAAGCACGATAGCTTTCTCTTCTACAAACTTACATTCTTGAACCCTGCAGACATCTATTTCCACCACAGTGCATTTGTGACATGACCTCACGTATTGGTGCCCTCACTTTACCCTCGTCTCCGCAGCCCAGAGCAATCGACACACATGCACACCATGTCTGACAGAACAGGCTCATTAGCTTGAGGGGAGTGGAAATGATTTGAAACTGACACAATAATAAACAGGAGTGGCCGAGCAGAGGTGAGTAAAGGGATATAAGCAGGCAATTTTTGCATATTTTTTGGTGATTATTGTGGAAAAATCAACAGAATACTGTGGAAGGGATTTAAATATGGTAAAATATGTTAAAAATGTTAAAATAACACTATTATTGGGAGAAGAAAGTATTATAACATTAGTCAAAGTACTTAAGATCACAATGGGAATGTAGTGGGAATGTAGAACTCAACGAATGACAGGTATTCCAATTTCGAGTGGGATCTAGTTATTATATAGCCTGGCTCCGCCCTCCTACGTACTTCCGCTCAATGATCATTTTCCTTCAGTACTCCGTCTGGGATTGCGGTATATTCTCTGGTTTTCTCCGGTCAAATTTTAACCGGTCCAATCAGTGGCTGAGAACGATGACGTTGATGTCGTGCGCTAGTTTGAGATGACATACGTCACGACCAAATGTTAGCGATTGGTTATGGCAGATCCAGAGTGGCTCTGGGCAGGTCCAATAGTTTTAAACTTCAACAGAGTACCCGCCTTCAAGGAAGTTAACGCTTGTCAATGAAGTGGCCAGACTCACTGTACAAATTAAATGTATGAGAGTCTGGTAGGACCAGGCTAGTTATTACAGGAACTCTCTATTGAATTTTGAAGGACTTTATGAGTTCCTGCATTGCCCTCCAAGAAAAATGTCTATATGTGCATGTCAGGGTTTTATATTAGACATAATGAAAAATTGCAGTATAAAGCCCTATTCGGATGGTAATTGTTTCTCATGGGGTCGTAAGGTATTTTCAACATTTACAGGAGCTAGTCAGTGATTTTGTTGCCGTCCGAATCCAGAATGTCAGTGTTTTTCTCCCACCACCCGCGTAAAAATCCCCGGCCGAATTACCTACTGTTTTTTGACAAACACCAAGGTCGTGGGTAATTTATTTGCAGAGTTTTCAATAAGAGATCACTTCAAAATTCACTGTTTATATCCTTTTTGACCACTTCCGAGCACCGCACAGTTGTGAATTGTGGATGCATTTTAAAGATCTAGCCTTCACATTTAAAACTGAAATGCTGGAAAGTATTTACAAGAACAACATTTCATTACTGCTCTAAAGAGAAAGAGAAGAAAAGCATGTAAACATTTGAAATGGGCCATTATTACGGCAACCATTATATAAATTAAAATAACCAAGCAGCATTATGTTTAACATTACCTCATGTGAATAAGAGGCTGGATTATCCTATTTCCGCTCATTTCCACATTTTTAAAAGGACATCCATCATTTTGAGATAAAATACGAGCCATTTTAACTATAATGTGCTTACATCTTCCTATTTTTTAAACAGGAGATTTAAATAATTAAACAATATTTAGGATATTATTTTCCTTATATTAAATTACTTATTCCAAGCATGTGCCATTTTATTTACAGCAGACAATCATGCGACTGACCACATGAGCAGCACATTCCCGGGGGTTCGTAGAATCACAAAACGCGCTCCTCCACCGTGAATAAATTGCCATCCGAATGCACAAGTTTTATCACTGAGGTGGCAAGCAAATGTATTTTTACGGACGCCCACATGAGAAACAATTACCCTCCGAATAGGGCTTAAGTCTGTCTGTCTCAGGATTTATTCTATACTTTCTTTTGGAAAAAAAGAGAAGGAAAGAGACAACAACAACGACAGAAAAAATTAAATCCCCACAAATTTTTCAAATATGTTGAGGCTTTAGAAAACGTACTTTTTTAATTTCCTCAGTGCAGTGGAAACTATGCTTAAAGACTGAAGACATCCCCAGGAGAATAGAGAGAACTTAATCATCGGCATCATCATTATCAAATCATCATCATTCAAATCCTTATTTTTCATCATAAATGGAGGTTATCAGTGAAAAATGTGTTCTTCTCTAGAGTCATCCTAAACATAAATGAGAAAATGATTGGATTTGAATGCGACTGAGGATCAAATCATTGCTTAAATCATGTCCACATGTTATTAGACGGATTTAGTAGGGCCACACTACAACCTGCAAGAGATGGAGGACAGCAGATAAGGCAACATGACGCTCAGAAAATAAATGCCCAGTGCTTAAGACTTAGAGGTCTCGAGGACACATGTTCAAACCTAAAGAGAACAGGCCACTTGGGGAATGCTGTGTTCACTGCTCTTTTCTTAGCCTGCGCAAGCCTTAGTGGATTGTGGATGCTTTGCTGCACTGCTACTGTTGATATGCCGTTTGTGAGTCAAATGAATGTCTGGTTGGCGCAAACCACCTGCAATATCTGGCATTAGCACGACTTGTTAGTAGTATGAGCACATCCAATCCAATCCAAAAGAACCGGGACACTATTTCTGCTCCCAAAGAAGTTGTAAATTGCAACGTTTCGACCACAAGCGGTCTTCGTCCGACAAAGAAAACAACAAATATCAACTTTTATATCAACATAATGACAACTGTTAGTAAGCCCTTAGTAGATTGATTTCCCTGGAAAGTGTGAACATTATGGTCTGTGAGGCTCAGATCGTTGTTTTCTCCCAATCATACAGAACAATCTTTTCTTCTGATCAATTGAAGATGGGGCACGGTTCAGAAAAAAGTGAAATCGCTTTTTTGGAATACCATTAGTTGACACTAGTTGGGTTGAAATTGCACACTACAGCTTTAAGCTGTGTCTGAAGTTGATGTAAGGGAAGAATACAGTGCTAGCCATGATTGGCAACCATCTGTGCTCATGTAGCAAAACCATGAAACTACATGGAGTGGGACAGAGTGGCTTAGTTTAGCTGAATGTGCTTGGGACATTCCTGCTATTAGCTAGCTTTGTGTGCGAATAAAAGAGTTTGTTGTGGGAAAAAGTAAAATGACAAAATTGAGTTTTTATTTCTCAACAAAACGCCTGTAAACAGACACACACAGTACGCACACTCACCGTGTTCCAGGTATGACGGAGTTCCTTCAGACGGGTCCAGTCTGCGAGCTCTACGTCCATGTTTAGAGTTATTGTGTACAAACATGTTATCAGACACAGCCAGGACGTGTCCGTCCACGCTGACCGTCGTAGACACCACCACCTGCAGAAGATGAATAATGGCTGTACTTCACTTGACCCACAAAGACAGACTCTGTCCTTGTATACAAATTAATACGCAGCTCAAACAAACAGCTGAAGTGTTGGTGCAGCACATACACACTGTATGCGCGTGTAACTGCTGATTGATAAATTGACATACAGGCACATTTCACCAGAGAGCCTGGAACAATGACAGCAGCTAACAGCTCTCACGGAGCTGAAGACATAGACTAGAGGTGTCTCACAGCAACTGAGGAGCCTCTTGATTTAAATGGCTCTCAGGCTTTGAGAGGTCTCTCAATCTCAAGAGAGGAAGAGGCTTGATGAGACTTGGCAAACACTGCTTACATTATCCCTGTTCTGGGCAGCCACTTCATTCGCTCAAAGCTTCTTTTTTTCTCTCTCTTCTCTCCATTAGTATTTCTTTATATGTTCTCTAGTACTCACACTTTATCTGTTCTTTATCACACTTAAACCATTCTTTTGGCTCAAATTACTACTACCTTTTTAGTTAAATAGTGGGTGGTCAATTGAATGTGTTCATTCATTGTATTTATTAATATAACAAATATAATTATAATAAAAAATATAATTTATAGCCACTTTTTGTAATATATTCAATGATTTTCTAATGTAATGTGTTTGAAAGATCTTAAGATTTGTTTAGCAAATATTGATAAATGTGATTTATTGTGATTATTTGACTAAGTATATCGTGTAATTCAATTAAGAATGTTAAAAGATTAAAAGTACATTTTAATTTTCATGAACAAGTTATGTTAAACACTAATATAATACATTATTTAATCATTAAAATAATAATGATTGTAATAAACAATGAAAATGCAGCGTCTTCACTCACATACATGACTAAAACATGCATGCAATTTTGTCACTTTAGTTTGGAAGTGTGAGCATGAAAGGACGTGGTGGTACCTGAAAGCGCCGCATGTCTCGTGGGTTCCCTGCATTCTTTAGGCAGTTCTGGTTGCATTTGAGGAAGAATTTCAGGAAAAACCTGGAAAAACAGAATGAGAGGATTTATGAGGTAAAGTAAGGCCATTTTGTTCAAGACTGGTGCAGAGATTGAGGTAAAGATGGCAGGGTTGTGTGGTATTGACATTGACCGCATTATGTGCCATCCCTCTAGATGAGGAGTTAACCTACTGCGTCCTCCTACTATCTACATTCTTAAGGTCATAGCTGTACACACATACAATGACTAACACACCGGTCTAGGAAATTAAGACCATCTGTCGTGAGGCCAGAAACATGCCTGTCAGCTGAGTGAAGGAGAAGAAAACATGAGAATGTTGTCAAAGTGACTCCAGAAAGCCCCCAGATTCACCATATCCTTATTATCAAGAAATGTTTAAATAAAGATGCTGTATTTATATTCACTGTATTTATTTACTTGTGCTCAACTTCCCAGGGGAACATCTAATATTGTGAATGTTACTGTTACTGTGCCATCCATCAACTAAATTAATAATGTGTCTCAAATGATTTCTGTTTATTGTTTATGCATTTTAATCACAGTGCTTTAATGTTGAATCCAGTGGGCTTGTCAGATCTTGTATGGCTGTGATTCAGCGTGTTTTCCCACCTTCTCTGTGGTCTGAAATCTACAATATTAATGAACACAATGGGGTTTATCTCTTTTTTCTTCATTTATGATTTTTTTGTTCACTGGTATAGTAGAACCCACGTCTGTCTGCAGCATCCATCCACTATTGTATTTGCTGTCTGTCACTACTCACACAAATGCATTGAAACCCCACACAAACAGAAATCCTTCACTTATTTTCAGTAGCCTGCTGGTCACACAGTTACGGTACAGTTGTGTGCCACAATCTGTTTGGGTTTTGGACCTACATATCCACTATCTTACACTTAATAACACACACTAAGCTGTCGAAATGGAACAATACCATAAGATTCCTATTGATCAAACTAATACTTTTACTCAAAAAGGAGCCATTAAATTGATCAAATGTGACAGTAAATACTTTTACATTGTTACAAAATTAAAATAAATAAATAAATAATTTATATAAAATGGTGAGGATAAGAGACTTCTTTCAAATAAATGTAAAATTCTTACCAACCCCAAACTTTTGAAAGCTAGTGTACCGCTAATTATAAATACAGACTACCCCATACGCACAGTCTAGCTGTGAAATTTTTATAACTTTATTATTATTTGAACTTTATTTAGATATCATTTTTACAATCAATGTCCCCAAATGGAGGTTTTGTCAGATTCAGCTCACTTCTAGAGACAATTTTATGTGCATTCTTCTCTTCATAAGCTATAATAATAAGTATTTAGTTCATTTTTTTAACAAAAAAATATATATACATATAAAGATTTTTTTTCATAAAGTTTCGTTATTTTAGAGGTACGGTTAGACTTTGGATTAAGGCTAGTCTGTAGTATCTTATATAAAAACAATAGAAGTCAGTGGAAAGCCCCCACCATGATAGAAAAACAAACGGGTGTGTGTGTGTGTGTGTGTGTGTGTGTGCGTGAGCGTGTGCAGCTGTCTTGTTAGCAATGGAATTTAAGATGCATCTGTGTGCACTGGTTGGGATTCGTCTAGGATAAGCGGTCCAGGTCTCATCCTTTGCTCTTTAATCTACTGTTTGTGTCACCCCTCTAACATCTACATAACACATCCATGTGTGTCAAACCATTTCTCCCTTTTTCAAGCTTTTGTGCCTAGTAGCATGTCAGATAGAAAAAATGCACATGTATGCATATGATTTTATACATATACATGGGTTTGTATGTAATTTGTAAATGCAAGGAACACAAATATGATAGTACACAATGCATATAGAGATCAGATCTAGCATTTGCAGCTCAGTAGTTGCATTGATAAAAACATGTTTGTGTGTGTGTTATCCCGTGTCGTTTGGGTAAACAGATTAGCGCTACAGACCTCGTCTATAATATCATTTAAGAACTCTAAGCCGTGGCTTCTTCCCCGTGGATTCCCTCTGCCACTGACCTGTCCCTTATTCTTCCACACTCTCGCTTTCCTTCTCTTTCTCTCGCTCCTGCTTTGTGTGGAGATAAGTCTGGGCTTAACCTCATCGCTGACATCACGCTCTCATAGTCCTCCTAAATCCCCTGCAAAACCCTGGGTGCCCTCACTTTAGGAAGACATCCTTTGTCTTTCTTTCCCTCCGCTCTATGGATTTGTCCTTCTGGTCTCCTGACCGCACGCCACGTTCACATAAACACTCACTCATAGTTTTTAGAGCCCTCATCCACATGTGTAATGTGTATATAGTTTGACTTTGCTGACCCCGTAGCTCCATTATCAATAGCAAGAATACTCTGATGCCTGCCAGAACAGGGAGGGTACATGTAATCACATGTGTAATGTTTAATAAAGTGCTTACTGTCCCCTCCGTAGGGCACTTCGGACAGGGACCTTATGCTTTTAGAAGAGATTGGACGGTACGTTGCAAATGGCACGGCTAAGAGCACTTCAATTAGAGAGGGCTATTACCACAGTCAGCGTGAGGAAGAGGGCAACGCTCCAAGTGTCTGATGGGTAGGACGAGTTTGAGTCAGAGCACAGAGCCTGACCTGTCATACATACTGCTCAGCTTAATAACTCTTACATTGTACTTTTAGACACATCAGAGCAGCTGCTAATGAAAGTGTAACTGAGATGGAAAGAATACAGATGATGGTGTGGAAGAATGAGAGAGTGATTCACTCTCTGACTCACAGAATCCCATGCAGTGTTTATTGCTTCCTATACAGTGATTTTAAAATGTATTTCGTGAAGGTAAAGCTGAATTTTCAGCATCATTGCTCCAGTCTTCAGTGTCACATGAACCTTCAGAAATCTTTCTAATTTGCTGATTTTGCTGCTCAAGAAACATTTCTTATTTTTTACGTAATAATCTTTCAAATTAAAATTTGTATTTATTTATTTCTCATAATCAAAAGGCCAAATTGTAATGATATATAATGGTGGTGCTGTTTAGTATGAAAATAATTTTGATTTTGATGATTTAAAATATGCATACGTCTTCTCAATTGTTTCTTGACCCATGGCAATCATAATGTCAATGATTACTTGTGGGTTTTAAACCCACGAGCAGCTTTTCCTCGTTTGTTTTTAACATAAAAAAATGTTTGTGGTACTCAGGTGATGTGCAGTGACTTTTTTCCCTGTTCCCTGTGATGCGATGTATTGATGTAATATTGTTCCCTATGCATTTTGCAGTGCCCTTTAAACTGAACAGAGATGGTCAAATACCCTATGAAGTGAGAGGAGGTAAGAGTGAATGTCAGGGCGAAAAAGAAGGAGAGCAATAAATTAAAGCAGCAGTCGAGGGCTGATGGGGTTGGTGTAGGCAGGGTTAATGTAATCCTCAACAAATTGACCTTTGACCTCAGTCTGTCTCGGGGTCACATCTGTCCGCTCAGCTCTGGCCCATTAATTAACTCTCCTGCAGGCTCGCCTGACTCGGACACTCTGCCGTTAAACCTTCTGTGTTGTTCTCCTCAAATCTCAGCAGAGGAATGATTCGCAAAAACGAAACCCGGTTTCGCTGGTCGTCAAATGAAATAGTTACAAAACATCCGCAAGGAAAGTGGTCTTTACAATCAGACACCCACTCAGAGTGCGACGATCACAGAAAAATGCACTTTAATAAACAGAAAAGCTCATTGAGTTGGAGTCCTAAAAAGCACATCAAACAAAATCAAATTGCCCCCTGTGTTTGCAATGATACTTGTAGCCCAAGTCACTAGCACTATTGATTTAAATGCATTTGACTGTAGCTGTGAGGGTGGTTTCAAATGAATGATAGCGGCGTGCAGAGAGAGCGGACGTTCTGGAGTCAGCACTAACTGCGGCAGCATGGCATAAAAGCATGTGGCATGTGCGAGTATGGTATTACCCACACTCTCAGTAAATGAGACCAAGTCAACGGCACCAGCCATCAATTATTCAGAGGCTGAGATGGCAATTATGGCACTGAGCACAACCAACATGAATATTTTATGAAGGCTAACGCAGACCATAAGAGTGTGAGAGGGGGAGACTGAGAGAAAGAGAATATAAATGTGCCCATTTCTGGGAGACACAGCCAATGCCAGTTCTTGCCATGGAGAGACACTCAAAGTGCCATTCGGTATGGCATGATATCTCTCTTCATCCGCTCTCTCCTCACCTTACACCATCTTATCTTCATTCCCGTCTCGCAGAATGCCTTGGTGAGACAGCAGCATGGGCTGTCTTAATGGGAGCAGGGGCAGATGTCCTCTCAAGGCAGCTCTCCATTACCTCTACTGCGTGGGCACGATAGGAATGTTGCAGTTGTTTAAAACACAGAGTTTGAGTTGTGGCTAATTGAGTAAGGCGACACCATGTTGACGAGTGATAGGCTAATCTTCTGAGCGGCAGCGCTAAAGCCGGGCGGCCCTGTAACTCGCTGTCCGTTTCAGCCTCTGTTTTAGCCCCCTCTAGAAAAACATATTGCTCATGCTTTGAAAATATACATGTGCATCGGTTAGCCTCCCTCCGGAATGGTCTCTAATTTCTTGTATTTCCTTCAAGACCAAGATACTGCAAATAAAATAATAATAACGCAGAGTAGAACAATCTGACAGCTACAACAAGTCTAACCTTCCCCTCTCTCCGCCTTCAGGCAAGCTGAGACCAGTAGGCATGTTGTGCTGACAGCTCTAAAATTGCTTACAATACACATCTCCAAAAGATCTGTCCCAGGCAAAAAAAAAAGAAAAGAAAGAAATATCACCGGCTTGCTTAGCTGGTCTTTCAGATGTCTTATTTTTCCCTCCTCCCTCCATTTATTATGGCTGGATTTCTGCACTGGCCTGCGAGTTTGGTGCCAAATGCAACCGAAGAACTATTTCAGAAAGAGAGAGAGAGAAAGAAGAAATGGCGAGCGAGCAAAGAGAATTCTCTTATCATAACATCAGAGCAGAAGAATTTGCACTCTCTCTCTCTTCCATTGTCTCAACAGTTTTTTGGGGGTTTTTTGTAGCGTGATTTATTTTTAGTCCTGTTTTAGTGAATGTTTGTCGACTGTTTTGGTACACAGAATGTACTAATTTATTAAAAGCCTCTAATCTATTATGTTGTATATTAACCCTCTGGGGTCTAAAGGTGTTTTTAGGCCCTGGAGAAGTGTTGACATAACCTTACATCTGTGCTTTTTACAGTTGCTTATAAACATATTAATGGCTAAAGTCTGATTACACTGTATTCAGCACAAACGGCTACAATAATATGTGAGTAACATGTATGTATTTTTCTACATTAGAAAGGTTTCCTTAAAAATCAACTGTATTTCATTTATATATATGACAGTAAAGACTTTTATAATGTTACAAAATATTTCTGCTTCAAATTTTGAATTTCTGCTTCTGCTTTTAACTTTCTAATCATAAAAAAGAGATCAGTTTCCACAAAAAAATATTAAGCAGCACATTGATAATAATAAGAAATGTTTCTTGAGCAAGAAATTAGCATATTAGAATGATTTCTGAAGGATCATGTAATACTGAAGTCTGGAGTAATGATCCTGAAAATTTAGCTTTGCATCGCAGAAATAGATTAACAGATTTAAACTGTATTAAAATAGAAAACCTTTACTTTAAATTGCAATAAGATCTTGCAATAATACAACACGTTCTCACTCCCAACTCGTCACACGCTTGGTCAGGACCCTTTGGCGTCAGCTTTTTAATGCACAGAGTACCCCTTTAGCGTAATTTTTCGACGTGCAGGGTGCTCCATTGATTTCAATTGTTTGCCCAATGCATCAGATCAAGACACATTTAATTCTTTGCATTTGTAAAAGTAGGCTTTACAAGGTTTAAACAAAATTTTACAAGATTTATAGGCTACTTTTATATTTTGGAGCAACTAACCCCTCTCCTACCCTAAACCTACCAACTTCTAAACAATATGAAACATGTAACAGGTATTGATTGCAAAAAACTGACCAAAAACAGTATAAAAGTATTAGCTAATGTTGCATTCCAAATCTTCTGAAGTCATACGATATCTTCATGTAAAGAACAGAGTTGATCTTAATGTTTTAATCGCTGAAATGATGATCCCGCTGCTCCGTGAACGCATGCACGCACTCAGTCAGTCAGTCAGATATCTCATTCAAATGATACACACAACTCTTGAGCATGACACAATCGGTCGTGAGACACACGAGAGCCAATGACATTTACAATCAAAGTTGACATAATGACACATTTGGTCATGAGACATACCAAAGAGCCAATGCAATTTCACTATGAAATCTGACGAAACGTTTCTTTGGGTGGCAATTTTTGAATGTGTTCATGATCTTTGGCGGATGGAGACACTGGAATATTTGTACTTTTTGAATAAATTGTGCCTGCAGTCGTATCTACCTGTTATATCCAGTATTTTATATCATTTAATACACAAATGAGTAGGTTTAGGGATGGGGTTGGGTTACATGTTCAAGTGTCCAACTACCAAAAAAAAAAAAAAAGTAAATTAAAGTATGCTGGCTGATTAAATAGAGGATCACTCTCCAACATGTCATAATGGCAAAATCATAACCCAATATACACTCACCTAAAGGATTATTAGGAACACCATACTAATACTGTGTTTGACCCCCTTTCACCTTCAGAACTGCCTTAATTCTACGTGGCATTGATTCAACAAGGTGCTGAAAGCATTCTTTAGAAATGTTGGCCCATATTGATAGGATAGCATCTTGCAGTTGATGGAGATTTGTGGGATGCACATCCAGAGCACGAAGCTCCCGTTCCACCACATCCCAAAGATGCTCTATTGGGTTGAGATCTGGTGACTGTGGGGGCCATTTTAGTACTGTGAACTCATTGTCATGTTCAAGAAACCAATTTGAAATGATTTGAGCTTTGTGACATGGTGCATTACCCTGCTTGAAGTAGCCATCAGAGGATGGGTACATGGTGGTCATAAAGGGATGGACATGGTCAGAAACAATGCTCAGGTAGGCCGTGGCATTTAAACGATGCCCAATTGGCACTAAGGGGGCTAAAGTGTGCCAAGAAAACATCCCCCACACCATTACACCACCACCACCAGCCTGCACAATGGTAACAAGGCATGATGGATCCATGTTCTTATTTTTGTTTACGCCAAATTCTGACTCTACCATCTGAATGTCTCAACAGAAATCGAGACTCATCAGACCAAGCAACATTTTTCCAGTCTTCAACTGTACAATTTTGGTGAGCTCGTGCAAATTGTAGCCTCTTTTTCCTATTTGTAGTGGAGATGGGTGGTACCCG
Source organism: Gobio gobio (assembly GCF_949357685.1). Lineage (NCBI taxonomy): Eukaryota > Metazoa > Chordata > Actinopteri > Cypriniformes > Gobionidae > Gobio > Gobio gobio. The sequence continues at coordinate 32,016,764 of NC_137109.1, read as the reverse complement.
GTGGGGTCTTCTGCTGTTGTAGCCCATCCGCCTCAAGGTTGTGCGTGTTGTGGCTTCACAAATGCTTTGCTGCATACCTCGGTTGTAACGAGTGGTTATTTCAGTCAAAGTTGCTCTTCTATCAGCTTGAATCAGTCAGCCCATTCTCCTCTGACCTCAAGCATCAACAAGGCATTTTCGCCCACAGGACTGCTGCATACTGGATGTTTTTCCCTTTTCACACCATTCTTTGTAAACCCTAGAAATGGTTGTGCGTGAAAATCCCAGTAACTGAGCAGATTGTGAAATACTCAGACCGCCCCGTCTGGCACCAACAACCATGCCACGCTCAAAATTGCTTAAATCACCTTTCTTTCCCATTCTGACATTCAGTTTGGAGTTCAGGAGATTGTCTTGACCAGGACCACACCCTTAAATGCATTGAAGCAACTGCCATGTGATTGGTTGATTAGATAATTGCATTAATGAGAAATTGAACAGGTGTTCCTAATAATCCTTTAGGTGAGTGTATAATTTCATAGTGATGATACGCCCAACGTGTCTGTGTATGATGCCAGAGGTTTCTCATTGAAATCAATGGAGTACCCTGTGCGTCGAAGAATGACACTAAAGGGGTACCCTGTAAGTTAAAAAGTGATGCCAAAGGGGTCCTGACCAAGCGTCAATATGTGAATATGTGCAACCTTGGTGAGCATAAGACACTTCTTTCAAAAACTTTCAAAAACATTAAAAAAAGGTAGTGTATATAATATGTATATATGAGATAAAGCGTTTTTGATATTGTGTGACCAACCATATATCATTTGCTTCATATGGTTAACCCTCCTCTTATTGGAAACTTTCACTAATGGAATAAATGAGTCACGGCTGACTGCAAATAGCAATTTACACAATGGCATCACATGGCATTTGCGTTATGCTTTATCCATGCCACTAGTTGTCAGTATAAGTCCAAGACGACTCTGTATTGGCCAGCTAAACATTGGAAAAATACCATTGATGGATCATAGTATTGTATTCTGACTCCAGAGAGGGTACAATTAATGAGGCCAGTTCTTCTCACTATGCTGAAGCTCTTGAGCATTAACCGGTTTGAATCGCTGCATTTCCGCTCTCTGACAATTCATTGGAGTCTTCTGTCATTACTACCTGGGCTGTGACGATTTAAGATCAATGAATGGAAGACGCACCCTCTACGAAATAACAATAAAGAGTTGAGTGAGACAGAAAGAGTGAGCGAGAGACAATGAACGTGAAAGAGGAGAGCGAGGAGAGAAATTTCACATCAGACAGCAGGACCAGACCCAGGAGACGAGTGCAGTGTAGATGGGAGAATTATTTTACATAATAAATGCTTCAAATTCAAGCCTGTAATTGATAGCTGAAGCCAGGCAACGATGTGCAGCCACCACACATGGGTTTTGGGGAGCTGTCAATCAAATGCTGCCACTGGAGTAGGGATAATGATTGTCATATGACAACTGCCTGATTTAATGTAATCATTGCAGCTAAAGCTATTGTTTACAAGTGCCAGTGGAGGTGTGTGAGAGAGCAGACCCGCAGTAGTACAGCAGTCGATGGTGTAATAAGTCAAACTTCAGTTCAGTAGAGTCGAAGTGGAAATATCTGCTCCAAGTTTGCAGCTGTTTCATATATTTTCTGCTGAGATTTACACATTAAACCCTTCCGTCTCTGGCTTAACCGATGTAATTGACTAATTCAGCACAAATGACCCTATTTTTAGCTAATCATTCAGAAAGCTATGGACAAACAGATATATTTTCTGTAAACAGCCTCTGTGCTCACAAATTAATTGTACCGCTCAGAGGGAAATACAAGATCCCACACAATAGATTTGACGCGATGTGAACTGCACAAATAAAGCATCTAAGGTGTAAAGATTTTTTTTATTATTAAATTCATTCTGTTGTGCATAATTTACAAATCTTAAACTAAATGTACAAGAAAAGAGAGTGAGGGAGAGCGGAAAAGAGACACAGAGAGAGAGACCACCCTCCTGTATATTTCAGAGGCTGTAGGCAAACACCTCAATAATTCATGATGGAGAGATTGATTTTTTTTCCTTTGGCGAGAGGCAGCAGATGTGGCAGGGATGAAGGAAGGGAGGGATGGATGGAGGGAGGAAGGGTGTGAAATGGAGGGGTGGTAGAGGGACAGCGCAGGCCTGAGGGTCAGCAGCCAGTGGGATCATTAGACCGCCTGCTTTTTGTGTGAAGAAGACTTTGCAGCACACTGTTACTCACTGCCACAGGGCTCCAACAAACTGGCCTGAGTAATACTTAGCTACTCACACATCCCTAGTGCTATATGGATAGATACGTCACATTCCTTTCTGGTATCTTTGTAGAAGTAAAGCTTACTTTTTAGCCATTAGTGAGATTAATTTAATGATTATTTATAATTTTGCAATTTTGCACAATAATAAGGTTCAATTCTTAATTATAATTAGTTATTGCATTAGGTATCATGAACTAACAATTAATTTATTTATTAATTAATTTATTTATAAATGTAGTATACTTAATTGTTAAATAATTTTATTCATAATAAAGTAATAAAGTAATGTTAATTTATACCTCAAACTTAAAACGTTAAAATGTATTATTATATGTATACATTAACATTAACCTAGATTAATAAATGGGTATTATTATTGTTCATTGTATTATATATTGTAATTTCAAGTTATTTCAAGCTATTGCGATTAAATAATTGTAATAAATTGCATTGTATGCAAAGTGTTACAATCTTAATACTTGTTGAATGACCGTGAACAAATGAACAAACAATAAGATATAAGCTGTTGCTGTTACAAGCCATACTTTTTGTTATTTTGCTCAGATTGGATAACCCAAAATACTCCTGTAAATACCCCATGAAATCATTATAGTAGTTTTGTGGCTAAAAGCATAGGACTAGTCTATGAAAGATGTATAGAATGGAAGAGGAGAAGCTCTGAGGGTCGAGCTAGAACTGGACGGCACTCGTTTACTGTTCTTTGATATAGAAATGATGAGGTTAGAGAAAAGAGCAGAGCAGAGAGAAATGTAAAGTAGGGACTCTGTTCCCCCTCGCGTGTCTGATGGAATCAACTCTCTGTGGATGTGATGGGACGGCAGGTGAGGCTTTGAGAGCGAGCGACATCCTTTTGTCATCGCCTGCTCTCACAAATAATTCATGGCATCAGAGGAAAGGGGAACGAGGGAGGCGTATTGACAGCTACCACTTCTACTTGCCTTCACCTGTCTTATCCAGTCACCCGCAGATGGGACGCAAAGGACAGAGGGACCTTTTCACGGAGAACGAGTGCGCTGCCTTTCTCTTCCACTGACCTAATTAGAACTCATTCGCTCCCTGCCTTCGTTTCCTCTCATCCGGCATGTCCCACTAAATCCTAATCGCTCTTTTAACCCACAACAAAGGGGGTCCAGGTGCAGACGTAAAATGCCATGGGGAAAATTTAAAGTCAAACTCAGTCTTGCTGATTTCAAAATAAATTACTTTAACTGTTATGTCAGTTTATTCAACGTATCGCTAATTAATCAATTTATAGAGTGGTGCAGGTATGACGTCAGAACCAGGAAGTCTAATTCGCTGCTGGTTCCTTTGAGATTTTCCTATGGGGTTTTGTAGAACAAAAGTAGAGATGCACTGATCGACCGGTCAGAGATCGGCCAGGGATCAGGGGTCAGTCTCACGTCTTACCGATTCCGAGCAAATTTAGTTTTTGTTGCCAGCGGCACAGGCAATAACGTCTGCTACGCATTCTCTTCTCTCCATTGGTGAATTGACACACACCCACGTCCTCTCACTCACTCGTCTCATTCACTCTGGTTAAAAGGTACTTGTATTTTGCTAACTTTTACTCATTTTACTAGTTTCTAGCTCACAACAAAAGTGTGCACACCACTGATCTATATAAGTGGAGCGCACATAAGCCAGGGTTCCATGATTTCTGTAATGCCGAAAACAGACGGAATCCAGTCATAAAAACGTTTATTGTATAACGCGGAATGCATTGGATTTTGTCAAATAAATCAAAAGTAGGTCAGTACACTTAAAAATCACATCACGATATGGACTAGTTTCAGTGAATATTAAACTATTTGAATATGAATCCTGTGCGTTTCTGTGTGAATGAATGACGCAGACACGCAAATACATTTATAAAACACATTGACGCACGCGTGACGCTCGGGGTTTTACTATATAATGACATGAACACATGAACTTCATCTCCAAAGCCTCTTTGAGATTTACTTCATGAATATTTTGCTGTTTAATTTGAGAAAAACTATTGTCATATATACACAGAAACTTCAAGATCTTCACAGCAACCTGTCAAAATAAAAGTCTGCTTTGACTTGAGACAAATATATTAGTATTGTATAGTACTATGTACTATTGTATTACTATTATACAGTATAATGTATTTCTTAATGTAATACTACTACTACTAATAATAATAATAATAGCAGCAACAATACAATTATTATAAAAAAATATATATTTTTAAAGGAATAATCGCTCATATTTCTTCCATGTAACAGTAAACCTCTAAAATGGAAGGGTTCAATTAAATTAATTTTGATTAAAAATAAATAAATGTTTTATGCCTTAATTTGATTACCAGAAAAACTAAAATACAACAACAACAAAAAAACATTTAATAGGTCCTTATTATTGTAAACAAATTAATACTTTATGTTTCTTTCATATCTCTCTTTATTCTATTGCATTTATGTGTGCTGTTGTTTGAAATGTGTTTATTTGTTAGGAAAATCTTGAAGGAACCAGTGACAAATTAGTCTTCCGGGTTCTGACATAATACCTACCACTTGCTTGATCGTGTACACTCTTAAAAATAAAGGTTCTTTACAGTGGAAAAGGGTTCTTCTGATTATTAAAATGTTCTTCACACTAAGGATAAATGGTTCTGAAAAGAATGGTTCATGAATCGGAGAACCCAAAATGGTTCTACTAAGGCGCTGCTGCGAAAACCCCTTTTGGAACCTCTCTTTTTAAGAGTGTAGTGTATTTAGAAGCCTGCCAGGAGAAAAAGATGTGCAAAAGTGGGATGTGTGACTCTATTAGTGCTCTTGAGCGGGTGACTGCGAGGTGGAGTGTCTCCGCCGCCTGGTAATCTGCTCCTGATAATTTATTATTTACATTATATTAGACAACGGCGCGCAGTCAGACGGAAGCGCTACAAAACTGCAGCATATTGATTTTAACAGCGCACTGTCTGCAGCGATTTGTGGCGGCATAGGGGCTGTCGCCAAGTGCCAGCCTCGCAGGATCACAGGGACAGGATGCCACTGTGCTACATGCTAATGCGCACTTTAAACATTTAACACTAGGAGGTGCTGTAATTGCTCTGACAGCTGACAGGTGACCAGCAGAGTGTAACACACACTGCTGTCTCTCCCCTCCTCCTCCTACCGACAGTGTTTCTCTCCTTCTCACTGGTCTCTTTTGGTTGAACCCTGCTCTCTCCATCTTTCTGGAAAAGAAGGGATGAAAGTTGTGATTCTCCATTCTGTCTGAACGAAGTGGCTAATTAGAAGAGGAGGATTATGGGCTGCGAGATAAGAGGAGGAATTTTTCACTAGTCCAAGATAGATGGTGTCCGCAGTAGCGTGCTGAAGGTGCCGTCACCTTTTCATTAGCATCTCCGTTAATTACTGGTTCCGGGCTGTTTGGAGTTAGCATCATTAGCCCGAAAGTGCTGGAAATATTAGTACAGCAAATTGGTGTGGTTTTCAATTGGGTTAAACGGGAAAACATTCAACCTTCATATAAAGAGGGTTGAGCTTTATTAAATTAGCCTCCTGCAAATGAGTACAGTTTGCCCTATCGTGCCTCCCAGCACAAATTTACCAAAATAATTACACAGCCGGGCTGCCGATGCCGTCATATTTTAATAATCTCACTTTCTCGCTTTCATTAAATTAAGATGGGGTTTATGTGTCACTATGGTACAATTAAACACACAATCACAACCTGAGAAAATCACTAACATCAAAGTGGTAATAACTTTAAAATAATCCCTGTAGCGACCAAAATTATTACACTAGATATAATAAACATCTTGGTAATTGCCAGCAGTACGGCATCCTCAGTGGGACATTTTTTTGATCTGCGGTATGAGCCGCGTCAAGATAAAACTACAGCGCAGAGAGAGGAGGGGCCAGAAGGAGCCGAGAGACAAGAGCTCTAATTATAAGAACATGAAACACTTCCTAAATAGCTACTAAATGAGGAAACCAAATGAGTCTGGTGATATTACAGTTTAAAATACACTTTAGACAAGTTGGCCTGGTTAAAAGAAACTTTCAAAGACACAAATGCAACCATAATCAGCTGTATAAAAATGTTGGATTGGAAAATAATGTAGGGGTTATGAAAATAATGGAATTACTTGGTTGATGTTTACAATGATAAGAAAGCCAAGAAAGTAAGTTAAGAAAGCCACGTGTTTGGGATAAGCAGATAACTATGAAAGCCTGTTTAGAGTAAACAATAAATTGTGAGATAAGGTTAAATTATTGCACAATTGTGTCATTTTGTGAGGTATACAGTCACAATTGCGAGAAAGTTGCAGTCCTAAGTATAAAATTATGGCTGGGAAACACTTCCATTGGTAACTGCAGGAATACACACTTCCAATTTAGAAGTTTGGGGTTAGTGAGATTTTTTCAATTAAATGTATTGTTTATTCAGCAAATATGTATTAAAAGTGACAGCACAGAAATGTATAATGTTATAAGAGCAGGACAGCTTTTGAATCTTAGACTCACAATAGGCTCCTCTAGGGAGAGATGCAAGTTTCAGGCCGTCCCTTAAGTGGCCCGTGTGCCCTTTAGTGTTTGACTCTCAGCTGCGACCCAAGAACAAAGGTTCTTGATAACTTGCATCTATTTTACATATTAACCAAAGCCATATTAACAACAGAATATGATAAACTCGACTATAATCATCCAGCAAGTCCACAACATCAGTAGGATTAATAGAGCATGTCGTGTGTCACTGAAGGTGCGGTGCACTAAAAACCTTATCTGATCCATATAAATGGCCCTTGAAGAATGGAGTTAACCTGTGGGATCCATCCTTCTCACCTCTCAATTAAAAGCTTCCCTCCCTCCCAACCACACATACACAACACTCAAGTGGTGCTCCATCTCTATTACCCAGAAGGCATTAGCCAGTCTGTTTCTTTAACCAATCAGATGGAGGTTCCATTCTCTTTTCTTCCCTGCCCAGTTCCTTTTTTGTTCCCCTCTGACAGTCTGTATAAATAGCTTGGGATGAAGTCATTCCTCAAGCACTGCTGGCAGGCCCTTTCATTATTTACAATATTTACTTCAGGGGGGAAGTCACGGCTTGCCGTCAGATTTATCTGTCTGAGAAATGAGCTCCGCTATGCAGATCATCTCCAGAACAAAAGCGACGCGCCGGCATGTTGCGCTGCCACACTAATTTGGTTCATGAAGTGTGTAACACAGTCCTCTTTGGCAGGGGGGCTTCATTTGTCTCCGACTTTATTAAACTAATATATAACAATCTTCTTCATGCTCAAAGCTCCGGCGTACGGACTGCGTTCCCTGAACGGAGCGCAACACTGGTTAAGAGTAGAACTGCTAAAACAGACGGCACATGTCAAAACAATGCTATTTATCTAGCAGAGGTGTTGCCCAGTTTGGTTTTATCAGGTCTATTTATTCTTCAGACTAAATGTAACTGTTATTGTTCATAAGTTTGAGAATGTTAACCTTTTTTAATGTCTTTGTAAGAATATTTCAAAATATTACTATTAGTAGTTTTGATCAAATAAATCTTCTTTCGCTTTAAAATGACTGTTTTGTATTTCACGACATTTCAAAATTTAGTTCATTCCTGTGATGGCAAAGCTGAATTTTCAGCATCATTGCTCCAGTCTTCAGTGTCACTTGATTCTTCAGAAATCATTCTTGTTCATGATGCGGTGCTCAAGAAACATTCATTATTATTATCAACGTTGAAAACAAATGTGCTGCTAAATATTTTTGTGAAAACCTCGATACATTTTTTTAGGATTCTTTGAAAAAATCCAAAGAACACTATATTTGAAATATTTGATTCATTTAATGCATCCTTTCTTACAGCAAAAAGATCTTAGTGAGCCCAAACTTTTGAACAGTAGTGTAAATATATAACGCTTTTCACACATTTTCCAAAGCAACTTTAAAGAATGGCAGAATCCTCAAACCAAAGGTGGCTGTGGCAAGGGAAAGTAGATGAAGAAACATTGAGAGGAAACATGACTCAGGTTGGCGACATTTGGACTTTTGGTGACATTGTTGCCTGGTTAGATTCTGATCCTGGTCTATAATCTTCCAAGAAATATTATCATATCCACATTTTGAGTTCACTAAAACTTCTGAAGCACAAGGAGAAAAAGCGTGGGAACTCTACAGTGCATGTGAAAGTGATGTGTGTCAAGAGAAGAACAATAATCAGACGGATGTGTCTATCATCACAAGGTAGTCTCAGATCCTGCCTCCCCCCGCTGTTGGGCTGAACCCTGGGGAGGGTGTTAATTCAAACCACATGTTTGGCTTTCAGCTGCCACTCCACTAGCTGAGACCTACAACTCCTTCATCTGCTGCAGGAACTGTGATTTTTGGGGGACTCCTCTGCATCTCGGGGGTCTCTTGAGGAGTTTTACACTCAAATATATATCTTGTTTTCCTAATTAAATCTCATTCATAGTTTCAACTCGTGCTTTGCGTCGCAATACCCTCCTCCACTTTTTTCTATGTGTGTGTGTGTGTTCGGGAGGAATGTTACCTGCATTCGGGGGCACAGGCCATGTATCACTGACACTTCATCTCAGTCTGACTGCCTTGTTTCCGTAGTGACCCCTTTCCCCTAGCTGCCTCGTGGTATTATTTAAGGAGATTTATGAGGCAGTGTCCCGTGCCAGGAGCTACGGAGGCAGACGCCTCGGGGGCCGAGGCACAACGAGGGGGGCCCATTAATAACCCACAGCCAGGCCTTCGCTCCCAGTCTGGACCGTGGAGACTCGGGTTCCTCCCCCTTTTGAGTGACCGTAAGCTAGCAGGCAGCGCTCGGTACCGGAGTCCCACACACAGAGGTGGGGTAACGGATCTGGCAAGCACGTGGGCTCCTGCCGAGGAGCTCTGCAGAGCAGCCGCTTGTGATGGATGGGAGGAGGCAGATGCTATCTGAGCTCAGGCCATCTGTAAGAGCTCAGAGTAACAGTGGGGTCACCGACAGACAGCACGGGAGAGAGAAAAAGGGGCGAGCCGGCCTAGTGTGTAGGATCACGTTAGGCACGTGTACCGGGCGGAAGGTGCGAGAGGGCATGTTGGCATGCTAATGCTGTGTGAGCGAGTCAGGCCGGGTCTCTGTACTCACAAAGAGGGCGCCATGTACTTTGTCACAGAGGACAGCCAGAGACACACACACACACACACACACACATACACACATTTTTTTCATGTCACACATGCTCAGACAGGCTGCCATTCGGTATCAGATGAAATACAGGAGGATGACACCCAATCTGATGTGAAAGTGGTAAAAAAGAGTGCACTGAGAGAGAGTATGCTGAACTGTAAGGTATAGTAAGTCAGTGTGGCTGCATGTGACACGAGCGTGTAGCTGTCAACGGCTCCGCGGAGAGACTGGCAGGAAACACCTTCCATGTTAGCCCATGTCTATTTAAAAAGCAATGTTTTATTCAGCCACAACATCTCATTGCACTGAAAAATTTATCAGTACGTGCTCTCTGTCTAATCCTGTCCTGTGTCAGGTAATTCCACTCTGTTTTTCTTTAAATATTTCTCAGGACAAAGTGGAGGGGTGCTCGACTCATCATGTTATGGAGCCAGAGAGTGGGAGTCTCAGACTCCTGGATTTAGAGCACAGTTCTCCAGCCGAAGCTCTAAAACCCTTTTTAATGCTAGTTTTGGTTATAATGACTTACTTGGTAATAATTACACCCATAAGTATTGGTGCAGCTTTGATAATTGTTCCTTTGTTAATTGACCTTCGCTAAGCTCCGCACAGCTTGGTTACTGTTGCCAAGATTTCAGTGAACAGCATGATTTTCTGTCAAAAGTATTCTTGTGTCATTATTATAAGTGACACAGAAGCAGTTCAACTGTTTAAAACTTCTCAAATACAGATCCCATAGATTTACATTAGAAAAAAGCAAAAGCTTGCCATGAAAAATAGCAAACAACAACAGATGCTTAGTTACACAAACGTTCAAAAGTTTGGGGTTGGTACGATTTTTACATAGGGGTTGTATTAAATATTTCAGTTTCTTATGCTCACCAAGGCTGCATTTATTAAATACAGCCATAATGTTAAATATTATCACAATTTAAAATAACTTTTCTACTATCTATTTTTTATTATTCCATTTCTATTTTAAAATATAATCTATTCCTGTGATGGCAAAGCTGATTTTTTTTTAATCAGTCATTTCTCCAGTCTTCAATGTCCTTCAGAAATCATTCTAATATGCTGATTTAAAAAAACAGTGAACAGTAAAAAAACTGTAGAACTGTTTTCAACATTGATAATAAAAAATATTACCTGAGCACCAAAGGGTAGTTTTTTTTCCCAGGATTCTTTGATGATTAGAAAGTCTAAAATTGATTTTAAATAAAAATCTCTTGTTTTCTTTTACTGTCATTTTCATAAATTTAATACTGAATAAAGGAACAATAAAAAATACTGACCCCAAACTTTTGAACGGTAGTGTAGGACTAGTAAAGTAGTGTACATATTTACTAACCATAGTAACGTTTTTAAGATGAGACTTAGCTAAGAGTCTGTTTGATTGAAAATTCAAATGTGCAGTCCATCATTGCCATTCTATAATCTCTTTCACATCCCCATTCAGGGAACTTTAGGATAAGACTTATGCCAAAAATAATTATGTGAACGCAAACGCTTCTAGCTGCACAAGATGCATTCTATGCATTGATGCAAGGGGGCGCTATAGCCAGTATTAGCATAAACTGCCTTCCTCTGTCAGTTTTCTTTTTTAGGTCAACTGCTGTCAGTTTGAAGAGTCAGTTAAAATAATCTAAACTTTCAACATGTTTATGGCTAGTTGTGTGAAAAGTAGCACATCTGGTTAAAAAGCTCAAGCTTATAAAGGTAATCTATCGCCCTTGTGAGTACCTGAGGTTTCTTCCCGCCACAGTAACTAATTGGTTAAGCATTCGCGTCTACGTTTATGTACTTGTGTGGAACATGTTTCTGGAAGGTTTTTCCAGTTAGTTGGAGTGTTGGAGAAGGGCTTCCCTGACATGATTGGACTTCAACAGGGCAACGGCCAAAGTACATAAAACAATATGACTGGTGCAGAATGAATGAGATATGTACTGCTGAAAGAAAGATCTGTGCGTATGTATGTGTGTGTGTATGTGTGTTTGCAGCACGTAGTGCACAGGATTTAATTCTATGATGCCGTAAATAAATGCCTGTCAGGGTGATGGACATGCTTGGCAGGCACGGCTGATTGAAACATTTCCTTTCTAAAGCAGCCCTCATAAATCTGAGACAGGCAAAGTGATGGCAATCGCACCAAGCCTCTCCCAAATGGGTGTGCCACTGCTGGACCGCTGCCAAAACCCTGAACCCCATTACCACCCAATACCACACCCCAAGTCCCCTCTCTCCCTGCGGCCATGAGTAATGAAGAATGGCCTTGTCACCGGGCCACCGAAAACTGTCAATAATCTGCCGTCTAAGCGCAGGATCCGTTTCAGCATTACAGGCACACACAGACATAAAATCAGCACCCCTGCTAATTAAACACACCAGCAGCTGCGCTACGTTATTTCTGTGGCCCAGCACCCAGGGACACCCAGGCGCCCAGCCAGAACAGTCCAGGAACCGAGTAAAGCTATAGGGTTAACCATTGACCTGTCAGAGGGGCTTGACCTCTGCTAAGGAATCTAATAATGCTTTATTGCCATTGGACTGCGCTACTAGACTGAAATTTGCACTAATGCATTTATATTGGACGACAGCAGTTTGGGTGTGTAGTTTTTCTTCGCTTGAAGATGATGTATAAACACACAAATGGTCTAAAATTCAGTATCCGCAAACTAAATTCAAAGTATAGTATGCAAGCTATATTTAACTTGATAAAGAGTTCCTGTGTAAGCAAGGGCACATTGTGTAAATGCATACAGTGTTGATAGATGTCCTCATTTTATTCCTCTTTTTTCATTTGCCATAACTATTGTATTAAATTACACTAAAGCAATGCCCTTTGCATGAGTTTGGAGCAGTAATTCCACTCCTCCTCTTGCTGTGTATTCATAATCTATTAAAAATATTACAAATCTGGTTGCGAAGAAACTCCAGAAAGAATAGGTTTGAACTAACCTTAAGAATGGGAACAAAGGACAAATGGGACACAGCTGCAGTGTAAAATAGTATTAAAATCAATTTGAAGAATCACAAAAGCACCGTGCCTGGCTGCCAGCATATAAACTACTAAAGTGTGACCAGTTCAGTAGATGTTAGTAGTTTCAGTCATTGCTATGACTTGACCACACTTTTAAGAAACAATGTTATCATACAAATCCATCAGAATTGAGTGAAGGATAGTTCACTCATAAATGAAAAGCACTGACTCACCCTAATGTTGTTCCAAACTTGTATGACTTACTTTCTTTTGTGAAAAGTATTATGGAGATGGGAAAGGAAAAGTGCAGCATGAACATTCTTCAAAATATCCAAAAAAAAATTCCACAGGAGAAAGAAAATCATACGGGTTTGAAACCTCATGAGAGTGGTAAGTAAACAGACTTTTCCTTATTTGGGTGAGCCGTCCCTTTAAGAAGTGAGACGTACAGTACGTTTGTTTATTGTAGATATAAGTCGTGTTTAGTTTGACAGTCTCTGGACGGCTCTCAGAGCTGCAGAGAAGAAGCTAAAGGTAAAGGTGGGTGCAGAGGGAGGTGAGGGTCACAGGGGCGAGTGGAGCGCGGGGTGCCAGAGGACGTGTTGTGTCCCCTTCCGTGTTTGTCAAACAAATTAAACACGTTCTGGAGTCTTCACCTGCCCCAGCCACCATGCCGCATATGGCCCACCAGAAACAAAATAAGGCATCGCGCATACATTACCATACTTAATCAACCACCCTCTCCATTTAATATGCAAATTCACTGAAATATTACTGAATGCCGTCTGTTCTAAATGAATAAATTTGAATCGCAATTAGAATAATCCTTTATAATTAATGAAAACTGTCAATTTCGGTTCATAAGTAATTTGATTAACGAGATGATGGCACACTTATCAAGTTCAGTGGACTGTTAGATTTTCATACAGCGGCTAAAGTAAAGAATATAGGTCTCGTTTCAGCACAGCACTGGGACGGACATCAGAAACCATGATGAATAGTTAATAACAAAAGTAATTAATAAACTTATGAGGTCAGGTTGCTCCCCAGCAGGGCTCCTGGATTTTAAAGCCTGAGCCTTGAGATCTGTTTATCAAACGAGGCGAGAGAATCCTTGAACTTGAGTGACACGCTCTTCCCCTCAGTTCACACCTCTCTCTGTTGACTTGAGGGCCAAGTACCGGGTAAAAGATCAAAAGTTAAATATGTAAATAAATGCCACATACTGTATGACTGTTTTCCTTCTAATCCGGCTGCACATGTCCGGACTAGTGTTTTAGGTTAATGCACCCTCAGAGTGAATCTGCTGAAGCAAACTGAACTCTCCTCATATATGCTCTGGCTCTGGATTCAGTATGGGTACGTTACGTATGTTGAGTCCTTGACTAAACACTGCCGTAAGCACTATAATAAACAAGAGATGCTGTTCTTATGGCCGGTGGGACGAGAGCCAGTGATTCTAACATCATCCATCCACACAAAGCTCTTAAAAATATATATTCCCCTTGTAGCACTAAAACTGTACAGAGCACTGGGCAAAGAACTCAGCAGAATGAAACTGGCTTAGGCAGTGTGTGTGTGTGTGTGTGTTGAGGTAGGTGAAACAGAAGGGGGAAGCAGTTAATTAGAGCCGTTATGGTGTTTGGAAACAACAGCAAGGTTAAGGCTACATGCTGATGAAGTATTTGGAAGTCATTAGCCAAGATGAGTAAAGGTCTCTCCAAAAGAGTGCGTGAAAGAGAGAGAAGGAGGGAGAGAGAGAGAGAGAGAGAGAGAGAGAGAGAGAGAGAGAGAGAGAGAGAGAGAGAGAGAGAGAGAGAGAGAGAGAGAGAGAGAGAGAGAGAGAGAGAGAGAGAGAGAGAGAGAGAGAGAGAGAGAGAGAGAGAGAGAGAGCAAAAGGGAAAAGTAATAGGGAGTAAATTAGATCTGGACTAGGTAAAATCAGTGAAGTTCTGGGGTAGATGGAGAATGTGTGATATGTTAATGGTCTAAATTAGTGCATCTAAACACGCACGCCAATATATTCTGCAATACAAATTGTACTGTCTTGTTGTTGAATAAAATATATTTTTGTCTTACCTGTTCGAAGACCACACAAGCAGCAGCATCAGAGAAAAAGACAGAAATAAAATGTTAGGAAATATACACTGTATATTAAAAATATGCATAAATGAACATACATTGTGTTGTGTTTTAATTTCAATGTTACAGGTCACTTAAGAAATTACTAACACTGCATTTAGAGGAAAGCTTCTACATATTAACACTCAGTGACTTTGCATGCAACACTACCGTTCAAAGCGATTGGGATCGGTGATACTTTTTTTTATGTTTTGGAAAAAAGTTTTATTTGGTCACCAGGATCCTTCAGAAATCATTCTAATTTGCTGCTCAATAATTATTGTATCATTTTTACTGTTGAAAACAGTTGAGTGCTGCTTAAAAGTTTTGTGAAAACCATTTTCAGGATTCTTTGGTGAATAGAAAGTTGTAGAATAGAAACATTTTGTCACTTTTGATCAATTGAATGCGTCCTTGAATTTCTTGGGGGCAAAAAAACACCTTACTGACCAGTGTTGTACAACACAATATTAGCGATATTATTAAAAAATCATCCCAACATAACCTTTAGAGGTGTGACGATACATTGTTATATTGCAATATAAAAATGCGTTTGTGTATCGTTGATGTAAACAATATGAAAGCCCATTGACTGAAGCCCAATCTCAAAATATCTTCCAAGATATTCTTCCGCATGAAACGACATGAGGGTCAGGATTCAAATCAGTCACGTTTGACGTTTCATGATACTTAAGATGCAGCTTTATGAGGAAGCTCCCTAAGTAGTCAGCAAAGCAGCTCTCTTAGTAAAGCATCATGTCTTTTAGTAAAGTAGGGTATGGATATACAAAGATTCAAATGATTTCACTGTATCGCCATGACATTGGATGGTGTTTAACTGCTCTTAATTGTGGTGAATATTAGAGGATTTTCCCTCCGGCAATCTAAAGGAAATTCATTTAAACACAGTCAATAGCAACAAACTAACAACCAGCTATAGCTCCTGTAACAGCCCTAAAGATTTCAGACATGAATTATTCAAAGGTCTTGACCGGATTTTTAAAGACTATAAAACAAGATAACTGCATCTTCAACAGATTTTCTTCTGTAAAATGCACAGCACAACACAACTTTAGTGAATACATACATACATACATAGTAGTGTGTGTACAGGCCTCCGTGGAGCGTGTGAGGAATATGGGCTCTAAAGGGCTGTGAGGAGATTAGGTCACACAGCAGGAAGTGAAACGTTGTGGAATGAGATTTTCACCCTCAGTACAATATCACAGACTGGCCAGTGGGGTCAAGAGTAAAGCCGATAACATACTAATTAGTGTGTGTGTGTGTGTGTGTGTGTGTGTGTGTGTGGATGCAGCATCTTCAAGCCCTAGTAAATAAACAGGGTCTAGTATTCGATGCAGTACATTTTATTAAAAGGGGGAGGGTAGCAGACTACAAGCCATTAAGGCCCTGCCGGGTCCTGAGTCACACCCATAATGGTCTGACCCCATAAGAGTCTGATTTCCACCCAAGTCACAAGTGTCTATTGCTCCAACCCACCAATAATTAGTCACCTCCACAGCGCTGTGTCTCCGACTAATTAGCAAATTATGTTGAAAATAGCAGCCCCCTAATTAATGGTTATTATGGCATTTCTGAAGTTGCTGCTTTAATTAGTGAGGAACCGGAGCATGCATTTCAATGCTGGCAGAGTTATACTCGCTCTCCTCTGTGTAACTGGCTTTTTAACCATCCGTATAACACATATCGTGTAATTAAAAACACACTCCTCCCCCCAACGCACACACATACACACTTCCTCTCATCAAGCTCCACATCTCCTCCCACCTGTCAAATGTCCAAAAAGCGCATTAGAACAAATGATCTATGTGAGGGCTGGATCATTGAATAACACAAACAATTGAATGTGAATCATTTGGCATTTTGGAGCAACATTTGTTTTACTTCTCTGAAAGAGTCACAGATTGTCCCCATTATTGTGGAATTCAGCTTCAGAGTAAAAAAAAATACTCTGAGGTAATTGTGACTATATGTCTGATAATTGTGGCTTTATTTTTTTCGCAATAGCAACTATATATTTAACACTGGGGTTTTTATTTCTCATAATTGTGACTTTATCAAAATCATCACCATATATATCATAAATCACCATATCACATTTAGTTTTAGTAGTATGATTATGATAATGCAATGAGGGAATATTTGTGGGACCAGATAATAGCTAAATAATAATGATAATAATAAAGATAATTTAATAATAATAATAAACAAACTCTTTATTTTGGCTTAAAATATATCACGATAGTATCATATCATGAGTTCAGTATCACGATTTGTATTAAATTGTAACATGAGTGTATTGTTACACCCCTAATATTTCACAATTAGAACTTTATTTCTCAAAATTGCAATTTTATACATCATCATTTCAACATCATACTTTACATTTGTCATTTTTATTGTTCATAATTGTGACCTCAATTTTCTTCTAATTGCTACTTCATATATCACAATTGGGACATTATTTCTCAGAATTGTATTAATTGTAGCTGTAACCACACTGTATCATTCACATTATTTCAATCTCTTCCTGTTTGCTTGTCGCTCCAATCTCCGTTAGCATCAAAGATGAGCGTGGGACATGTAAAGAAGTGACAGTAATGAGCTTGTTGAAAGCTGCAGCTCATCTCATCAGTGTTCAGGAGCCGTGTTTATTCTATAGAGTCATCAATGACGGCAGCTCTTCAGCTCTCAGCCATTCTTTTTCTCTGCTCAACACCAGCCTGCCTAACACAATGCCCTGATTCTCTCTTCTCTTCCCTTTGTTAGGCCTCAGTCACCTACACAGTATCCCACACAAGGCCGCTCAGAGCCAAAGCATCTCTCTCTCCCGACCACCTCATGCATTCGGTCCGATTGTGTAACTAAATATACGGATGCGTCGGCTTCTTCTCCGGTTTCACGTCGGGCTCATTGTTTTCATCATTTTCCTTTGTTTTCCTGTCCATGTGGTAAGATTTCGTGTACTGTTAAGTAAGATTTGTAAGATTGATGAAAACCTCCCTCTCAGGTTGGATGGTTGTCTTTGGTTGCAGGCTGACCCGGGTTACCCTCGCTCTGTGTGCACTTAGCTTGGCTTTAGCCCGAGGTGAACTCTGAAACACTAGACTGGATTGACATAACTGCTCTCTTTCTGTGAGTGGCACTTCAATGAGCCATCAATCCCCACTCTTGTCCCTCTCCCGGTGTAAGGTTCTGGGTTCTGGTGTATACTGGGCTTCTTCCCCCTTTGTCAGGGCAGTAAATGGGGCTATTTTAATCCGAGAGGATGGGGGGCCACTCATAAAGCACCCGTCGCAGGTGGGTGCACATCCACATGTTGTGACTTTCGCTGTTTTGTGTGGCAGCGATTCCGTCGAGACCTTACATGCTGGCTTAGAAAAATGGTTGCGGTTACGGCTGCTGCACTAAGCAGCGCTGTGCCTCAGGAGAGCATGACTAACACAAATATACAACAACAACTTAACACAGCTCGTAAAGCACAACAGTACCCGCAGACACGACTCCTGAACGCACACGGCCACATGTGCACTCGCTCAGCCCAATAGCAGTAAGATTTGGCAATAAGTCACGGCCAATCTCCCTACTATTCCTTCAGGGCCAAATCAGACCCTGGTGTCGAACCCTGGCATGACTTACTCAACACACACTGTGCCTGTAAGAGCGCAAGCCTAATCTCTCTGGTTTGGCCAGCGCACCTGGTTAAAGTTAAGAGGGTGCAGTTATAGTCAATTATGATCCCATATAACACATAGAAATACACGCCACCCGATCCAAGGGCGTAATTGGAAACAGCTCCGACATGCCTGAGGTCAAGACAAAAGACAGCAGAGCACCTCCCCGCCTGAGCCGGCCAAACCTGGAAGGCTTCACTGAGAGAGTGTGCCACCCATCAAAGCTCCCCAGCAAGCATGAGCCCTACCCCTTGACCCCGCAACCCCTGTGGGCCACATGACATCCAACCCACTCTGGGCCTCACCGCTTTGACCTAGACGAGAGTAATACACACTTGTTCTTACTGCTAGACATACACACAACCCATCAGATTAAAGTCCTGCTGTTTGCAGCGTGGACAGAAGGGCACAGCAGGACACCTTCCTCCACCTCATCCCTCTATCTATATTCTTTTTCCTTCTTTGTCTCCATCTGTCACTCCAGCTCTGACATGTCCAAAGGTCTGCCCTTCCCAACCTCACTTCAATAGGACACATCTTTACCCAGCAGTGAGGATTTTAGGGGCTGCTGATTTGCAACCACCCACCCTCTGAGAAGCCAGGCCCTCCTGTTTTCTTCCTCTAACACGTCGAATATCAAATAAAGGCTCAGCATTTGCTGAGTTGATAAGGGGACAGATAAAGCCATTTCAGATGAAATGAATGGCACTTTTTGCAGCAGTCGTCACAGTGAGCCACCACATCTGCTCTTTAGCACCAATGCCCTTGGTTTCCTCTCTCAGGTCTTAATGTGACGGGACTGATGAGTAACTCCAGGTGATGGCTGTGGAGGGCTCTCTTTCTTGCAAACACACACAGACAATAAGCAGAAACCTTTTCCAGTCTCTCACTTCAGAATTATGCCCAAGTGAATGGTTTGCAGCTTCACACAAAATATCTAGTTTTGAAACAAGATTTACTAAACAAGATTTAAAAAAATTGCATAAGATTGCGTATAATACTTGGTTTCAGAGAATGTATCTTTATTACAAGTATATTGTTTCTTACTACGCTGGCTGACTTTTTCTCAATTATCATATGCAGAGCTGATTTTCAAATAATATAATAATAATGTTGTCTGGCTATCACAAGACCAAGCTCAATCTTTTAAGATTGAACATTAGTCTGGGGAGCCTGTATTTTCTACTGCACAAGAGGCGTGATCAACGGGCATAGTTCAAATGACTCTGTACACAATTGAATAGTCCTTCAACCAATCAGACTAACGATCCGTAACTTCTCTATCAAGTGGATAAGCCGGTTTGTGATTGGTCCCCACAGATTTGTAACGGAAGCAGGATAGAAAAATGTACAGGTTTCCAGAAATCAAAATCGCCTGCAGATCCGACTGGGTTTACCCAGTCTAATAATAATGTATATCATTTAAAGAGGTATTTTAAGGTATTTAACCCAAATGCATGCGACCTCTTACATAATGCAACACAAGTACATGTAGCATTGTCAGCACACTTCTATGAAGTTTTTTGCTTCCAGGTGTCTGTCATGATCAATCAACAGTTTGAAGAGAATCATGCTCAGGGCTCGACATTAACGCTTGTCATTTCAACTAAATGACTCAATGACTCACTCATTAAGATGGTCACCTGCCGCCACCTACTGGCAGTTTAGTTTCATGTTTAAACATTCTTTCCAACATTTCTTATTTGTATATTCAAAAAATATTTTTTAAATCTCATAACATTATTTAAAGCAGTTGTACACTTTCAGTGTAAATTATTTAATTTGATTGGTAACATAGTGTCTTATTCTAAATTAATTTATTGCTCAAATTTAAAAATATAAAATGAAAGCTGAAGCATAGCCTATATTTAACAAGATTAGGGGGAAAAATACCCTTTATAAAAGGTCAAAATATCACAAATATGAAGATTTAAATATGTCAAAGCTGATTGAACACTGGTGAGAATATTGCTTCAGAATAAATTATATTTACAATACAAAAATGCACAAAAAAAAATCCAGACAAGCAAATTTTTTACTCGGACAAGTGGATGACAGATTTACTTAATAAGCACGTGAACAGGCTTAATGTCGAGCCCTGATGCTGATCAAGTAAGTTAAAGTTAGTTAAACTGTCTGCATATTTATAGCTAGCTATATGGCACAGATGTCTGAAGGTAACTCTATTGCCCCCCTTGAGTTTAGAAAATTGTTACAACCACATATGGACTTGCACTGCATTGTCCAGCAAGGTCACTGCATTTGAGTGCTTATATCTCTGGCCTAAATAAGAAGCTCAAAAGTGAAGAGGAAGCCGAGAGCACATGCAAACACTGGCATAACCAGATTTTCTACATCTATACTGAAATACTAAAAGCATTACCATACACACACAGACTGTGTAAAGAATGGGCGAGCCAATTGGGTAGTGCAGAACAGGTGTTTAAATGTCACACTAGTAAAGCTATCCTATCTTAGAGAGTATGAGAGATGTAGTGAACCACCTGTGCTCTATTTCCCCTGCACAAAACTGATGCTTCAGCTCCTCTGGCCCAGCCTCAGGCTGCAAATGGGGTAAGAAGTGGTGCTGAGGGGGGTGTCAGGGGTGAAAGGTGGCCTCTTTGTCTGTCTCTCAGACAGGCCATGCACAGCAGCACAGGAACCAGAGCTGCATGGGGACTAACTTGATTGACAACTGACATTACCCCCCCTCCCTTCATGGCTGGAAGGACAGAGGGTGCGATGGTTATCCAAGCAGAGAAATGTCAGAGTCCAGACGCTGTCAGAGTCCATCCTTCCACCCGCCCTTTTCTCTCTCTCCTCTAGTGTTGTTTTTTTTAGTACCCAATCTTTAGAGCAGTTTTTTGCTTTCTATGCAGTTGCTGCATGGTTCAGGTCGGAGGAAGCATTACAGAGGCAGAAGTGCAGCAACAGTGCTGATTTAATGAGGTTACAGTCTCCTATTCGAGAAAGTTACATATATCTCTCCTGAAACACACTCACAGCTGGAATACACCACACAGAGATATCAAGCCTGGTGACACACACGCACACACACAAAGGTTTGGCACACAAAGGAGTCTGGACTCTTTGTATATGTTGACGGCAACAGTAGACAGAGATTAAGCGATTAGGGTTACAGTGATAGAGGAGTAGTGAATGGCAACACAAAGCCTGGATCAGCTGACCCCACCAAACTGAGTCCCAACCACAGGGTTGCCATTTACTGCAGCCGCAAGTGTCTATGATCATTCATTCACAGCATGATGTACTTAGACAGGACACTCTTACTCATTTTTACTAGAGCCACAGCACACCTTTACTGTGTGCACTGGTCTATTATGCAAAGAAAGGCTGGGTTTAATACAGATTTTACGTTGTTTCCAATTCGCAATTTGATTAAATTCCAAATCATTTGAATAATTTTCAGTTATAATGTTCATTTTTATTACATCTAAATAATACAGGGCTCTGCTTTAGACTGATTAAAAACCAGTAACTCATCCTTTTGAACTATTCATTAAAATAACAGGCTCATTAGACTCTTAAGGCTCATAAGACTTAGGACTTAAGATTTCAGGAATAGGGTTGCAATTAATGTTTTTGATTCACTAAAATGAAACCGTTCACAAGAATTCTTTGTTTGTGAATCAGGCTTGTGCCGTATGTTACTTATTCACTAAAAAGATATAATCATAAGAGTCATATGTTTGTGAATCGGACTACTGGTTGTGCCGTAAGTTCTTGAATCACTAGGAGAACGATAATAAGAGTCAGTTGCTCGTAGATCGTATATATCATTGAAAAGAACCAGTTCATGGCAGTCATTTGTTGATGAATCAGGCTACTTGTTGAGTTCATCTTTACTATTAACCTCAGCATTTTGTTATATACGCAGCATTCAAGATGCAATTATACTGGTAATCAATAATTGATTCATATGCACATTCAGATGTCATGCATTTTCAGTGCAAAAATAATACGAAACAATTTACGATTATAATTTATCAAATTTCAGTACCACAGATAAAGAAAAGGTAGAGCATGCAAATCATGACACAATGAGTCAAAAAAGGCATCATTAGCTCACCGGAATCCCTAAACCAACTCAGCAGTGGTTTCATTTAATGTGTGTATGTGTGTTTAATATCGCTGGAGGCTAGAGTGTATTTGCAGTAGCAGTGCTGGTTGGATGGTGCGCGGTTTATAAATTCAGCAGCTGTAATGGAGCTCTTTATGCTGCTAAAATGCGAAGTCTGGGCTCATTTCCACTTTGCTGCTGATTCCTTCAGCCTCTGCTTATGTTTTCATTTGCAAGTGCAGGTCTGCCCTTCCATAAACCAGTAACAAGCAGCACATCAGAATGTATGGAATCAAAGTCCTGCTACCGCAACAGAGTCTTTTAATATTCCTCTGTTTGGCTAACACCCCACCCGTGTCTCATTTGAAAAGAAATAAAAGGCAGACATATAGCCTTGTTTTCCCTTTCCAAGTATAGCGTATTACTCCATCTCACACCATGCAAGGCTAGTAATCAGAAAACATTGTCCCATGTGAAGCTGGACGGAGTTGCCATACGAGTTGCCATATAACAGAGTGTAGCGTTAGCATCACCTCACCGCATACGTTTGCTCCCAGAACACTCAATGATTGTAGATAAGTATCTAGGTAGAGCTACACATGCTCCTCATGCTCGATTGACTGACTAAATGACCAGCCATTTGCCTTTATTACTGCAGTTTGGACCACCAGTTGCCCTCTGAATCCAGATCTCAATATCTGCATTAAGCTAATTGCTTCTCTTGGATGCAAGGGCTACTTCATCAATGACCATTTTTAATAGTAACATTAAAGTTCTCATGAGTTCTAAGCCACACATTGTAGAGAGATACGGGATGGGGGAGGGCATTTGTGCAACTTATCTTCGCCCTGGGCATCAAGATGCTGGCGACAGGCGGCGAGTTAGCACAGGGTGCGGTAGTCTAGGCAAGATTAGCATCGTGGAGAAGCAGAGAAGGTTCTGTTCACTTCCTCAGATCAGCTGTACTCTCAATACTTCAACTTCAAAAGCCACTCAACATCAATTAAACACAGCCAACAGACGCCCACCACTAAAGACCTGGAGCTGATTATATAACTGCTTTCTTGTTTGCATGCGGCAAAAATTAGTCCATATTTTTTATTTCCAAAAGGAGAGGAGCTTTACAATGCTGCCATAAGGCTCATGTATCCATATGTCAAGAGTATTTTGTTTTTTTTTCACTTCAAAAGGACAGCATGTTTTGTTGCAAATATAGCATCTCTTTGGTTGCAGCATTAAATGTGTCCTATTTTATACAATCAAAGATTTGGTGGTGTAACAGTAAAACATACCATACGGGCACTAATACATTAACTGATGGTGAAATGATGGAGAAGAGATTTAAGGTATTAGTGAAATAAGTTTAACCAAAGTTTTTTTTTTACCAAATGTTTTATACATAATTACTTATATACAAAAATATAGCTTTTTCAGGTAAAGGTTTCAACATACATTCAAAAAGTTTGAAAACCCCCTGGTCCGTTTTATGTTCTGCTCTTATATTAGCTGAGCTAGTAAAAGAGGTGCAGTACATCATAATTTAATGCTTAATGAGGCATAAGGTGGAGGGTTAGAATTGTCTTTCTATTCTTTTCTTGTTTATTGATTCTTCCCATGATGGTAAAGCATATTTTTGTCAAGACAAAGGGTACAGTGACAATTACTCAAGCTAAAGTTTCGTTCTCATCTGATATTTGTATCTTACGGCACTTTGAAGGAGCCTTCAAGCCTCTGAGAACAAATGAGTTGTTTTTCTCACTTTTTTCATGATAATTAGTGTTTACCTGGTTGTTTTTGTTTTGGAGGAAGCCTACATCATTATGAATTAACAGGTCCTATTGTTCCCACATCTGCTATTGTTCTGGCCGTAGCCTGAACCCTGATTTATGAGCAGTGTGAATACCTTGAGGCAGGTGTTTTGGCAGACACACGGCCTGAGGTGGGGGGTGGGGGGGGGATCACATGAATTTAGGGAGGGTTCAGACCACAGGGACACACACACTGCTGCCTGCCTACAGCGCTCTTTCACCCACAACAACTCGCCGAGGTCAATTACTGTTATATACAGGTAACATTTTGACTGTGTGCATTTTTTATGCATGTTGTTTTGCATCGTAAACAGTCCTTAGAGCCTTGTCTTTGATATGCCTGTCCTCCTCAAGCGTCCACAAAGATGCAAAAGGGAGAGATGTTTGCTTCAGGTTGGTGGCATCACTACATGAACATGAAAAGTACATCATATTGATCAGAAACGGCACTCTGCTGCTGATTTTCTTTTCTTAGAAATGCATCTAATAATTTCAAGTTGTTTATTTACTAATTTATACATTTTGTTTTAAGCAGTCAGCCATTACTGAAGTTTTACGGAGAGGCCTGCAAAACAGGAAGGTGAAAGAGTGTCAATACGTTCCAATAAAAACATTTGGAGATGAAGGAAAAAGCGAGAGACAATCTTTCATCCCGCTGTCTTCCTGAAAAGCAGCCTCGCCAAAACAGTGTAGCTCTAAAGACTTTATGAAGTTGTGCTGATCAAAGATGCGGCACTTCAGTATAGATTACAGCTCAAGGGAGATATCCAGACGCCAC
This sequence comes from Gobio gobio, assembly GCF_949357685.1. Lineage (NCBI taxonomy): Eukaryota > Metazoa > Chordata > Actinopteri > Cypriniformes > Gobionidae > Gobio > Gobio gobio. The sequence goes on along the minus strand of NC_137109.1, from coordinate 31,991,821 downwards.
GCTGTTTCCCTCACAGTCAATGCGTTTACATTAAACTCTGTCAACAGTGTGCAAAGGGTAAGGGGCAACCTGGGTGAGTGTATATATTTTTAGCTATTCTGGATTATAAATGTACATATAGCATCGTCATATATGTCAGCTTCAAACAAATGCACATTAGGAGCAAAGTGCAGTACTATAGTTAATGAACAATGTAAACATGACAAGCTACCGTCTGTCCAAAAAATCAATTCTCACACATCCACCTCATTGTTCTGTAAATAAACACGGCATTCTACAAAGCTGGAGTATCTGTGGTGTGTTTAAAAGTGGTAGAAATTTGTATGAAATAGGAAATGAGAGGTGGACACAGGATGTTGGGCATTTTGTTATTCAGCTTTGGCCAGTGTCATTCTAACTGTACACCATTTGCTCCAGGATATATAAGAACATGGGAAGGAAGAGTGGACAACGACTGGATATGTTTCCATTTCACCGCCTGGTTCCTGTCGCTCAGATCTACCGTGCACCAGAGGGAATTGACATCACGGCTAATGGCACATACTGGACTGCCCAACACCTCCCACCCTCTAAGAATGTGACAAAAGCTAGAAAAAAAAACAATGCGAGTTAACTGTATATGTTTTCCATATCATTTCATACAGGTTTGTTGCAGCTGCTAGTAGTATGCAGCTCTGTTAGAGTGTTATTTTGTGAGTGAATGTACAGGTGGGAGACAGTTAGACAGTCAGTTAGACAGTTTTTTCAAGTGAGTCTAACAGTAGGTTAATATTCAGGTAAGAAATACTACAAAAATGAAAGCAATCAAAAGTAAAATAACACTGGATATTATTCATTGTAAAAATGTTATGCATATTAATGCTTACAATTAAAGTTACAAAAGTCATTCAGTCACAAGCAGCAAGTGATTTTCTCTTTGTCTTTAGTTAATTGATTAACATGAAAGACAGCAGCAGGAATATTAGACTGCTGTCACTTTAAGAATTTATGCACGGATCCAACATAGCTACTGTTACATGTTACATGCGTTACATATGTTACACTGGTGCATGCATTATCTTTCTTAATTATTTACTTTCCAAAACTGACTGTTTTTAACTGAATACTCGGCGAGATGGGCATTTTGACATAATTTTGTGTGTACTTGCAACTCACAAGCTTTTTGAGAGGCGGCTTTATGTGCACGCCACTTATATAGATCAGGGGTGTTATCGGCTCCACTTGAGACCATCATCCTTACGACTTCACCAGGTAACCTCTTCCCTGCCTGGAGGGGGGAGGGGGGGTTATTTTCTACTGTTCTTCTGTTTAATGTCATCATGTTCTGTTTGCCCTGTTCTGGTTTGCCTGTGTTCCCTGTGCTTATTAGCTTCCATAGCTCCTAATTAATTACGCACCTGTTTCTGTTCAGTTCATTAGCTCTCCCTTGTATTTAAGATCTCAGTTTCCTTTGTTCAGTGTTCCGTGTCGTATTTGCTTTACGTGGTTGTGGATTATTCTAGCTCCTGAGCTTTCCTACGTGTTTCTGTTGGATTTAGTAAAAGACTGTTTACTGTTCTGAATTCCCTGTGTCATGCGCTTACTACAGCCACACACCTTACAATACATAGACAGACAGACAGACAGATGAATGCATGAAGCAGATGTGCTGAACACAAACAGAATTACATTATGTTTGGCACTTTGCATGTTCACATGTACCTCGGTCAGACAGTGCCACAGTGTATGTGTGGAATTAGCTGTGTGTTATTGATAGAGACAGCCTCTCGCTCAGGTTTGTCCCGCTTCCATTAATGAGGCTGAATTTCTCCTTGCGTCCTCTCACAGGGGACCTTACCATGCATATTAAAATTCTTCCCAACTTTCAGAAGTAATAAAGTAAAGGCGTGTAAACGTGTATGTTTTTTTTCCTCTGCTGTTTTCCCTTGTGTGCACTGCAGAGACTGACTGGTTTCATGGGAACTAATTAACCTCACCTGTGTTAATTACTGCCGCAAACCAATCAACTGTTCCAACGCTAATTACCCCCTTTTTTGGCTGGCTGCAAGTCACCATGACAACACGTATAACCTCAGGGGCCGATAGTCACACCGAAGAGCAAGTTTACATGTGTTTCATTTAAAACCAAACTGTAAACATCAAAAAATGTATGTAGGAAACAGAAGTTTTCTTCCCATCTTGTATGTACTTGAATTCAACTTTAGTACATAAAAACAGGTTTCATGCACACGGCATTTAAAAACACACACTCACTTCATAATGTGAGTCATACAGCTTTTAAAAAGGAACGCATGAGATAAGGTGAAGAGTGTAGACTTAATAAAGAGGAGCCCAGTAACAACACCTTATAAAGATGTGTGTGTGTGGGGGGGGGGGGGGGGGGGGATAAAACAGAGGTGAGGAACACAAGGAAGAAAGGCGAAGGGGAGGGGAATATGTGTCTGTGGTATGATGGGATTGATTTTCTTTCAGTGGGGTGTAGCGGTTTGGCCAGAGCAGACAGAGGGGTCTTGTGGTGCCCTGCCTGACCTCTCCATATGCCTGCTGTTCACCCAGTCAGCATAGTACTGACAACCACTGCCTCCTCCCTCATCAATACTACACAGAGAAAGACGGTATGAAAGAGAGAGAGAGAGAGAGGGAGACAGAGAAAAGGTCTTTGTTGTGTGCCGAGGGAGTAATCTATGATTGTTAATAAAGCAGACAGATGACAGCATTTTCTCATAAACCCAATATACAAACTCATCCTGTCAAAAAATATGACAATAGAACAGGAATGTTTTCTTTTTAATGAAGAAAATAAAATATTTTCAAAATGAAATGCTTTGATTCTTCTTTAATTGACTTTTTTATGAATTTACATTTGTTAGTAAGATGAGACGTGTAGCTGAACTTTATTTCTAAATGTAAATCATTATGCATAATAAAGGTCTCATGATGCAGCATAAAGCCTGCAAATCCTTGCTAAGACCCATTAGAGGAAAACAACACAAAATATAGGAAAAGTACAGAAAGTGGTAGCACAGATAATGTGATGCTTTCCAAAGAAGCATGATATAGATGACTAGAGGCAAATGCATTAATTTGAACGTGCCATGGTTATTTTATTTTGTTTTATTTTAGGGTTATCCTCTGTAAGATAACGTAATTATTTTTAACACACAAAGCAAAATTGCAACTGATATTGACAGACAGTTAAGCATTTTTTAATTGTATTTTAAAGAGCAGCTTTGGCATTTTGCTAAGTGACTTATTTTAGCATACACAGAAAAAAAAGTCACACGAGTTTGGAGCAACGTGAGTATTTTCTTCATTTTAAAGCAAATGATCTATAAAAGGTGCGATTTCAATGGACAGTCCAAATTTAGACATACATTTGCCATTTTTCCTTTCCAAAGTACAAACACTGTTATGGGAAGTTGCATTCAAAATCCACTTGGAAGAAAAATCTGAAAGGACCTGTCAGCTTCTCGAACCGAAAGTGTATGTGTCTTCCTGTAGTCCCAGCCTGTGTGTGTGTGTGTGTGGATCGACCAATCCCCCCCACCCCCCTCCACACCACAAGGTCTGTTGTCCAGTGCAGAGCGAGAGCTTCTGTCCTAATGTAATATAGATGAGGCTGGATACAGGCTTCACATACAGTGATAGGTTCTTGCAATAGTAAATTATAAATCAACATCGATTTAGCCCCAATCCATCCTCTACCCCATCCCCCCGTCCCCCCAAAACCCTCCCTCTCCCACACACACACATACGCTCATCATAAACACACATGCGCACACACACTTTTGCACTTCCCACTTAGAAGTTCATCAGAAGACACCAAGGCTGAAGTGCACTTTATCAGATTAGGTCTGGGCATGTCTATCAAATATGAATGAGACGAGAGACCTCAGCTGAGCTGAGCCATGAGCCAGACAGGCAAAAGAGCCAGTACAAGGTTAATCACACACACACGTACAGTACCTGCACACATAAGCGTTGAACACACCTCACCTTTAGCACTCACAACTACACGTGTGCCATCTAGTGTGACAGGTGCACATGCTCCAGCGTGCTGTAGATGTTCACACACACACACACACAAACACACACGGGCTGACAAGCTTGCTGAGACTGCACTACAAACATGCGTACATTCACGCCTCCATCACTTCCCTCGTGGGACAGGAATAGTTCTCCAAGGATATCCCTCCGTTGCACTCTCTTCATCTCTTCCTCCGCTCTGTTCTTAAGCCCTCTTCAAAGGCTCCACTGGTTTTTGAAAATAAAGGACCTTGGCTGAGAGCTGCTTTTATGTTACCAGCCGTCTTATTAAGGGGATGTTTTTCAGCCCTCAGACTCTCTTGATTCCATTCAATTTTCTAATGAATCTCTGAGGCTCTGCTTATTTCCGACATTAGGGTGTGGAGAGCATCGGGGTGGAGAGTCATGGCTTAACTTAGATCCTCGCAGCATGAACACAATGGCACGGGAGTGTCGATATTATATTCGCTTCTGGAAAAGAAGATAATACCTTATTCCTTTGCTTATTTTTTCGTAAGCACCGTTTCCATCTTTTATAGTCTTTTTTTGGCATTGTGTTGAAACGAGTTGCTGCTGGAATTCTCCATGCGAACACTCAGGGCCATTTTCAGCACTATCACACCCTCTCCTTTTGTTTTTGTCAAATTTCTCTATATAAATCTCAAGTGGCACTTGTGCTAGGAGGTGTGTGTGTGTGTGTTTATGTTTGGCTGGTGGGGTGGATCGGTTTTGGAACATGGCAGCATGGCTAAGATGTTAATATAAAAAATAACTAGCTGACTAGGTACCATGTTCCAAAAACCAACGTGACCTTTAGCTGGTATAACTACTGGTAGATGGTTTGTTGCTGGTGCAAGATGGTCTAATGAAAAACACAGCTAGCAGTTTTTTGGCTTTTCAAGAAGGGTTGTGATTCTACCTGACCACATGGAGCATGGAGTTAATAAGGACTTTATCACAGTGATCACTGTTTAAAAACAGCATGAACTGGTTTGGCGAACACAGTCTTCCGCTATGTTTCCAATTTAAACAGTAAAAACACACTTGCGTATCATGATTTGCTACTTGCTGTCGAGCTAGATTTGTTAAATCAGTATTATTTTAGAATGATTTCTTTACTATGTTACAGTTTAGCATTTTTGAATTAGCTATTTTTTATATTTATATAGTTTTTATTTTAATTTTATTTACATTTTAGTAATTTTGTTATGTGCTTTTGTCATTTTTATTATATTTATATTTAATATTTCTAGCTTTAATTTGTTTTTATTTCAGTTGCCAAGACAACATGTTTTCATTGTAGGCAGTATTTTATTGGAAAAAAGAATTGTGTAGGGCAAAAAGTTCAAGAAGCTTGGTCTTTTTTCCCAGAACAGAAATTTTAAACATTAATTTTGTCAAGTGCACAAGCATATAGAGGGTCATAAAGCCAACAGACATGATCTAAAACCTCAAAACATTTAGATTTCAAGTCATCTTGTGAAGTGACCCCTGACATCCCTTCACAGTCTTTGAGGGAGCCAATGAGCAGGCCGGGTCACAGGAAGCACTTAACCACTCAGTATAGTCCACACTCTCTGTTGAGAGAGTTTTAATATAAAATAGCTCTGAGATATTGTGCACAAACATGTGCTAAATTTTAAATGTGTTAATGCAATAACACTCTAAAATTCGCTTTCCTTTTATCTCCATTAACTTCTAATAAGAACTTTTTGGGCTTTTCCGACGTAATAAACACAAGCCTGCGTTATTGGGCCGATTTTTCAGAGTTGTTTGTGGTAATTTCATTGTGCGCTGCATCTTCCCCTAAATAAATTGTGTTTCATTTCTTGAAGCGGTAATTTCCATCCCTCATTAGAGAGAGCGGAGGCCCGGTGCTGCGGGTCACAGGAGGCAGATCGGGAGGTAATGAGCAGAGGATCTAAATATTACAACTGCCATTTAGTGTGTGATACCCAGCCATTACACACACTTAACTAATGCTGACAGGCTTTACAATTACCTCCTCCTCTCTCGCTTTTAACTGCACCCATAATACACTGTAAAAATCTGAAATTATTAAATTGCGTAAATATGATGAATGGGCGAGCACTCTGAAATCGTTTCTGCGATTCGACAGTAAAGTACATAATTGTTTTGCCCGCACAATGCGTTTTTATTCAATAACAGCCGGAATGGCTCCTCGCAGCGAAAGGGACTGAACTTATTTCAACACATTTGCTTTAAATGCTGCTGGTGAAAATCTAATTTGTTGATATTTAGGCCTGCGTTTAAGTAAGTTTGGGGCAAAGTGAGCCATAGTGAAAGTGAATGGGATTAGAGGAAGGGAAAACTCATAAAGGTGAAGAATGGAGAATGAGCAGGTTTTGAAAGCAGCCATTGAATTCCGATAGAGTCGTGGCTCACCGCTCATTTTTTTTTTTTTTTTTGGCGAAGCAATAACTGAACAGCAATAACCAAGCACACATCTCTTACTCATGCAAACACACATACATAAAACCAGGTTCAGGGGCCTCATTTATCTGTACAATTAAGCATGTTAACTCTAACATCGGACACATTTAAAACCGTCTGAGGTATGTGGAGCGGGTACATGAGCAGTGCTATCTACAAAGCTTACGTATCTGTTTCCAATAGAGCCCTTCTGTTCTCCGGAGTGCTATTGATTGGCGACTGATGGCCGAGCCGGCAGACACAAAGCTAAACTAATTAAAGTGTGAGCTGGAACGCTAGCACGGATGCTGCCTGAGCGCACATTCAATTATCATGTGGGCACAACAATGCACTGGTAAAAACACACACACACACGGACCACACTGCAGGACCAAAAGAAAATCGTCTGCTCTGATTAAGTGTGTGTTGTTTGTACGAGAAAGGGAGGAGTTACATGGAGGTCACATTATACGCCGTAAGGAAGCTCAAGACACATACACACACACACTTACAAGACCCTTCATGGAGCTGTATAGCAGCAAGGATTTTGATTTCTTGCTATTGATCTGTGCTGCTGTATGCAAAAAGCCTCAGTAAAGCTGGAGCAATGCATGCTGGGCGCAGGTGATATAGAGCCAGAGAGCTGTAAAAGCCTAATCAGATACTGTGATTCCGCTACAGCACTTTTATAGGAAGCAAGCTTAAACCCAGTGGACTGGGATGTCAACATGAAGATTTCAAGTTAAAGAAACGGCATTACCGACACATTTTGCTTGTGTAAAGTGATTTTTTGTGTGTGTGTGTAGGTGAAACAGGATATTTATAGAGGAAGAAAATTTATATTTAGAACTTTACTTAGCTGGGAATTGATTTGATCGTGAAAAGTGGACAGGGTACATACCAAAATTGAGTTTGCGTTTGCTAAACTAACACCTAAAATGCTATTTGACTGTTTGTTAATATTAGTCACAAGCTTGTGTTGCCTAAGTGACATCAGCCGAAAAGGAAAGTTGTTACAGAGAAGTTTTTTGGAATAAGGTTCATGTAAACCATGTATAATAAGATCATGAATGTATCTTAAAGGGATAGTTCACCCTAAAATGAAAATCAAGTCATAATTTACTGGTGTTGTTCTAATGCCGTACGACCTTCTTTTTTAATGGGCCAATTGTTTTTTTGTGTTTTTATTTCCTGCTTGTGCTCGTTCATATAACGGCAATGAATAGCAACCAGCATCAAGCTTTTTATAAAAAGATGACAAACTATCACAAAATGATCCTATGCTGAATATTCCAAGTCTTCTAGGGGTATACGATATGGTTTAGTGAAAAACAAACGGAAATATATTGTATTTAAAGACAAACAGAGATTCAGTCCGGTGATATTTGATTCGGTTAGAAAGTGAACGTAAATATGTTGTATTTCGTGTCACGTTTTTTAAAATCTTGAGTTATCACAACTTCTTCACAACTTTTGTGTGCTTTTTCGGGGCGACACGGAATGGACTGCGGTGCTAATAGTCTCACAAACACACACATCGTGGAGCCGCGCAGAGAAGCCTAACAGCCAAGAATTTAAATTAAATAATACATACAATTTTGGTTTGTTTTTCACCAAACTCTATTGTATACCCGCAGAACACTTGGAATATACAGCATGTGTTTGTTGCGTCTTTCTGTTGACTTCAAATCAGGGTTGTTATTGCTGACTTAAACTAAAAACCATAAAAAATTCAATACTTGAAATTAAGTAAACATTAACTAAGATAAAAATATAAATATATATTAAATATTTATATATATGCTTAGTTTATTGTAGCTAGTTGCCAAGGAAACATTTCTCATTTTAATTTAGTTTAAATTGTAGTGCAAAATTAAGTAAAACTAAACAAACTAAAGCAACAAAAAACTATATAGGCAAATATTAAAGTTATAAAACAACTATTAAAAATGCAAAACACAACAAAATTACTAAAATTAAAACAACAAAAATATATAATAATAAAATCTAATTCAAAAGATTAACAAAAACTATAATAGTACATTGATGATACTAAAATACCGTGTGGATGCTGCATAGAAATAAACAAAATGTAATAACTTTGTAACTGAAAATGTTTGTTTCTTTCTCCAATCATTCTTTTCTGTGTTTTCTCTGTGGTATGTCATTCGGGTCTTGACTGTTGCCCTTAAACGGAGAAGTCACCATATGGAATAACTGTGAGGGGGGAAATCTGTGACTGTGGCTTTAAATCAACCACAGCCAATGATATTGTGTGTTAATCTCGGTTTCACTCAAAAGCCCGCACTGCTGCCTGCTGGTAAACACACGCCGTGTTAGGAGTCATGACCTCTGACCTGTGTAAGACAAGCTCGTTGTGAGGCAGACCTCTCATATAACGGCTCATTAAAATGCAGCCCCACAGCCGCCATTATGGGATGCTTTGTGACGACTTTGTGGCGAACAGGGAGAATAAATAAGGGGCACCATGCCACGCATGCCTCCTTGACACATAGTGACCCCTTCTTCAGACAACCATTGTTGGAGTGAGCATGTGCACCACAGACCTTAAAATGTCAGTTTGGGTGTTGAGTGCACGTGTGCTTGCTATATACAAATGTGACGGGAATTGTAATGAATGTAATAGATTTGTCTCATTTCCATTAATGTTTCTTTTAATATTATAAGGATTATTACGCAGGAATGAGAGAATGGTTCCTAGCCATATCGGTCTAGAAAATCGCAACTTTTCATTTTCCGTCGGTCTTAGTACACGATGTAACTATACACATCACAACATGTAAATAGGAAAATGTTGGCGTTATTTTGTCACTTATTGAGCAGTAGGCTAGATGGAGCCGTTTACCTCCAGTCTTTGTGCTAAGCTCGGCTAGCGGCGGGTGCGTCAGACAGAGTTATGGCACGCACGGAGATGAGAATGGAGTGTTTCCCACACATAGACTAATTAGTGGCGGTGCGCCACAGAATCAACACCGGCCACCACATATTGCGCGTCGTTATCCATTAACTTTCTAAATCTCACGCCTAACTACCAAACCTGCTTTTGATATGAAAGTCTAAGCTTTTAAAATTGAATACAAAATTCAAACAATAAATAGCGTTTTGGCGCTAATGTGGCATAATAGTTAAAGCCAGTTGCGACATGCTCTCATCTCCCAGCGGCGCGCACGGTCACGCGATTCACGGAGCTTCTAAACAACCCTGCGCTGTGTCAACGCATTTTAATGGCTTAAGCGGATAGTTTTACTATACAGGTATTTGCAGCAATTTTTTCATATACCGTCAACCATATTAACAGGATTCTTTTATTATGGAGAGTGATGGAGATCAACATTGTTAACATTAATGTTAATGTTTTTCTTGTATTTAGCCCTCATTGCTTACTAATTAGTCACACTCGTACTCATTGGTGGTCAAATGTGACCATACACCTTAACTATTTTTTAATTAAATAAATGCTCTATATTTAAGTTTAATAATATTTATTGAATATTTAGATTTGTATTATTTATATTACAATTTGTGTAGTAATCAAGGTTAAAATAGAGAATTCCAATGCAAAGAGGCAAATTAGAGTAATTTTGTGGCTGGAAAAATAATAATGTTCATTTGTAATGCCATTACCCACTATAGGTGCCTGTGTGGCTCTTTAATAAATATATATGTATCTAATCTACTTGCCCAAAAAAGTATTGCAGATCATAACTTCTTACTTATTTTTAGGTTTTGCATTTTAATAAATATTTAGACATGATCAAACACTAGATTTCTTTAAATGTGAAATTTTATAAAGTTAATAACGTACATCCTAATATTTTTAATGATACTTCTATAGAACAGTTTAAAATAGTGCTAAAAAGACAAACTTATTTTTCCTTATATATGTACAGTAGGATATATACAAATGAATTCATACTGAATCAAGATCGAAATCGATATTTGAGCCAGTCAATCCCCCCAACCATCCCATGCCCCCACCACAAATTGGTTTCTAATCTGTGGGAAACACTGGAATGGTATGTATGGACTTATCTAACTCTGGGGGATATGGTGCATAAGCTTAAGTCCCCAAAAGTTGGTGTGTTCCTTTAATGACTTTTCACTGTCTTTTTAGAGGCATTGATTTAAGTCGTATTGTTAGTTTTATGTTTCTAAGAACCAGCTCATAAGAGTCATTTGTTCAGGAATCAAACAACACTGGTTGTGCGTTTGATTCACTAAAAAGAACCAATTGTATTACATTGATCACTTGAACTCATCTATACAAAAAGAGAAACATTTTCACAAGTGATTTTCGACCTTTGCATCTCTCTATATGTAGGTGCATGTGTATGCGCACTGAGGAGGAGGTTGGGAAATATGGCAAATGGATGGCGCTTTGATAAAAGGCTCAGTGAAAATTCGTAGGAGGAACACGCACTGGATTCTGAGCTCTCATTACACACCGGAGCAAACACACCTCCTAACTTTCCTTGAACACCTCTCTCCATCTCTCTGTCTGTTTCTGTTTCCTTCCCACAATCTTCTTTCTCGATTCCACAGGGGCTGACTGACAACTCCTCACATCCCACACTCCTTCACGACACCTTTCAGTCACACAAGATCTCTTTTTAAGTCTCAAAATGCAACACACACACACTGTAATTAACACCCCATCTTTGTGAACTCCGCCATAAAGGTATTGTACTGTATTTTAAGCTGTTCGTAATCATGGCAGCCGCATTTACAAAAAAAAAAAAAGCAAGAATAGTTCTGGATGAAGAGAGATCTGTTGTTCTTTTTATCTTGTTCACATATTTGTCTGTCTCTAAAGTCCCCGAGGACACCTGAACTAGTAAGCATATATCTAGGTAAACATGTTGTCACGGTAAAGGATCTCCAGAGCTGAGATACTAGAGGTGTTGAGATGCCATCATAAGTTGTCTCTGCTGTTCTCTGTTTTTGCCTTGCAGAAATTGTTTCAGTCGTTGAAGTTGTGGGAACTGGTGTGAGTTTGTGCTTTACAGGCCAGTGCTAATGGAAAGCAAATGTGGAATGTTTCTGTCCAGGAAACAGCAGCACCAAGATCAGCTCTACCCATCATCCTCGGCAGAAACAAACACACACACAGGTTTTCAAACACAAACTATAAACAAAAGATAAAAGATATGTGATTTCCTGTCTGGTTTTCCAACTAAAATGATCAACATAATTTTAAAATAACATATATGTGACCCTGGACCAAAAAAAGTCTATAAGACCATAAGTCGCGTGGGTATAATACATTGTATGGGTCAAAATTATACATTTTTCTTTTATGCCAAAAATCATTAGGATATTAAGTAAAGATAATGTTCCATGAAGATATTTTGTAAATTTCCTACCATAAATATATATAAAACAATATTATTATTAGTAATACGGATTGTTAAGGACTTAATATTGACAATTTTAAAGGTAATTTTCTCAATATTTCGAGGTATTAAAAACAAACAATAAGATTTTTGATGTTTTTGAAAGAATTCTCTTATGCTGCAAAGGCTGCAGTAAATTGATCCAAAATACAGTAAAACAATACTATTGTGAAATATATTACTATTTATTATTGCAATTTATTTCTATATTAATTTATTTTTAAATATAATTAATTGCTGTGATGGAAAAGCTGCATTATAAAAGTCTATATTGCCACTTTTGTGCATTAAAGCTACACTGTGTGATATTTTCCCCCATCTAGCGGTGGAAAGGGTATATGACCATCCAGTGAATAATAGTTTCTTTTCCTCTCAATTCCGATTTCGTTTTAACTCCTACGGTGGCCGATTTAGTTCAAGATTAGCATGGCTTCCAGTTCGACCTCGTCCACATTAAACACGGTGCCATCGAGTGTTAAAACGCGAAAGGCGAAGTTTGAATTTACGGGTATGTCCCTCTTTGGCTAATGTGCTTTCAGTATGGAGGGGCAACATGGCGACCCGCATTCGAACCCCTCACCCGTATGTATTTTCAATGGCATATTATAAACTTACGAGAATTACTTGAAAGAAGTAAATATACATTAATGAGCACATATATTTTTGAAAGAACTAAGTGTTTTTAGCTAAGAATAAACTAAAAAAGTTACAGTGTAGCTTTAATTTAATGCATGCTGTACTGTAAGTGTATATTTTTTACCTTGCCTAAAATATGATTTTTTTTATTTTTATACATTTTATTTAGCACTTACGCTGCATTCGGGGTGTCAGCATCAGCGCTGTTGCATGAACGCAATTGGCTAGCATCTGCGCTAGGGTATTTGCATAGGCGATCTGATTGGCTGACGCCTGCGTTGGCGCTTGAAATTGAAAACTTTTCAACTTTTGCAGCGAGCAACGCCAATGATGCGACGCAATGAAACCCACAATTCATTTCGGCAACGCATGACGTCACCCGTTCAAAGTAAATGAGAAGTGTTGACGCCGACGCCCCGTCTGAATGCAGCATTACACTGGAAAAAAAGAAAGAAAGCTTACAAAGTGTGTCATATTACAGGATGTCACATCACATTAAATTGTAAGTAAGCTACTAAGTAGTCCTGTATTTTCCTTTTTGATTTGTGAAGGTTGTTCAAATCATAAAAATATGCTGCCTCGTTGAATTCGCTTTATGTTATTTACATTATAGTATCATTACATATCAAGTGCAAGAAACAGTTTGACAGAAATAAACAAAGAGCACTCAAATTAATGAGGAGGGTTCATAAGTTAGCATCTGCACTTAAAGCATTTGAAAGCCAGACAAGTAAAGAAATAATAAAACACGCAAACTGCTGCATGACAGACTGGGTTTGAAGACGAAGAACAGAATGTGTGCTCAGATTAATGCCTGTATGTCCTTTTATTAAGACCAGCAGTCTCATCAAAAGACTTGTGTATTTGAAATGATAGAGATGACATGCAAGTTATTTGTTAATGATTTTGAAAACTGTGTATTTTGAGAAGGGCATGCATGCAGTAATGGGCGGCTTTGATCATGGACTGCTGTTGACCACAATTGCCTGTATATTGACGGCTTCTCTTTTAATTAATTACTTGGGATCGTTCAGCTCACAGCCATACTTTGTTCTGCTATTTTTGTATTTGAGATGAGTGGGATTGATTGTCAAAGTCTGATAATAACTTATACTTTGTGTAAGTCAAGTAAATAAAAAAAGAGATTAAAGGAGCAGGAAGATGCGCTGTAAGAAAAACAAAGCTGTACTTCTGCTGTTGGCGGCGCTTTGTGCCAGTGCAGGCATTGATGTTTACTGTTCATGTACAAACAGATGTCATGTCAGTATGACAGTTAGTATACTGTGCATCTGTAATACATTTTAGCTTGTGTTTATTATGAGTTTCCTCTCTTCCTGTTCTTTTGGCAGTGGTTAAGGCTAAAGGATGATAACCGGAAATGTGATCCAACGGTTTGATGCTCACAATGAAGAAACCCTGTAGATTAACATTTTGTCTTCACAGATTTTGGGTAATGTTGCAGAATGCATTTAAACAAGACATATGTCTGAATGTGGCTGTATAGGCTGCCAGAAGAAGTACTGTATGTGAAATGAGTATTATGATAAAGTAGTACTATGAAGTACTATGACTCTAGAAGTTTATCTTAGTGATATTATAATGTATATCAAGAGCGGTCAAGCGATAAATATCCCATTGCTGTTCCCCTTTCTCAGGTGACTGCTATCAGTTCTACTATCCATCATCATTGCTGTACAGTGTGAAATGGAGCTCTCTCTGTGTTTTTTCGTCAGGGTACAGGAAGCAGTGACGAGAACTGCCGTCACCGCCTCTGACACTTGCTGTCACAGCACAGTCATCCAGCATTCACACCTCTCAGCCTGAAGAGTCGCTCGGGATGCCACACACACACGCTCCTGACAGACACCTCAAACAGTCGTCATTCTCTTCATCATTAACAACATCATGGCACACTTTTAAATACTGCTCTAGCAAACACTTATTGACTTATGGTTTGTGACTTATGGAGGAAGCAGATAGAGATGAGACAGAATTGTAAATTAAAGTACCTACAGTTCTAGACTGATTACATTGTGTATTTGGAGCTGAAATAAACCATACACTTTATGGGTATGTAGGGAGGAAACGTGTCAGTTTTCATGAAAGTTACAGTATGTCACAATGATTTTAGTGCCTTATTTTCATGACAATTAAAGGGTTACTTCAGCGATTTAGCATTAGGCTTTGTATCAGTAGAAACCCGGTAGTATATTCAAATCATGGTACCCCCCCCCCCCCCCCCCTCATATCCCCCTGAGACGAGAGAATTATGCATTTTATTTCTGGAAAAAGTCCTCAGATGATGCAAATATCGTAATTTTGCGTCATCTGAGGATTTTTTGGCCAGAGGCTAAAGACTACAGCCAGTAGAAGGAGCTGTTCCGCATGTTTTCAACCCGCCCACAGAGGAGAGATCTCACTCACAGAATGTAAATGCGCACGGCCGCTCGGCTAGGGCATTAATAACGGGCATTTTCAATTAATTCTTATGAAAGTTAAGCTTCCATATGCGATCTGAAAAGGCGCCAGACTGGACACGCGTCGTGAATGACTGCCGCGCTTACCTCAGCTCTTCGCTCTCGTGATGAATGAAATCTGACACCTGCTGCGTTTCTTCCGTGCCTTTCGTTCGGCTCACTTACACTTTATTGAAAAGACACATTCAGTTTTTAATTGTAGTGTTTATTCTCTAACTGAACGAAATTATTGTATTACTATGAAAAACAAAACGACGGTGGGGGCGGTGTGTTATGGCGGGCAAGTGATAGCCAGCAGCCGTGGCTTTGGGAGTGGCCTCGTTGGGCAGCGGAGCAAGTGCATTCTGGGAGTTGTTGTCTTTCATCCAAATGAGACAAAAATACATTTTCTGTCTTTTCTCAGTCTAGAAGGCACCAAATAAAAAAATAATTTCATATTTCTACTACATTTTCTTTTTTACTGTTTTAGAGAAAATCATTTTTGAACCTACAGCAATCAATGTTTAATAATTATAATATTAATTTATCTAAAATAATTGAATTGTATAGAACAAGAAAAATCATATTGTTATTTATTAACAATATTATAATTTATAATATATATAAAATCTTTTTGCAGACACATATGTAGTTTGCTCAGGCCCACACCCCCTCTCACTCTCCAACACACAACACAGGTCTTCCTACTATTGTCAGGACTAAGACCGAAAGTGCCGCTCATTACTCTGGGTCAATTGTCGACGTTTCCGGGACAAATTATAAAAAGCAACAGCAGAAATCCACACGCCCTGCCATCAGCGGCCACGCACCTCAAACCAGCAGGGGTACTGGGGGAATCACCTGCTGGAATGTTGGTACAGTACAGAAAAAAGACAGAAATGGAAAGATGGAAGCACAGCAGCGGATTAAAAAAGAAGCACGCCTGCCAGTCACAGTGTTTACTTTTGTTCTGATCTCTCTGACAGCAGCTGAACCTTTCGGCTTCTCTCTGAAGTCACTCTGCTTGTGTTCACACTTTTTCTCTTTTTGACCGGTAAACACCAGCCAGTGAATTCAGTCCCCTGTCAAACACAGTTCTCAGAACAGACAGGGGTTCCCCAGCAGTTCTGCTAGATTACAGAGGAGCCGGGGAGGTCAGAGCAAACTGATGGGTGACTGGAGGGACAGATGAAGAGATGGATGAGGAGGGGAAGGGAGATCCACGCTGCTTTCCTCCTCTCACAGCCTCACTCGTTTAGGCTGTAATGAGGCGTACGACAGGCTGTTGGATGTCTCTTTGTCTACCCCTCCTTACATTCCTCTCATCTATCTCATTCTCTCTTTGTATCCTTCTCTCTTTAGGTCCTGATCTCTAATGCCTTACTGGACATCCCTATAGGGCACATAATTATGAGTCAGTGAAATTCAGGTTTGATCATAACAGCCGAATATATGTCACGAAAATGTAAATTCTCAGACATAATTAAGCAATTTCAGACAAGCAAGATTTCTGTTTTACTGAATAAAGCTTGGTTTATAATCGACGAAGGTGCGTGCGGCAAAAAATACGTCATCGCAGAGTGGGCGGTAGTGCGCGAGACCCTAATTTCGCTTGATGGTGTGCAGGGCATTTTTTGTCACTATCAGCGCAGCTCCGCATTCGAAGATGCACAAATTTGAGCCGATTTAGCCGAGCATGACGTCTCATCACACTGGCACCCAGTTTGCTCGTCTAAATTAGTCGCTTATATTTACAAAATGAGCCTGCAATAGCATAATAGCAAGCCTTTTGATTGAACATAAAGGTCCATGTTAATAAAAAAAAGTTCACGAAACTAAATGAAAAGTTTTAGTGAAATTAGAAAATGTTTAAGAGACCGTTCATTTGGTTGTATACATACATGTTCTCATAATCATATATTTTGTTCTAACGTCACAAGCAATAATCTCAAGGTTTACTGAGTTTTACACAAATCTTTTGTAGTGTGGTTTTGGTAAAGTTTACTAAAGTAAACATTGTCACGTGTGTACCTGACTTCTTCTCACCGCTGTTTCTTGATGGTTTATGGAACAATTACTCTGAGTCGCCCTCTGTCATTTCAAAGAATAGTACAACAGTGAGTGAGCGTGTCAAGTATAAACGCCTCGTCCGTTTGGGGAGGTGCGTGCACAGTTAGTGGAGGCTCGCGCTGCGGAGCCAGGCGACAGTATAAACAAGGCTTATAACCTGTGGGTTGAGGGTATGCTTAAGCTGATTACATTGTCTGTAATCTGTATTTGATATATACATTTTCCTAACAGAACTAAACATTGATTTCTGCATGTACAAAAATGTGGAATGTGAAATTTTTTTTATGTATAAATTATTCTAATTATGTGAATATTTTGGAATAAATGTGACCTGGACATAAGTTTCACCTGTATAATTTCTATTTTACAACGGCTTTCACAATTTCACAAGCTTTTGTTCCGAATAACACTGCAAGTCTTATAAACAGCAACATAATATTGAATAAACTTAATTGAAATATTAAATAAAAATGATACAAAACAAAATCATGTACACCTGTTTGTATACTGTCAGATTTTTTTAGAAATCTAAGAAGACAAGAAAATGGAGGAGATGGCCTTTGTGGGTGGGCCATATGTCATTCCAAGGGAATGGTGATGGCCATAGTCCAGAATCCTAAGACACGCTAACCTGCCTGTTTCAGGTGAGCTGTAACTCAGCATGCGCTGATCCCAGAGTACAGCAGACGTGTCAATCAGGCCGTTTTGTCACCCGGCAGCGTGTAACAGATCACAATCAGTGAAGCACCGATAACAGCCATTGTAAAGTAGTGAGGTCTGCTCTTATTTCTCTCCCTCTCCCTTTCTCTCTCTCTCTCTCTCTCTCTCTGCTGGCTCAGTGCCTGTGGTGACTGGAGGTCGGGACGTGCTGCACGGGGCAGGCCTGTTGACGGCTGACGGTGGTGTGATGGATTGGTTCCCGTGGAAACAGCCTGCCTGGCCATACATCACCCAGAGCTGAAGCTGCTGCCTGGAGCAACATGGGGGACCGTCCACTTGCCATACTCTCACTAACCCCCCTCGCACCAATATCCATAGACATAGTCTTTAAACTTTATTATTAAACATTATTATTTTTAAACTACCAAGGGATACCCTTCTGTTTGAATTTGGGGCCCAATTTCTTATGCGCCTTGTTGGGTTGAGTGTATGTTTTTGTGACAGTGAAGGAGGTTGGCTGCTGTGTGGTGGTCTGTCTGGCCTGTTTTTGGAAGAATGAGGGAAAAGTAGCTTCCTGTCCCTTGTAGGGGGGATGATTTCAGAAGCAGGGAGTACGGGGGGGGGGGGGGGGGTTAAGCCAGATGTGAGACCTAGTTTAAAGGTCATGGCATAGCAAAGCTCTCCTTCCTGCAGTCACACACACACACGCTGTTATTTTCTGCATCTCAAGCATCTTTCTGTCAACAGAGCATCTCTGTCAGCCTGTGTTTTGGGGTCTCCCTCCAAGTTTCCTGAAGAGGTGAAGAAAGAGTTGATGAGCCTGGTGTTGTTTTTGCAACCCAGGTTCATTGAAAAAAAAAAAAAAACCTGTGGTGACATTTCTGCAAAATCTTATGTTGCTCTATGCATGTTTTGCGACACTTTCAAAGTGAAATGTCCAGCGAGTGCCAACAAAAAAGTGAATCTGGCAACATTTGATTATGTTAATTGTTGTACATATCGTGGCATCTCAGAAATGAAGTATCTGGTAAATGCCAAATGGTGATAAAAAGTTAATGTGTTTGAAAATAGCGACCATCTACACTAAATCCTAACCAAAACTGAGCGTTCTGCATTGCAAGGGCAACACTGAACCAGGTGAACTACTGAACATAAGTTTACTCCATCAGAAAAGCCATAGAAATGGAGCTGATTATGTGATGCAAATGTCAATATGTATTAGTGTACAAATCATATACTACGGTAAAAGTGTTTTGAGGTCAGAATATATTACTGTGCAAGGAACTTGTGAAAACAAGTCTTTATTAATCGACAATCTGACCCTGGTCTGTAATCAAAATTTGTGTGAAAAGGAATAAAAGTCACTAGTGTTTTACTGCCACTAATGTTCATGTCAGCTGGAAACTGCAGTGAATTGTATTTATAGGTACAGGTTTTTTGAGCTTCGCAAAAATGTAGGTACAGGCATATTTTTCCAATGAGACTAGGTTGTGTTTTTGAAGTGGAAGGCATCGCAGATGGAGTCTGGAGAGCGATGGAGATGTGGGGGCTGGGGAATATGAACTTTTTTTGCTCATCTTTTTCTACGTTGACTTTGTCAGGAATCGCAATGTTAGTTGTGGGCTGAGGGAGTTTTCAGACCCAAATCTGTACATCTCTTGCATGAGCTGGTCTTTTTATTTATAGCTCAGAGCAAATGAGTGAAGCAAGAAGCGAAAAAAGAAGGAAGGCAAGGAAATTAAAGGAACCTAGAGAAGAGTACAAGATAGATGAAATGCACTTGTGCGGCCCAGTTTGCTTCTGTGCTCAATTACGGAGCGTTTAGAGCGAGGCTAATCTGCCTACACAGCTTGAGCGTGGCACTTAACAGACGACTCCTCGTTGAGGGTGTCCAAACAAATCAGAGGTGTAGGAACAAAACAAAGAGCCAACGGAGTGGCAGAACCCAATTTCACACCTCATTTGAAAAACAAATTGAATGAATCTTTCCAGATTCACTGCTGGATCAAGGAATGCTGGATTGAGTCAAGTACTCCTTCCCTCCTCCTACACTAATCTATAATCTAACTCGTTCCTGAATCTGTGCTAAACCACTTATCATGCTAACCAGGATGAAAAGAGAGAGCAAGAGAGAAAGAAAGAGCACCAAACACCATCAAATTTATGGTATTCTTCCTGTGAATTCAGGTCACAAAAATGTCCTGCATTTGTCCGTGAGGATCTCAGCACCATATATCACATGGACCTTTTATGAATTTATTTACCCAGCCAGCACTCTCCGTGCACCCGCATTTCCTTTGCTTTTTTCTGCATCTCTCAGGAAGCGGCCATGTGATGGCCACATAAATCCTGAGTCCTTTTAAAGCATTTTTACTAATTAACATCCCACTATTCATGAACACTTATACCATGATGCATTAAATAGAAAAATAAGGCAGCTAATTTACAAGCACTCATTTACAATTCAACATCAAAACAGGCAAAAACAATCTCTCACAGTAAATTCAACCTAAGTAGGCCCATAATCAAGCAGCAATCCTTCTAAATCTATTTAAAACCTGCTGATATTCTTCATACATTTTTAATGTTTCTTCTTAATACAGTTCATGACTTTGACCTGGATACTACAAAGAACAAACTCTGTATGTGTTTGATCTGTTGCATGTTTTATATTATGTGTTGTATGTAATTATTTAGGATACAATTTCTCCCATTCCTGCTTATTATGCAGTTACAAATATGAGCAAGTCAATTCTGTATACACATACACACACACACACTAGCATCGGTAAGATATTTTAAGAAACAATACAGTATTTTTTAAAAACATTATTACAGTTTAACTGTTATCTATTTTAATATATTTTTAAATGAAGGCAACTTTATTCCTGAGATGAAATTACCATTGCTTCAGTCTTCAGTGTCACATGATCTGTCAGAAATCATTCTAATATGCTGATTTGCTGCTCAAGAATAATTTCTTATTATCAATGTTGAGTTATGCAGCTTAATACTTTTGTCATGATTCTTTGAAGCATAAAAAGTGCAACTGAACAACATTTATTTTATAAAGCCTTTGTCATTGATCTATTTAATGCATTCATAACAGTGTTCATTTAGTTGACGAATAATTTTCGTCACCGATCTTTTTTCATTGACGAAAACGAGTAGATAACTAAATAAGAAACAGTTTTGGATGACAAAAACTATGACGAAAATCTACTGTCATTTTCGTCAACAAATAAAAACAAGACGAAAATGTTGGGGAGGGACAATTGGGGAAGAGATCCAGTCAGAAGTCAGATGTCCTGTGTGACAGATGCGCACATTTGAATTGTAATGTGCTGATCTAACCGCGGGAAAACGTGGCACTGTTATGCGTTCTAAAGGTTCATAAGGCGACAGTGCTTCAGAGGTCAGAGCGGTTCGCAATCAATGAATAGCCAGAGGCGGACAGTAGTGAAGTATTTTTACATTCTACTATTTCTATTTCAAGTATATGTACTTTATCACAGTTTTCTTTGGATAACTTTTACCTCACTACATCCCAAAGCATAATGTCGTACATTTCATAAATTACATTTTTTTAATACTTAATTATATTAAAAATGTTGTACTTTCTTACTTGTCCTCAAGTAAAACTTTGAATTACTTTACTTGAGTTATACAGTCCTACATTTTTAATGTAAATAAGTATTAAATGATATTCAATATGAAACGGAGTACAGTAATAATTACAATATTATGTTTTGAATGTTGTGAAGTAAAAGTTTTCCAAAGAATACACTGATAAAGTACATACTTGAAAAATAAAATTACTTGGAAAGTAAAAATACTTCACTACTGTCCACCTCTGTGAATAGAGCAATTGTTTATGAACGAATGCTGATGAATAATGAAAATGTTTATGCTATGTCTGATGTTTATATAGTAATATGTTTTAGACGGTTGTAACAATGCATATTTTATCTCCCTCATCTGAACTTGAATGAGCAGCTGTAACTGTAATAGTAAGGCGTGGACATTTCAAAATAAGAGTCACGGTTCATTAC